>NC_084463.1:56499532-57111358 GCF_027409185.1 Cynocephalus volans
CATTGAATATTAATATTGTCAACCACGATTTGGAAGCTGGGTGCGTGGGGGATGAAAGAAAGAAAGAAATAATGTTGTATCACATTTCCTTGAACATTCATGGAAATTTCAATAAAATAATAAAAAGATTGTTAGTCTGCATAAAGAAAAAGTGTAAGAATGCAGAAGATAGAATATTAATGTTGTCAACCATGATTTGGAAGCTGGGGGGTGGGGGATAAAAGAAAGTAAGAAAAACTGTTGTATCCCATTTCCTTGACCATTCATGGAAATTTCAATAAAATAATAAAAAGATAGATAATCTGCATAAAGAAAAAGAGTAAGAATGCAGAAGATAGAATATTAATGTTCTCAACCATGATTTAGAAGCTGCGGGCCAGTGGGGGATAAAAGAAAGAAAGAAAAACCGTTGTATCCAATTTCCTTGAACATTCATGGAAATTTCAATAAAATAATAAATAGATTGTTATTTACATAAAGAAAAAGTGTAAGAATGCCGAAGATTGAATATTAATGATGTCAACCATGATTTGGAAGGTGGGGGGTGGTGGGGGATAAAAGAAAGAAAGAAAAACTGTTGTATACCATTTCCTTGAACATTCATGGAAATTTCAATAAAATAATAAAAAGATTGGTAATCTGCATAAAGAAAAAGTGTAAGAATGCCGAAGATTGAATATTAATGTTGTCAACCACGATTTGGAAGCTGGGGGCGTGGGGGATAAAAGAAAGAAAGAAAAAATGTTGTATCCCATTTCCTTGGACATTCATGGAAATTTCAATATAATAATAAATAGATTGTTATTTACATAAAGAAAATGTGTAAGAATACAGAAGATTAAATATTAATGTTGTCAACCATGATTTGGAAGGTGGGGGTTGGTGGGGGATAAAAGAAAGAAAGAAAAACTGTTGTATAACATTTCCTTGAACATTCATGGAAATTTCAATAAAATAATAAAAAGATTTGTAATCTGCATGAAGAAAAAGAGTAAGAATGCAGAAGATAGAATATTAATGTTGTCAACCATGATTTGGAAGCTTGGGGTGTGGGGGATAAAAGAAAGAACGAGAAAATGTTGTATCTCATTTCCTTGAACATTCATGAAGTTTGAATAAAATAATGCAAGATTGTTAAATGCATAAAGAAAAAGAGTATGAAGTCAGAAGATACAATATTATGTTGTCAACCATGATTTGGAAGCTGGGGGGGTGGGGGATGAAAGAAAGAAAGAAAAACTGTTGTATCCCATTTCCTTGAACATTCATGGATATTTCAATAAAATAATAAAAGATTGTTAATCTGCATAAAGAAAAAGAGTAAGAATGCAGGAGATAGAATGTTCATGTTGTCAACCATGATTTGGACGCTGGCAGGGGTGGGGGATAAAAGAAAGAAAGAAAAACTGTTGTATCCCATTTCCTTGAACATTCATGGAAATTTCAATACAATAATAAAAAGTTTGTTAATCTGCATAATGAAAAACAGTAAGAATGCAGAAGATAGAATATTAATGTTGTCAACCATGATTTGGAAGCTGGGGGAGGTGGGGGATAAAAGAAAGAAAGAAAAACTGTTGTATCCCATTTCCTTGAACATTCATGGAAATTTGAATAAAATAATAAAAAGATTGTTAACATGCATAAAGAAAAAGTGAAAGAATGCTGAAGATAGATGATTAGTGTTGTGAACCATGATTTGGAAGCTTGGGGGGTGGGGGATAAAAGAAAGAAAGAAAAACTCTTGTGTCACATTTCTATGAACATTCATTGAAATTTCAATAAAATAATAAAGAGATTCTTAATCTGCATAGAGAAAAAGAGTAAGAATGCAGAAGATAGAATATTAATGTTGTCAACCATGATTTGGAAGCTTGGGGGGGTGGGGGATAAAAGAATGAAAGAAAAACTGTTGTATACCATTTCCTTGAACATTCATGGAAAGTTCAATAAAATAATAAAAAGATTGGTAATCTGCATAAACAAAAAGAGTAAGAATGCAGGAGATAGAATGTTAATGTTGTCAACCATGATTTGGAAGCTGGCGGGGGTGGGGGATAAAAGAAAGAAAGAAAAACTTTTTTATCCCATTTCCTTGAACATTCATGGAAATTTCAATACAATAATAAAAAGATTGTTAATCTGCATAAACAAAAAGGGTAAGAATGCAGAAGATAGAATATTAATGTTGTCAACCGTGATTTGTAAACTGAGGTGGAGTGAGGGATAAAAGAAAGAAAGAAAAACAGTTGTATACCATTTCCTTGAACATTCATGGAAAGTTCAATAAAATAATAAAAAGATTGGTAATCTGCATAAAGAAAAAGAGTAAGAATGCAGAACATAGATTATTAATGTTGTCAACCACGATTTGGAAGCTTGGAGCGTTGGGGATAAAAGAAAGAAAGAGAAATTGTTGTATCCCATTTCCTTGAACATTCATGAAATTTCAATAAAATAATGACAAAATTGTGAATCTGCATAAAGAAAAAGAGTATGAAGGCAGAAGATAGAATATTATGTTGTCAACCATGATTTGGAAGCTGGGGGCGGTGGGGGATGAAAGAAAGAAAGAAAAAGTGTCGTATCCCATTTCCTTGAACATTCATGGAAATTTCAATAAAATAATAAATAGATTGTTAATCTGCATAAAGAAAAAGTGTAAGAATGCAGAAGATAGAATATTAATCTTGTCAAGCATGATTTGGAAGCTTGGCGTTGGGGGATAAAAGAAAGAAAGAGAAATTGTTGTATCCCAATTCCTTGAACATTCATAAAATTTCAGTAAAATAATAAAAAGATTGTTAATCTGCATAAAGAAAAAGAGTAAGAATGTAGAAGATAGAATATTAATGTTTTCAACCATGATTTGGAAGCTGGGGGGTTGGGGGCTCATAGAAAGAAAGAAAAAGTGTCGTATCCCATTTCCTTGAACATTCATGGAAATTTCAATAAAATAACAAAAAGATTGTTAACCTGCGTAAAGAAAGAGTTAGAATGCAGAAGATAGAATATTAATGTTGGCAACCATGATTGGAAGCTGGGGGATATGGGGGATAAAGAAAGAAAGAAAAACTGTTGTATCCCATTTCCTTGAACATTCATGGAAATTTCAATAAAATAATAAATAGATTGTTCATCTGCATAAAGAAAAAGTGTAAGAATGCCGAAGATTGAATATTAATCTTGTCAACCATGATTTGGAAGCTTGGGGGGTGGGGGATAAAAGATAGAAAGAGAAATTGTTGTATCCCAATTCCTTGAACATTCATGAAATTTCAATAAAATAATGACAAGATTGTTAATCTGCATAAAGAAAAAGAATATGAAGGCAGAAGATAGAATATTATGTTGTCAAACATGATTTGGAAGCTGGGGGTGGGTGGGGGATGAAAGAAAGAAAGAAAAACTGTTGTATCCTATTTCCTTGAACATTCATGGAAATTTCAATAAAATAATAAAAAGATTGTTAATCTGCATAAAGAAAAAGATTAAGAATGCAGAACATTGAATGTTAATGTTGGCAACAACGATTGGGAATCTGGGGGGTTGTGCGGGATAAAAGAAAGAAAGAAAAACTGTTGTATCCCATTTCCTTGAATATTAATGGAAATTTCAATAAAATAATAAAAAGATTGTTAATCTGCATAGGGAAAAAGAGTAAGAATGCAGAAGATAGAATATTAATATTGTCAACCATGATTGGGAAGCTGGGGGGTGTTGGGGGATAAAAGAAAGAAAGAAAAACTGTTGTATCCCATTTCCTTGAACTTTCATGGAAATTTCAATAAAATAATAAAAGATTGTTAATCTGCATAAAGAAAAAGAGTAAGAATGCAGAAGATGGAATATTAATGTTGTCAACCATTATTTGGAAGCTGCGGGGGTAGGGGGATGAAAGAAAGAAAGAAAAACTGTTGTATCCCATTTCCTTGAACATTCATGGAAATTTCAATAAAATAATAAAAAATTGTTAATCTGCATAAAGAAAAAGTGTAAGAATGCAGGACATTGAATATTAATATTGTCAACCACGATTTGGAAGCTGGGGGCGTGGGGGATGAAAAAAAGAAAGAAATAATGTTGTATCACATTTCCTTGAACATTCATGGAAATTTCAATAAAATAATAAAAAGATTGTTAGTCTGCATAAAGAAAAAGTGTAAGAATGCAGAAGATAGAATATTCATGTTGTCAACCATGATTTGGAAGCTGGGGCGGGGTGGGGGATAAAAGAAAGTAAGAAAAACTGTTGTATCCCATTTCCTTGAACATTCATGGAAATTTCAATAAAATAATAAAAAGATAGTTAATCTGCATAAAGAAAAAGAGTAAGAATGCAGAAGATAGAATATTAATGTTGTCAACCATGAATTAGAAGCTGCGGGCAAGTGGGGGATAAAAGAAAGAAAGAAAAACTGTTGTATCCAATTTCCATGAACATTCATGGAAATTTTAATAAAATAATAAAAAGATTGTTAATCTGCATAAAGTGAAAGTGAAAGAATGCCGAAGATTGAATATTAATGTTGTCAACCATGATTTGGAAGCTTGGGGAGTGGGGGATAAAAGAAAGAAAGAGAAAATGTTGTATCCCATTTCCTTGAACATTCATGAAATTTCAATAAAATAATGACAAGATTGTGAATCTGGATAAAGAAAAAGAGTATGAAGGCAGAAGATAGAATATTATGTTGTCAACCATGATTTGGAAGATGGCAGGGGTGCTGGATAAAAGAAAGAAAGAAAAACTGTTGTATCCCATTTCCTTGACCATTCATGGAAATTTCAATAAAATAATAAAAAGATAGATAATCTGCATAAAGAAAAAGAGTAAGAATGCAGAAGATAGAATATTAATGTTCTCAACCATGATTTAGAAGCTGCGGGCCAGTGGGGGATAAAAGAAAGAAAGAAAAACCGTTGTATCCAATTTCCTTGAACATTCATGGAAATTTCAATAAAATAATAAATAGATTGTTATTTACATAAAGAAAAAGTGTAAGAATGCCGAAGATTGAATATTAATGATGTCAACCATGATTTGGAAGGTGGGGGGTGGTGGGGGATAAAAGAAAGAAAGAAAAACTGTTGTATACCATTTCCTTGAACATTCATGGAAATTTCAATAAAATAATAAAAAGATTGGTAATCTGCATAAAGAAAAAGTGTAAGAATGCCGAAGATTGAATATTAATGTTGTCAACCACGATTTGGAAGCTGGGGGCGTGGGGGATAAAAGAAAGAAAGAAAAAATGTTGTATCCCATTTCCTTGGACATTCATGGAAATTTCAATATAATAATAAATAGATTGTTATTTACATAAAGAAAATGTGTAAGAATACAGAAGATTAAATATTAATGTTGTCAACCATGATTTGGAAGGTGGGGGTTGGTGGGGGATAAAAGAAAGAAAGAAAAACTGTTGTATAACATTTCCTTGAACATTCATGGAAATTTCAATAAAATAATAAAAAGATTGGTAATCTGCATGAAGAAAAAGAGTAAGAATGCAGAAGATAGAATATTAATGTTGTCAACCATGATTTGGAAGCTTGGGGTGTGGGGGATAAAAGAAAGAACGAGAAAATGTTGTATCTCATTTCCTTGAACATTCATGAAGTTTGAATAAAATAATGCAAGATTGTTAAATGCATAAAGAAAAAGAGTATGAAGTCAGAAGATACAATATTATGTTGTCAACCATGATTTGGAAGCTGGGGGGGTGGGGGATGAAAGAAAGAAAGAAAAACTGTTGTATCCCATTTCCTTGAACATTCATGGTTATTTCAATAAAATAATAAAAGATTGTTAATCTGCATAAAGAAAAAGAGTAAGAATGCAGGAGATAGAATGTTCATGTTGTCAACCATGATTTGGACGCTGGCAGGGGTGGGGGATAAAAGAAAGAAAGAAAAACTGTTGTATCCCATTTCCTTGAACATTCATGGAAATTTCAATACAATAATAAAAAGTTTGTTAATCTGCATAATGAAAAACAGTAAGAATGCAGAAGATAGAATATTAATGTTGTCAACCATGATTTGGAAGCTGGGGGAGGTGGGGGATAAAAGAAAGAAAGAAAAACTGTTGTATCCCATTTCCTTGAACATTCATGGAAATTTGAATAAAATAATAAAAAGATTGTTAACATGCATAAAGAAAAAGTGAAAGAATGCTGAAGATAGATGATTAGTGTTGTGAACCATGATTTGGAAGCTTGGGGGGTGGGGGATAAAAGAAAGAAAGAAAAACTCTTGTGTCACATTTCTATGAACATTCATTGAAATTTCAATAAAATAATAAAGAGATTCTTAATCTGCATAGAGAAAAAGAGTAAGAATGCAGAAGATAGAATATTAATGTTGTCAACCATGATTTGGAAGCTTGGGGGGGTGGGGGATAAAAGAATGAAAGAAAAACTGTTGTATACCATTTCCTTGAACATTCATGGAAAGTTCAATAAAATAATAAAAAGATTGGTAATCTGCATAAACAAAAAGAGTAAGAATGCAGGAGATAGAATGTTAATGTTGTCAACCATGATTTGGAAGCTGGCGGGGGTGGGGGATAAAAGAAAGAAAGAAAA
Source organism: Cynocephalus volans (assembly GCF_027409185.1). Lineage (NCBI taxonomy): Eukaryota > Metazoa > Chordata > Mammalia > Dermoptera > Cynocephalidae > Cynocephalus > Cynocephalus volans. Next base: position 56,506,123 of record NC_084463.1, read on the forward strand.
ACTTTTTTATCCCATTTCCTTGAACATTCATGGAAATTTCAATACAATAATAAAAAGATTGTTAATCTGCATAAACAAAAAGGGTAAGAATGCAGAAGATAGAATATTAATGTTGTCAACCGTGATTTGTAAACTGAGGTGGAGTGAGGGATAAAAGAAAGAAAGAAAAACAGTTGTATACCATTTCCTTGAACATTCATGGAAAGTTCAATAAAATAATAAAAAGATTGGTAATCTGCATAAAGAAAAAGAGTAAGAATGCAGAACATAGATTATTAATGTTGTCAACCACGATTTGGAAGCTTGGAGCGTTGGGGATAAAAGAAAGAAAGAGAAATTGTTGTATCCCATTTCCTTGAACATTCATGAAATTTCAATAAAATAATGACAAAATTGTGAATCTGCATAAAGAAAAAGAGTATGAAGGCAGAAGATAGAATATTATGTTGTCAACCATGATTTGGAAGCTGGGGGCGGTGGGGGATGAAAGAAAGAAAGAAAAAGTGTCGTATCCCATTTCCTTGAACATTCATGGAAATTTCAATAAAATAATAAATAGATTGTTAATCTGCATAAAGAAAAAGTGTAAGAATGCAGAAGATAGAATATTAATCTTGTCAAGCATGATTTGGAAGCTTGGCGTTGGGGGATAAAAGAAAGAAAGAGAAATTGTTGTATCCCAATTCCTTGAACATTCATAAAATTTCAGTAAAATAATAAAAAGATTGTTAATCTGCATAAAGAAAAAGAGTAAGAATGTAGAAGATAGAATATTAATGTTTTCAACCATGATTTGGAAGCTGGGGGGTTGGGGGCTCATAGAAAGAAAGAAAAAGTGTCGTATCCCATTTCCTTGAACATTCATGGAAATTTCAATAAAATAACAAAAAGATTGTTAACCTGCGTAAAGAAAGAGTTAGAATGCAGAAGATAGAATATTAATGTTGGCAACCATGATTGGAAGCTGGGGGATATGGGGGATAAAGAAAGAAAGAAAAACTGTTGTATCCCATTTCCTTGAACATTCATGGAAATTTCAATAAAATAATAAATAGATTGTTCATCTGCATAAAGAAAAAGTGTAAGAATGCCGAAGATTGAATATTAATCTTGTCAACCATGATTTGGAAGCTTGGGGGGTGGGGGATAAAAGATAGAAAGAGAAATTGTTGTATCCCAATTCCTTGAACATTCATGAAATTTCAATAAAATAATGACAAGATTGTTAATCTGCATAAAGAAAAAGAATATGAAGGCAGAAGATAGAATATTATGTTGTCAAACATGATTTGGAAGCTGGGGGTGGGTGGGGGATGAAAGAAAGAAAGAAAAACTGTTGTATCCTATTTCCTTGAACATTCATGGAAATTTCAATAAAATAATAAAAAGATTGTTAATCTGCATAAAGAAAAAGATTAAGAATGCAGAACATTGAATGTTAATGTTGGCAACAACGATTGGGAATCTGGGGGGTTGTGCGGGATAAAAGAAAGAAAGAAAAACTGTTGTATCCCATTTCCTTGAATATTAATGGAAATTTCAATAAAATAATAAAAAGATTGTTAATCTGCATAGGGAAAAAGAGTAAGAATGCAGAAGATAGAATATTAATATTGTCAACCATGATTGGGAAGCTGGGGGGTGTTGGGGGATAAAAGAAAGAAAGAAAAACTGTTGTATCCCATTTCCTTGAACTTTCATGGAAATTTCAATAAAATAATAAAAGATTGTTAATCTGCATAAAGAAAAAGAGTAAGAATGCAGAAGATGGAATATTAATGTTGTCAACCATTATTTGGAAGCTGCGGGGGTAGGGGGATGAAAGAAAGAAAGAAAAACTGTTGTATCCCATTTCCTTGAACATTCATGGAAATTTCAATAAAATAATAAAAAATTGTTAATCTGCATAAAGAAAAAGTGTAAGAATGCAGGACATTGAATATTAATATTGTCAACCACGATTTGGAAGCTGGGGGCGTGGGGGATGAAAAAAAGAAAGAAATAATGTTGTATCACATTTCCTTGAACATTCATGGAAATTTCAATAAAATAATAAAAAGATTGTTAGTCTGCATAAAGAAAAAGTGTAAGAATGCAGAAGATAGAATATTCATGTTGTCAACCATGATTTGGAAGCTGGGGCGGGGTGGGGGATAAAAGAAAGTAAGAAAAACTGTTGTATCCCATTTCCTTGAACATTCATGAAATTTCAATAAAATAATGACAAGATTGTGAATCTGGATAAAGAAAAAGAGTATGAAGGCAGAAGATAGAATATTATGTTGTCAACCATGATTTGGAAGATGGCAGGGGTGCTGGATAAAAGAAAGAAAGAAAAACTGTTGTATCCCATTTCCTTGAACATTCATGGAAATTTCAATAAAATAATAAAAAGTTTGTTAATCTGCATAAAGAAAAAGAGTAAGAATGCATAAGATAGAATATTAATGTTGTCAACCATGATTTGTAAACTGGGGGGCAGTGGGGGATAAAAGAAAGAAAGAAAAACAGTTGTATAGCATTTCCTTGAACATTCATGGGAAGTTCAATAAAATAATAAAAAGAATGGTAATCTGCATAAAGAAAAATAATAAGAATGCAGAAGATAGAATATTAATGTTGTCAACCATGATTTGGAAGCTTGGAGCGTGGGGGATAAAAGAAAGAAAGAGAAATTGTTGTATCCCATTTCCTTGAACATTCATGGAATTTCAATAAAATAATGACAGGATTGTGAATCTGCATAAAGAAAAAGAGTATGAAGGCAGAAGATAGAATATTATGTTGTCAACCATGATATGGAAGCTGGGGGGGGGGATGAAAGAAAGAAAGAAAAACTGTTGTATCCCATTTCCTTGAACATTCATGGAAATTTCAATAAAATCATAAATAGAGTGTTATTTACATAAAGAAAAAGTGTAAGAATGCCGAAGATTGAATATTAATGTTGTCAACCATGATTTGGAAGGTGGGGGGTGGTGGGGGATAAAAGAAAGAAAGAAAAACTGTTGTATACCATTTCCTTGAACATTCATGGAAATTTCAATAAAATAATAAACAGATTGGTAATCTGCATTAAGAAAAAGAGTAAGAATGCAGAAGATAGAATATTAATGTTGTCAACCATGATTTGGAAGCTTGGGGAGTGGGGGATAAAAGAAAGAAAGAGAAAATGTTGTATCCCATTTCCTTGAACATTCATGACATTTCAATAAAATAATGACAAGATTGTTAAATGCATAAAGAAAAAGAGTATGAATGCAGAAGATGGAATATTATGTTGTCAACCATGATTTGGAAGCTGGGGGGGGTGGGGGATGAAAGAAAGAATGAAAAACTGTTGTATCCTATTTCCTTGAACATTCATGGAAATTTCAATAAAATAATAAAAAGATTGTTCATCTGCATAAAGAAAAAGTGTAAGAATGCAGAAGACAAAATATTAATGTTGTCAACCATGATTTGGAAGCTTGGGGGGTGGGGGATAAAAGAAAGAAAGAAAAACTCTTGTGTCACATTTCTATGAACATTCATTGAAATTTCAATTAAATAATAAAAAGATTGTTCATCTGCATAAAGAAAAAGTGTAAGAATGCAGAAGATAAAATATTAATGTTGTCAACCATGATTTTGAAGCTGACGGGGGTGGGGGATAAAAGAAAGAAAGAAACACTGTTGTATCCCATTTCCTTGAACATTCATGGAAAGTTCAATAAAATAATAAAAAGATTGTTAATCTGCATAAAGAAAAAGAGTAAGAATGCAGAAGATAGAATATTAATGTTGTCAACCATGATTTGTAAACTGGGGGGGAGTGAGGCATAAAAGAAAGAAAGAAAAACTGTTGTATACCATTTCCTTGAACATTCATGGAAATTTCAGTAAAATATTAAAAAGATTGTTATTCTGCATAAAGAAAAAGTGTAAGAATGCAGAAGATAGACTATTAATCTTGTCAACCATGATTTGGAAGCTTGGGGGGGTGGGGGATAAAAGAATGAAAGAAAAACTGTTGTATACCATTTCCTTGAACATTCATGGAAAGTTCAATAAAATAATAAAAAGATTGGTAATGTGCATAAAGAAAAAGAGTAAGAATGCAGGAGATAGAATGTTAATGTTGTCAACCATGATTTGGAAGCTGGCGGGGGTGGGGATAAAAGAAAGAAAGAAAAACTTTTTTATCCCATTTCCTTGAACATTCATGGAAATTTCAATACAATAATAAAAAGATTGTTAATCTGCATAAACAAAAAGGGTAAGAATGCAGAAGATAGAATATTAATGTTGTCAACCATGATTTGGAAGCTTGGAGCGTGGGGGATAAAAGAAAGAAAGAGAAATTGTTGTATCCCATTTCCTTGAACATTCATGAAATTTCAATAAAATAATGACAAGATTGTGAATCTGCATAAAGAAAAAGAGTAAGAATGCAGAAGATAGATTATTAATCTTGTCAACCATGATTTGGAAGCTTGGGGTGGTGGGGGATAAAAGAAAGATAGAGAAATTGCTGTATCCCCATCCCTTGAACATTCATGAAATCTCAATAATATAATGAAAAGATTGTTAATCTGCATAAACATAAAGAGTAAGAAGGCAGAAGATAGATTATTAATATTGTCACCCACAATTTGGAAGCTGGGGGCGTGGGGGATGAAAAAAAGAAAGAAATATTGTTGTATCACATTTCCTTGAACATTCATGGAAATTTCAATAAAATAATAAAAAGATTGTTAGTCTGCATAAAGAAAAAGTGTAAGAATGCAGAAGATAGAATATTAATGTTGTCAACCATGATTTGGAAGCTGGGGGGGTGGGGGATAAAAGAAAGTAAGAAAAACTGTTGTATCCCATTTCCTTGAACATTCAAGGAAATTTCAATAAAATAATAAAAAGATAGTTAATCTGCATAAAGAAAAAGAGTAAGAATGCAGAAGATAGAATATTAATGTTGTCAACCATGAATTAGAAGCTGCGGGCAAGTGGGAGATAAACGAAAGAAAGAAAAACTGTTGTATCCAATTTCCTTGAACATTCATGGAAATTTTAATAAAATAATAAAAAGATTGTTAATCTGCATAAAGTAAAAGTGTAAGAATGCAGAAGATTGAATATTACTGTTGCCAACCATGATTTGGAAGGTGGGAGGTGGTGGGGGATAAAAGAAAGAAAGAAAAACTGTTGTATTCCATTTCCTTGAACATTCATGGAAATTTCATTAAAATAATAAAAAGATTGTTCATCTGCATAAAGAAAAAGTGTAAGAATGCCGAAGATTGAATATTAATGTTGTCAACCACAATTTGGAAGCTGGGGGCGTGGGGGATAAAAGAAAGAAAGAAAAAATGTTGTATCCCATTTCCTTGGACATTCATGGAAATTTCAATAAAATAATGAATAGATTGTTATTTACATAAAGAAAAAGTGTAAGAATAAAGAAGATTGAATACTAATGTTGTCAACCATGATTTGGAATCTGGGGGGTGGTGGGGGATAAAAGAAAGAAAGAAAAACTGTTGTATACCATTTCCTTGAACATTCATGAAAATTTCAATAAAATAATAAAAAGATTGGTAATCTGCATAAAGAAAAAGAGTAAGAATTCAGAAGATAGAATATTAATGTTGTCAACCATGATTTGGAAGCTTGGGGAGTGGGGGATAAAAGAAAGAAAGAGAAAATGTTGTATCCCATTTCCTTGAACATTCATGAAATTTCAATAAAATAATGACAAGATTGTTAAATGCATAAAGAAAAAGAGTATGAAGGCAGAAGATAGAATATTATGTTGTCAACCATGATTTGGAAGCTGGGGGGGGTGGGGGATGAAAGAAAGAAAGAAAAACTGTTGTATCCCATTTCCTTGATCATTCATTGAAATTTCAATGAAATAATAAATAGATTGTTAATCTGAATAAAGAAAAAGTGTAAGAATGTAGAAGATAGAATATTAATCTTGTCAAGCATGATTTGGAAGCTTGGGGGTGGGGGATAAAAGAAAGAAAGAGAAATTGTTGTATCCCAATTCCTTGATTATTCACAAAATTTCAATAAAATAATAAAAAGATTGTCAATCTGCATAAAGAAAAAGAGTAAGAATGTAGAAGATAGAATATGAATGTTTTCAACCATGATTTGGAAGCTGGGGGGTTGGGGGATGATAGAAAGAAAGAAAAAGTGTCGTATCCCATTTCCTTGAACATTCATGGAAATTTCAATAAAATAACAAAAAGATTGTTAACCTGCGTGAAGAAAGAGTTAGAATGCAGAAGATAGAATATTAATGTTGGCAACCATGATTTGGAAGCTGGGCGGGGGTGGGGGATGAAAGAAAGAAAGAAAAACTGTTGTATCCCATTTCCTTGAACATTCATGGAAATTTCAATAAAATAATAAAAAGATTGTTAATCTGCATAAAGAAAAAGTGTAAGAATGCAGAAGATAGAATATTAATGTTGTCAACCATGATTTGGAAGGTGGGGGCGCTGGAGGATAAAAGAAAGAAAGAAAAACTGTTGTATACCATTTACTGGAATATTCATGGAAATTTCAAGAAAATAAGAAAAAGATTGTTAATCTGCATAAAGTAAAATTGTAAGAATGCAGAAGATTGAATATTAATGTTGTCAACCATGATTTGGAAGATGGCAGGGGTGCTGGATAAAAGAAAGAAAGAAAAACTGTTGTATCCCATTTCCTTGAACATTCATGGAAATTTCAATAAAATAATAAAAAGATTGTTAATCTGCATAACGGAAAAGTGTAAGAATGCAGAAGATAGAATATTAATGTTGTCAACCATGATTTGGAAGCTGGGGTCGCTGGAGGATAAAAGAAAGAAAGAAAAACTGCTGTATCCCATTTACTGGAACATTCATGGAAATTTCAATAAAATAATAAAAAGATTGTTAATCTGCATAAAGAAAAAGAGTAAGAATGCAGAAGATAGAATATTAATGTTGTCAACCATGATTTGTAAACTGGGGGGCAGTGGGGGATAAAAGAAAGAAAGAAAAATTGTTGTATACCATTTCCTTGCACATTCATGGAAATTTCAATAAAATAATAAAAAGATTGGTAATCTGCATAAAGAAAAAGTCTAAGAATGCCGAAGATTGAATATTAATGTTGTCAACCACGATTTGGAAGCTGGGGGCGTGGGGGATAAAAGAAAGAAAGAAAAAATGTTGTATCCCATTTCCTTGAACATTCATAAAATTTCAATAAAATAATGACAAGATTGTTAAATGCATAAAGAAAAAGAGTATGAAGGCAGAAGATAGAATATTATGTTGTCAACCATGATCGGGAAGCTGGGGGGGTGGGGGATGAAAGAAAGAAAGAAAAACTGTTGTATCCCATTTCCTTGAACATTCATGGAAATTTCAATAAAATAATAAAAAGATTGTTCATCTGCATAAAGAAAAAGTGTAAGAATGCAGAAGATAAAATATTAATGTTGTCAACCATGATTTGGAAGCTGGGGGAGGTGGGGGATAAAAGAAAGAAAGAAAAAGTGTTGTATCTCATTTCCTTGAACATTCATGGAAATTTCAATAAAATAATAATAAGATTCTTCATATGCATAAAGAAAAAGTGTAAGAATGCAGAAGATAGACTATTAGTGTTGTGAACCATGATTTGGAAGCTTGGGGGGTGGGGGATAAAAGAAAGAAAGAAACACTGTTGTATCCCATTTCCTTGAACATTCATGGAAAGTTCAATAAAATAATAAAAAGATTGGTAATCTGCATAAAGAAAAAGAGTAAGAATGCAGGAGATAGAATGTTAATGTTGTCAACCATGATTAGGAAGCTGGCGGGGGTGGGGGATAAAAGAAAGAAAGAAAAACTTTTTTATCCCATTTCCTTGAGCATTCATGGAAATTTCAATACAATACTAAAAAGATTGTTAATCTGCATAAACAAAAAGGGTAAGAATGCAGAAGATAGAATATTAATGTTGTCAACCATGATTTGTAAACTGGGGGGGGAGTGGGGGATAAAAGAAAGAAAGAAAAACTGTTGTATACCATTTCCTTGAACATTCATGGAAAGTTCAATAAAATAATAAAAAGATTGGTAATCTGCATAAATAAAAAGAGTAAGAATGCAGAAGATAGAATATTAATGTTGTCAACCATGATTTGGAAGCTTGGAGCGTGGGGGATAAAAGAAAGAAAGAGAAATTGTTGTATCCCATTTCCTTGAACATTCATGAAATTTCAATAAAATAAAGACAAGATTGTGAATCTGCATAAAGAAAAAGAGTATGAAGGCAGAAGATAGAATATTATGTTGTCAACCATGATTTGGAAGCTGGGGGGGGTGGGGGATGAAAGAAAGAAAGAAAAACTGTTGTATCACATTTCCTTGAACATTCATTGAAATTTCAATAAAATAATAAGTAGATTGTTAATCTGCATAAAGAAAAAGTGTAAGAATGCAGAAGATAGAATATTAATGTTTTCAACCATGATTTGGAAGCTGGGGGGGAGTGGGGGGTAAAAGAAAGAACGAAAAACTGTTGTATACCATTTCCTTGAACATTCATGGAAATTTCAGTAAAATAATAAAAAGATTGTTATTCTGGATAAAGAAAAAGAGTAAGAATGCAGAAGATAGATTATTAATCTTGTCAACCATGATTTGGAAGCTTGGGGTGGTGGGGGATAAAAGAAAGATAGAGAAATTGCTGTATCCCAATCCCTTGAACATTCATGAAATCTCAATAATATAATGAAAAGATTGTTAATCTGCATAAAGATAAAGAGTAAGAAGGCAGAAGATAGAATATTATGTTGTCAACAATGATTTGGACACTGGGGGGGTGGGGGATAAAAGAAAGAAAGAAAAACTGTTGTATGCCATTTCCTTGAACATTCATGGAAATTTCAATAAAATAATAAAAGATTGTTAATCTGCATAAAGAAAAACAGTAAGAATGCAGAATATAGAATATTAATGTTTTCAATCATGATTTGGAAGCTGAGGGGGTGAGGGATAAAAGAATGAAAGAAAAACTGTTGTATCCCATTTCCTTGAACATACATGGAAATTTCAATAAAACAATAAAAAGATTGTTAATCTGCATAAAGAAAAAGAGTAAGAATGCAGAAGATAGAATATTAATGTTGTCAACTATGATTTGGAAGCTGGAGGCGCTGGAGGATAAAAGAAAGAAAGAAAAACTGTTGTATCCCATTTACTGGAACATTCATGGAAATTTCAATAAAATAAGAAAAAGATTGTTAATCTGCATAAAGTAAAAGTGTAAGAATGCAGAAGATTGAATATTAATGTTGTCAACCATGATTTGGAAGATGGCAGTGGTGGTGGATAAAAGAAAGAAAGAAAAACTGTTGTATCCCATTTCCTTGAACATTCATGGAAATTTCAATAAAATAATAAAAAGATTGTTAATCTGCATAAAGAAAAAAGTGTAAGAATGCAGAAGATAGAATATTAATGTTGTCAACCATGATTTGGAAGCTGGGGTCGCTGGAGGATAAAAGAAAGAAAGAAAAACTGCTGTATCCCATTTACTGGAACATTCATGGAAATTTCAATAAAATAATAAAAAGATTGTTAATCTCCATAAAGAAAAAGAGTAAGAATGCAGAAGATAGAATATTAATGTTGTCAACCATGATTTGTAAACTGGGGGGGAGTGAGGGGTAAAAGAAAGAAAGAAAAACTGTTGTATACCATTTCCTTGAACATTCATGGAAATTTCAGGAAAATAATAAAAAGATTGTTATTCTGCATAAAGAAAAAGAGTAAGAATGCAGAAGATAGATTATTAATCTTGTCAACCATGATTTGGAAGCTTGGGGTGGTGGGGGATAAAAGAAAGATAGAGAAATTGCTGTATCCCAATCCCTTGAACATTCATGAAATCTCAATAATATAATGAAAAGATTGTTAATCTGCATAAAGATAAAGAGTAAGAAGGCAGAAGATAGATTATTAATATTGTCAACCACGATTTGGAAGCTGGGGGCGTGGGGGATGAAAAAAAGAAAGAAATATTGTTGTATCACATTTCCTTGAACATTCATGGAAATTTCAATAAAATAATAAAAAGATTGTTAGTCTGCATAAAGAAAAAGTGTAAGAATGCAGAAGATAGAATATTAATGTTGTCAACCATGATTTGGAAGCTGGGGGGGTGGGGGATAACAGAAAGTAAGAAAAACTGTTGTATCCCATTTCCTTGAACATTCATGGAAATTTCAATAAAATAATAAAAAGATAGTTAATCTGCATAAAGAAAAAGAGTAAGAATGCAGAAGATAGAATATTAATGTTGTCAACCATGAATTAGAAGCTGCGGGCAAGTGGGGGATAAAAGAAAGAAAGAAAAACTGTTGTATCCAATTTCCTTGAACATTCATGGAAATTTTAATAAAATAATAAAAAGATTGTGAATCTGCATAAAGTAAAACTGTAAGAATGCAGAAGATTGAATATTAATATTGTCAACCACGATTTGGAAGCTGGGGGCGTGGGGGATAAAAGAAAGAAAGAAAAAATGTTGTATCCCATTTCCTTGGACATTCATGGAAATTTCAATAAAATAATGAATAGATTGTTATTTACATAAAGAAAAAGTGTAAGAATAAAGAAGATTGAATATTAATGTTGTCAACCTTGAGTTGGAATCTGGGGGGTGGTGGGGCATAAAAGAAAGAAAGAAAAACTGTTGTATACCATTTCCTTGCACATTCATGGAAATTTCAATAAAATAATAAAAAGATTGGTAATCTGCATAAAGAAAAAGTGTAAGAATGCCGAAGATTGAATATTAATGTTGTCAACCACGATTTGGAAGCTGGGGGCGTGGGGGATAAAAGAAAGAAAGAAAAAATGTTGTATCCCATTTCCTTGGACATTCATGGAAATTTCAATAAAATAATAAATAGATTGTTATTTACATAAAGAAAAAGTGTAAGAATACAGAAGATTGAATATTAATGTTGTCAACCATGATTTGGAAGGTGGGGGGTGGTGGGGGATAAAAGAAGTTAAGAAAAACTGTTGTATACCATTTCCTTGAACATTCATGGAAATTTCAATAAAATAATAAAAAGATTGGTAATCTGCATAAAGAAAAAGAGTAAGAATGCAGAAGATAGAATATTAATGTTGTCAACCATGATTTGGAAGATTGGGGAGTGGGGGATAAAAGAAAGAAAGAGAAAATGTTGTATCCCATTTCCTTGAACATTCATGAAATTTCAATAAAATAATGACAAGATTGTTAAATGCATAAAGAAAAAGAGTATGAAGGCAGAAGATAGAATATTATGTTGTCAACCATGATTTGGTAGCTGGGGGGGGGGATGAAAGAAAGAAAGAAAGACTGTTGTATCCCATATCCTTCAACATTCATGGAAATTTCAATAAAATAATAAATAGATTGTTATTTACATAAAGAAAAAGTGTAAGAATGCCGAAGATTGAATATTAATGTTGTCAACCATGATTTGGAAGGTGGGGGGTGGTGGGGGATAAAAGAAAGAAAGAAAAACTGTTGTATACCATTTCCCTGCACATTCATGGAAATTTCAATAAAATAATAAAAAGATTGTTCATCTGCATAAAGAAAAAGTGTAAGAATGCAGAAGATAAAATATCAATGTTGTCAACCATGATTTGGTAGCTGGGGTGGGGGATAAAAGAAAGAAAGAAACACTGTTGTATCCCATTTCCTTGAACATTCATGGAAAGTTCAATAAGATAATAAAAAGATTGGTAATCTGCATAAAGAAAAAGAGTAAGAATGCAGGAGATAGAATGTTAATGTTGTCAACCATGATTTGGAAGCTGGTGGGGGTGGGGGATAAAAGAAAGAAAGAAAAACTTTTTTATCCCATTTCCTTGAACATTCATGGAAATTTCAATACAATAATAAAAAGATTGTTAATCTGCATAAACAAAAAGTGTAAGAATGCAGAAGATAGAATATTAATGTTGTCAACCATGATTTGTAAACTGGGGGGGAGTGGGGGATAAAAGAAAGAAAGAGAAACTGTTGTATACCATTTCCTTGAACATTCATGGAAAGTTCAATAAAATAATAAAAAGATTGGTAATCTGCATAAAGAAAAAGAGTAAGAATGCAGAAGATAGAATATTAATGTTGTCAACCATGATTTGGAAGCTTGGTGCGTGGGGGATAAAAGAAAGAAAGAGAAATTGTTGTATCCCATTTCCTTGAACATTCATGAAATTTCAATAAAATAATGACAAGATTGTGAATCTGCATAAAGAAAAAGAGTATGAAGGCAGAAGATAGAATATTATGTTGTCAACCATGATTTGGAAGCTGGGGGGTTGGGGGATGAAAGAAAGAAAGAAAAACTGTTGTATCCCATTTCCTTGAACATTCATTGAAATTTCAATAAAATAATGAGTAGATTGTTAATCTGCATAAAGAAAAAGGGTAAGAATGCAGAAGATATAATATTAATGTTGTCAACCATGATTTGTATACTGGGGGGCAGTGGGGGATAAAAGAAAGAAAGAAAAACAGTTGTATACCATTTCCTTGAACATTCATGGAAAGTTCAATAAAATAATAAAAAGAATGGTAATCTGCATAAAGAAAAAGAATAAGAATGCAGAAGATAGAATATTAATGTTGGCAACCATGATTTGGAAGCTGGGGGGTTGGGGGATGAAAGAAAGAAAGAAACACTGTTGTATCCCATTTCCTTGAACATTCATGGAAATTTCAATAAAATAAAAAAAAGATTGTTAATCTGCATAAAGAAAAAGAGTAAGAATGCAGAAGATAGAATATTAATGTTGTCAACCATGATTTGGAATGTGCGGGCGCTGGAGGATAAAAGAAAGAAAGAAAAACTGTTGTATACCATTTACTGGAATATTCATGGAAATTTCAATAAAATAAGAAAAAGATTGTTAATATGCATAAAGTAAAAGTGTAAGAATGCAGAAGATTGAATATTAATGTTGTCAATCATGATTTGGAAGATGGCAGGGGTGCTGGATAAAAGAAAGAAAGAAAAACTGTAGTATCCCATTTCCTTGAACATTCATGGAAATTTCAATAAAATAATAAAAAGATTGTTAATCTGCATAAAGGAAAAGTGTAAGAATGCAGAAGATAGAATATTAATGTTGTCAACCATGATTTGGAAGCTGGAGTCGCTGGAGGATAAAAGAAAGAAAGAAAAACTGCTGTATCCCATTTACTGGAATATTCATGGAAATTTCAATAAAATAATAAAAAGATTGTTAATCTGCATAAAGAAAAAGAGTAAGAATGCAGAAGATAGAATATTAATGTTGTCAACCATGATTTGTAAACTGGGGGGCAGTGGGGGATAAAAGAAAGAAAGAAAAACTGTTGTATACCATTTCCTTGCACATTCATGGAAATTTCAATAAAATAATAAAAAGATTGTTAATCTGCATAAAGAAAAAGAGTAAGAATGCAGAAGATAGAATATTAATGTTGTCAACCATGATTTGTAAACTGGGGGACAGTGGGGGATTAAAGAAAGAAAGAAAAACTTTTGTATACCATTTCCTTGCACATTCATGGAAATTTCAATAAAATAATAAAAAGATTGGTAATCTGCATAAAGAAAAAGTCCAGGAATGCCGAAGATTGAATATTAATGTTGTCAACCACGATTTGGAAGCTGGGGGCGTGGGGGATAAAAGAAAGAAAGAAAAAATGTTGTATCCCATTTCCTTGGACATTCATGGAAATTTCAATAAAATAATAAATAGATTGTTATTTACATAAAGAAAAAGTGTAAGAATACAGAAGATTGAATATTAATGTTGTCAACCATGATTTGGAAGGTGGGGGGTGGTGGGGGATAAAAGAAAGAAAGAAAAACTGTTGTATACCATTTCCTTGAACATTCATGGAAATTTCAATAAAATAATAAAAAGATTGGTAATCTGCATAAAGAAAAAGAGTAAGAATGCAGAAGATAGAATATTAATGTTGTCAACCATGATTTGGAAGCTTGGGGAGTGGGGGATAAAAGAAAGAAAGAGAAAATGTTGTATCCCATTTCCATGAACATTCATGAAATTTCAATAAAATAATGACAAGATTGTTAAATGCATAAAGAAAAAGAGTATGAAGGCAGAAGATAGAATATTATGTTGTCAACCATGATCGGGAAGCTGGGGGGGTGGGGGATGAAAGAAAGAAAGAAAAACTGTTGTATCCCATTTCCTTGAACATTCATGGAAATTTCAATAAAATAATAAAAAGATTGTTCATCTGCATAAAGAAAAAGTGTAAGAATGCAGAAGATAAAATATTAATGTTGTCAACCATGATTTGGAAGCTGGGGGAGGTGGGGGATAAAAGAAAGAAAGAAAAACTGTTGTATCCCATTTCCTTGAACATTCATGGAAATTTCAATAAAATAATAAAAAGATTGTTCATATGCATAAAGAAAAAGTGTAAGAATGCAGAAGATAGACTATTAGTGTTGTGAACCATGATTTGGAAGCTTGGGGGGTGGGGGATAAAAGAAAGAAAGAAAAACTCTTGTGTCACATTTCTATGAACATTCATTGAAATTTCAATAAAATAATAAAGAGATTCTTAATCTGCATAGAGAAAAAGAGTAAGAATGCAGAAGATAGAATATTAATGTTGTCAACCATGATTTTGAAGCTGACGGGGGTGGGGGATAAAAGAAAGAAAGAAACACTGTTGTATCCCATTTCCTTGAACATTCATGGAAAGTTCAATAAAATAATAAAAAGATTGGTAATCTGCATAAAGAAAAAGAGTAAGAATGCAGGAGATAGAATGTTAATGTTGTCAACCATGATTTGGAAGCTGGCGGGGGTGGGGGATAAAAGAAAGAAAGAAAAACTTTTTTATCCCATTTCCTTGAGCATTCATGGAAATTTCAATACAATACTAAAAAGATTGTTAATCTGCATAAAGAAAAAGGGTAAGAATGCAGAAGATAGAATATTAATGTTGTCAACCATGATTTGTAAACTGGGGGGGAGTGGGGGATAAAAGAAAGAAAGAAAAACTGTTGTATTCCATTTCCTTGAACATTCATGGAAATTTCATTAAAATAATAAAAAGATTGTTCATCTGCATAAAGAAAAAGTGTAAGAATGCCGAAGATTGAATATTAATATTGTCAAACACGATTTGGAAGCTGGGGGCGTGGGGGATAAAAGAAAGAAAGAAAAAATGTTGTATCCCATTTCCTGGGACATTCATGGAAATTTCAATAAAATAATGAATAGATTGTTATTTACATAAAGAAAAAGTGTAAGAATAAAGAAGATTGAATATTAATGTTGTCAACCATGATTTGGAATCTGGGGGGTGGTGGGGGATAAAAGAAAGAAAGAAAAACTGTTGTATACCATTTCCTTGAACATTCATGGAAATTTCAATAAAATAATAAAAAGATTGGTAATCTGCATAAAGAAAAAGAGTAAGAATTCACAAGATAGAATATTAATGTTGTCAACCATGATTTGGAAGCTTGGGGAGTGGGGGATAAAAGAAAGAAAGAGAAAATGTTGTATCCCATTTCCTTGAACATTCATGAAATTTCAATAAAATAATGACAAGATTGTTAAATGCATAAAGAAAAAGAGTATGAAGGCAGAAGATAGAATATTATGTTGTCAACCATGATTTGGAAGCTGGGGGGGGTGGGGGATGAAAGAAAGAAAGAAAAATTGTTGTATCCCATTTCCTTGAACATTCATTGAAATTTCAATGAAATAATAAATAGATTGTTAATCTGCATAAAGAAAAAGTGTAAGAATGTAGAAGATAGAATATTAATCTTGTCAAGCATGATTTGGAAGCTTGGGGGGTGGGGATAAAAGAAAGAAAGAGAAATTGTTGTATCCTAATTCCTTGAACATTCATAAAATTTCAATAAAATAATAAAAAGATTGTCAATCTGCATAAAGAAAAAGAGTAAGAATGTAGAAGATAGAATATGAATGTTTTCAACCATGATTTGGAAGCTGGGGGGTTGGGGGATGATAGAAAGAAAGAAAAAGTGTCGTATCCCATTTCCTTGAACATTCATGGAAATTTCAATAAAATAACAAAAAGATTGTTAACCTGCGTAAAGAAAGAGTTAGAATGCCGAAGATAGAATATTAATGTTGGGAACCATGATTTGGAAGCTGGGGGGGGTGGGGGATGAAAGAAAGAAAGAAAAACTTTTGTATCACATTTCCTTGAACATTCATGGAAATTTCAATAAAATAATAAAAAGATTGTTAATCTGCATAAAGAAAAAGTGTAAGAATGCAGAAGATAGAATATTAATGTTGTCAACCATGATTTGGAAGCTGGGGGCGCTGGAGGATAAAAGAAAGAAAGAAAAACTGTTGTATCCCATTTACTGGAATATTCATGGAAATTTCAATAAAATAAGAAAAAGATTGTTAATCTGCATAAAGTAAAAGTGTAAGAATGCAGAAGATTGAATACTAATGTTGTCAACCATGATTTGGAAGATGGCAGGGGTGCTGGATAAAAGAAAGAAAGAAAAACTGTTGTATCCCATTTCCTTGAACATTCATGGAAATTTCAATAAAATAATAAAAAGATTGTTAATCTGCATAAAGAAAAAGAGTAAGAATGCAGAAGATAGAATATTAATGTTGTCAACCATGATTTGGAAGCTGGGGTCGCTGGAGGATAAAAGAAAGAAAGAAAAACTGCTGTATCCCATTTACTGGAACATTCATGGAAATTTCAATAAAAAAATAAAAAGATTGTTAATCTGCATAAAGAAAAAGAGTAAGAATGCAGAAGATAGAATATTAATGTTGTCAACCATGATTTGTAAACTGGGGGGCAGTGGGGGATAAAAGAAAGAAAGAAAAACAGTTGTATACCATTTCCTTGAACATTCATGGAAAGTTCAATAAAATAATAAAAAGAATGGTAATCTGCATAAAGAAAAAGAATAAGAATGCAGAAGATAGAATATTAATGTTGTCAACCATGATTTGGAAGCTTGGAGCGTGGGGGATAAAAGAAAGAAAGAGAAATTGTTGTATCCCATTTCCTTGAACATTCATGGAATTTCAATAAAATAATGACAAGATTGTGAATCTGCATAAAGAAAAAGAGTATGAAGGCAGAAGATAGAATATTATGTTGTCAACCATGATTTGGAAGCTGGGGTCGCTGGAGGTTAAAAGAAAGAAAGAAAAACTGCTGTATCCCATTTACTGGAACATTCATGGAAATTTCAATTAAAAAATAAAAAGATTGTTAATCTGCATAAAGAAGAAGAGTAAGAATGCAGAAGATAGAATATTAGTGTTGTGAACCATGATTTGGAAGCTTGGGGGGTGGAGAATGAAAGAAAGAAAGAAAAACTGTTGTATCCCATTTCCTTGAACATTCATGGAAATTTCAATAAAATAATAAATAGATTGTTACTTACATAAAGAAAAAGTGTAAGAATGAAGAAGATTGAATATTAATATTGTCAACCATGATTTGGAAGGTGGGGGGTGGTGGGGGATAAAAGAAAGAAAGAAAAAATGTTGTATCCCATTTCCTTGGACATTCATGGAAATTTCAATAAAATAATAAATAGATTGTTATTTACATAAAGAAAAAGTGTAAGAATACAGAAGATTGAATATTAATGTTGTCAACCATGATTTGGAAGGTGGGGGGTGGTGGGGGATAAAAGAAGGAAAGAAAAACTTTTGTATACCATTTCCTTGAACATTCATGGAAATTTCAATAAAATAATAAAAAGATTGGTAATCTGCATAAAGAAAATGAGTAAGAATGCAGAAGATAGAATATTAATGTTGTCAACCATGATTAGGAAGCTTGGGGAGTGGGGGATAAAAGAAAGAAAGAGAAAATGTTGTATCCCATTTCCTTGAACATTCATGAAATTTCAATAAAATAATGACAAGATTGTTAAATGCATAAAGAAAAAGAGTATGAAGGCAGAAGATAGAATAATATGTTGTCAACCATGATTTGGTAGCTGGGGGGGGGGATGAAAGAAAGAAAGAAAAACTGTTGTATCCCATTTCCTTGAATATTCATGGAAATTTCAATAAAATAATAAAAAGATTGTTCATCTGCATGAAGAAAAAGTGTAAGAATGCAGAAGATAGACTATTAGTGTTGTGAACCATGATTTGGAAGCTTGGGGGGTGGGGGATAAAAGAAAGAAAGAAAAACTCTTGTGTCACATTTCTATGAACATTCATTGAAATTTCAATAAAATAATAAAGAGATTCTTAATCTGCATAGAGAAAAAGAGTAAGAATGCAGAAGATAGAATATTAATGTTGTCAACCATGATTTTGAAGCTGAAAGGGGTGGGGGATAAAAGAAAGAAAGAAACACTGTTGTATCCCATTTCCTTGAACATTCATGGAAAGTTCAATAAGATAATAAAAAGATTGGTAATCTGCATAAGGAAAAAGAGTAAGAATGCAGGAGATAGAATGTTAATGTTGTCAACCATGATTTGGAAGCTGGTGGGGGTGGGGGATAAAAGAAAGAAAGAAAAACTTTTTTATCCCATTTCCTTGAACATTCATGGAAATTTCAATACAATAATAAAAAGATTGTTAATCTGCATAAACAAAAAGGGTAAGAATGCAGAAGATAGAATATTAATGTTGTCAACCATGATTTGTAAACTGGGGGGGAGTGGGGGATAAAAGAAAGAAAGAGAAACTGTTGTATACCATTTCCTTGTACATTCATGGAAAGTTCAATAAAATAATAAAAAGATTGGTAATCTGCATAAAGAAAAAGAGTAAGAATGCAGAAGATAGAATATTAATGTTGTCAACCATGATTTGGAAGCTTGGAGCGTGGGGGATAAAAGAAAGAAAGAGAAATTGTTGTATCCCATTTCCTTGAACATTCATGAAATTTCAATAAAATAATGACAAGATTGTGAATCTGCATAAAGAAAAAGAGTATGAAGGCAGAAGATAGAATATTATGTTGTCAACCATGATTTGGTAGCTGGGGGGGGGGGATGAAAGAAAGAAAGAAAGACTGTTGTATCCCATATCCTTCAACATTCATGGAAATTTCAATAAAATAATAAATAGATTGTTATTTACATAAAGAAAAAGTGTAAGAATGCCGAAGATTGAATATTAATGTTGTCAACCATGATTTGGAAGGTGGGGGGTGGTGGGGGATAAAAGAAAGAAAGAAAAACTGTTGTATACCATTTCCCTGCACATTCATGGAAATTTCAATAAAATAATAAAGAGATTCTTAATCTGCATAGAGAAAAAGAGTAAGAATGCAGAAGATAGAATATTAATGTTGTCAACCATGATTTTGAAGCTGAAGGGGGTGGGGGATAAAAGAAAGAAAGAAACACTGTTGTATCCCATTTCCTTGAACATTCATGGAAAGTTCAATAAGATAATAAAAAGATTGGTAATCTGCATAAAGAAAAAGAGTAAGAATGCAGGAGATAGAATGTTAATGTTCTCAACCATGATTTGGAAGCTGTTGGGGGTGGGGGATAAAAGAAAGAAAGAAAAACTTTTTTATCCCATTTCCTTGAACATTCATGGAAATTTCAATACAATAATAAAAAGATTGTTAATCTGCATAAACAAAAAGGGTAAGAATGCAGAAGATAGAATATTAATGTTGTCAACCATGATTTGTAAACTGGGGGGGAGTGGGGGATAAAAGAAAGAAAGAGAAACTGTTGTATACCATTTCCTTGAACATTCATGGAAAGTTCAATAAAATAATAAAAAGATTGGTAATCTGCATAAAGAAAAAGAGTAAGAATGCAGAAGATAGAATATTAATGTTGTCAACCATGATTTGGAAGCTTGGTGCGTGGGGGATAAAAGAAAGAAAGAGAAATTGTTGTATCCCATTTCCTTGAACATTCATGAAATTTCAATAAAATAATGACAAGATTGTGAATCTGCATAAAGAAAAAGAGTATGAAGGCAGAAGATAGAATATTATGTTGTCAACCATGATTTGGAAGCTGGGGGGTTGGGGGATGAAAGAAAGAAAGAAAAACTGTTGTATCCCATTTCCTTGAACATTCATTGAAATTTCAATAAAATAATAAGTAGATTGTTAATCTGCATAAAGAAAAAGGGTAAGAATGCAGAAGATATAATATTAATGTTGTCAACCATGATTTGTATACTGGGGGGCAGTGGGGGATAAAAGAAAGAAAGAAAAACAGTTGTATACCATTTCCTTGAACATTCATGGAAAGTTCAATAAAATAATAAAAAGAATGGTAATCTGCATAAAGAAAAAGAATAAGAATGCAGAAGATAGAATATTAATGTTGGCAACCATGATTTTGAAGCTGGGGGGGGTGGGGGATGAAAGAAAGAAAGAAACACTGTTGTATCCCATTTCCTTGAACATTCATGGAAATTTCAATAAAATAATAAAAAGATTGTTAATCTGCATAAAGAAAAAGAGTAAGAATGCAGAAGATAGAATATTAATGTTGTCAACCATGATTTGGAAGGTGGGGGCGCTGGAGGATAAAAGAAAGAAAGAAAAACTGTTGTATACCATTTACTGGAATATTCATGGAAATTTCAATAAAATAAGAAAAAGATTGTTAATATGCATAAAGTAAAAGTGTAAGAATGCAGAAGATTGAATATTAATGTTGTCAATCATGATTTGGAAGATGGCAGGGGTGCTGGATAAAAGAAAGAAAGAAAAACTGTTGTATCCCATTTCCTTGAACATTCATGGAAATTTCAATAAAATAATAAAAAGATTGTTCATCTGCATAAAGGAAAAGTGTAAGAATGCAGAAGATAGAATATTAATGTTGTCAACCATGATTTGGAAGCTGGAGTCGCTGGAGGATAAAAGAAAGAAAGAAAAACTGCTGTATCCCATTTACTGGAACATTCATGAAAATTTCAATAAAATAATAAAAAGATTGTTAATCTGCATAAAGAAAAAGAGTAAGAATGCAGAAGATAGAATATTAATGTTGTCAACCATGATTTGTAAACTGGGGGGCAGTGGGGGATAAAAGAAAGAAAGAAAAACTGTTGTATACCATTTCCTTGAACATTCATGGAAATTTCAATAAAATAATAAAAAGATTGTTCATATGCATAAAGAAAAAGTGTAAGAATGCAGAAGATAGACTATTAGTGTTGTGAACCATGATTTGGAAGCTTGGGGGGTGGGGGATGAAAGAAAGAAAGAAAAACTGTTGTATCCCATTTCCTTGAACATTCATGGAAATTTCAATAAAATAATAAAAAGATTGTTCATCTGCATAAAGAAAAAGTGTAAGAATGCAGAAGATAAAATATTAATGTTTTCAACCATGATTTGGAAGCTGGGGGAGGTGGGGGATAAAAGAAAGAAAGAAAAACTGTTGTATCCCATTTCCTTGAACATTCATGGAAATTTCAATAAAATAATAAAAAGATTGTTCATATGCATAAAGAAAAAGTGTAAGAATGCAGAAGATAGACTATTAGTGTTGTGAACCATGATTTGGAAGCTTGGGGGGTGGGGGATAAAAGAAAGAAAGAAAAACTCTTGTGTCACATTTCTATGAACATTCATTGAAATTTCAATAAAATAATAAAGAGATTCTTAATCTGCATAGAGAAAAAGAGTAAGAATGCAGAAGATAGAATATTAATGTTGTCAACCATGATTTTGAAGCTGACGGGGGTGGGGGATAAAAGAAAGAAAGAAACACTGTTGTATCCCATTTCCTTGAACATTCATGGAAAGTTCAATAAAATAATAAAAAGATTGGTAATCTGCATAAAGAAAAAGAGTAAGAATGCAGGAGATAGAATGTTAATGTTGTCAACCATGATTTGGAAGCTGGCGGGGGTGGGGGATAAAAGAAAGAAAGAAAAACTTTTTTATCCCATTTCCTTGAGCATTCATGGAAATTTCAATACAATACTAAAAAGATTGTTAATCTGCATAAACAAAAAGGGTAAGAATGCAGAAGATAGAATATTAATGTTGTCAACCATGATTTGTAAACTGGGGGGGAGTGGGGGATAAAAGAAAGAAAGAAAAACTGTTGTATTCCATTTCCTTGAACATTCATGGAAATTTCATTAAAATAATAAAAAGATTGTTCATCTGCATAAAGAAAAAGTGTAAGAATGCCGAAGATTGAATATTAATATTGTCAAACACGATTTGGAAGCTGGGGGCGTGGGGGATAAAAGAAAGAAAGAAAAAATGTTGTATCCCATTTCCTGGGACATTCATGGAAATTTCAATAAAATAATGAATAGATTGTTATTTACATAAAGAAAAAGTGTAAGAATAAAGAAGATTGAATATTAATGTTGTCAACCATGATTTGGAATCTGGGGGGTGGTGGGGGATAAAAGAAAGAAAGAAAAACTGTTGTATACCATTTCCTTGAACATTCATGGAAATTTCAATAAAATAATAAAAAGATTGGTAATCTGCATAAAGAAAAAGAGTAAGAATTCACAAGATAGAATATTAATGTTGTCAACCATGATTTGGAAGCTTGGGGAGTGGGGGATAAAAGAAAGAAAGAGAAAATGTTGTATCCCATTTCCTTGAACATTCATGAAATTTCAATAAAATAATGACAAGATTGTTAAATGCATAAAGAAAAAGAGTATGAAGGCAGAAGATAGAATATTATGTTGTCAACCATGATTGGGAAGCTGGGGGGGGTGGGGGATGAAAGAAAGAAAGAAAAATTGTTGTATCCCATTTCCTTGAACATTCATTGAAATTTCAATGAAATAATAAATAGATTGTTAATCTGCATAAAGAAAAAGTGTAAGAATGTAGAAGATAGAATATTAATCTTGTCAAGCATGATTTGGAAGCTTGGGGGGTGGGGATAAAAGAAAGAAAGAGAAATTGTTGTATCCTAATTCCTTGAACATTCATAAAATTTCAATAAAATAATAAAAAGATTGTCAATCTGCATAAAGAAAAAGAGTAAGAATGTAGAAGATAGAATATGAATGTTTTCAACCATGATTTGGAAGCTGGGGGGTTGGGGGATGATAGAAAGAAAGAAAAAGTGTCGTATCCCATTTCCTTGAACATTCATGGAAATTTCAATAAAATAACAAAAAGATTGTTAACCTGCGTAAAGAAAGAGTTAGAATGCCGAAGATAGAATATTAATTTTGGGAACCATGATTTGGAAGCTGGGGGGGGTGGGGGATGAAAGAAAGAAAGAAAAACTTTTGTATCACATTTCCTTGAACATTCATGGAAATTTCAATAAAATAATAAAAAGATTGTTAATCTGCATAAAGAAAAAGTGTAAGAATGCAGAAGATAGAATATTAATGTTGTCAACCATGATTTGGAAGCTGGGGGCGCTGGAGGATAAAAGAAAGAAAGAAAAACTGTTGTATCCCATTTACTGGAATATTCATGGAAATTTCAATAAAATAAGAAAAAGATTGTTAATCTGCATAAAGAAAAAGAGTAAGAATGCAGAAGATTGAATATTAATGTTGTCAACCATGATTTGGAAGATGGCAGGGGTGCTGGATAAAAGAAAGAAAGAAAAACTGTTGTATCCCATTTCCTTGAACATTCATGGAAATTTCAATAAAATAATAAAAAGATTGTTAATCTGCATAAAGAAAAAGAGTAAGAATGCAGAAGATAGAATATTAATGTTGTCAACCATGATTTGGAAGCTGGGGTAGCTGGAGGATAAAAGAAAGAAAGAAAAACTGCTGTATCCCATTTACTGGAACATTCATGGAAATTTCAATAAAAAAATAAAAAGATTGTTAATCTGCATAAAGAAAAAGAGTAAGAATGCAGAAGATAGAATATTAATGTTGTCAACCATGATTTGTAAACTGGGGGGCAGTGGGGGATAAAAGAAAGAAAGAAAAACAGTTGTATACCATTTCCTTGAACATTCATGGAAAGTTCAATAAAATAATAAAAAGAATGGTAATCTGCATAAAGAAAAAGAATAAGAATGCAGAAGATAGAATATTAATGTTGTCAACCATGATTTGGAAGCTTGGAGCGTGGGGGATAAAAGAAAGAAAGAGAAATTGTTGTATCCCATTTCCTTGAACATTCATGGAATTTCAATAAAATAATGACAAGATTGTGAATCTGCATAAAGAAAAAGACTATGAAGGCAGAAGGTAGAATATTATGTTGTCAACCATGATTTGGAAGCTGGGGGGGGGTGGGGGATGAAAGAAAGAAAGAAAAACTGTTGTATCCCATTTCCTTGAACATTCATGGAAATTTCAATAAAATAATAAATAGATTGTTACTTACATAAAGAAAAAGTGTAAGAATCTCGAAGATTGAATATTAATATTGTCAACCATGATTTGGAATGTGGGGGGTGGTGGGGGATAAAAGAAAGAAAGAAAAACTGTTGTATACCATTTCCTAGCACATTCATGGAAATTTCAATAAAATAATAAAAAGATTGGTAATCTGCATAAAGAAAAAGTGTAAGAATGCCAAAGATTGAATATTAATGTTGTCAACCACGATTTGGAAGCTGGGGGCGTGGGGGATAAAAGAAAGAAAGAAAAAATGTTGTATCCCATTTCCTTGGACATTCATATAAATTTCAATAAAATAATAAATAGATTGTTATTTACCTAAAGAAAAAGTGTAAGAATACAGAAGATTGAATATTAATGTTGTCAACCATGATTTGGAAGGTGGGGGGTGGTGGGGGATAAAAGAAGGAAAGAAAAACTGTTGTATACCATTTCCTTGAACATTCATGGAAATTTCAATAAAATAATAAAAAGATTGGTAATCTGCATAAAGAAAAAGAGTAAGAATGCAGAAGATAGAATATTAATGTTGTCAACCATGATTTGGAAGCTTGGGGAGTGGGGGATAAAAGAAAGAAAGAGAAAATGTTGTATCCCATTTCCTTGAACATTCATGAAATTTCAATAAAATAATGACAAGATTGTTAAATGCATAAAGAAAAAGAGTATGAAGGCAGAAGATAGAATATTATGTTGTCAACCATGATTTGGTAGCTGGGGGGGGGGATGAAAGAAAGAAAGAAAAACTGTTGTATCCCATATCCTTGAACATTCATGGAAATTTCAATAAAATAATAAATAGATTGTTATTTACATAAAGAAAAAGTGTAAGAATGCCGAAGATTGAATATTAATGTTGTCAACCATGAATTGGAAGGTGGGGGGTGGTGGGGGATAAAAGAAAAAAAGAAAAAGTGTTGTATACCATTTCCTTGCACATTCATGGATATTTCAATAAAATAATAAAAAGATTGGTAATCTGCATAAAGAAAAAGTGTAAGAATGCAGAAGATTGAATATTACTGTTGCCAACCATGATTTGGAAGCTTGGGGAGTGGGGGATAAAAGAAAGAAAGAGAAAATGTTGTATCCCATTTCCTTGAACATTCATGAAATTTCAATAAAATAATGACAAGATTGTTAAATGCATAAAGAAATAGAGTATGAAGGCAGAAGATAGAATATTATGTTGTCAACCATGATTTGGAAGCTGGGGGTGGTGGGGGATGAAAGAAAGAAAGAAAAACTGTTGTATCCCATTTCCTTGAATATTCATGGAAATTTCAATAAAATAATAAAAAGATTGTTCATCTGCATAAAGAAAAAGTGTAAGAATGCAGAAGATAAAATATTAATGTTGTCAACCATGATTTGGAAGCTGGGGGAGGTGGGGGATAAAAGAAAGAAAGAAAAACTGTTGTATCCCATTTCCTTGAACATTCATGGAAATTTCAATAAAATAATAAAAAGATTGTTCATATGCATAAAGAAAAATTGTAAGAATGCAGAAGATAGACTATTAGTGTTGTGAACCATGATTTGGAAGCTTGGGGGGTGGGGGATAAAAGAAAGAAAGAAAAACTCTTGTGTCACATTTCTATGAACATTCATTGAAATTTCAATAAAATAATAAAGAGATTCTTAATCTGCATAGAGAAAAAGAGTAAGAATGCAGAAGATAGAATATTAATGTTGTCAACCATGATTTTGAAGCTGACGGGGGTGGGGGATAAAAGAAAGAAAGAAACACTGTTGTATCCCATTTCCTTGAACATTCATGGAAAGTTCAATAAGATAATAAAAAGATTGGTAATCTGCATAAAGAAAAAGAGTAAGAATGCAGGAGATAGAATGTTAATGTTGTCAACCATGATTTGGAAGCCTGTGGGGGTGGGGGATAAAAGAAAGAAAGAAAAACATTTTTATCCCATTTCCTTGAACATTCATGGAAATTTCAATACAATAATAAAAAGATTGGTAATCTGCATAAAGAAAAAGAGTAAGAATGCAGAAGATAGAATATTAATGTTGTCAACCATGATTTGGAAGCTTGGAGCGTGGGGGATAAAAGAAAGAAACAGAAATTGTTGTATCCCATTTCCTTGAACATTCATGGAAAGTTCAATAAAATAATAAAAAGATTGGTAATCTGCATAAAGAAAAAGAGTAAGAATGCAGAAGATAGAATATTAATGTTGTCAACCATGATTTGGAAGCTTGGAGCGTGGGGGATAAAAGAAAGAAAGAGAAATTGTTGTATCCCATTTCCTTGAACATTCATGAAATTTCAATAAAATAATGACAAGATTGTGAATCTGCATAAAGAAAAAGAGTATGAAGGCAGAAGATAGAATATTATGTTGTCAACCATGATTTGGAAGCTGGGGTCGCTGGAGGATAAAAGAAAGAAAGAAAAACTGCTGTATCCCATTTACTGGAACATTCATGGAAATTTCAATTAAAAAATAAAAAGATTGTGAATCTGCATAAAGAAAAAGAGTAAGAATGCAGAAGATAGAATATTAATGTTGTCAACCATGATTTGTAAACTGGGGGGCAGTGGGGGATAAAAGAAAGAAAGAAAAACAGTTGTATACCATTTCCTTGAACATTCATGGAATTTCAATAAAATAATGACAAGATTGTGAATCTGCATAAAGAAAAAGACTATGAAGGCAGAAGATAGATTATTATGTTGTCAACCATGATTTGGAAGCTGGGGGGGGTGGAGAATGAAAGAAAGAAAGAAAAACTGTTGTATCCCATTTCCTTGAACATTCATGGAAATTTCAATAAAATAATAAATAGATTGTTACTTACATAAAGAAAAAGTGTAAGAATGAAGAAGATTGAATATTAATATTGTCAACCATGATTTGGAAGGTTGGGGGTGGTGGGGGATAAAAGAAAGAAAGAAAAAATGTTGTATCCCATTTCCTTGGACATTCATGGAAATTTCAATAAAATAATAAATAGATTGTTATTTACATAAAGAAAAAGTGTAAGAATACAGAAGATTGAATATTAATGTTGTCAACCATGATTTGGAAGGTGGGGGGTGGTGGGGGATAAAAGAAGGAAAGAAAAACTGTTGTATACCATTTCCTTGAACATTCATGGAAATTTCAATAAAATAATAAAAAGATTGGTAATCTGCATGAAGAAAAAGAGTAAGAATGCAGAAGATAGAATATTAATGTTGTCAACCATGATTTGGAAGCTTGGGGAGTGGGGGATAAAAGAAAGAAAGAGAAAATGTTGTATCCCATTTCCTTGAACATTCATGAAATTTCAATAAAATAATGACAAGATTGTTAAATGCATAAAGAAAAAGAGTATGAAGGCAGAAGATAGAATATTATGTTGTCAACCATGATTTGGTAGCTGGGGGGGGATGAAAGAAAGAAAGAAAAACTGTTGTATCCCATTTCCTTGAATATTCATGGAAATTTCAATAAAATAATAAAAAGATTGTTCATCTGCATGAAGAAAAAGTGTAAGAATGCAGAAGATAGACTATTAGTGTTGTGAACCATGATTTGGAAGCTTGGGGGGTGGGGGATAAAAGAAAGAAAGAAAAACTCTTGTGTCACATTTCTATGAACATTCATTGAAATTTCAATAAAATAATAAAGAGATTCTTAATCTGCATAGAGAAAAAGAGTAAGAATGCAGAAGATAGAATATTAATGTTGTCAACCATGATTTTGAAGCTGAAGGGGGTGGGGGATAAAAGAAAGAAAGAAACACTGTTGTATCCCATTTCCTTGAACATTCATGGAAAGTTCAATAAGATAATAAAAAGATTGGTAATCTGCATAAAGAAAAAGAGTAAGAATGCAGGAGATAGAATGTTAATGTTGTCAACCATGATTTGGAAGCTGGTGGGGGTGGGGGATAAAAGAAAGAAAGAAAAACTTTTTTATCCCATTTCCTTGAACATTCATGGAAATTTCAATACAATAATAAAAAGATTGTTAATCTGCATAAACAAAAAGGGTAAGAATGCAGAAGATAGAATATTAATGTTGTCAACCATGATTTGTAAACTGGGGGGGAGTGGGGGATAAAAGAAAGAAAGAGAAACT
The DNA here is from genome assembly GCF_027409185.1 of Cynocephalus volans. Classification (NCBI taxonomy): domain Eukaryota; kingdom Metazoa; phylum Chordata; class Mammalia; order Dermoptera; family Cynocephalidae; genus Cynocephalus; species Cynocephalus volans. The sequence continues at coordinate 56,534,546 of NC_084463.1, forward strand.
GTTGTATACCATTTCCTTGTACATTCATGGAAAGTTCAATAAAATAATAAAAAGATTGGTAATCTGCATAAAGAAAAAGAGTAAGAATGCAGAAGATAGAATATTAATGTTGTCAACCATGATTTGGAAGCTTGGAGCGTGGGGGATAAAAGAAAGAAAGAGAAATTGTTGTATCCCATTTCCTTGAACATTCATGAAATTTCAATAAAATAATGACAAGATTGTGAATCTGCATAAAGAAAAAGAGTATGAAGGCAGAAGATAGAATATTATGTTTTCAACCATGATTTGGAAGCTGGGGGGGTGGGGGATGAAAGAAAGAAAGAAAAACTGTTGTATCCCATTTCCTTGAACATTCATGGAAATTTGAATAAAATAATAAATAGATTGTTATTTACATAAAGAAAAAGTGTAAGAATGCCGAAGATAGAATATTAATGTTGTCAACCATGATTTGGAATGTGGGGGGTGGTGGGGGATAAAAGAAAGAAAGAAAAACTGTTGTATACCATTTCCTTGCACATTCATGGAAATTTCAATAAAATAATAAAAAGATTGGTAATCTGCATAAAGAAAAAGTGTAAGAATGCCGAAGATTGAATATTAATGTTGTCAACCACGATTTGGAAGCTGGGGGCGTGGGGGATAAAAGAAAGAAAGAAAAAATGTTGAATCCCATTTCCTTGGACATTCATGGAAATTTCAATAAAATAATAAATATATTGTTATTTACATAAAGAAAAAGTGTAAGAATACAGAAGATTGAATATTAATGTTGTCAACCACGATTTGGAAGGTGGGGGGTGGTGGGGGATAAAAGAAAGAAAGAAAAACTGTTGTATACCATTTCCTTGAACATTCATGGAAATTTCAATAAAATAATAAAAAGATTGGTAATCTGCATAAAGAAAAAGAGTAAGAATGCAGAAGATAGAATATTAATGTTGTCAACCATGATTTGGAAGCTTGGGGAGTGGGGGATAAAAGAAAGAAAGAGAAAATGTTGTATCCCATTTCCTTGAACATTCATGAAATTTCAATAAAATAATGACAAGATTGTTAAATGCATAAAGAAAAAGAGTATGAAGGCAGAAGATAGAATATTATGTTGTCAACCATGATTTGGAAGCTGGGGGTGGGTGGGGGATGAAAGAAAGAAAGAAAAACTGTTGTATCCCATTTCCTTGAACATTCATGGAAATTTCAATAAAATAATAAAAAGATTGTTCATCTGCATAAAGAAAAAGTGTAAGAATGCAGAAGATAGAATATTAATGTTGTCAACCATGATTTGGAAGCTGGGGGAGGTGGGGGATAAAAGAAAGAAAGAAAAACTGTTGTATCCCATTTCCTTGAACATTCATGGAAATTTCAATAAAATAATAAAAAGATTGTTCATATGCATAAAGAAAAAGTGTAAGAATGCAGAAGATAGACTATTAGTGTTGTGAACCATGATTTGGAAGCTTGGGGGGTGGGGGATAAAAGAAAGAAAGAAAAACTCTTGTGTCACATTTCTATGAACATTCATTGAAATTTCAATAAAATAATAAAGAGATTCTTAATCTGCATAGAGAAAAAGAGTAAGAATGCAGAAGTTAGAATATTAGTGTTGTCAACCATGATTTTGACGCTGGGGTGGTGGGTGATAAAAGAAAGAAAGAAAAACTGTTGCGTCCCATTTCCTTGAACATTCATGGAAATTTCAATAAAATAATAAAAAGATTGCTAATCTGCATAAAGAAAAAGAGTAAGAATGCAGAAGATGGAATATTAATGTTGTCAACCATGATTTGGAAGCCGGGGGGGGGGCGATAAAAGAAAGAAAGATAAACTGTTGTATCCCGTTTCCTTGAACACTCATGGAAATTTCAATAAAATAATAAAAAGATTGTTAATCTGCATAGAGAAAAAGTGTAAGAATGCAGAAGATGGAATATTAATGTTGTCAACCATGATTTGGAAGCTGTGGGGGTAGGGGGATGAAAGAAAGAAAGAAAAACTGTTGTATCATTTCCTTGAACATTGATGGAAATTTCAATAAAATAATTAAAAGATTGTTAATCTGCATAAAGAAAAAGTGTAAGAATGCAGAACATTGAATATTAATATTGTCAACCACGATTTGGAAGCTGGGTGCGTGGGTGTTGAAAGAAAGAAAGAAATAATGTTGTATCACATTTCCTTGAACATTCATGGAAATTTCAATAAAATATTAAAAAGATTGTTAGTCTGCATAAAGAAAAAGTGTAAGAATGCAGAAGATAGAATATTAATGTTGTCAACCATGATTTGGAAGCTGGGGGATAAAAGAAAGTAAGAAAAACTGTTGTATCCCATTTCCTTGACCATTCATGGAAATTTCAATAAAATAATAAAAAGATAGATAATCTGCATAAAGAAAAAGAGTAAGAATGCAGAAGATAGAATATTAATGTTGTCAACCATGATTTAGAAGCTGCGGGCCAGTGGGGGATAAAAGAAAGAAAGAAAAACCGTTGTATCCAATTTCCTTGAACATTCATGGAAATTTTAATAAAATAATAAAAAGATTGTTAATCTGCATAAAGGAAAAGTGTAAGAATGCAGAAGATTGAATATTAATGTTGCCAACCATGATTTGGAAGGTGGGAGGTGGTGGGGGATAAAAGAAAGAAAGAAAAACTGTTGTATTCCATTTCCTTGAACATTCATGGAAATTTCATTAAAATAATAAAAAGATTGTTCATCTGCATAAAGAAAAAGTGTAAGAATGCCGAAGATTGAATATTAATGTTGTCAACCATGATTTGTAAACTTGGGGGGAGTGGGGGATAAAAGAAAGAAAGAAATACAGTTGTATACCATTTCCTTGAACATTCATGGAAAGTTCAATAAAATAATAAAAAGAATGGTAATCTGCATAAAGAAAAAGAATAAGAATGCAGAAGATAGAATATTAATGTTGTCAACCATGATTTGGAAGCTTGGAGCGTGGGGGATAAAAGAAAGAAAAAGAAATTGTTGTATCCCATTTCCTTGAACATTCATGGAATTTCAATAAAATTATGACAAGATTGTGAATCTGCATAAAGAAAAAGAGTATGAAGGCAGAAGATAGAATATTATGTTGTCAACCATGATTTGGAAGCTGGGGGGGGTGGGGGATGAAAGAAAGAAAGAAAAACTGTTGTATCCCATTTCCTTGAACATTCATGGAAATTTCAATAAAATAATAAATAGATTGTTATTTACATAAAGAAAAAGTGTAAGAATGCCTAAGATTGAATATTAATGTTGTCAACCATGATTTGGAAGGTGGGGGGTGGTAGGGGATAAAAGAAAGAAAGAAAAAATGTTGTATACCATTTCCTTGAACATTCATGGAAATTTCAATAAAATAATAAAAGATTGTTAATCTGCATAAAGAAAAAGAGTAAGAATGCAGGAGATAGAATGTTCATGTTGTCAACCATGATTTGGAAGCTGGCGGGGGTGGGGGATAAAAGAAAGAAAGAAAAACTGTTGTGTCCCATTTCCTTGAACATTCATGGAAATTTCAATACAATAATAAAAAGATTGTTAATCTGCATAAAGAAAAAGAGTAAGAATGCAGAAGATAGAATATTAATGTTGTCAACCATGATTTGGAAGCTTGGAGCGTGGGGGATAAAAGAAAGAAAGAGAAATTGTTGTATCCCATTTCCTTGAACATTCATGAAATTTCAATAAAATAATGACAAGATTGTGAATCTGCATAAAGAAAAAGAGTATGAAGGCAGAAGATAGAATATTATGTTGTCAACCATGATTTGGAAGCTGGGGTCGCTGGAGGATAAAAGAAAGAAAGAAAAACTGCTGTATCCCATTTACTGGAACATTCATGGAAATTTCAATTAAAAAATAAAAAGATTGTGAATCTGCATAAAGAAAAAGAGTAAGAATGCAGAAGATAGAATATTAATGTTGTCAACCATGATTTGTAAACTGGGGGGCAGTGGGGGATAAAAGAAAGAAAGAAAAACAGTTGTATACCATTTCCTTGAACATTCATGGAATTTCAATAAAATAATGACAAGATTGTGAATCTGCATAAAGAAAAAGACTATGAAGGCAGAAGATAGATTATTATGTTGTCAACCATGATTTGGAAGCTGGGGGGGGTGGAGAATGAAAGAAAGAAAGAAAAACTGTTGTATCCCATTTCCTTGAACATTCATGGAAATTTCAATAAAATAATAAATAGATTGTTACTTACATAAAGAAAAAGTGTAAGAATGAAGAAGATTGAATATTAATATTGTCAACCATGATTTGGAAGGTTGGGGGTGGTGGGGGATAAAAGAAAGAAAGAAAAAATGTTGTATCCCATTTCCTTGGACATTCATGGAAATATCAATAAAATAATAAATAGATTGTTATTTACATAAAGAAAAAGTGTAAGAATACAGAAGATTGAATATTAATGTTGTCAACCATGATTTGGAAGGTGGGGGGTGGTGGGGGATAAAAGAAGGAAAGAAAAACTGTTGTATACCATTTCCTTGAACATTCATGGAAATTTCAATAAAATAATAAAAAGATTGGTAATCTGCATGAAGAAAAAGAGTAAGAATGCAGAGGATAGAATATTAATGTTGTCAACCATGATTTGGAAGCTTGGGGAGTGGGGGATAAAAGAAAGAAAGAGAAAATGTTGTATCCCATTTCCTTGAACATTCATGAAATTTCAATAAAATAATGACAAGATTGTTAAATGCATAAAGAAAAAGAGTATGAAGGCAGAAGATAGAATATTATGTTGTCAACCATGATTTGGTAGCTGGGGGGGGATGAAAGAAAGAAAGAAAAACTGTTGTATCCCATTTCCTTGAATATTCATGGAAATTTCAATAAAATAATAAAAAGATTGTTCATCTGCATGAAGAAAAAGTGTAAGAATGCAGAAGATAGACTATTAGTGTTGTGAACCATGATTTGGAAGCTTGGGGGGTGGGGGATAAAAGAAAGAAAGAAAAACTCTTGTGTCACATTTCTATGAACATTCATTGAAATTTCAATAAAATAATAAAGAGATTCTTAATCTGCATAGAGAAAAAGAGTAAGAATGCAGAAGATAGAATATTAATGTTGTCAACCATGATTTTGAAGCTGAAGGGGGTGGGGGATAAAAGAAAGAAAGAAACACTGTTGTATCCCATTTCCTTGAACATTCATGGAAAGTTCAATAAGATAATAAAAAGATTGGTAATCTGCATAAAGAAAAAGAGTAAGAATGCAGGAGATAGAATGTTAATGTTGTCAACCATGATTTGGAAGCTGGTGGGGGTGGGGGATAAAAGAAAGAAAGAAAAACTTTTTTATCCCATTTCCTTGAACATTCATGGAAATTTCAATACAATAATAAAAAGATTGTTAATCTGCATAAACAAAAAGGGTAAGAATGCAGAAGATAGAATATTAATGTTGTCAACCATGATTTGTAAACTGGGGGGGAGTGGGGGATAAAAGAAAGAAAGAGAAACTGTTGTATACCATTTCCTTGTACATTCATGGAAAGTTCAATAAAATAATAAAAAGATTGGTAATCTGCATAAAGAAAAAGAGTAAGAATGCAGAAGATAGAATATTAATGTTGTCAACCATGATTTGGAAGCTTGGAGCGTGGGGGATAAAAGAAAGAAAGAGAAATTGTTGTATCCCATTTCCTTGAACATTCATGAAATTTCAATAAAATAATGACAAGATTGTGAATCTGCATAAAGAAAAAGAGTATGAAGGCAGAAGATAGAATATTATGTTTTCAACCATGATTTGGAAGCTGGGGGGGTGGGGGATGAAAGAAAGAAAGAAAAACTGTTGTATCCCATTTCCTTGAACATTCATGGAAATTTGAATAAAATAATAAATAGATTGTTATTTACATAAAGAAAAAGTGTAAGAATGCCGAAGATAGAATATTAATGTTGTCAACCATGATTTGGAATGTGGGGGGTGGTGGGGGATAAAAGAAAGAAAGAAAAACTGTTGTATACCATTTCCTTGCACATTCATGGAAATTTCAATAAAATAATAAAAAGATTGGTAATCTGCATAAAGAAAAAGTGTAAGAATGCCGAAGATTGAATATTAATGTTGTCAACCACGATTTGGAAGCTGGGGGCGTGGGGGATAAAAGAAAGAAAGAAAAAATGTTGAATCCCATTTCCTTGGACATTCATGGAAATTTCAATAAAATAATAAATATATTGTTATTTACATAAAGAAAAAGTGTAAGAATACAGAAGATTGAATATTAATGTTGTCAACCACGATTTGGAAGGTGGGGGGTGGTGGGGGATAAAAGAAAGAAAGAAAAACTGTTGTATACCATTTCCTTGAACATTCATGGAAATTTCAATAAAATAATAAAAAGATTGGTAATCTGCATAAAGAAAAAGAGTAAGAATGCAGAAGATAGAATATTAATGTTGTCAACCATGATTTGGAAGCTTGGGGAGTGGGGGATAAAAGAAAGAAAGAGAAAATGTTGTATCCCATTTCCTTGAACATTCATGAAATTTCAATAAAATAATGACAAGATTGTTAAATGCATAAAGAAAAAGAGTATGAAGGCAGAAGATAGAATATTATGTTGTCAACCATGATTTGGAAGCTGGGGGTGGGTGGGGGATGAAAGAAAGAAAGAAAAACTGTTGTATCCCATTTCCTTGAACATTCATGGAAATTTCAATAAAATAATAAAAAGATTGTTCATCTGCATAAAGAAAAAGTGTAAGAATGCAGAAGATAGAATATTAATGTTGTCAACCATGATTTGGAAGCTGGGGGAGGTGGGGGATAAAAGAAAGAAAGAAAAACTGTTGTATCCCATTTCCTTGAACATTCATGGAAATTTCAATAAAATAATAAAAAGATTGTTCATATGCATAAAGAAAAAGTGTAAGAATGCAGAAGATAGACTATTAGTGTTGTGAACCATGATTTGGAAGCTTGGGGGGTGGGGGATAAAAGAAAGAAAGAAAAACTCTTGTGTCACATTTCTATGAACATTCATTGAAATTTCAATAAAATAATAAAGAGATTCTTAATCTGCATAGAGAAAAAGAGTAAGAATGCAGAAGTTAGAATATTAGTGTTGTCAACCATGATTTTGACGCTGGGGTGGTGGGTGATAAAAGAAAGAAAGAAAAACTGTTGCGTCCCATTTCCTTGAACATTCATGGAAATTTCAATAAAATAATAAAAAGATTGCTAATCTGCATAAAGAAAAAGAGTAAGAATGCAGAAGATGGAATATTAATGTTGTCAACCATGATTTGGAAGCCGGGGGGGGGGCGATAAAAGAAAGAAAGATAAACTGTTGTATCCCGTTTCCTTGAACACTCATGGAAATTTCAATAAAATAATAAAAAGATTGTTAATCTGCATAGAGAAAAAGTGTAAGAATGCAGAAGATGGAATATTAATGTTGTCAACCATGATTTGGAAGCTGTGGGGGTAGGGGGATGAAAGAAAGAAAGAAAAACTGTTGTATCATTTCCTTGAACATTGATGGAAATTTCAATAAAATAATTAAAAGATTGTTAATCTGCATAAAGAAAAAGTGTAAGAATGCAGAACATTGAATATTAATATTGTCAACCACGATTTGGAAGCTGGGTGCGTGGGTGTTGAAAGAAAGAAAGAAATAATGTTGTATCACATTTCCTTGAACATTCATGGAAATTTCAATAAAATATTAAAAAGATTGTTAGTCTGCATAAAGAAAAAGTGTAAGAATGCAGAAGATAGAATATTAATGTTGTCAACCATGATTTGGAAGCTGGGGGATAAAAGAAAGTAAGAAAAACTGTTGTATCCCATTTCCTTGACCATTCATGGAAATTTCAATAAAATAATAAAAAGATAGATAATCTGCATAAAGAAAAAGAGTAAGAATGCAGAAGATAGAATATTAATGTTGTCAACCATGATTTAGAAGCTGCGGGCCAGTGGGGGATAAAAGAAAGAAAGAAAAACCGTTGTATCCAATTTCCTTGAACATTCATGGAAATTTTAATAAAATAATAAAAAGATTGTTAATCTGCATAAAGGAAAAGTGTAAGAATGCAGAAGATTGAATATTAATGTTGCCAACCATGATTTGGAAGGTGGGAGGTGGTGGGGGATAAAAGAAAGAAAGAAAAACTGTTGTATTCCATTTCCTTGAACATTCATGGAAATTTCATTAAAATAATAAAAAGATTGTTCATCTGCATAAAGAAAAAGTGTAAGAATGCCGAAGATTGAATATTAATGTTGTCAACCATGATTTGTAAACTTGGGGGGAGTGGGGGATAAAAGAAAGAAAGAAATACAGTTGTATACCATTTCCTTGAACATTCATGGAAAGTTCAATAAAATAATAAAAAGAATGGTAATCTGCATAAAGAAAAAGAATAAGAATGCAGAAGATAGAATATTAATGTTGTCAACCATGATTTGGAAGCTTGGAGCGTGGGGGATAAAAGAAAGAAAAAGAAATTGTTGTATCCCATTTCCTTGAACATTCATGGAATTTCAATAAAATTATGACAAGATTGTGAATCTGCATAAAGAAAAAGAGTATGAAGGCAGAAGATAGAATATTATGTTGTCAACCATGATTTGGAAGCTGGGGGGGGTGGGGGATGAAAGAAAGAAAGAAAAACTGTTGTATCCCATTTCCTTGAACATTCATGGAAATTTCAATAAAATAATAAATAGATTGTTATTTACATAAAGAAAAAGTGTAAGAATGCCTAAGATTGAATATTAATGTTGTCAACCATGATTTGGAAGGTGGGGGGTGGTAGGGGATAAAAGAAAGAAAGAAAAAATGTTGTATACCATTTCCTTGAACATTCATGGAAATTTCAATAAAATAATAAAAGATTGTTAATCTGCATAAAGAAAAAGAGTAAGAATGCAGGAGATAGAATGTTCATGTTGTCAACCATGATTTGGAAGCTGGCGGGGGTGGGGGATAAAAGAAAGAAAGAAAAACTGTTGTGTCCCATTTCCTTGAACATTCATGGAAATTTCAATACAATAATAAAAAGATTGTTAATCTGCATAAAGAAAAAGAGTAAGAATGCAGAAGATAGAATATTAATGTTGTCAACCATGTTTTGGAAGCTGGGGGGTTGTGGGGGATAAAAAAAAGAAAGAAAAACTGTTGTATCCCATTTCCTTGAACATTCATGGAAATTTCAATAAAATAAGAAAAAGATTGTTAATCTGCACAAAGTAAAAGTGTAAGAATGCAGAAGATTAAATATTTATGTTGTCAACCATGATTTGGAAGATGGCGGGGGTGCTGGATAAAAGAAAGAAAGAAAAACTGTTGTATACCATTTCCTTGAACATTCATGGAAATTTCAATAAAATAATGAAAAGATTGTTAATCTGCATAAAGAAAGAGTGTAAGAATGCAGAAGATAGAATATTAATGTTGTCAACCATGAATTAGAAGCTGCGGGCAAGTGGGGGATAAAAGAAAGAAAGAAAAACCGTTGTATCCAATTTCCTTGAACATTCATGGAAATTTTAATAAAATAATAAAAAGATTGTTAATCTGCATAAAGTAAAAGTGTAAGAATGCAGAAGATTGAATATTAATATTGTCAACCACGATTTGGAAGCTGGGGGCGTGGGGGATAAAAGAAAGAAAGAAAAAATGTTGTATCCCATTTCCTTGGACATTCATGGAAATTTCAATAAAATAATAAATAGATTGTTATTTACATAAAGAAAAAGTGTAAGATTACAGAAGATTGAATATTAATGTTGTCAACCATGATTTGGAAGGTGGGGGGTGGTGGGGGATAAAAGAAAGAAAGAAAAACTGTCGTATCCCATTTCCTTGAACATTCATGGAAATTTCAATTAAATAACAGAAAGATTGTTAACCTGCGTAAAGAAAGAGTTAGAATGCAGAAGATAGATTATTAATGTTGTCAACCATGATTTGGAAGGTGGGGGGTGGTGGGGGATAAAAGAAAGAAAGAAAAACTGTTGTATACCATTTCCTTGAACATTCATGGAAATTTCAATAAAATAATAAAAAGATTGGTAATCTGCATAAAGAAAAAGACTAAGAATTCAGAAGATAGAATATTAATGTTGTCAACCATGATTTGGAAGCTTGGGGAGCGGGGGATAAAAGAAAGAAAGAGAAAATGTTGTATCCCATTTCCTTGAACATTCATGAAATTTCAATAAAATAATGACAAGATTGTTAAATGCATAAAGAAAAAGAGTATGAAGGCAGAAGATAGAATATTATGTTGTCAACCATGATTTGGAAGCTGGGGGCGGTGGGGGATGAAAGAAAGAAAGAAAAACTGTTGTATCCCATTTCCTTGAACATTCATTCAAATTTCAATAAAATAATAAATAGATTGTTAATCTGCATAAAGAAAAAGTGTAAGAATGCAGAAGATAGAATATTAATCTTGTCAAGCATGATTTGGAAGCTTGGGGGGTGGGGGATAAAAGAAAGAAAGAGAAATTGTTGTATCCCAATTCCTTGAACATTCATAAAATTTCAATAAAATAATAAGAAGTTAGTTAATCTGCATAAAGAAAAAGAGTAAGAATGTAGAAGATAGAATATTAATGTTTTCAACCATGATTTGGAAGCTGGGGGGTTGGGGGAAGATAGAAAGAAAGAAAAAGTGTCGTATCCCATTTCCTTGAACATTCATGGAAATTTCAATTAAATAACAGAAAGATTGTTAACCTGCGTAAAGAAAGAGTTAGAATGCAGAAGATAGAATATTAATGTTGGCAACCATGATTTGGAAGCTGGGGGGTATGGGGGATAAAAGAAAGAAAGAAAAACTGTTGTATCCCATTTCCTTGAACTTTCATGGAAATTTCAATAAAATAATAAATAGATTATTAATCTGCATAAAGAAAAAGTGTAAGAATGCAGAAGATAGAATATTAGTCTTGTCAACCATGATTTGGAAGCTTGGGGGGTGGGGGATAAAGGAAAGAAAGAGAAATTGTTGTATCCCAATTCCTTGAACATTCATGAAATTTCAAAAAAAAATGACAAGATTGTTAATCTGCATAAAGAAAAAGAATATGAAGGCAGAAGATAGAATATTATGTTGTCAAACATGATTTGGAAGATGGGGGTGGGTGGGGGATGAAAGAAAGAAAGAAAAACTGTTGTATCCTATTTCTTTGAACATTCATGGAAATTTCAATAAAATAATAAAAAGATTGTTAATCTGCATAAAGACAAAGATTTAGAATGCAGAAGATTCAATGTTAATGTTGTCAACAACGATTGGGAATCTGGGGGGTTGTGCGGGATAAAAGAAAGAAAGAAAAACTGTTGTATCCCATTTCCTTGAACATTCATGGAAATTTCAATAAAATAATAAAAAGATTGTTAATCTGCATAGAGAAAAAGAGTAAGAATGCAGAAGATAGAATATTAATGTGGTCAACCATGATTGGGAAGCTGGGGGGTGTTGGGGGATAAAAGAAAGAAAGAAAAACTGTTGTATCCCATTTCCTTGAACTTTCATGGAAAATTCAATAAAATAATAAAAGATTGTTAATCTGCATAAAGAAAAAGAGTAAGAATGCAGAAGATGGAATATTAATGTTGTCAACCATGATTTGGAAGCTGGGGGGGTAGGGGGATGAAAGAAAGAAAGAAAAACTGTTGTATCCCATTTCCTTGAACATTCATGGCAATTTCAATAAAATAATAAAAAATTGTTAATCTGCATAAAGAAAAAGTGTAAGAATGCAGAACATTGAATATTAATATTGTCAACCACGATTTGGAAGCTGGGGGCGTGGGGGATGAAAAAAAGAAATAATGTTGTATCACATTTCCTTGAACATTCATGGAAATTTCAATAAAATAATAAAAAGATTGTTAGTCTGCATAAAGAAAAAGTGTAAGAATGCAGAAGATAGAATATTAATGTTGTCAACCATGATTTGGAAGCTGGGGGGTGTGGGGGATAAAAGAATGTAAGAAAAACTGTTGTATCCCATTTCCTTGAACATTCATGGAAATTTCAATAAAATAATAAAAAGATAGTTAATCTGCATAAAGAAAAAGAGTAAGAATGCAGAAGATAAAATATTAATGTTGTCAACCATGAATTAGAAGCTGCGGGCAAGTGGGGGATAAAAGAAAGAAAGAGAAACTGTTGTATCCAATTTCCTTGAACATTCATGGAAATTTTAATAAAATAATAAAAAGATTGTTAATCTGCATAAAGTAAAAGTGTAAGAATGCAGAAGATTGAATATTACTGTTGCCAACCATGATTTGGAAGGTGGGAGGTGGTGGGGGATAAAAGAAAGAAAGAAAAACTGTTGTATTCCATTTCCTTGAACATTCATGGAAATTTCATTAAAATAATAAAAAGATTGTTCATCTGCATAAAGAAAAAGTGTAAGAATGCCGAAGATTGAATATTAATGTTGTCAACCACGATTTGGAAGCTGGGGGCGTGGGGGATAAAAGAAAGAAAGAAAAAATGTTGTATCCCGTTTCCTTGGACATTCATGGAAATTTCAATAAAATAATAAATAGATTGTTATTTACATAAAGAAAAAGTGTAAGATTACAGAAGATTGAATATTAATGTTGTCAACCATGATTTGGAAGGTGGGGGTGGTGGGGGATAAAAGAAAGAAAGAAAAACTGTTGTATACCATTTCCTTGAACATTCATGGAAATTTAAATAAAATAATAAAACGATTGGTAATCTGCATAAAGAAAAAGAGTAAGAATGTAGAAGATAGAATATTAATGTTGTCAACCATGATTTGGAAGCTTGGGGAGTGGGGGATAAAAGAAAGAAAGAGAAAATGTTGTATCCCATTTCCTTGAACATTCATGGAAATTTCAATAAAATAATGACAAGATTGTTAAATGCATAAAGAAAACGAGTATGATGGCAGAAGATACAATATTATGTTGTCAACCATGATTTGGAAGCTGGGGGGATGGGGGATGAAAGAAAGAAAGAAAAACTGTTGTATCCCATTTCCTTGAACATTCATGGAAATTTCAAAAAAATATTAAAAGATTGTTAATCTGCATAAAGAAAAAGAGTAAGAATGCAGGAGATAGAATGTTCATGTTGTCAACCATGATTTGGAAGCTGGCGGGGGTGGGGGATAAAAGAAAGAAAGAAAAACTGTTGTATCCCATTTCCATGAACATTCATGGAAAGTTCAATAAAATAATAAAAAGATTGGTAATCTGCATAAAGAAAAAGAGTAAGAATGCAGAAGATAGAATATTAATGTTGTTAACCATGATTTGGAAGCATGGGGAGTGGGGGATACAAGAAAGAAAGAGAAAATGTTTTATCCCATTTCCTTGAACATTCATGAAATTTCAATAAAATAATGACAAGATTGTTAAATGCATAAAGAAAAAGAGTATGAAGGCAGAAGATAGAATATTATGTTGTCAACCATGATTTGGAAGCTGGGGGGGGTGGGGGATGAAAGAAAGAAAGAAAAACTGCTGTATCCCATTTCCTTGAACATTCATGGAAATTTCAATAAAATAATAAAAAGATTGTTAATCTGCATAAAGAAAAAGAGTAAGAATGCAGAAGATAGTATATTAATGTTGGCAACCATGATTTAGAAGCTGGGGGCGCTGGAGGATAAAAGAAAGAAAGAAAAACTGTTGTATCCCATTTACTGGAACATTCATGGAATTTTCAATAAAATAAGAAAAAGATTGTTAATCTGCATAAAGTAAAAGTGTAAGAATGCAGAAGATTGAATATTAATGTTGCCAACCATGATTTGGAAGATGGCGGAGGTGCTGGATAAAAGAAAGAAAGAAAAACTGTTGTATACCATTTCCTTGAACATTCATGGAAAGTTCAATAAAATAATAAAAAGAATGGTAATCTGCATAAAGAAAAAGACTAAGAATGCAGGAGATAGAATATTAATGTTGTCAACCATGATTCTGAAGCTGACGGGGGTGGGGGATAAAAGAAAGAAAGAAACACTGTTGTATCCCATTTCCTTGAACATTCATGGAAAGTTCAATAAGATAATAAAAAGATTGGTAATCTGCATAAAGAAAAAGAGTAAGAATGCAGGAGATAGAATGTTAATGTTGTCAACCATGATTTGGAAGCCTGTGGGGGTGGGGGATAAAAGAAAGAAAGAAAAACTTTTTTATCCCATTTCCTTGAACATTCATGGAAATTTCAATGCAATAATAAAAAGATTGTTAATCTGCATAAACAAAAAGGGTAAGAATGCAGAAGATAGAATATTAATGTTGTCAACCATGATTTGTAAACTGGGGGGGAGTGGGGGATAAAAGAAAGAAAGAGAAACTGTTGTATACCATTTCCTTGAACATTCATGGAAAGTTCAATAACATAATAAAAAGATTGGTAATCTGCATAAAGAAAAAGAGTAAGAATGCAGAAGATAGTATATTAATGTTGTCAACCATGATTTGGAAGCTTGGAGCGTGGGGGATAAAAGAAAGAAAGAGAAATTGTTGTATCCCATTTCCTTGAACATTCATGAAATTTCAATAAAATAATGACAAGATTGTGAATCTGCATAAAGAAAAAGAGTATGAAGGCAGAAGATAGAATATTATGTTGTCAACCATGATTTGGAAGCTGGGGGGGGTGGGGGATGAAAGAAAGAAAGAAAAACTGTTGTATCCCATTTCCTTGAACATTCATGGAAATTTCAATAAAATAATAAATAGATTGTTACTTACATAAAGAAAAAGTGTAAGAATGAAGAAGATTGAATATTAATATTGTCAACCATGATTTGGAAGGTGGGGGGTGGTGGGGGATAAAAGAAAGAAAGAAAAACTGTTGTATACCATTTCCTTGCACATTCATGGAAATTTCAATAAAATAATAAAAAGATTGGTAATCTGCATAAAGAAAAAGTGTAAGAATGCCGAAGATTGAATATTAATGTTGTCAACCACGATTTGGAAGCTGGGGACGTGGGGGATAAAAGAAAGAAAGAAAAAATGTTGTATCCCATTTCCTTGGACATTCATGGAAATTTCAATAAAATAATAAATAGATTGTTATTTACATAAAGAAAAAGTGTAAGAATACAGAAGATTGAATATTAATGTTGTCAACCATGATTTGGAAGGTGGGGGGTGGTGGGGGATAAAAGAAGGAAAGAAAAACTGTTGTATACCATTTCCTTGAACATTCATGGAAATTTCAATAAAATAATAAAAAGATTGGTAATCTGCATAAAGAAAAAGAGTAAGAATGCAGAAGATAGAATATTAATGTTGTCAACCATGATTTGGAAGCTTGGGGAGTGGGGGATCAAAGAAAGAAAGAGAAAATGTTGTATCCCATTTCCTTGAACATTCATGAAATTTCAATAAAATAATGACAAGATTGTTAAATGCATAAAGAAAAAGAGTATGAAGGCAGAAGATAGAATATTATGTTGTCAACCATGATTTGGTAGCTGGGGGGGGGGATGAAAGAAAGAAAGAAAAACTGTTGTATACCATTTCCTTGAATATTCATGGAAATTTCAATAAAATAATAAAAAGATTGTTCATCTGCATAAAGAAAAAGTGTAAGAATGCAGAAGATAGACTATTAGTGTTGTGAACCATGATTTGGAAGCTTGGTGGGTGGGGGATAAAAGAAAGAAAGAAAAACTCTTGTGTCACATTTCTATGAACATTCATTGAAATTTCAATAAAATAATAAAGAGATTCTTAATCTGCATAGAGAAAAAGAGTAAGAATGGAGAAGATAGAATATTAATGTTGTCAACCATGATTTTGAAGCTGAAGGGGGTGGGGGATAAAAGAAAGAAAGAAACACTGTTGTATCCCATTTCCTTGAACATTCATGGAAAGTTCAATAAGATAATAAAAAGATTGGTAATCTGCATAAAGAAAAAGAGTAAGAATGCAGGAGATAGAATGTTAATGTTGTCAACCATGATTTGGAAGCTGGTGGGGGTGGGGGATTAAAGAAAGAAAGAAAAACTTTTTTATCCCATTTCCTTGAACATTCATGGAAATTTCAATAAAATAATAAAAAGATTGTTAATCTGCATAAACAAAAAGGGTAAGAATGCAGAAGATAGAATATTAATGTTGTCAACCATGATTTGTAAACTGGGGGGGAGTGGGGGATAAAAGAAAGAAAGAGAAACTGTTGTATACCATTTCCTTGAACATTCATGGAAAGTTCAATAAAATAATAAAAAGATTGGTAATCTGCATAAAGAAAAAGAGTAAGAATGCAGAAGATAGAATATTAAGGTTGTCAACCATGATTTGGAAGCTTGGAGCGTGGGGGATAAAAGAAAGAAAGAGAAATTGTTGTATCCCATTTCCTTGAACATTCATGAAATTTCAATAAAATAATGACAAGATTGTGAATCTGCATAAAGAAAAAGAGTATGAAGGAAGAAGATAGAATATTATGTTTTCAGCCATGATTTGGAAGCTGGGGGGGGGTGGGGGATGAAAGAAAGAAAGAAAAACTGTTGTATCCCATTTCCTTGAACATTCATGGAAATTTGAATAAAATAATAAATAGATTGTTATTTACATAAAGAAAAAGTGTAAGAATGCCGAAGATAGAATATTAATGTTGTCAACCATGATTTGGAATGTGGGGGGTGGTGGGGGATAAAAGAAAGAAAGAAAAACTGTTGTATACCATTTCCTTGCACATTCATGGAAATATCAATAAAATAATAAAAAGATTGGTAATCTGCATAAAGAAAAAGTGTAAGAATGCCGAAGATTGAATATTAATGTTGTCAACCACGATTTGGAAGCTGGGGGCGTGGGGGATAAAAGAAAGAAAGAAAAAATGTTGAATCCCATTTCCTTGGACATTCATGGAAATTTCAATAAAATAATAAATATATTGTTATTTACATAAAGAAAAAGTGTAAGAATACAGAAGATTGAATATTAATGTTGTCAACCATGATTTGGAAGGTGGGGGGTGGTGGGGGATAAAAGAAAGAAAGAAAAACTGTTGTATACCATTTCCTTGAACATTCATGGAAATTTCAATAAAATAATAAAAAGATTGGTAATCTGCATAAAGATAAAGAGTAAGAAGGCAGAAGATAGAATATTATGTTGTCAACCATGATTTGGACACTGGGGGGGTGGGGGATAATAGAAAGAAAGAAAAACTGTTGTATGCCATTTACTTGAACATTCATGGAAATTTCAATAAAATAATAAAAGATTGTTAATCTGCATAAAGAAAAACAGTAGGAATGCAGAATATAGAATATTAATGTTTTCAATCATGATTGGGAAGCTGAGGGGGTGAGGGATAAAAGAATGAAAGAAAAACTGTTGTATCCCTTTCCTTGAACATTTATGGAAATTACAATAAAACAATAAAAAGATTGTTAATCTGCATAAAGAAAAAGAGTAAGAATGCTGAAGATAGAATATTAATGATGTCAACCATGATTTGGAAGCTGGGGGCGCTGGAGGATAAAAGAAAGAAAGAAAAACTGTTGTATCCCATTTACTGGAACATTCATGGAAATTTCAATAAAATAAGAAAAAGATTGTTAATCTGCATAAAGTAAAAGTGTAAGAATGCAGAAGATTGAATATTAATGTTGTCAACAATGATTTGGAAGATGGCAGGGGTGCTGGATAAAAGAAAGAAAGAAAAACTGTTGTATCCCATTTCCTTGAACATTCATGGAAATTTCAATAAAATAATAAAAAGATTGTTAATCTGCATAAAGAAAAAGAGTAAGAATGCAGAAGATAGAATATTAATGTTGTCAACCATGATTTGGAAGCTGGGGTCGCTGGAGGATAAAAGAAAGAAAGAAAAACTGCTGTATCCCATTTACTGGAACATTCATGGAAATTTCAATAAAATAATAAAAAGATTGTTAATCTGCATAAAGAAAAAGAGTAAGAATGCAGAAGATAGAATATTAATGTTGTCAACCATGATTTGTATACTGGGGGGGAGTGGGGGATAAAAGTAAGAAAGAAAAACAGTTGTATACCATTTCCTTGAACATTCATGGAAAGTTCAATAAAATAATAAAAATATTGGTAATCTGCATAAAGAAAAAGAATAAGAATGCAGAAGATAGAATATTAATGTTGTCAACCATGATTTGGAAGCTTGGAGCGTGGGGGATAAAAGAAAGAAAGAGAAATTGTTGTATCCCATTTCCTTGAACATTCATGGAATTTCAATAAAATAATGACAAGATTGTGAATCTGCATAAAGAAAAAGAGTATGAAGGCAGAAGATACAATATTATGTTGTCAACCATGATTTGGAAGCTGGGGGGGGTGAGGGATGAAAGAAAGAAAGAAAAACTGTTGTATTCCATTTCCTTGAACATTCATGGAAATTTCAATACAATAATAAAAAGATTGTTAATCTGCATAAAGAAAAAGAGTAAGAATGCAGAAGATAGAAAATTAATGTTGTCAGCCATGTTTTGGAACCTGGGGGGTTGTGGGGGATAAAAGAAAGAAAGAAAAACTGTTGTATCCCATTTCCTTGAACATTCATGGAAATTTCAATAAAATAAGAAAAAGATTGTTAATCTGCATAAAGTAAAAGTGTAAGAATGCAGAAGATTGAATATTAATGTTGTCAACCATGATTTGGAAGATGGCGGGGGTGCTGGATAAAAGAAAGAAAGAAAAACTGTTGTATCCCATGTCCTTGAACATTGATGGAAATTTCAATAAAATAATAAATAGATTGTTAATCTGTATAAAGAAAAACTGTAAGAATGCAGAAGATAGAATATTAATGTTTTCAACCATGATTTGGAAGGTGGGGGGTGGTGGGGAATAAAAGAAAGAAAGAAAAACTGTTGTATACCATTTCCTTGCACATTCATGGAAATTTCAATAAAATAATAAAAAGATTGGTAATCTGCATGAAGAAAAAGTGTAAGAATGCCGAAGATTGAATATTAATGTTGTCAACCATGATTTGGAAGCTTGGGGAGTGGGGGATAAAAGAAAGAAAGAGAAAATGTTGTATCCCATTTCCTTGAACATTCATGAAATTTCAATAAAATAATGACAAGATTGTTAATCTGCACAAAGTAAAAGTGTAAGAATGCAGAAGATTAAATATTTATGTTGTCAACCATGATTTGGAAGATGGCGGGGGTGCTGGATAAAAGAAAGAAAGAAAAACTGTTGTATACCATTTCCTTGAACATTCATGGAAATTTCAATAAAATAATGAAAAGATTGTTAATCTGCATAAAGAAAGAGTGTAAGAATGCAGAAGATAGAATATTAATGTTGTCAACCATGAATTAGAAGCTGCGGGCAAGTGGGGGATAAAAGAAAGAAAGAAAAACCGTTGTATCCAATTTCCTTGAACATTCATGGAAATTTTAATAAAATAATAAAAAGATTGTTAATCTGCATAAAGTAAAAGTGTAAGAATGCAGAAGATTGAATATTAATATTGTCAACCACGATTTGGAAGCTGGGGGCGTGGGGGATAAAAGAAAGAAAGAAAAAATGTTGTATCCCATTTCCTTGGACATTCATGGAAATTTCAATAAAATAATAAATAGATTGTTATTTACATAAAGAAAAAGTGTAAGATTACAGAAGATTGAATATTAATGTTGTCAACCATGATTTGGAAGGTGGGGGGTGGTGGGGGATAAAAGAAAGAAAGAAAAACTGTCGTATCCCATTTCCTTGAACATTCATGGAAATTTCAATTAAATAACAGAAAGATTGTTAACCTGCGTAAAGAAAGAGTTAGAATGCAGAAGATAGATTATTAATGTTGTCAACCATGATTTGGAAGGTGGGGGGTGGTGGGGGATAAAAGAAAGAAAGAAAAACTGTTGTATACCATTTCCTTGAACATTCATGGAAATTTCAATAAAATAATAAAAAGATTGGTAATCTGCATAAAGAAAAAGACTAAGAATTCAGAAGATAGAATATTAATGTTGTCAACCATGATTTGGAAGCTTGGGGAGCGGGGGATAAAAGAAAGAAAGAGAAAATGTTGTATCCCATTTCCTTGAACATTCATGAAATTTCAATAAAATAATGACAAGATTGTTAAATGCATAAAGAAAAAGAGTATGAAGGCAGAAGATAGAATATTATGTTGTCAACCATGATTTGGAAGCTGGGGGCGGTGGGGGATGAAAGAAAGAAAGAAAAACTGTTGTATCCCATTTCCTTGAACATTCATTCAAATTTCAATAAAATAATAAATAGATTGTTAATCTGCATAAAGAAAAAGTGTAAGAATGCAGAAGATAGAATATTAATCTTGTCAAGCATGATTTGGAAGCTTGGGGGGTGGGGGATAAAAGAAAGAAAGAGAAATTGTTGTATCCCAATTCCTTGAACATTCATAAAATTTCAATAAAATAATAAGAAGTTAGTTAATCTGCATAAAGAAAAAGAGTAAGAATGTAGAAGATAGAATATTAATGTTTTCAACCATGATTTGGAAGCTGGGGGGTTGGGGGAAGATAGAAAGAAAGAAAAAGTGTCGTATCCCATTTCCTTGAACATTCATGGAAATTTCAATTAAATAACAGAAAGATTGTTAACCTGCGTAAAGAAAGAGTTAGAATGCAGAAGATAGAATATTAATGTTGGCAACCATGATTTGGAAGCTGGGGGGTATGGGGGATAAAAGAAAGAAAGAAAAACTGTTGTATCCCATTTCCTTGAACTTTCATGGAAATTTCAATAAAATAATAAATAGATTATTAATCTGCATAAAGAAAAAGTGTAAGAATGCAGAAGATAGAATATTAGTCTTGTCAACCATGATTTGGAAGCTTGGGGGGTGGGGGATAAAGGAAAGAAAGAGAAATTGTTGTATCCCAATTCCTTGAACATTCATGAAATTTCAAAAAAAAATGACAAGATTGTTAATCTGCATAAAGAAAAAGAATATGAAGGCAGAAGATAGAATATTATGTTGTCAAACATGATTTGGAAGATGGGGGTGGGTGGGGGATGAAAGAAAGAAAGAAAAACTGTTGTATCCTATTTCTTTGAACATTCATGGAAATTTCAATAAAATAATAAAAAGATTGTTAATCTGCATAAAGACAAAGATTTAGAATGCAGAAGATTCAATGTTAATGTTGTCAACAACGATTGGGAATCTGGGGGGTTGTGCGGGATAAAAGAAAGAAAGAAAAACTGTTGTATCCCATTTCCTTGAACATTCATGGAAATTTCAATAAAATAATAAAAAGATTGTTAATCTGCATAGAGAAAAAGAGTAAGAATGCAGAAGATAGAATATTAATGTGGTCAACCATGATTGGGAAGCTGGGGGGTGTTGGGGGATAAAAGAAAGAAAGAAAAACTGTTGTATCCCATTTCCTTGAACTTTCATGGAAAATTCAATAAAATAATAAAAGATTGTTAATCTGCATAAAGAAAAAGAGTAAGAATGCAGAAGATGGAATATTAATGTTGTCAACCATGATTTGGAAGCTGGGGGGGTAGGGGGATGAAAGAAAGAAAGAAAAACTGTTGTATCCCATTTCCTTGAACATTCATGGCAATTTCAATAAAATAATAAAAAATTGTTAATCTGCATAAAGAAAAAGTGTAAGAATGCAGAACATTGAATATTAATATTGTCAACCACGATTTGGAAGCTGGGGGCGTGGGGGATGAAAAAAAGAAATAATGTTGTATCACATTTCCTTGAACATTCATGGAAATTTCAATAAAATAATAAAAAGATTGTTAGTCTGCATAAAGAAAAAGTGTAAGAATGCAGAAGATAGAATATTAATGTTGTCAACCATGATTTGGAAGCTGGGGGGTGTGGGGGATAAAAGAATGTAAGAAAAACTGTTGTATCCCATTTCCTTGAACATTCATGGAAATTTCAATAAAATAATAAAAAGATAGTTAATCTGCATAAAGAAAAAGAGTAAGAATGCAGAAGATAAAATATTAATGTTGTCAACCATGAATTAGAAGCTGCGGGCAAGTGGGGGATAAAAGAAAGAAAGAGAAACTGTTGTATCCAATTTCCTTGAACATTCATGGAAATTTTAATAAAATAATAAAAAGATTGTTAATCTGCATAAAGTAAAAGTGTAAGAATGCAGAAGATTGAATATTACTGTTGCCAACCATGATTTGGAAGGTGGGAGGTGGTGGGGGATAAAAGAAAGAAAGAAAAACTGTTGTATTCCATTTCCTTGAACATTCATGGAAATTTCATTAAAATAATAAAAAGATTGTTCATCTGCATAAAGAAAAAGTGTAAGAATGCCGAAGATTGAATATTAATGTTGTCAACCACGATTTGGAAGCTGGGGGCGTGGGGGATAAAAGAAAGAAAGAAAAAATGTTGTATCCCGTTTCCTTGGACATTCATGGAAATTTCAATAAAATAATAAATAGATTG
Organism: Cynocephalus volans; assembly: GCF_027409185.1. NCBI lineage: Eukaryota > Metazoa > Chordata > Mammalia > Dermoptera > Cynocephalidae > Cynocephalus > Cynocephalus volans. The sequence continues at coordinate 56,556,988 of NC_084463.1, forward strand.
TTATTTACATAAAGAAAAAGTGTAAGATTACAGAAGATTGAATATTAATGTTGTCAACCATGATTTGGAAGGTGGGGGTGGTGGGGGATAAAAGAAAGAAAGAAAAACTGTTGTATACCATTTCCTTGAACATTCATGGAAATTTAAATAAAATAATAAAACGATTGGTAATCTGCATAAAGAAAAAGAGTAAGAATGTAGAAGATAGAATATTAATGTTGTCAACCATGATTTGGAAGCTTGGGGAGTGGGGGATAAAAGAAAGAAAGAGAAAATGTTGTATCCCATTTCCTTGAACATTCATGGAAATTTCAATAAAATAATGACAAGATTGTTAAATGCATAAAGAAAACGAGTATGATGGCAGAAGATACAATATTATGTTGTCAACCATGATTTGGAAGCTGGGGGGATGGGGGATGAAAGAAAGAAAGAAAAACTGTTGTATCCCATTTCCTTGAACATTCATGGAAATTTCAAAAAAATATTAAAAGATTGTTAATCTGCATAAAGAAAAAGAGTAAGAATGCAGGAGATAGAATGTTCATGTTGTCAACCATGATTTGGAAGCTGGCGGGGGTGGGGGATAAAAGAAAGAAAGAAAAACTGTTGTATCCCATTTCCATGAACATTCATGGAAAGTTCAATAAAATAATAAAAAGATTGGTAATCTGCATAAAGAAAAAGAGTAAGAATGCAGAAGATAGAATATTAATGTTGTTAACCATGATTTGGAAGCATGGGGAGTGGGGGATACAAGAAAGAAAGAGAAAATGTTTTATCCCATTTCCTTGAACATTCATGAAATTTCAATAAAATAATGACAAGATTGTTAAATGCATAAAGAAAAAGAGTATGAAGGCAGAAGATAGAATATTATGTTGTCAACCATGATTTGGAAGCTGGGGGGGGTGGGGGATGAAAGAAAGAAAGAAAAACTGCTGTATCCCATTTCCTTGAACATTCATGGAAATTTCAATAAAATAATAAAAAGATTGTTAATCTGCATAAAGAAAAAGAGTAAGAATGCAGAAGATAGTATATTAATGTTGGCAACCATGATTTAGAAGCTGGGGGCGCTGGAGGATAAAAGAAAGAAAGAAAAACTGTTGTATCCCATTTACTGGAACATTCATGGAATTTTCAATAAAATAAGAAAAAGATTGTTAATCTGCATAAAGTAAAAGTGTAAGAATGCAGAAGATTGAATATTAATGTTGCCAACCATGATTTGGAAGATGGCGGAGGTGCTGGATAAAAGAAAGAAAGAAAAACTGTTGTATACCATTTCCTTGAACATTCATGGAAAGTTCAATAAAATAATAAAAAGAATGGTAATCTGCATAAAGAAAAAGACTAAGAATGCAGGAGATAGAATATTAATGTTGTCAACCATGATTCTGAAGCTGACGGGGGTGGGGGATAAAAGAAAGAAAGAAACACTGTTGTATCCCATTTCCTTGAACATTCATGGAAAGTTCAATAAGATAATAAAAAGATTGGTAATCTGCATAAAGAAAAAGAGTAAGAATGCAGGAGATAGAATGTTAATGTTGTCAACCATGATTTGGAAGCCTGTGGGGGTGGGGGATAAAAGAAAGAAAGAAAAACTTTTTTATCCCATTTCCTTGAACATTCATGGAAATTTCAATGCAATAATAAAAAGATTGTTAATCTGCATAAACAAAAAGGGTAAGAATGCAGAAGATAGAATATTAATGTTGTCAACCATGATTTGTAAACTGGGGGGGAGTGGGGGATAAAAGAAAGAAAGAGAAACTGTTGTATACCATTTCCTTGAACATTCATGGAAAGTTCAATAAAATAATAAAAAGATTGGTAATCTGCATAAAGAAAAAGAGTAAGAATGCAGAAGATAGTATATTAATGTTGTCAACCATGATTTGGAAGCTTGGAGCGTGGGGGATAAAAGAAAGAAAGAGAAATTGTTGTATCCCATTTCCTTGAACATTCATGAAATTTCAATAAAATAATGACAAGATTGTGAATCTGCATAAAGAAAAAGAGTATGAAGGCAGAAGATAGAATATTATGTTGTCAACCATGATTTGGAAGCTGGGGGGGGTGGGGGATGAAAGAAAGAAAGAAAAACTGTTGTATCCCATTTCCTTGAACATTCATGGAAATTTCAATAAAATAATAAATAGATTGTTACTTACATAAAGAAAAAGTGTAAGAATGAAGAAGATTGAATATTAATATTGTCAACCATGATTTGGAAGGTGGGGGGTGGTGGGGGATAAAAGAAAGAAAGAAAAACTGTTGTATACCATTTCCTTGCACATTCATGGAAATTTCAATAAAATAATAAAAAGATTGGTAATCTGCATAAAGAAAAAGTGTAAGAATGCCGAAGATTGAATATTAATGTTGTCAACCACGATTTGGAAGCTGGGGACGTGGGGGATAAAAGAAAGAAAGAAAAAATGTTGTATCCCATTTCCTTGGACATTCATGGAAATTTCAATAAAATAATAAATAGATTGTTATTTACATAAAGAAAAAGTGTAAGAATACAGAAGATTGAATATTAATGTTGTCAACCATGATTTGGAAGGTGGGGGGTGGTGGGGGATAAAAGAAGGAAAGAAAAACTGTTGTATACCATTTCCTTGAACATTCATGGAAATTTCAATAAAATAATAAAAAGATTGGTAATCTGCATAAAGAAAAAGAGTAAGAATGCAGAAGATAGAATATTAATGTTGTCAACCATGATTTGGAAGCTTGGGGAGTGGGGGATCAAAGAAAGAAAGAGAAAATGTTGTATCCCATTTCCTTGAACATTCATGAAATTTCAATAAAATAATGACAAGATTGTTAAATGCATAAAGAAAAAGAGTATGAAGGCAGAAGATAGAATATTATGTTGTCAACCATGATTTGGTAGCTGGGGGGGGGGATGAAAGAAAGAAAGAAAAACTGTTGTATACCATTTCCTTGAATATTCATGGAAATTTCAATAAAATAATAAAAAGATTGTTCATCTGCATAAAGAAAAAGTGTAAGAATGCAGAAGATAGACTATTAGTGTTGTGAACCATGATTTGGAAGCTTGGTGGGTGGGGGATAAAAGAAAGAAAGAAAAACTCTTGTGTCACATTTCTATGAACATTCATTGAAATTTCAATAAAATAATAAAGAGATTCTTAATCTGCATAGAGAAAAAGAGTAAGAATGCAGAAGATAGAATATTAATGTTGTCAACCATGATTTTGAAGCTGAAGGGGGTGGGGGATAAAAGAAAGAAAGAAACACTGTTGTATCCCATTTCCTTGAACATTCATGGAAAGTTCAATAAGATAATAAAAAGATTGGTAATCTGCATAAAGAAAAAGAGTAAGAATGCAGGAGATAGAATGTTAATGTTGTCAACCATGATTTGGAAGCTGGTGGGGGTGGGGGATTAAAGAAAGAAAGAAAAACTTTTTTATCCCATTTCCTTGAACATTCATGGAAATTTCAATAAAATAATAAAAAGATTGTTAATCTGCATAAACAAAAAGGGTAAGAATGCAGAAGATAGAATATTAATGTTGTCAACCATGATTTGTAAACTGGGGGGGAGTGGGGGATAAAAGAAAGAAAGAGAAACTGTTGTATACCATTTCCTTGAACATTCATGGAAAGTTCAATAAAATAATAAAAAGATTGGTAATCTGCATAAAGAAAAAGAGTAAGAATGCAGAAGATAGAATATTAAGGTTGTCAACCATGATTTGGAAGCTTGGAGCGTGGGGGATAAAAGAAAGAAAGAGAAATTGTTGTATCCCATTTCCTTGAACATTCATGAAATTTCAATAAAATAATGACAAGATTGTGAATCTGCATAAAGAAAAAGAGTATGAAGGAAGAAGATAGAATATTATGTTTTCAGCCATGATTTGGAAGCTGGGGGGGGGTGGGGGATGAAAGAAAGAAAGAAAAACTGTTGTATCCCATTTCCTTGAACATTCATGGAAATTTGAATAAAATAATAAATAGATTGTTATTTACATAAAGAAAAAGTGTAAGAATGCCGAAGATAGAATATTAATGTTGTCAACCATGATTTGGAATGTGGGGGGTGGTGGGGGATAAAAGAAAGAAAGAAAAACTGTTGTATACCATTTCCTTGCACATTCATGGAAATATCAATAAAATAATAAAAAGATTGGTAATCTGCATAAAGAAAAAGTGTAAGAATGCCGAAGATTGAATATTAATGTTGTCAACCACGATTTGGAAGCTGGGGGCGTGGGGGATAAAAGAAAGAAAGAAAAAATGTTGAATCCCATTTCCTTGGACATTCATGGAAATTTCAATAAAATAATAAATATATTGTTATTTACATAAAGAAAAAGTGTAAGAATACAGAAGATTGAATATTAATGTTGTCAACCATGATTTGGAAGGTGGGGGGTGGTGGGGGATAAAAGAAAGAAAGAAAAACTGTTGTATACCATTTCCTTGAACATTCATGGAAATTTCAATAAAATAATAAAAAGATTGGTAATCTGCATAAAGATAAAGAGTAAGAAGGCAGAAGATAGAATATTATGTTGTCAACCATGATTTGGACACTGGGGGGGTGGGGGATAATAGAAAGAAAGAAAAACTGTTGTATGCCATTTACTTGAACATTCATGGAAATTTCAATAAAATAATAAAAGATTGTTAATCTGCATAAAGAAAAACAGTAGGAATGCAGAATATAGAATATTAATGTTTTCAATCATGATTGGGAAGCTGAGGGGGTGAGGGATAAAAGAATGAAAGAAAAACTGTTGTATCCCTTTCCTTGAACATTTATGGAAATTACAATAAAACAATAAAAAGATTGTTAATCTGCATAAAGAAAAAGAGTAAGAATGCTGAAGATAGAATATTAATGATGTCAACCATGATTTGGAAGCTGGGGGCGCTGGAGGATAAAAGAAAGAAAGAAAAACTGTTGTATCCCATTTACTGGAACATTCATGGAAATTTCAATAAAATAAGAAAAAGATTGTTAATCTGCATAAAGTAAAAGTGTAAGAATGCAGAAGATTGAATATTAATGTTGTCAACAATGATTTGGAAGATGGCAGGGGTGCTGGATAAAAGAAAGAAAGAAAAACTGTTGTATCCCATTTCCTTGAACATTCATGGAAATTTCAATAAAATAATAAAAAGATTGTTAATCTGCATAAAGAAAAAGAGTAAGAATGCAGAAGATAGAATATTAATGTTGTCAACCATGATTTGGAAGCTGGGGTCGCTGGAGGATAAAAGAAAGAAAGAAAAACTGCTGTATCCCATTTACTGGAACATTCATGGAAATTTCAATAAAATAATAAAAAGATTGTTAATCTGCATAAAGAAAAAGAGTAAGAATGCAGAAGATAGAATATTAATGTTGTCAACCATGATTTGTATACTGGGGGGGAGTGGGGGATAAAAGTAAGAAAGAAAAACAGTTGTATACCATTTCCTTGAACATTCATGGAAAGTTCAATAAAATAATAAAAATATTGGTAATCTGCATAAAGAAAAAGAATAAGAATGCAGAAGATAGAATATTAATGTTGTCAACCATGATTTGGAAGCTTGGAGCGTGGGGGATAAAAGAAAGAAAGAGAAATTGTTGTATCCCATTTCCTTGAACATTCATGGAATTTCAATAAAATAATGACAAGATTGTGAATCTGCATAAAGAAAAAGAGTATGAAGGCAGAAGATACAATATTATGTTGTCAACCATGATTTGGAAGCTGGGGGGGGTGAGGGATGAAAGAAAGAAAGAAAAACTGTTGTATTCCATTTCCTTGAACATTCATGGAAATTTCAATACAATAATAAAAAGATTGTTAATCTGCATAAAGAAAAAGAGTAAGAATGCAGAAGATAGAAAATTAATGTTGTCAGCCATGTTTTGGAACCTGGGGGGTTGTGGGGGATAAAAGAAAGAAAGAAAAACTGTTGTATCCCATTTCCTTGAACATTCATGGAAATTTCAATAAAATAAGAAAAAGATTGTTAATCTGCATAAAGTAAAAGTGTAAGAATGCAGAAGATTGAATATTAATGTTGTCAACCATGATTTGGAAGATGGCGGGGGTGCTGGATAAAAGAAAGAAAGAAAAACTGTTGTATCCCATGTCCTTGAACATTGATGGAAATTTCAATAAAATAATAAATAGATTGTTAATCTGTATAAAGAAAAACTGTAAGAATGCAGAAGATAGAATATTAATGTTTTCAACCATGATTTGGAAGGTGGGGGGTGGTGGGGAATAAAAGAAAGAAAGAAAAACTGTTGTATACCATTTCCTTGCACATTCATGGAAATTTCAATAAAATAATAAAAAGATTGGTAATCTGCATGAAGAAAAAGTGTAAGAATGCCGAAGATTGAATATTAATGTTGTCAACCATGATTTGGAAGCTTGGGGAGTGGGGGATAAAAGAAAGAAAGAGAAAATGTTGTATCCCATTTCCTTGAACATTCATGAAATTTCAATAAAATAATGACAAGATTGTTAAATGCATAAAGAAAAAGAGTATGAAGGCAGAAGATAGAATATTATGTTGTCAACCATGATTTCGTAGCTGGGGGGGGGGGATGAAAGAAAGAAAGAAAAACTGTTGTATCCCATATCCTTGAACATTCATGGAAATTTCAATAAAATAATAAATAGATTGTTATTTACATAAAGAAAAAGTGTAAGAATGCCGAAGATTGAATATTAATGTTGTCAACCATGATTTGGAAGGTGGGGTGTGGTGGGGGATAAAAGAAAGAAAGAAAAACTGTTGTATACCATTTCCTTGCACATTCATGGAAATTTCAATAAAATAATTAAAAGATTGTTCATCTGCATAAAGAAAAAGTGTAAGAATGCAGAAGATAAAATATTAATGTTGTCAACCATGATTTGGAAGCTGGGGGAGGTGGGGGATAAAAGAAAGAAAGAAAAACTGTTGTATCCCATTTCCTTGAACATTCATGGAAATTTCAATAAAATAATAAAAAGATTGTTCATATGCATAAAGAAAAAGTGTAAGAATGCAGAAGATAGACTATTAGTGTTGTGAACCATGATTTGGAAGCTTGGGGGGTGGGGGATAAAAGAAAGAAAGAAAAACTCTTGTGTCACATTTCTATGAACATTCATTGAAATTTCAATAAAATAATAAAGAGATTCTTAATCTGCATAGAGAAAAAGAGTAAGAATGCAGAAGATAGAATATTAATGTTGTCAACCATGATTTTGAAGCTGACGGGGGTGGGGGATAAAAGAAAGAAAGAAACACTGTTGTATCCCTTTTCCTTGAACATTCATGGAAAGTTCAATAAGATAATAAAAAGATTGGTAATCTGCATAAAGAAAAAGAGTAAGAATGCAGCAGATAGAATGTTAAAGTTGTCAACCATGATTTGGAAGCTGGTGGGGGTGGGGGATAAAAGAAAGAAAGAAAAACTTTTTTATCCCATTTCCTTGAACATTCATGGAAATTTCAATACAATAATAAAAAGATTGTTAATCTGCATAAACAAAAAGGGTAAGAATGCAGAAGATAGAATATTAATGTTGTCAACCATGATTTGTAAACTGGGGGGGAGTGGGGGATAAAAGAAAGAAAGAGAAACTGTTGTATACCATTTCCTTGAACATTCATGGAAAGTTCAATAAAATAATAAAAAGATTGGTAATCTGCATAAAGAAAAAGAGTAAGAATGCAGAAGATAGAATATTAATGTTGTCAACCATGATTTGGAAGCTTGGTGCGTGGGGGATAAAAGAAAGAAAGAGAAATTGTTGTATCCCATTTCCTTGAACATTCATGAAATTTCAATAAAATAATGACAAGATTGTGAATCTGCATAAAGAAAAAGAGTATGAAGGCAGAAGATAGAATATTATGTTGTCAACCATGATTTGGAAGCTGGGGGGGGTGGGGGATGAAAGAAAGAAAGAAAAACTGTTGTATCCCATTTCCTTGAACATTCATTGAAATTTCAATAAAATAATAAGTAGATTGTTAATCTGCATAAAGAAAAAGTGTAAGAATGCAGAAGATATAATATTAATGTTGTCAACCATGATTTGTAAACTGGGGGGCAGTGGGGGAAAAAAGAAAGAAAGAAAAACAGTTGTATACCATTTCCTTGAACATTCATGGAAAGTTCAATAAAATAATAAAAAGAATGGTAATCTGCATAAAGAAAAAGAATAAGAATGCAGAAGATAGAATATTAATGTTGGCAACCATGATTTGGAAGCTGGGGGGGGTTGGGGATGAAAGAAAGAAAGAAACACTGTTGTATCCCATTTCCTTGAACATTCATGGAAATTTCAATAAAATAATAAAAAGATTGTTAATCTGCATAAAGAAAAAGAGTAAGAATGCAGAAGATAGAATATTAATGTTGTCAACCATGATTTGGAAGGTGGGGGCGCTGGAGGATAAAAGAAAGAAAGAAAAACTGTTGTATACCATTTACTGGAATATTCATGGAAATTTCAATAAAATAAGAAAAAGATTGTTAATATGCATAAAGTAAAAGTGTAAGAATGCAGAAGATTGAATATTAATGTTGTCAATCATGATTTGGAAGATGGCAGGGGTGCTGGATAAAAGAAAGAAAGAAAAACTGTTGTATCCCATTTCCTTGAACATTCATGGAAATTTCAATAAAATAATAAAAAGATTGTTAATCTGCATAAAGGAAAAGTGTAAGAATGCAGAAGATAGAATATTAATGTTGTCAACCATGATTTGGAAGCTGGGGTCGCTGGAGGATAAAAGAAAGAAAGAAAAACTGCTGTATCCCATTTACTGGAACATTCATGGAAATTTCAATAAAATAATAAAAGATTGTTAATCTGCATAAAGAAAAACAGTAAGAATGCAGAATATAGAATATTAATGTTTTCAATCATGATTGGGAAGCTGAGGGGATGAGGGATAAAAGAATGAAAGAAAAACTGTTGTATCCCTTTCCTTGAACATTTATGGAAATTACAATAAAACAATAAAAAGATTGTTAATCTGCATAAAGAAAAAGAGTAAGAATGCTGAAGATAGAATATTAATGATGTCAACCATGATTTGGAAGCTGGGGTCGCTGGAGGATAAAAGAAAGAAAGAAAAACTGCTGTATCCCATTTACTGGAACATTCATGGAAATTTCAATAAAATAATAAAAAGATTGTTAATCTGCATAAAGAAAAAGAGTAAGAATGCAGAAGATAGAATATTAATGTTGTCAACCATGATTTGTATACTGGGGGGGAGTGGGGGATAAAAGTAAGAAAGAAAAACAGTTGTATACCATTTCCTTGAACATTCATGGAAAGTTCAATAAAATAATAAAAATATTGGTAATCTGCATAAAGAAAAAGAATAAGAATGCAGAAGATAGAATATTAATGTTGTCAACCATGATTTGGAAGCTTGGAGCGTGGGGGATAAAAGAAAGAAAGAGAAATTGTTGTATCCCATTTCCTTGAACATTCATGGAATTTCAATAAAATAATGACAAGATTGTGAATCTGCATAAAGAAAAAGAGTATGAAGGCAGAAGATACAATATTATGTTGTCAACCATGATTTGGAAGCTGGGGGGGGTGAGGGATGAAAGAAAGAAAGAAAAACTGTTGTATTCCATTTCCTTGAACATTCATGGAAATTTCAATACAATAATAAAAAGATTGTTAATCTGCATAAAGAAAAAGAGTAAGAATGCAGAAGATAGAAAATTAATGTTGTCAGCCATGTTTTGGAACCTGGGGGGTTGTGGGGGATAAAAGAAAGAAAGAAAAACTGTTGTATCCCATTTCCTTGAACATTCATGGAAATTTCAATAAAATAAGAAAAAGATTGTTAATCTGCATAAAGTAAAAGTGTAAGAATGCAGAAGATTGAATATTAATGTTGTCAACCATGATTTGGAAGATGGCGGGGGTGCTGGATAAAAGAAAGAAAGAAAAACTGTTGTATCCCATGTCCTTGAACATTGATGGAAATTTCAATAAAATAATAAATAGATTGTTAATCTGTATAAAGAAAAACTGTAAGAATGCAGAAGATAGAATATTAATGTTTTCAACCATGATTTGGAAGGTGGGGGGTGGTGGGGAATAAAAGAAAGAAAGAAAAACTGTTGTATACCATTTCCTTGCACATTCATGGAAATTTCAATAAAATAATAAAAAGATTGGTAATCTGCATGAAGAAAAAGTGTAAGAATGCCGAAGATTGAATATTAATGTTGTCAACCATGATTTGGAAGCTTGGGGAGTGGGGGATAAAAGAAAGAAAGAGAAAATGTTGTATCCCATTTCCTTGAACATTCATGAAATTTCAATAAAATAATGACAAGATTGTTAAATGCATAAAGAAAAAGAGTATGAAGGCAGAAGATAGAATATTATGTTGTCAACCATGATTTCGTAGCTGGGGGGGGGGGATGAAAGAAAGAAAGAAAAACTGTTGTATCCCATATCCTTGAACATTCATGGAAATTTCAATAAAATAATAAATAGATTGTTATTTACATAAAGAAAAAGTGTAAGAATGCCGAAGATTGAATATTAATGTTGTCAACCATGATTTGGAAGGTGGGGTGTGGTGGGGGATAAAAGAAAGAAAGAAAAACTGTTGTATACCATTTCCTTGCACATTCATGGAAATTTCAATAAAATAATTAAAAGATTGTTCATCTGCATAAAGAAAAAGTGTAAGAATGCAGAAGATAAAATATTAATGTTGTCAACCATGATTTGGAAGCTGGGGGAGGTGGGGGATAAAAGAAAGAAAGAAAAACTGTTGTATCCCATTTCCTTGAACATTCATGGAAATTTCAATAAAATAATAAAAAGATTGTTCATATGCATAAAGAAAAAGTGTAAGAATGCAGAAGATAGACTATTAGTGTTGTGAACCATGATTTGGAAGCTTGGGGGGTGGGGGATAAAAGAAAGAAAGAAAAACTCTTGTGTCACATTTCTATGAACATTCATTGAAATTTCAATAAAATAATAAAGAGATTCTTAATCTGCATAGAGAAAAAGAGTAAGAATGCAGAAGATAGAATATTAATGTTGTCAACCATGATTTTGAAGCTGACGGGGGTGGGGGATAAAAGAAAGAAAGAAACACTGTTGTATCCCTTTTCCTTGAACATTCATGGAAAGTTCAATAAGATAATAAAAAGATTGGTAATCTGCATAAAGAAAAAGAGTAAGAATGCAGCAGATAGAATGTTAAAGTTGTCAACCATGATTTGGAAGCTGGTGGGGGTGGGGGATAAAAGAAAGAAAGAAAAACTTTTTTATCCCATTTCCTTGAACATTCATGGAAATTTCAATACAATAATAAAAAGATTGTTAATCTGCATAAACAAAAAGGGTAAGAATGCAGAAGATAGAATATTAATGTTGTCAACCATGATTTGTAAACTGGGGGGGAGTGGGGGATAAAAGAAAGAAAGAGAAACTGTTGTATACCATTTCCTTGAACATTCATGGAAAGTTCAATAAAATAATAAAAAGATTGGTAATCTGCATAAAGAAAAAGAGTAAGAATGCAGAAGATAGAATATTAATGTTGTCAACCATGATTTGGAAGCTTGGTGCGTGGGGGATAAAAGAAAGAAAGAGAAATTGTTGTATCCCATTTCCTTGAACATTCATGAAATTTCAATAAAATAATGACAAGATTGTGAATCTGCATAAAGAAAAAGAGTATGAAGGCAGAAGATAGAATATTATGTTGTCAACCATGATTTGGAAGCTGGGGGGGGTGGGGGATGAAAGAAAGAAAGAAAAACTGTTGTATCCCATTTCCTTGAACATTCATTGAAATTTCAATAAAATAATAAGTAGATTGTTAATCTGCATAAAGAAAAAGTGTAAGAATGCAGAAGATATAATATTAATGTTGTCAACCATGATTTGTAAACTGGGGGGCAGTGGGGGAAAAAAGAAAGAAAGAAAAACAGTTGTATACCATTTCCTTGAACATTCATGGAAAGTTCAATAAAATAATAAAAAGAATGGTAATCTGCATAAAGAAAAAGAATAAGAATGCAGAAGATAGAATATTAATGTTGGCAACCATGATTTGGAAGCTGGGGGGGGTTGGGGATGAAAGAAAGAAAGAAACACTGTTGTATCCCATTTCCTTGAACATTCATGGAAATTTCAATAAAATAATAAAAAGATTGTTAATCTGCATAAAGAAAAAGAGTAAGAATGCAGAAGATAGAATATTAATGTTGTCAACCATGATTTGGAAGGTGGGGGCGCTGGAGGATAAAAGAAAGAAAGAAAAACTGTTGTATACCATTTACTGGAATATTCATGGAAATTTCAATAAAATAAGAAAAAGATTGTTAATATGCATAAAGTAAAAGTGTAAGAATGCAGAAGATTGAATATTAATGTTGTCAATCATGATTTGGAAGATGGCAGGGGTGCTGGATAAAAGAAAGAAAGAAAAACTGTTGTATCCCATTTCCTTGAACATTCATGGAAATTTCAATAAAATAATAAAAAGATTGTTAATCTGCATAAAGGAAAACTGTAAGAATGCAGAAGATAGAATATTAATGTTGTCAACCATGATTTGGAAGCTGGGGTCGCTGGAGGATAAAAGAAAGAAAGAAAAACTGCTGTATCCCATTTACTGGAACATTCATGGAAATTTCAATAAAATAATAAAAGATTGTTAATCTGCATAAAGAAAAACAGTAAGAATGCAGAATATAGAATATTAATGTTTTCAATCATGATTGGGAAGCTGAGGGGATGAGGGATAAAAGAATGAAAGAAAAACTGTTGTATCCCTTTCCTTGAACATTTATGGAAATTACAATAAAACAATAAAAAGATTGTTAATCTGCATAAAGAAAAAGAGTAAGAATGCTGAAGATAGAATATTAATGATGTCAACCATGATTTGGAAGCTGGGGGCGCTGGAGGATAAAAGAAAGAAAGAAAAACTGTTGTATCCCATTTACTGGAACATTCATGGAAATTTCAATAAAATAAGAAAAAGATTGTTAATCTGCATAAAGTAAAAGTGTAAGAATGCAGAAGATTGAATATTAATGTTGTCAACCATGATTTGGAAGCTGGGGGAGGTGGGGGATAAAAGAAAGAAAGAAAAACTGTTGTATCCCATTTCCTAGAACATTCATGGAAATTTCAATAAAATAATAAAAAGATTGTTCATATGCATAAAGAAAAAGTGTAAGAATGCAGAAGATAGACTATTAGTGTTGTGAACCATGATTTGGAAGCTTGGGGGGTGGGGGATAAAAGAAAGAAAGAAAAACTCTTGTGTCACATTTCTATGAACATTCATTGAAATTTCAATAAAATAATAAAGAGATTCTTAATCTGCATAGAGAAAAAGAGTAAGAATGCAGAAGATAGAATATTAATGTTGTCAACCATGATTTTGAAGCTGACGGGGGTGGGGGATAAAAGAAAGAAAGAAACACTGTTGTATCCCATTTCCTTGAACATTCATGGAAAGTTCAATAAGATAATAAAAAGATTGATAATCTGCATAAAGAAAAAGAGTAAGAATGCAGGAGATAGAATGTTAATGTTGTCAACCATGATTTGGAAGCCTGTGGGGGTGGGGGATAAAAGAAAGAAAGAAAAACTTTTTTATCCCATTTCCTTGAACATTCATGGAAATTTCAATACAATAATAAAAAGATTGTTAATCTGCATAAACAAAAAGGGTAAGAATGCAGAAGATAGAATATTAATGTTGTCAACCATGATTTGTAAACTGGGGGGGAGTGGGGGATAAAAGAAAGAAAGAGAAACTGTTGTATACCATTTCCTTGAACATTCATGGAAAGTTCAATAAAATAATAAAAAGATTGGTAATCTGCATAAAGAAAAAGAGTAAGAATGCAGAAGATAGTATATTAATGTTGTCAACCATGATTTGGAAGCTTGGAGCGTGGGGGATAAAAGAAAGAAAGAGAAATTGTTGTATCCCATTTCCTTGAACATTCATGAAATTTCAATAAAATAATGACAAGATTGTGAATCTGCATAAAGAAAAAGAGTATGAAGGCAGAAGATAGAATATTATGTTGTCAACCATGATTTGGAAGCTGGGGGGGGTGGGGGATGAAAGAAAGAAAGAAAAACTGTTGTATCCCATTTCCTTGAACATTCATGGAAATTTCAATAAAATAATAAATAGATTGTTACTTACATAAAGAAAAAGTGTAAGAATGAAGAAGATTGAATATTAATATTGTCAACCATGATTTGGAAGGTGGGGGGTGGTGGGGGATAAAAGAAAGAAAGAAAAACTGTTGTATACCATTTCCTTGCACATTCATGGAAATTTCAATAAAATAATAAAAAGATTGGTAATCTGCATAAAGAAAAAGTGTAAGAATGCCGAAGATTGAATATTAATGTTGTCAACCACGATTTGGAAGCTGGGGACGTGGGGGATAAAAGAAAGAAAGAAAAAATGTTGTATCCCATTTCCTTGGACATTCATGGAAATTTCAATAAAATAATAAATAGATTGTTATTTACATAAAGAAAAAGTGTAAGAATGCCGAAGATTGAATATTAATGTTGTCAACCATGATTTGGAAGGTGGGGTGTGGTGGGGGATAAAAGAAAGAAAGAAAAACTGTTGTATACCATTTCCTTGCACATTCATGGAAATTTCAATAAAATAATTAAAAGATTGTTCATCTGCATAAAGAAAAAGTGTAAGAATGCAGAAGATAAAATATTAATGTTGTCAACCATGATTTGGAAGCTGGGGGAGGTGGGGGATAAAAGAAAGAAAGAAAAACTGTTGTATCCCATTTCCTTGAACATTCATGGAAATTTCAATAAAATAATAAAAAGATTGTTCATATGCATAAAGAAAAAGTGTAAGAATGCAGAAGATAGACTATTAGTGTTGTGAACCATGATTTGGAAGCTTGGGGGGTGGGGGATAAAAGAAAGAAAGAAAAACTCTTGTGTCACATTTCTATGAACATTCATTGAAATTTCAATAAAATAATAAAGAGATTCTTAATCTGCATAGAGAAAAAGAGTAAGAATGCAGAAGATAGAATATTAATGTTGTCAACCATGATTTTGAAGCTGACGGGGGTGGGGGATAAAAGAAAGAAAGAAACACTGTTGTATCCCTTTTCCTTGAACATTCATGGAAAGTTCAATAAGATAATAAAAAGATTGGTAATCTGCATAAAGAAAAAGAGTAAGAATGCAGGAGATAGAATGTTAAAGTTGTCAACCATGATTTGGAAGCTGGTGGGGGTGGGGGATAAAAGAAAGAAAGAAAAACTTTTTTATCCCATTTCCTTGAACATTCATGGAAATTTCAATACAATAATAAAAAGATTGTTAATCTGCATAAACAAAAAGGGTAAGAATGCAGAAGATAGAATATTAATGTTGTCAACCATGATTTGTAAACTGGGGGGGAGTGGGGGATAAAAGAAAGAAAGAGAAACTGTTGTATACCATTTCCTTGAACATTCATGGAAAGTTCAATAAAATAATAAAAAGATTGGTAATCTGCATAAAGAAAAAGAGTAAGAATGCAGAAGATAGAATATTAATGTTGTCAACCATGATTTGGAAGCTTGGTGCGTGGGGGATAAAAGAAAGAAAGAGAAATTGTTGTATCCCATTTCCTTGAACATTCATGAAATTTCAATAAAATAATGACAAGATTGTGAATCTGCATAAAGAAAAAGAGTATGAAGGCAGAAGATAGAATATTATGTTGTCAACCATGATTTGGAAGCTGGGGGGGGTGGGGGATGAAAGAAAGAAAGAAAAACTGTTGTATCCCATTTCCTTGAACATTCATTGAAATTTCAATAAAATAATAAGTAGATTGTTAATCTGCATAAAGAAAAAGTGTAAGAATGCAGAAGATATAATATTAATGTTGTCAACCATGATTTGTAAACTGGGGGGCAGTGGGGGAAAAAAGAAAGAAAGAAAAACAGTTGTATACCATTTCCTTGAACATTCATGGAAAGTTCAATAAAATAATAAAAAGAATGGTAATCTGCATAAAGAAAAAGAATAAGAATGCAGAAGATAGAATATTAATGTTGGCAACCATGATTTGGAAGCTGGGGGGGGTGGGGGATGAAAGAAAGAAAGAAACACTGTTGTATCCCATTTCCTTGAACATTCATGGAAATTTCAATAAAATAATAAAAAGATTGTTAATCTGCATAAAGAAAAAGAGTAAGAATGCAGAAGATAGAATATTAATGTTGTCAACCATGATTTGGAAGGTGGGGGCGCTGGAGGATAAAAGAAAGAAAGAAAAACTGTTGTATACCATTTACTGGAATATTCATGGAAATTTCAATAAAATAAGAAAAAGATTTTTAATATGCATAAAATAAAAGAGTAAGAATGCAGAAGATTGAATATTAATGTTGTCAATCATGATTTGGAAGATGGCAGGGGTGCTGGATAAAAGAAAGAAAGAAAAACTGTTGTATCCCATTTCCTTGAACATTCATGGAAATTTCAATAAAATAATAAAAAGATTGTTAATCTGCATAAAGGAAAAGTGTAAGAATGCAGAAGATAGAATATTAATGTTGTCAACCATGATTTGGAAGCTGGGGTCGCTGGAGGATAAAAGAAAGAAAGAAAAACTGCTGTATCCCATTTACTGGAACATTCATGGAAATTTCAATAAAATAATAAAAGATTGTTAATCTGCATAAAGAAAAACAGTAAGAATGCAGAATATAGAATATTAATGTTTTCAATCATGATTGGGAAGCTGAGGGGATGAGGGATAAAAGAATGAAAGAAAAACTGTTGTATCCCTTTCCTTGAACATTTATGGAAATTACAATAAAACAATAAAAAGATTGTTAATCTGCATAAAGAAAAAGAGTA
Organism: Cynocephalus volans; assembly: GCF_027409185.1. Lineage (NCBI taxonomy): Eukaryota > Metazoa > Chordata > Mammalia > Dermoptera > Cynocephalidae > Cynocephalus > Cynocephalus volans. Next base: position 56,573,919 of record NC_084463.1, read on the forward strand.
AGAATGCTGAAGATAGAATATTAATGATGTCAACCATGATTTGGAAGCTGGGGGCGCTGGAGGATAAAAGAAAGAAAGAAAAACTGTTGTATCCCATTTACTGGAACATTCATGGAAATTTCAATAAAATAAGAAAAAGATTGTTAATCTGCATAAAGTAAAAGTGTAAGAATGCAGAAGATTGAATATTAATGTTGTCAACCATGATTTGGAAGCTGGGGGAGGTGGGGGATAAAAGAAAGAAAGAAAAACTGTTGTATCCCATTTCCTAGAACATTCATGGAAATTTCAATAAAATAATAAAAAGATTGTTCATATGCATAAAGAAAAAGTGTAAGAATGCAGAAGATAGACTATTAGTGTTGTGAACCATGATTTGGAAGCTTGGGGGGTGGGGGATAAAAGAAAGAAAGAAAAACTCTTGTGTCACATTTCTATGAACATTCATTGAAATTTCAATAAAATAATAAAGAGATTCTTAATCTGCATAGAGAAAAAGAGTAAGAATGCAGAAGATAGAATATTAATGTTGTCAACCATGATTTTGAAGCTGACGGGGGTGGGGGATAAAAGAAAGAAAGAAACACTGTTGTATCCCATTTCCTTGAACATTCATGGAAAGTTCAATAAGATAATAAAAAGATTGATAATCTGCATAAAGAAAAAGAGTAAGAATGCAGGAGATAGAATGTTAATGTTGTCAACCATGATTTGGAAGCCTGTGGGGGTGGGGGATAAAAGAAAGAAAGAAAAACTTTTTTATCCCATTTCCTTGAACATTCATGGAAATTTCAATACAATAATAAAAAGATTGTTAATCTGCATAAACAAAAAGGGTAAGAATGCAGAAGATAGAATATTAATGTTGTCAACCATGATTTGTAAACTGGGGGGGAGTGGGGGATAAAAGAAAGAAAGAGAAACTGTTGTATACCATTTCCTTGAACATTCATGGAAAGTTCAATAAAATAATAAAAAATTGGTAATCTGCATAAAGAAAAAGAGTAAGAATGCAGAAGATAGTATATTAATGTTGTCAACCATGATTTGGAAGCTTGGAGCGTGGGGGATAAAAGAAAGAAAGAGAAATTGTTGTATCCCATTTCCTTGAACATTCATGAAATTTCAATAAAATAATGACAAGATTGTGAATCTGCATAAAGAAAAAGAGTATGAAGGCAGAAGATAGAATATTATGTTGTCAACCATGATTTGGAAGCTGGGGGGGGGGGGGATGAAAGAAAGAAAGAAAAACTGTTGTATCCCATTTCCTTGAACATTCATGGAAATTTCAATAAAATAATAAATAGATTGTTACTTACATAAAGAAAAAGTGTAAGAATGAAGAAGATTGAATATTAATATTGTCAACCATGATTTGGAAGGTGGGGGGTGGTGGGGGATAAAAGAAAGAAAGAAAAACTGTTGTATACCATTTCCTTGCACATTCATGGAAATTTCAATAAAATAATAAAAAGATTGGTAATCTGCATAAAGAAAAAGTGTAAGAATGCCGAAGATTGAATATTAATGTTGTCAACCACGATTTGGAAGCTGGGGACGTGGGGGATAAAAGAAAGAAAGAAAAAATGTTGTATCCCATTTCCTTGGACATTCATGGAAATTTCAATAAAATAATAAATAGATTGTTATTTACATAAAGAAAAAGTGTAAGAATACAGAAGATTGAATATTAATGTTGTCAACCATGATTTGGAAGGTGGGGGGTGGTGGGGGATAAAAGAAGGAAAGAAAAACTGTTGTATACCATTTCCTTGAACATTCATGGAAATTTCAATAAAATAATAAAAAGATTGGTAATCTGCATAAAGAAAAAGAGTAAGAATGCAGAAGATAGAATATTAATGTTGTCAACCATGATTTGGAAGCTTGGGGAGTGGGGGATAAAAGAAAGAAAGAGAAAATGTTGTATCCCATTTCCTTGAACATTCATGAAATTTCAATAAAATAATGACAAGATTGTTAAATGCATAAAGAAAAAGAGTATGAAGGCAGAAGATAGAATATTATGTTGTCAACCATGATTTGGAAGCTGGGGGGGGTGGGGGATGAAAGAAAGAAAGAAAAACTGTTGTATCCCATTTCCTTGAACATTCATTGAAATTTCAATAAAATAATAAGTAGATTGTTAATCTGCATAAAGAAAAAGTGTAAGAATGCAGAAGATATAATATTAATGTTGTCAACCATGATTTGTAAACTGGGGGGCAGTGGGGGAAAAAAGAAAGAAAGAAAAACAGTTGTATACCATTTCCTTGAACATTCATGGAAAGTTCAATAAAATAATAAAAAGAATGGTAATCTGCATAAAGAAAAAGAATAAGAATGCAGAAGATAGAATATTAATGTTGGCAACCATGATTTGGAAGCTGGGGGGGGTGGGGGATGAAAGAAAGAAAGAAACACTGTTGTATCCCATTTCCTTGAACATTCATGGAAATTTCAATAAAATGATAAAAGATTGTTCATATGCATAAAGAAAAAGTGTAAGAATGCAGAAGATAGACTATTAGTGTTGTGAACCATGATTTGGAAGCTTGGGGGGTGGGGGATAAAAGAAAGAAAGAAAAACTCTTGTGTCACATTTCTATGAACATTCATTGAAATTTCAATAAAATAATAAAGAGATTCTTAATCTGCATAGAGAAAAAGAGTAAGAATGCAGAAGATAGAATATTAATGTTGTCAACCATGATTTTGAAGCTGACGGGGGTGGGGGATAAAAGAAAGAAAGAAACACTGTTGTATCCCATTTCCTTGAACATTCATGGAAAGTTCAATAAGATAATAAAAAGATTGATAATCTGCATAAAGAAAAAGAGTAAGAATGCAGGAGATAGAATGTTAATGTTGTCAACCATGATTTGGAAGCCTGTGGGGGTGGGGGATAAAAGAAAGAAAGAAAAACTGTTGTATCCCATTTCCTTGAACATTCATGGAAATTTCAATACAATAATAAAAAGATTGTTAATCTGCATAAACAAAAAGGGTAAGAATGCCGAAGATAGAATATTAATGTTGTCAACCATGATTTGTAAACTGGGGGGGAGTGGGGGATAAAAGAAAGAAAGAGAAACTGTTGTATACCATTTCCTTGAACATTCATGGAAAGTTCAATAAAATAATAAAAAGATTGGTAATCTGCATAAAGAAAAAGAGTAAGAATGCAGAAGATAGTATATTAATGTTGTCAACCATGATTTGGAAGCTTGGAGCGTGGGGGATAAAAGAAAGAAAGAGAAATTGTTGTATCCCATTTCCTTGAACATTCATGAAATTTCAATAAAATAATGACAAGATTGTGAATCTGCATAAAGAAAAAGAGTATGAAGGCAGAAGATAGAATATTATGTTGTCAACCATGATTTGGAAGCTGGGGGGGGTGGGGGATGAAAGAAAGAAAGAAAAACTGTTGTATCCCATTTCCTTGAACATTCATGGAAATTTCAATAAAATAATAAATAGATTGTTACTTACATAAAGAAAAAGTGTAAGAATGAAGAAGATTGAATATTAATATTGTCAACCATGATTTGGAAGGTGGGGGGTGGTGGGGGATAAAAGAAAGAAAGAAAAACTGTTGTATACCATTTCCTTGCACATTCATGGAAATTTCAATAAAATAATAAAAAGATTGGTAATCTGCATAAAGAAAAAGTGTAAGAATGCCGAAGATTGAATATTAATGTTGTCAACCACGATTTGGAAGCTGGGGACGTGGGGGATAAAAGAAAGAAAGAAAAAATGTTGTATCCCATTTCCTTGGACATTCATGGAAATTTCAATAAAATAATAAATAGATTGTTATTTACATAAAGAAAAAGTGTAAGAATACAGAAGATTGAATATTAATGTTGTCAACCATGATTTGGAAGGTGGGGGGTGGTGGGGGATAAAAGAAGGAAAGAAAAACTGTTGTATACCATTTCCTTGAACATTCATGGAAATTTCAATAAAATAATAAAAAGATTGGTAATCTGCATAAAGAAAAAGAGTAAGAATGCAGAAGATAGAATATTAATGTTGTCAACCATGATTTGGAAGCTTGGGGAGTGGGGGATAAAAGAAAGAAAGAGAAAATGTTGTATCCCATTTCCTTGAACATTCATGAAATTTCAATAAAATAATGACAAGATTGTTAAATGCATAAAGAAAAAGAGTATGAAGGCAGAAGATAGAATATTATGTTGTCAACCATGATTTGGTAGCTGGGGGGGGGGATGAAAGAAAGAAAGAAAAACTGTTGTATCCCATTTCCTTGAATATTCATGGAAATTTCAATAAAATAATAAAAAGATTGTTCATCTGCATAAAGAAAAAGTGTAAGAATGCAGAAGATAGACTATTAGTGTTGTGAACCATGATTTGGAAGCTTGGTGGGTGGGGGATAAAAGAAAGAAAGAAAAACTCTTGTGTCACATTTCTATGAACATTCATTGAAATTTCAATAAAATAATAAAGAGATTCTTAATCTGCATAGAGAAAAAGAGTAAGAATGCAGAAGATAGAATATTAATGTTGTCAACCATGATTTTGAAGCTGAAGGGTGTGGGGGATAATAGAAAGAAAGAAACACTGTTGTATCCCATTTCCTTGAACATTCATGGAAAGTTCAATAAGATAATAAAAAGATTGGTAATCTGCATAAAGAAAAAGAGTAAGAATGCAGGAGATAGAATGTTAATGTTGTCAACCATGATTTGGAAGCTGGTGGGGGTGGGGGATAAAAGAAAGAAAGAAAAACTTTTTTATCCCATTTCCTTGAACATTCATGGAAATTTCAATACAATAATAAAAAGATTGTTAATCTGCATAAACAAAAAGGGTAAGAATGCAGAAGATAGAATATTAATGTTGTCAACCATGATTTGTAAACTAGGGGGGAGTGGGGGATAAAAGAAAGAAAGAGAAACTGTTGTATACCATTTCCTTGAACATTCATGGAAAGTTCAATAAAATAATAAAAAGATTGGTAATCTGCATAAAGAAAAAGAGTAAGAATGCAGAAGATAGAATATTAATGTTGTCAACCATGATTTGGAAGCTTGGAGCGTGGGGGATAAAAGAAAGAAAGAGAAATTGTTGTATCCCATTTCCTTGAACATTCATGAAATTTCAATAAAATAATGACAAGATTGTGAATCTGCATAAAGAAAAAGAGTATGAAGGAAGAAGATAGAATATTATGTTTTCAACCATGATTTGGAAGCTGGGGGGGGGTGGGGGATGAAAGAAAGAAAGAAAAACTGTTGTATCCCATTTCCTTGAACATTCATGGAAATTTGAATAAAATAATAAATAGATTGTTATTTACATAAAGAAAAAGTGTAAGAATGCCGAAGATAGAATATTAATGTTGTCAACCATGACTTGGAATGTGGGGGGTGGTGGGGGATAAAAGAAAGAAAGAAAAACTGTTGTATACCATTTCCTTGCACATTCATGGAAATTTCAATAAAATAATAAAAAGATTGGTAATCTGCATAAAGAAAAAGTGTAAGAATGCCGAAGATTGAATATTAATGTTGTCAACCACGATTTGGAAGCTGGGGGCGTGGGGGATAAAAGAAAGAAAGAAAAAATGTTGAATCCCATTTCCTTGGACATTCATGGAAATTTCAATAAAATAATAAATATATTGTTATTTACATAAAGAAAAAGTGTAAGAATACAGAAGATTGAATATTAATGTTGTCAACCATGATTTGGAAGGTGGGGGGTGGTGGGGGATAAAAGAAAGAAAGAAAAACTGTTGTATACCATTTCCTTGAACATTCATGGAAATTTCAATAAAATAATAAAAAGATTGGTAATCTGCATAAAGAAAAAGAGTAAGAATGCAGAAGATAGAATATTAATGTTGTCAACCATGATTTGGAAGCTTGGGGAGTGGGGGATAAAAGAAAGAAAGAGAAAATGTTGTATCCCATTTCCTTGAACATTCATGAAATTTCAATAAAATAATGACAAGATTGTTAAATGCATAAAGAAAAAGAGTATGAAGGCAGAAGATAGAATATTATGTTGTCAACCATGATTTGGAAGCTGGGGGGGGTGGGGGATGAAAGAAAGAAAGAAAAACTGTTGTATCCCATTTCCTTGAACATTCATGGAAATTTCAATAAAATAATAAAAAGATTGTTCATCTGCATAAAGAAAAAGTGTAAGAATGCAGAAGATAAAATATTAATGTTGTCAACCATGATTTGGAAGCTGGGGGAGGTGGGGGATAAAAGAAAGAAAGAAAAACTGTTGTATCACATTTCCTAGAACATTCATGGAAATTTCAATAAAATAATAAAAAGATTGTTCATATGCATAAAGAAAAAGTGTAAGAATGCAGAAGATAGACTATTAGTGTTGTGAACCATGATTTGGAAGCTTGGGGGGTGGGGGATAAAAGAAAGAAAGAAAAACTCTTGTGTCACATTTCTATGAACATTCATTCAAATTTCAATAAAATAATAAAGAGATTCTTAATCTGCATAGAGAAAAAGAGTAAGAATGCAGAAGATAGAATATTAATGTTGTCAACCATGATTTTGAAGCTGACGGGGTTGGGTGATAAAAGAAAGAAAGAAACACTGTAGTATCCCATTTCCTTGAACATTCATGGAAAGTTCAATAAAATAATAAAAAGATTGGTAATCTGCATAAAGAAAAAGAGTTAGAATGCAGGAGATAGAATGTTAATGTTGTCAACCATGATTTGGAAGCTGGCGGGGGTGGGGGATAAAAGAAAGAAAGAAAAACTTTTTATCCCATTTCCTTGAACATTCATGGAAATTTCAATACAAAAATAAAAGATTGTTAATCTGCATAAACAAAAAGGGTAAGAATGCAGAAGATAGAATGTTAATTTTGTCAACCATGATTTGTAAACTGGGGGGGAGTGGGGGATAAAAGAAAGAAAGAAAAACTGTTGTACACCATTTCCTTGAACATTCATGGAAAGTTCAATAAAATAATAAAAAGATTGGTAATCTGCATAAAGATAAAGAGTAAGAATGCAGAATATAGAATATTAATGTTTTCAATCATGATTGGGAAGCTGAGGGGGTGAGGGATAAAAGAATGAAAGAAAAACTGTTGTGTCCCTTTCCTTGAACATTTATGGAAATTTCAATAAAATAATAAAAGATTGTTAATCTGCATAAAGAAAAACAGTAAGAATGCAGAATATAGAATATTAATGTTTTCAATCATGATTGGGAAGCTGAGGGGGTGAGGGATAAAAGAATGAAAGAAAAACTGTTGTGTCCCTTTCCTTGAACATTTATGGAAATTTCAATAAAACAATAAAAAGATTGTTAATCTGCATAAAGAAAAAGAGTAAGAATGCTGAAGATAGAATATTAATGATGTCAACCATGATTTGGAAGCTGGGGGCGCTGGAGGATAAAAGAAAGAAAGAAAAACTGTTGTATCCCATTTACTGGAACATTCATGGAAATTTCAATAAAATAAGAAAAAGATTGTTAATCTGCATAAAGTAAAAGTGTAAGAATGCAGAAGATTGAATATTAATGTTGTCAACCATGATTTGGAAGATGGCAGGGGTGCTGGATAAAAGAAAGAAAGAAAAACTGTTGTATCCCATTTCCTTGAACATTCATGGAAATTTCAATAAAATAATAAAAAGATTGTTAATCTGCATAAAGAAAAAGAGTAAGAATGCAGAAGATAGAATATTAATGTTGTCAACCATGATTTGGAAGCTGGGGTCGCTGGAGGATAAAAGAAAGAAAGAAAAACTGCTGTATCCCATTTACTGCAACATTCATGGAAATTTCAATAAAATAATAAAAAGATTGTTAATCTGCATAAAGAAAAAGAGTAAGAATGCAGAAGATAGAATATTAATGTTGTCAACCATGATTTGTATACTGGGGGGGAGTGGGGGATAAAAGTAAGAAAGAAAAACAGTTGTATACCATTTCCTTGAACATTCATGGAAAGTTCAATAAAATAATAAAAAGATTGGTAATCTGCATAAAGAAAAAGAATAAGAATGCAGAAGATAGAATATTAATGTTGTCAACCATGATTTGGAAGCTTGGAGCGTGGGGGATAAAAGAAATAAAGAGAAATTGTTGTATCCCATTTCCTTGAACATTCATGGAATTTCAATAAAATAATGACAAGATTGTGAATCTGCATAAAGAAAAAGAGTATGAAGGCAGAAGATACAATATTATGTTATCAACCATGATTTGGAAGCTGGGGGGGGTGAGGGATGAAAGAAAGAAAGAAAAACTGTTGTATTCCATTTCCTTGAACATTCATGGAAATTTCAATACAATAATAAAAAGATTGTTAATCTGCATAAAGAAAAAGAGTAAGAATGCAGAAGATAGAAAATTAATGTTGTCAGCCATGTTTTGGAACCTGGGGGGTTGTGGGGGATAAAAGAAAGAAAGAAAAACTGTTGTATCCCATTTCCTTGAACATTCATGGAAATTTCAATAAAATAAGAAAAAGATTGTTAATCTGCATAAAGTAAAAGTGTAAGAATGCAGAAGATTGAATATTAATGTTGTCAACCATGATTTGGAAGATGGCGGGGGTGCTGGATAAAAGAAAGAAAGAAAAACTGTTGTATCCCATGTCCTTGAACATTGATGGAAATTTCAATAAAATAATAAAAAGATTGTTAATCTGTATAAAGAAAAACTGTAAGAATGCAGAAGATAGAATATTAATGTTTTCAACCATGATTTGGAAGGTGGGGGGTGGTGGGGAATAAAAGAAAGAAAGAAAAACTGTTGTATACCATTTCCTTGCACATTCATGGAAATTTCAATAAAATAATAAAAAGATTGGTAATCTGCATAAAGAAAAAGTATAAGAATGCCGAAGATTGAATATTAATGTTGTCAACCATGATTTGGAAGCTTGGGGAGTGGGGGATAAAAGAAAGAAAGAGAAAATGTTGTATCCCATTTCCTTGAACATTCATGAAATTTCAATAAAATAATGACAAGATTGTTAAATGCATAAAGAAAAAGAGTATGAAGGCAGAAGATAGAATATTATGTTGTCAACCATGATTTCGTAGCTGGGGGGGGGGATGAAAGAAAGAAAGAAAAACTGTTGTATCCCATATCCTTGAACATTCATGGAAATTTCAATAAAATAATAAATAGATTGTTATTTACATAAAGAAAAAGTGTAAGAATGCCGAAGATTGAATATTAATGTTGTCAACCATGATTTGGAAGGTGGGGGGTGGTGGGGGATAAAAAAAAGAAAGAAAAACTGTTGTATACCATTTCCTTGCACATTCATGGAAATTTCAATAAAATAATTAAAAGATTGTTCATCTGCATAAAGAAAAAGTGTAAGAATGCAGAAGATAAAATATTAATGTTGTCAACCATGATTTGGAAGCTGGGGGAGGTGGGGGATAAAAGAAAGAAAGAAAAACTGTTGTATCCCATTTCCTTGAACATTCATGGAAATTTCAATAAAATAATAAAAAGATTGTTCATATGCATAAAGAAAAAGTGTAAGAATGCAGAAGATAGATTATTAGTGTTGTGAACCATGATTTGGAAGCTTGGGGGGTGGGGGATAAAAGAAAGAAAGAAAAACTCTTGTGTCACATTTCTATGAACATTCATTGAAATTTCAATAAAATAATAAAGAGATTCTTAATCTGCATAGAGAAAAAGAGTAAGAATGCAGAAGATAGAATATTAATGTTGTCAACCATGATTTTGAAGCTGACGGGGGTGGGGGATAAAAGAAAGAAAGAAACACTGTTGTATCCCTTTTCCTTGAACATTCATGGAAAGTTCAATAAGATAATAAAAAGATTGGTAATCTGCATAAAGAAAAAGAGTAAGAATGCAGGAGATAGAATGTTAAAGTTGTCAACCATGATTTGGAAGCTGGTGGGGGTGGGGGATAAAAGAAAGAAAGAAAAACTTTTTTATCCCATTTCCTTGAACATTCATGGAAATTTCAATACAATAATAAAAAGATTGTTAATCTGCATAAACAAAAAGGGTAAGAATGCAGAAGATAGAATATTAATGTTGTCAACCATGATTTGTAAACTGGGGGGGAGTGGGGGATAAAAGAAAGAAAGAGAAACTGTTGTATACCATTTCCTTGAACATTCATGGAAAGTTCAATAAAATAATAAAAAGATTGGTAATCTGCATAAAGAAAAAGAGTAAGAATGCAGAAGATAGAATATTAATGTTGTCAACCATGATTTGGAAGATTGGTGCGTGGGGGATAAAAGAAAGAAAGAGAAATTGTTGTATCCCATTTCCTTGAACATTCATGAAATTTCAATAAAATAATGACAAGATTGTGAATCTGCATAAAGAAAAAGAGTATGAAGGCAGAAGATAGAATATTATGTTGTCAACCATGATTTGGAAGCTGGGGGGGGTGGGGGATGAAAGAAAGAAAGAAAAACTGTTGTATCCCATTTCCTTGAACATTCATTGAAATTTCAATAAAATAATAAGTAGATTGTTAATCTGCATAAAGAAAAAGTGTAAGAATGCAGAAGATATAATATTAATGTTGTCAACCATGATTTGTAAACTGGGGGGCAGTGGGGGATAAAAGAAAGAAAGAAAAACAGTTGTATACCATTTCCTTGAACATTCATGGAAAGTTCAATAAAATAATAAAAAGAATGGTAATCTGCATAAAGAAAAAGAATAAGAATGCAGAAGATAGAATATTAATGTTGGCAACCATGATTTGGAAGCTGGGGGGGGTGGGGGATGAAAGAAAGAAAGAAACACTGTTGTATCCCATTTCCTTGAACATTCATGGAAATTTCAATAAAATAATAAAAAGATTGTTAATCTGCATAAAGAAAAAGAGTAAGAATGCAGAAGATAGAATATTAATGTTGTCAACCATGATTTGGAAGGTGGGGGCGCTGGAGGATAAAAGAAAGAAAGAAAAACTGTTGTATACCATTTACTGGAATATTCATGGAAATTTCAATAAAATAAGAAAAAGATTGTTAATATGCATAAAGTAAAAGTGTAAGAATGCAGAAGATTGAATATTAATATTGTCAATCATGATTTGGAAGATGGCAGGGGTGCTGGATAAAAGAAAGAAAGAAAAACTGTTGTATCCCATTTCCTTGAACATTCATGGAAATTTCAATAAAATAATAAAAAGATTGTTAATCTGCATAAAGGAAAAGTGTAAGAATGCAGAAGATAGAATATTAATGTTGTCAACCATGATTTGGAAGCTGGGGTCGCTGGAGGATAAAAGAAAGAAAGAAAAACTGCTGTATCCCATTTACTGGAACATTCATGGAAATTTCAATAAAATAATAAAAAGATTGTTAATCTGCATAAAGAAAAAGAGTAAGAATGCAGAAGATAGAATATTAATGTTGTCAACCATGATTTGTAAACTGGGGGGCAGTGGGGGATAAAAGAAAGAAAGAAAAACTGTTGTATACCATTTCCTTGCACATTCATGGAAATTTCAATAAAATAATAAAAAGATTGGTAATCTGCATAAAGAAAAAGTCTAAGAATGCCGAAGATTGAATATTAATCTTGTCAAGCATGATTTGGAAGCTGGGGGGGGTGGGGGATAAAAGAAAGAAAGAAAAACTCTTGTATACCATTTCCTTGAACATTCATGGAAATTTCAATAAAATAATAAAAAGATTGGTAATCTGCATAAAGAAAAAGAGTAAGAATGCAGAAGATAGAATATTAATGTTGTCAACCATGATTTGGAAGCTTGGGGAGTGGGGGATAAAAGAAAGAAAGAGAAAATGTTGTATCCCATTTCCATGAACATTCATGAAATTTCAATAAAATAATGACAAGATTGTTAAATGCATAAAGAAAAAGAGTATGAAGGCAGAAGATAGAATATTATGTTGTCAACCATGATCGGGAAGCTGGGGGGGTGGGGGATGAAAGAAAGAAAGAAAAACTCTTGTATCCCATTTCCTTGAACAGTCATGGAAATTTCAATAAAATAATAAAAAGATTGTTCATCTGCATAAAGAAAAAGTGTAAGAATGCAGAAGATAAAATATTAATGTTGTCAACCATGATTTGGAAGCTGGGGGAGGTGGGGGATAAAAGAAAGAAAGAAAAACTGTTGTATCCCATTTCCTTGAACATTCATGGAAATTTCAATAAAATAATAAAAAGATTGTTCATATGCATAAAGAAAAAGTGTAAGAATGCAGAAGATAGACTATTAGTGTTGTGAACCATGATTTGGAAGCTTGGGGGGTGGGGGATAAAAGAAAGAAAGAAAAACTCTTGTGTCACATTTCTATGAACATTCATTGAAATTTCAATAAAATAATAAAGAGATTCTTAATCTGCATAGAGAAAAAGAGTAAGAATCCAGAAGATAGAATATTAATGTTGTCAACCATGATTTTGAAGCTGACGGGGGTGGGGGATAAAAGAAAGAAATAAACACTGTTGTATCCCATTTCCTTGAACATTCATGGAAAGTTCAATAAAATAATAAAAAGATTGGTAATCTGCATAAAGAAAAAGAGTAAGAATGCAGGAGATAGAATGTTAATGTTGTCAACCATGATTTGGAAGCTGGCGGGGGTGGGGGATAAAAGAAAGAAAGAAAAACTTTTTTATCCCATTTCCTTGAGCATTCATGGAAATTTCAATACAATACTAAAAAGATTGTTAATCTGCATAAACAAAAAGGGTAAGAATGCAGAAGATAGAATATTAATGTTGTCAACCATGATTTGTAAACTGGGGGGGAGTGGGGGATAAAAGAAAGAAAGAAAAACTGTTGTATTCCATTTCCTTGAACATTCATGGAAATTAAATTAAAATAATAAAAAGATTGTTCATCTGCATAAAGAAAAAGTGTAAGAATGCCGAAGATTGAATATTAGTATTGTCAAACACGATTTGGAAGCAGGGGGTGTGGGGGATAAAAGAAAGAAAGGAAAAATGTTGTATCCCATTTCCTTGGACATTCATGGAAATTTCAATAAAATAATGAATAGATTGTTATTTACATAAAGAAAAAGTGTAAGAATAAAGAAGATTGAATATTAATGTTGTCAACCATGATTTGGAATCTGGGGGGTGGTGGGGGATAAAAGAAAGAAAGAAAAACTGTTGTATACCATTTCCTTGAACATTCATGGAAATTTCAATAAAATAATAAAAAGATTGGTAATCTGCATAAAGAAAAAGTAAGAATTCACAAGATAGAATATTAATGTTGTCAACCATGATTTGGAAGCTTGGGGAGTGGGGGATAAAAGAAAGAAAGAGAAAATGTTGTATCCCATTTCCTTGAACATTCATGAAATTTCAATAAAATAATGACAAGATTGTTAAATGCATAAAGAAAAAGAGTATGAAGGCAGAAGATAGAATATTATGTTGTCAACCATGATTTGGAAGCTGGGGGGTTGGGGGATGAAAGAAAGAAAGAAAAATTGTTGTATCCCATTTCCTTGAACATTCATTGAAATTTCAATGAAATAATAAATAGATTGTTAATCTGCATAAAGAAAAAGTGTAAGAATGTAGAAGATAGAATATTAATCTTGTCAAGCATGATTTGGAAGCTGGGGGGGGTGGGGGATAAAAGAAAGAAAGAAAAACTGTTGTATCCCATTTCCTTGAACATTCATGGAAATTTCAATAAAATAATAAAGAGATTGTTAATCTGCATAAAGAAAAAGAGTAAGAATGCAGAAGATAGAATATTAATGTTGTCAACCATGATTTGGAAGCTGGGGTCGCTGGAGGATAAAAGAAAGAAAGAAAAACTGCTGTATCCCATTTACTGGAACATTCATGGAAATTTCAATAAAAAAATAAAAAGATTGTTAATCTGCATGAAGAAAAAGAGTAAGAATGCAGAAGATAGAATATTAATGTTGTCAACCATGATTTGTAAACTGGGGGGCAGTGGGGGATAAAAGAAAGAAAGAAAAACAGTTGTATACCATTTCCTTGAACATTCATGGAAAGTTCAATAAAATAATAAAAAGAATGGTAATCTGCATAAAGAAAAAGAATAAGAATGCAGAAGATAGAATATTAATGTTGTCAACCATGATTTGGAAGCTTGGAGCGTGGGGGATAAAAGAAAGAAAGAGAAATTGTTGTATCCCATTTCCTTGAACATTCATGGAATTTCAATAAAATAATGACAAGATTGTGAATCTGCATAAAGAAAAAGACTATGAAGGCAGAAGATAGAATATTATGTTGTCAACCATGATTTGGAAGCTGGGGGGGGTGGGGGATGAAAGAAAGAAAGAAAAACTGTTGTATCCCATTTCCTTGAACATTCATGGAAATTTCAATAAAATAATAAATAGATTGTTACTTACATAAAGAAAAAGTGTAAGAATGCCGAAGATTGAATATTAATATTGTCAACCATGATTTGGAATGTGGGGGGTGGTGGGGGATAAAAGAAAGAAAGAAAAACTGTTGTATACCATTTCCTTGCACATTCATGGAAATTTCAATAAAATAATAAAAAGATTGGTAATCTGCATAAAGAAAAAGTGTAAGAATGCCGAAGATTGAATATTAATGTTGTCAACCACGATTTGGAAGCTGGGGGCGTGGGGGATAAAAGAAAGAAAGAAAAAATGTTGTATCCGATTTCCTTGGACATTCATGGAAATTTCAATAAAATAATAAATAGATTGTTATTTACATAAAGAAAAAGTGTAAGAATACAGAAGATTGAATATTAATGTTGTCAACCATGATTTGGAAGGTGGGGGGTGGTGGGGGATAAAAGAAGGAAAGAAAAACTGTTGTATACCATTTCCTTGAACATTCATTGAAATTTCAATAAAATAATAAAAAGATTGGTAATCTGCATAAAGAAAAAGAGTAAGAATGCAGAAGATAGAATATTAATGTTGTCAACCATGATTTGGAAGCTTGGGGAGTGGGGGATAAAAGAAAGAAAGAGAAAATGTTGTATCCCATTTCCTTGAACATTCATGAAATTTCAATAAAATAATGACAAGATTGTTAAATGCATAAAGAAAAAGAGTATGAAGGCAGAAGATAGAATATTATGTTGTCAACCATGATTTGGTAGCTGGGGGGGGGGGATGAAAGAAAGAAAGAAAAACTGTTGTATCCCATTTCCTTGAATATTCATGGAAATTTCAATAAAATAATAAAAAGATTGTTCATCTGCATAAAGAAAAAGTGTAAGAATGCAGAAGATAGACTATTAGTGTTGTGAACCATGATTTGGAAGCTTGGGGGGTGGGGGATAAAAGAAAGAAAGAAAAACTCTTGTGTCACATTTCTATGAACATTCATTGAAATTTCAATAAAATAATAAAGAGATTCTTAATCTGCATAGAGAAAAAGAGTAAGAATGCAGAAGATAGAATATTAATGTTGTCAACCATGATTTTGAAGCTGAAGGGGGTGGGGGATAAAAGAAAGAAAGAAACACTGTTGTATCCCATTTCCTTGAACATTCATGGAAAGTTCAATAAGATAATAAAAAGATTGGTAATCTGCATAAAGAAAAAGAGTAAGAATGCAGGAGATAGAATGTTAATGTTGTCAACCATGATTTGGAAGCTGGTGGGGGTGGGGGATAAAAGAAAGAAAGAAAAACTTTTTTATCCCATTTCCTTGAACATTCATGGAAATTTCAATACAATAATAAAAAGATTGTTAATCTGCATAAACAAAAAGGGTAAGAATGCAGAAGATAGAATATTAATGTTGTCAACCATGATTTGTAAACTGGGGGGGAGTGGGGGATAAAAGAAAGAAAGAGAAACTGTTGTATACCATTTCCTTGAACATTCATGGAAAGTTCAATAAAATAATAAAAAGATTGGTAATCTGCATAAAGAAAAAGAGTAAGAATGCAGAAGATAGAATATTAATGTTGTCAACCATGATTTGGAAGCTTGGAGCGTGGGGGATAAAAGAAAGAAAGAGAAATTGTTGTATCCCATTTCCTTGAACATTCATGAAATTTCAATAAAATAATGACAAGATTGTGAATCTGCATAAAGAAAAAGAGTATGAAGGCAGAAGATAGAATATTATGTTTTCAACCATGATTTGGAAGCTGGGGGGGGTGGGGGATGAAAGAAAGAAAGAAAAACTGTTGTATCCCATTTCCTTGAACATTCATGGAAATTTGAATAAAATAATAAATAGATTGTTATTTACATAAAGAAAAAGTGTAAGAATGCCGAAGATAGAATATTAATGTTGTCAACCATGATTTGGAATGTGGGGGGTGGTGGGGGATAAAAGAAAGAAAGAAAAACTGTTGTATACCATTTCCTTGCACATTCATGGAAATTTCAATAAAATAATAAAAAGATTGTTCATATGCATAAAGAAAAAGTGTAAGAATGCAGAAGATAGACTATTAGTGTTGTGAACCATGATTTGGAAGCTTGGGGGGTGGGGGATAAAAGAAAGAAAGAAAAACTCTTGTGTCACATTTCTATGAACATTCATTGAAATTTCAATAAAATAATAAAGAGATTCTTAATCTGCATAGAGAAAAAGAGTAAGAATGCAGAAGATAGAATATTAATGTTGTCAACCATGATTTTGAAGCTGACGGGGGTGGGGGATAAAAGAAAGAAAGAAAAAATGTTGAATCCCATTTCCTTGGACATTCATGGAAATTTCAATAAAATAATAAATATATTGTTATTTACATAAAGAAAAAGTGGAAGAATACAGAAGATTGAATATTAATGTTGTCAACCATGATTTGGAAGGTGGGGGGTGGTGGGGGATAAAAGAAAGAAAGAAAAACTGTTGTATACCATTTCCTTGAAAATTCATGGAAATTTCAATAAAATAATAAAAAGATTGGTAATCTGCATAAAGAAAAAGAGTAAGAATGCAGAAGATAGAATATTAATGTTGTCAACCATGATTTGGAAGCTTGGGGAGTGGGGGATAAAAGAAAGAAAGAGAAAATGTTGTATCCCATTTCCTTGAACATTCATGAAATTTCAATAAAATAATGACAAGATTGTTAAATGCATAAAGAAAAAGAGTATGAAGGCAGAAGATAGAATATTATGTTGTCAACCATGATTTGGAAGCTGGGGGGGTGGGGGATGAAAGAAAGAAAGAAAAACTGTTGTATCCCATTTCCTTGAACATTCATGGAAATTTCAATAAAATAATAAAAAGATTGTTCATCTGCATAAAGAAAAAGTGTCAGAATGCAGAAGATAAAATATTAATGTTGTCAACCATGATTTGGAAGCTGGGGGAGGTGGGGGATAAAAGAAAGAAAGAAAAACTGTTGTATCCCATTTCCTTGAACATTCATGGAAATTTCAATAAAATAATAAAAAGATTGTTCATATGCATAAAGAAAAAGTGTAAGAATGCAGAAGATAGACTATTAGTGTTGTGAACCATGATTTGGAAGCTTGGGGGTGGGGGATAAAAGAAAGAAAGAAAAACTCTTGTGTCACATTTCTATGAACATTCATTGAAATTTCAATAAAATAATAAAGAGATTCTTAATCTGCATAGAGAAAAAGAGTAAGAATGCAGAAGATAGAATATTAATGTTGTCAACCATGATTTTGAAGCTGACGGGGGTGGGGGATAAAAGAAAGAAAGAAACACTGTTGTATCCCATTTCCTTGAACATTCATGGAAAGTTCAATAAGATAATAAAAAGATTGATAATCTGCATAAAGAAAAAGAGTAAGAATGCAGGAGATAGAATGTTAATGTTGTCAACCATGATTTGGAAGCCTGTGGGGGTGGGGGATAAAAGAAAGAAAGAAAAACTTTTTTATCCCATTTCCTTGAACATTCATGGAAATTTCAATACAATAATAAAAAGATTGTTAATCTGCATAAACAAAAAGGGTAAGAATGCAGAAGATAGAATATTAATGTTGTCAACCATGATTTGTAAACTGGGGGGGAGTGGGGGATAAAAGAAAGAAAGAGAAACTGTTGTATACCATTTCCTTGAACATTCATGGAAAGTTCAATAAAATAATAAAAAGATTGGTAATCTGCATAAAGAAAAAGAGTAAGAATGCAGAAGATAGAATATTAATGTTGTCAACCATGATTTGGAAGCTTGGAGCGTGGGGGATAAAAGAAAGAAAGAGAAATTGTTGTATCCCATTTCCTTGAACATTCATGAAATTTCAATAAAATAATGACAAGATTGTGAATCTGCATAAAGAAAAAGAGTACGAAGGAAGAAGATAGAATATTATGTTGTCAACCATGATTTGGAACCTGGGGTCGCTGGAGGATAAAAGAAAGAAAGAAAAACTGCTGTATCCCATTTACTGGAACATTCATGGAAATTTCAATAAAAAAATAAAAAGATTGTTAATCTGCATAAAGAAAAAGAGTAAGAATGCAGAAGATAGAATATTAATGTTGTCAACCATGATTTGTAAACTGGGGGGCAGTGGGGGATAAAAGAAAGAAAGAAAAACAGTTGTATACCATTTCCTTGAACATTCATGGAAATTTCAATAAAAAAATAAAAAGATTGTTAATCTGCATAAAGAAAAAGAGTAAGAATGCAGAAGATAGAATATTAATGTTGTCAACCATGATTTGGAAGCTGGGGGGGGTGGGGGATGAAAGAAAGAAAGAAAAACTGTTGTATCCCATTTCCTTGAACATTCATGGAAATTTCAATAAAATAATAAATAGATTGTTACTTACATAAAGAAAAAGTGTAAGAATGCCGAAGATTGAATATTAATATTGTCAACCATGATTTGGAAGGTGGGGGGTGGTGGGGGATAAAAGAAAGAAAGAAAAACTGTTGTATACCATTTCCTTGCACATTCATGGAAATTTCAATAAAATAATAAAAAGATTGGTAATCTGCATAAAGAAAAAGTGTAAGAATGCCGAAGATTGAATATTAATGTTGTCAACCACGATTTTCAAGCTGGGGGCGTGGGGGATAAAAGAAAGAAAGAAAAAATGTTGTATCCCATTTCCTTGGACATTCATGGAAATTTCAATAAAATAATAAATAGATTGTTATTTACATAAAGAAAAAGTGTAAGAATACAGAAGATTGAATATTAATGTTGTCAACCATGATTTGGAAGGTGGGGGGTGGTGTGGGATAAAAGAAGGAAAGAAAAACTGTTGTATACCATTTCCTTGAACATTCATGGAAATTTCTATAAAATAATAAAAAGATTGGTAATCTGCATAAAGAAAAAGAGTAAGAATGCAGAAGATAGAATATTAATGTTGTCAACCATGATTTGGAAGCTTGGGGAGTGGGGGATAAAAGAAAGAAAGAGAAAATGTTGTATCCCATTTCCTTGAACATTCATGAAATTTCAATAAAATAATGACAAGATTGTTAAATGCATAAAGAAAAAGAGTATGAAGGCAGAAGATAGAATATTATGTTGTCAACCATGATTTGGTAGTTGGGGGGGGGGATGAAAGAAAGAAAGAAAAACTGTTGTATCCCATTTCCTTGAATATTCATGGAAATTTCAATAAAATAATAAAAAGATTGTTCATCTGCATAAAGAAAAAGTGTAAGAATGCAGAAGATAGACTATTAGTGTTGTGAACCATGATTTGGAAGCTTGGGGGGTGGGGGATAAAAGAAAGAAAGAAAAACTCTTGTGTCACATTTCTATGAACATTCATTGAAATTTCAATAAAATAATAAAGAGATTCTTAATCTGCATAGAGAAAAAGAGTAAGAATGCAGAAGATAGAATATTAATGTTGTCAACCATGATTTTGAAGCTGACGGGGGTGGGGGATAAAAGAAAGAAAGAAACACTGTTGTATCCCATTTCCTTGAACATTCATGGAAAGTTCAATAAGATAATAAAAAGATTGGTAATCTGCATAAAGAAAAAGAATAAGAATGCAGGAGATAGAATGTTAATGTTGTCAACCATGATTTGGAAGCTGGTGGGGGTGGGGGATAAAAGAAATAAAGAAAAACTTTTTTATCCCATTTCCTTGAACATTCATGGAAATTTCAATACAATAATAAAAAGATTGTTAATCTGCATAAACAAAAAGTGTAAGAATGCAGAAGATAGAATATTAATGTTGTCAACCATGATTTGTAAACTGGGGGGGAGTGGGGGATAAAAGAAAGAAAGAGAAACTGTTGTATACCATTTCCTTGAACATTCATGGAAAGTTCAATAAAATAATAAAAAGATTGGTAATCTGCATAAAGAAAAAGAGTATGAAGGCAGAAGATAGAATATTATGTTTTCAACCATGATTTGGAAGCTGGGGGGGGTGGGGGATGAAAGAAAGAAAGAAAAACTGTTGTATCCCATTTCCTTGAACATTCATGGAAATTTCAGTAAAATAATAAAAAGATTGTTATTCTGCATAAAGAAAAAGAGTAAGAATGCAGAAGATAGATTATTAATCTTGTCAACCATGATTTGGAAGCTTGGGGTGGTGGGGGATAAAAGAAAGATAGAGAAATTGCTGTATCGCAATCCCTTGAACATTCATGAAATCTCAATAATATAATGAAAATATTGTTAATCTGCATAAAGATAAAGAGTAAGAAGGCAGAAGATAGAATATTATGTTGTCAACCATGATTTGGACACTGGGGGGGTGGGGGATAATAGAAAGAAAGAAAAACTGTTGTATGCCATTTACTTGAACATTCATGGAAATTTCAATAAAATAATAAAAGATTGTTAATCTGCATAAAGAAAAACAGTAAGAATGCAGAATATAGAATATTAATGTTTTCAATCATGATTTGGAAGCTGAGGGGGTGAGGGATAAAAGAATGAAAGAAAAACTGTTGTATCCCTTTCCTTGAACATTTATGGAAATTACAATAAAACAATAAAAAGATTGTTAATCTGCATAAAGAAAAAGAGTAAGAATGCTGAAGATAGAATATTAATGTTGTCAACCATGATTTGGAAGCTGGGGGCGCTGGAGGATAAAAGAAAGAAAGAAAAACTGTTGTATCCCATTTACTGGAACATTCATGGAAATTTCAATAAAATAAGAAAAAGATTGTTAATCTGCATAAAGTAAAAGTGTAAGAATGCAGAAGATTGAATATTAATGTTGTCAACCATGATTTGTATACTGGGGGGGAGTGGGGGATAAAAGTAACAAAGAAAAACAGTTGTATACCATTTCCTTGAACATTCATGGAAAGTTCAATAAAATAATAAAAAGATTGGTAATCTGCATAAAGAAAAAGAATAAGAATGCAGAAGATAGAATATTAATGTTGTCAACCATGATTTGGAAGCTTGGAGCGTGGGGGATAAAAGAAAGAAAGAGAAATTGTTGTATCCCATTTCCTTGAACATTCATGGAATTTCAATAAAATAATGACAAGATTGTGAATCTGCATAAAGAAAAAGAGTATGAAGGCAGAAGATACAATATTATGTTGTCAACCATGATTTGGAAGCTGGGGGGGGTGAGGGATGAAAGAAAGAAAGAAAAACTGTTGTATTCCATTTCCTTGAACATTCATGGAAATTTCAATACAATAATAAAAAGATTGTTAATCTGCATAAAGAAAAAGAGTAAGAATGCAGAAGATAGAAAATTAATGTTGTCAGCCATGTTTTGGAACCTGGGGGGTTGTGGGGGATAAAAGAAAGAAAGAAAAACTGTTGTATCCCATTTCCTTGAACATTCATGGAAATTTCAATAAAATAAGAAAAAGATTGTTAATCTGCATAAAGTAAAAGTGTAAGAATGCAGAAGATTGAATATTAATGTTGTCAACCATGATTTGGAAGATGGCGGGGGTGCTGGATAAAAGAAAGAAAGAAAAACTGTTGTATCACATGTCCTTGAACATTGATGGAAATTTCAATAAAATAATAAAAAGATTGTTAATCTGTATAAAGAAAAACTGTAAGAATGCAGAAGATAGAATATTAATGTTTTCAACCATGATTTGGAAGGTGGGGGGTGGTGGGGGATAAAAGAAAGAAAGAAAAACTGTTGTATACCATTTCCTTGAACATTCATGGAAATTTCAATAAAATAATAAAAAGATTGGTAATCTGCATAAAGAAAAAGAGTAAGAATGCAGAAGATAGAATATTAATGTTGTCAACCATGATTTGGAAGCTTGGGGAGTGGGGGATCAAAGAAAGAAAGAGAAAATGTTGTATCCCATTTCCTTGAACATTCATGAAATTTCAATAAAATAATGACAAGATTGTTAAATGCTTAAAGAAAAAGAGTATGAAGGCAGAAGATAGAGTATTATGTTGTCAACCATGATTTGGAAGCTGGGTGGGGGTGGGGGATGAAAGAAAGAAAGAAAAACTGTTGTATCCCATTTCCTTGAACATTCATGGAAATTTCAATAAAATAATAAAAAGATTGTTTATCTGCATAAAGAAAAAGTGTAAGAATGCAGAAGATAAAATATTAATGTTGTCAACCATGATTTGGAAGCTGGGGGAGGTGGGGGATAAAAGAAAGAAAGAAAAACTGTTGTATCCCATTTCCTTGAACATTCATGGAAATTTCAATAAAATAATAAAAAGATTGTTCATATGCATAAAGAAAAAGTGTAAGAATGCAGAAGATAGAATATTAGTGTTGTGAACCATGATTTGGAAGCTTGGGGAGTGGGGGATAAAAGAAAGAAAGAAAAACTCTTGTGTCACATTTCTATGAACATTCATTGAAATTTCAATAAAATAATAAAGAGATTCTTAATCTGCATAGAGAAAAAGAGTAAGAATGCAGAAGATAGAATGTTAATGTTGTCAACCATGATTTTGAAGCTGACGGGGGTGGGTGATAAAAGAAAGAAAGAGAAATTGTTGTATCCCATTTCCTTGAACATTCATGAAATTTCAATAAAATAATGACAAGATTGTGAATCTGCATAAAGAAAAAGAGTATGAAGGCAGAAGATAGAATATTATGTTGTCAACCATGATTTGGAAGCTGCGGGGGGGTGGGGGATGAAAGAAAGAAAGAAAAACTGTTGTATCCCATTTCCTAGAACATTCATTGAAATTTCAATAAAATAATAAGTAGATTGTTAATCTGCATAAAGAAAAAGTGTAAGAATGCAGAAGATAGAATATTAATGTTTTCAACCAAGATTTGGAAGCTGGGGGGGAGTGGTGGGTAAAAGAAAGAAAGAAAAACTGTTGTATACCATTTCCTTGAACATTCATGGAAGTTTCAGTAAAATAATAAAAAGATTGTTATTCTGCATAAAGAAAAAGAGTAAGAATGCAGAAGATAGATTATTAATCTTGTCAACCATGATTTGGAAGCTTGGGGTGGTGGGGGATAAAAGAAAGATAGAGAAATTGCTGTATCCCAATCCCTTGAACAACCATGAAATATCAATAATATAATGAAAAGATTGTTAATCTGCATAAACAAAAAGAGTAAGAATGCAGAAGATAGAAAATTAATGTTGTCAGCCATGTTTCGGAAGCTGGGGGTTGTGGGGGATAAAAGAAAGAAAGAAAAACTGTTGTATCCCATTTCCTTGAACATTCATGGAAATTTCAATAAAATGAGAAAAAGATTGTTAATCTGCATAAAGTAAAAGTGTAAGAATGCAGAAGATTGAATATTAATGTTGTCAACCATGATTTGGAAGATGGCGGGGGTGCTGGATAAAAGAAAGAAAGAAAAACTGTTGTATCCCATGTCCTTGAACATAGAAGGAAATTTCAATAAAGTAATAAAAAGATTGTTAATCTGTATAAAGAAAAAGTGTAAGAATGCAGAAGATAGAATATTAATGTTTTCAACCATGATTTGGAAGCTGGGGGGGAGTGGGGGATAAAAGAATGAAAGAAAAAGAGTTCTATACCATTTCCTTGAACATTCATGGAAAGTTCAATAAAATAATAAAAAGATTGGTAATCTGCATAAAGAAAAAGAGTAAGAATGCAGAAGATATAATATTAATGTTGTCAACCATGATTTTGACGCTGGGGGGGTGGGGGATAAAAGAAAGAAAGAAAAACTGTTGCCTCCCATTTCCTTGAACATTCATGGAAATTTCAATAAAACAATAAAAAGATTGCTAATCTGCATAAAGAAAAAGAGTAAGAATGCAGAAGATGGAATATTAATGTTGTCAACCATGATTTGGAAGCCGGGGGGTGGGGGATAAAAAAAGAAAGAAAAACTGTTGTATCCCATTTCCGTGAACACTCATGGAAATTTCAATAAAATAATAAAAAGATTGTTAATCTGCATAAAGAAAAAGTGTAAGAATGCCCAAGATTGAATATTAATGTTGTCAACCATGATTTGGAAGGTGGGGGGTGGTGGGGGATAAAAGAAAGAAAGAAAAACTGTTGTATACCATTTCCTTGAACATTCATGGAAATTTCAATAAAATAATAAAAAGATTGGTAATCTGCATAAAGAAAAAGAGTAAGAATGCAGAACATAGAATATTAATGTTTTCAACCATGATTTGGAAGCTGGGTTCGCTGGAGGATAAAAGAAAGAAAGAAAAACTGCTGTATCCCATTTACTGGAACATTCATGGAAATTTCAATAAAATAATAAAAAGATTATTAATCTGCATAAAGAAAAAGAGTAAGAATGCAGAAGATAGAATATTAATGTAGTCAACCATGATTTGTAAACTGGGGGGGAGTGGGGGATAAAAGTAAGAAAGAAAAACCGTTGTATACCATTTCCTTGAACATTCATGGAAAGTTCAATAAAATAATAAAAAGATTGGTAATCTGCATAAAGAAAAAGAATAAGAATGCAGAAGATAGAATATTAATGTTGTCAACCATGATTTGGAAGCTTGGAGCGTGGGGGATAAAAGAAAGAAAGAGAAATTGTTGTATCCCATTTACTTGAAGATTCATGGAATTTCAATAAAATAATGACAAGATTGTGAATCTGCATAAAGAAAAAGAGTATGAAGGCAGAAGATACAATATTATGTTGTCAACCATGATTTGGACACTGGGGGGGTGGGGGATAAAAGAAAGAAAGAAAAACTGTTGTATGCCATTTCCTTGAACATTCATGGAAATTTCAATAAAATAATAAAAGATTGTTAATCTGCATAAAGAAAAACAGTAAGAATGCAGAATATAGAATATTAATGTTTTCAATCATGATTTGGAAGCTGAGGGGGTGAGGGATAAAAGAATGAAAGAAAAACTGTTGTATCCCATTTCCTTGAACATTCATGGAAATTTCAATAAAACAATAAAGAGATTGTTAATCTGCATAAAGAAAAAGAGTAAGAATGCAGAAGATAGAATATTAATGTTGTCAACCATGATTTGGAAGCTGGGGGCGCTAGAGGATAAAAGAAAGAAAGAAAAACTGTTGTATCCCATTTACTGGAACATTCATGGAAATTTCAATAAAATAAGAAAAAGATTGTTAATCTGCATAAAGTAAAAGTGTAAGAATGCAGAAGATTGAATATTAATGTTGTCAACCAAGATTTGGAAGATGGCAGGGGTGCTGGATAAAAGAAAGAAAGAAAAACTGTTGTATCCCATTTCCTTGAACATTCATGGAAATTTCAATAAAATAATAAAAAGATTGTTAATCTGCATAAAGAAAAAGTGTAAGAATGCAGAAGATAGAATATTAATGTTGTCAACCATGATTTGGAAGCTGGGGTCGCTGGAGGATAAAAGAAAGAAAGAAAAACTGCTGTATCCCATTTACTGGAACATTCATGGAAATTTCAATAAAATAATAAAAAGATTGTTAATCTGCATAAAGAAAAAGAGTAAGAATGCAGAAGATAGAATATTAATGTTGTCAACCATGATTTGGAAGCTGGGGTCGCTGGGGGATAAAAGAAAGAAAGAAAAACTGCTGTATCCCATTTACTGGAACATTCATGGAAATTTCAATAAAATAATAAAAAGATTGTTAATCTGCATAAAGAAAAAGAGTAAGAATGCAGAAGATAGAATATTAATGTTGTCAACCATGATTTGTAAACTGGGGGGGAGTGGGGGATAAAAGTAAGAAAGAAAAACCGTTGTATACCATTTCCTTGAACATTCATGGAAAGTTCAATAAAATAATAAAAAGATTGGTAATCTGCATAAAGAAAAAGAATAAGAATGCAGAAGATAGAATATTAATGTTGTCAACCATGATTTGGAAGCTTGGAGCGTGGGGTATAAAAGTAAGAAAGAGAAATTGTATCCCATTTCCTTGAACATTCATGGAATTTCAATAAAATAATGACAAGATTGTGAATCTGCATAAAGAAAAAGAGTATGAAGGCAGAAGATACAATATTATGTTGTCAACCATGATTTGGAAGCTGGGGGGGGTGGGGGATGAAAGAAAGAAAGAAAAACTGTTGTATCCCATTTCCTTGAACATTCATGGAAATTTCAATACAATAATAAAAAGATTGTTAATCTGCATAAAGAAAAAGATTAAGAATGCAGAAGATAGAAAATTAATGTTGTCAGCCTTGTTTTGGAAGCTGGGGGGTTGTGGGGGATAAAAGAAAGAAAGAAAAACTGTTGTATCCCATTTCCTTGAACATTCATGGAAATTTCAATAAAATGAGAAAAAGATTGTTAATCTGCATAAAGTAAAAGTGTAAGAATGCAGAAGATTGAATATTAATGTTGTCAACCATGATTTGGAAGATGGCGGGGGTGCTGGATAAAAGAAAGAAAGAAAAACTGTTGTATCCCATGTCCTTGAACATTGAAGGAAATTTCAATAAAGTAATAAAAAGATTGTTAATCTGTATAAAGAAAAAGTGTAAGAATGCAGAAGATAGAATATTAATGTTTTCAACCATGATTTGGAAGCTGGGGGGGAGTGGGGGATAAAAGAATGAAAGAAAAAGTGTTCTATACCATTTCCTTGAACATTCATGGAAAGTTCAATAAAATAATAAAAAGATTGGTAATCTGCATAAAGAAAAAGTTTAAGAATGCAGAAGATAGAATATTAATGTTGTCAACCATGATTTTGACGCTGGGGGGGTGGGAGATAAAAGAAAGAAAGAAAAACTGCTGTATCCCATTTACTGGAACATTCATGGAAATTTCAATAAAATAATAAAAAGATTGATAATCTGCATAAAGAAAAAGAGTAAGAATGCAGAAGATAGAATATTAATGTTGTCAACCATGATTTGTAAACTGGGGGGGAGTGGGGGATAAAAGTAACAAAGAAAAAGAGTTCTATACCATTTCCTTGAACATTCATGGAAAGTTCAATAAAATAATAAAAAGATTGGTAATCTGCATAAAGAAAAAGATTAAGAATGCAGAAGATAGAATATTAATGTTGTCAACCATGATTTTGACGCTGGGGGGGTGGGGGATAAAAGAAAGAAAGAAAAACTGTTGCCTCCCATTTCCTTGAACATTCATGGAAATTTCAATAAAATAATAAAAAGATTGCTAATCTGCATAAAGAAAAAGAGTAAGAATGCTGAAGATGGAATATTAATGTTGTCAACTATGATTTGGAAGCCGGGGGGGTGGGGGATAAAAGAAAGAAAGAAAAACTGTTGTATCCCATTTCCTTGAACACTCATGGAAATTTCAATAAAATAATAAAAAGATTGTTAATCTGCATAAAGAAAAAGTGTAAGAATGCCGAAGATTGAATATTAATGTTGTCAACCATGATTTGGAAGGTGGGGGGTGGTGGGGGATAAAAGAAAGAAAGAAAAACTGTTGTATACCATTTCCTTGAACATTCATGGAAATTTCAATAAAATAATAAAAAGATTGGTAATCTGCATAAAGAAAAAGAGTAAGAATGCAGAACATAGAATATTAATGTTGTCAACCATGATTTGGAAGCTTGGGGAGTGGGGGATAAAAGAAAGAAAGAGAAAATATTGTATCCCATTTCCTTGAACATTCATGAAATTTCAATAAAATAATGACAAGATTGTTAAATGCATAAAGAAAAAGAGTATGAAGGCAGAAGATAGAATATTATGTTGTCAACCATGATTTGGAAGCTGGGGGGGTGGGGGATGAAAGAAAGAAAGAAAAACTGTTGTATCCCATTTCCTTGAACATTCATGGAAATTTCAATAAAATAATAAAAAGATTGTTAATATGCATAAAGAAATAGTGTAAGAATGCAGAAGATAGAATATTAATGTTGTCAACCATGATTTGGAAGCTGGGGTCGCTGGAGGATAAAAGAAAGAAAGAAAAACTGCTGTATCCCATTTACTGGAACATTCATGGAAATTTCAATAAAATAATAAAAAGTTTGTTAATCTGCATAAAGAAAAAGTGTAAGAATGCAGAAGATAGAATATTAATGTTGTCAACCATGATTTGGAAGCTGGGGTCGCTGGAGGACAAAAGAAAGAAAGAAAAACTGCTGTATCCCATTTCCTTGAACATTCATGGAAATTTCAATAAAATAATAAAAAGATTGTTAATATGCATAAAGAAATAGTGTAAGAATGCAGAAGATAGAATATTAATGTTGTCAACCATGATTTGGAAGCTGGGGTCGCTG
The DNA here is from genome assembly GCF_027409185.1 of Cynocephalus volans. Lineage (NCBI taxonomy): Eukaryota > Metazoa > Chordata > Mammalia > Dermoptera > Cynocephalidae > Cynocephalus > Cynocephalus volans. Next base: position 56,602,421 of record NC_084463.1, read on the forward strand.
GAGGATAAAAGAAAGAAAGAAAAACAGTTGTATACCATTTCCTTGAACATTCATGGAAAGTTCAATAAAATAATAAAAAGATTGGTAATCTGCATAAAGAAAAACAATAAGAATGCAGAAGATAGAATATTAATGTTGTCAACCATGATTTGGAAGCTTGGAGCGTGGGGGATAAAAGAAAGAAAGAGAAATTGTTGTATCCCATTTCCTTGAACATTCATGGAATTTCAATAAAATAATGACAAGATTGTGAATCTGCATAAAGAAAAAGAGTATGAAGGCAGAAGATACAATATTATGTTGTCAACCATGATTTGGAAGCTGGGGGGGGTGAGGGATGAAAGAAAGAAAGAAAAACTGTTGTATCCCATTTCCTTGAACATTCATGGAAATTTCAATACAATAATAAAAAGATTGTTAATCTGCATAAAGAAAAAGAGTAAGAATGCAGAAGATAGAAAATTAATGTTGTCAGCCATGTTTTGGAAGCTGGGGGGTTGTGGGGGATAAAAGAAAGAAAGAAAAACTGTTGTATCCCATTTCATTGAACATTCATGGAAATTTCAATAAAATAATAAAAAGATTGGTAATCTGCATAAAGAAAAAGAGTAAGAATGCAGAAGATAGAATATTAATGTTGTCAACCATGATTTGGAAGCTTGGGGAGTGGGGGATAAAAGAAAGAAAGAGAAAATGTTGTATCCCATTTCCTTGAACATTCATGAAATTTCAATAAAATAATGACAAGATTGTTAAATGCATAAAGAAAAAGTGTATGAAGGCAGAAGATAGAATATTATGTTGTCAACCATGATTTGGAAGCTGGGGGGGGTGGGGGATGAAAGAAAAAAAGAAAAACTGTTGTATCCCATTTCTTTGAACATTCATGGAAATTTCAATAAAATAATAAAAAGATTGTTCATCTGCATAAAGAAAAAGTGTAAGAATGCAGAAGATAAAATATTAATGTTGTCAACCACGATTTGGAAGCTGGGGGAGGTGGGGGATAAACGAAAGAAAGAAAAACTGTTGTATCCCATTTCCTTGAACATTCATGGAAATTTCAATAAAATAATAAAAAGATTGTTAATATGCATAAAGAAATAGTGTAAGAATGCAGAAGATAGAATATTAATGTTGTCAACCATGATTTGGAAGCTGGGGTCGCTGGAGGATAAAAGAAAGAAAGAAAAACTGCTGTATCCCATTTACTGGAACATTCATGGAAATTTCAATAAAATAATAAAAAGTTTGTTAATCTGCATAAAGAAAAAGTGTAAGAATGCAGAAGATAGAATATTAATGTTGTCAACCATGATTTGGAAGCTGGGGTCGCTGGAGGACAAAAGAAAGAAAGAAAAACTGCTGTATCCCATTTCCTTGAACATTCATGGAAATTTCAATAAAATAATAAAAAGATTGTTAATATGCATAAAGAAATAGTGTAAGAATGCAGAAGATAGAATATTAATGTTGTCAACCATGATTTGGAAGCTGGGGTCGCTGGAGGATAAAAGAAAGAAAGAAAAACAGTTGTATACCATTTCCTTGAACATTCATGGAAAGTTCAATAAAATAATAAAAAGATTGGTAATCTGCATAAAGAAAAACAATAAGAATGCAGAAGATAGAATATTAATGTTGTCAACCATGATTTGGAAGCTTGGAGCGTGGGGGATAAAAGAAAGAAAGAGAAATTGTTGTATCCCATTTCCTTGAACATTCATGGAATTTCAATAAAATAATGACAAGATTGTGAATCTGCATAAAGAAAAAGAGTATGAAGGCAGAAGATACAATATTATGTTGTCAACCATGATTTGGAAGCTGGGGGGGGTGAGGGATGAAAGAAAGAAAGAAAAACTGTTGTATCCCATTTCCTTGAACATTCATGGAAATTTCAATACAATAATAAAAAGATTGTTAATCTGCATAAAGAAAAAGAGTAAGAATGCAGAAGATAGAAAATTAATGTTGTCAGCCATGTTTTGGAAGCTGGGGGGTTGTGGGGGATAAAAGAAAGAAAGAAAAACTGTTGTATCCCATTTCATTGAACATTCATGGAAATTTCAATAAAATAATAAAAAGATTGGTAATCTGCATAAAGAAAAAGAGTAAGAATGCAGAAGATAGAATATTAATGTTGTCAACCATGATTTGGAAGCTTGGGGAGTGGGGGATAAAAGAAAGAAAGAGAAAATGTTGTATCCCATTTCCTTGAACATTCATGAAATTTCAATAAAATAATGACAAGATTGTTAAATGCATAAAGAAAAAGTGTATGAAGGCAGAAGATAGAATATTATGTTGTCAACCATGATTTGGAAGCTGGGGGGGGTGGGGGATGAAAGAAAAAAAGAAAAACTGTTGTATCCCATTTCTTTGAACATTCATGGAAATTTCAATAAAATAATAAAAAGATTGTTCATCTGCATAAAGAAAAAGTGTAAGAATGCAGAAGATAAAATATTAATGTTGTCAACCACGATTTGGAAGCTGGGGGAGGTGGGGGATAAACGAAAGAAAGAAAAACTGTTGTATCCCATTTCCTTGAACATTCATGGAAATTTCAATAAAATAATAAAAAGATTGTTCATATGCATAAAGAAAAAGTGTAAGAATGCAGAAGATAGACTATTAGTGTTGTGAACAATGATTTGGAAGCTTGGGGGGTGGGGGATAAAAGAAAGAAAGAAAAACTCTTGTGTCACATTTCTATGAATATTCATTGAAATTTCAATAAAATAATAAAGAGATTCTTAATCTGTATAGAGAAAAAGAGTAAGAATGCAGAAGATAGAATATTAATGTTGTCAACCATGATTTTGAAGCTGACGGGGGTGGGGGATAAAAGAAAGAAAGAAACACTGTTGGATCCCATTTCCTTGAACATTCATGGAAAGTTCAATAAAATAATAAAAAGATTGGTAATCTGCAAAAAGAAAAAGAGTAAGAATGCAGAAGATAGAATATTAATGTTGTCAACCATGATTTGGAAGCTTGGAGCGTGGGGGATAAAAGAAAGAAAGAGAAATTGTTGTATCCCATTTCCTTGAACATTCATGAAATTTCAATAAAATAATGACAAGATTGTGAATCTGCATAAAGAAAAAGAGTATGAAGGCAGAAGATAGAATTTTATGTTGTCAACCATGATTTGGAAGCTGGGGGGGGGGTGGGGAATGAAAGAAAGAAAGAAAAACTGTTGTATCCCATTTCCTTGAACATCCATTGAAATTTCAATAAAATAATAAGTAGATTGTTAATCTGCATAAAGAAAAAGTGTAAGAATGCAGAAGATAGAATATTAATGTTTTCAACCAAGATTTGGAAGCTGGGGGGGAGTGGGGGGTAAAAGAAAGAAAGAAAAACTGTTGTATACCATTTCCTTGAACATTCATGGAAATTTCAGTAAAATAATAAAAAGATTGTTATTCTGCATAAAGAAAAAGAGTAAGAATGCAGAAGAGAGATTATTAATCTTGTCAACCATGATTTGGAAGCTTGGGGTGGTGGGGGATAAAAGAAAGATAGAGAAATTGCTGTATCCCAATCCCTTGAACAACCATGAAATATCAATAATATAATGAAAAATTGTTAATCTGCATAAAGATAAAGAGTAAGAAGGCAGAAGATAGAATATTATGTTGTCAACCATGATTTGGAAGCTGGGGGGGGTGGGGGATAAAAGAAAGAAAGAAACACTGTTGTATCCCTTTTCCTTGAACATTCATGGAAAGTTCAATAAGATAATAAAAAGATTGGTAATCTGCATAAAGAAAAAGAGTAAGAATGCAGGAGATAGAATGTTAAAGTTGTCAACCATGATTTGGAAGCTGGTGGGGGTGGGGGATAAAAGAAAGAAAGAAAAACTTTTTTATCCCATTTCCTTGAACATTCATGGAAATTTCAATACAATAATAAAAAGATTGTTAATCTGCATAAACAAAAAGGGTAAGAATGCAGAAGATAGAATATTAATGTTGTCAACCATGATTTGTAAACTGGGGGGGAGTGGGGGATAAAAGAAAGAAAGAGAAACTGTTGTATACCATTTCCTTGAACATTCATGGAAAGTTCAATAAAATAATAAAAAGATTGGTAATCTGCATAAAGAAAAAGAGTAAGAATGCAGAAGATAGAATATTAATGTTGTCAACCATGATTTGGAAGCTTGGTGCGTGGGGGATAAAAGAAAGAAAGAGAAATTGTTGTATCCCATTTCCTTGAACATTCATGAAATTTCAATAAAATAATGACAAGATTGTGAATCTGCATAAAGAAAAAGAGTATGAAGGCAGAAGATAGAATATTATGTTGTCAACCATGATTTGGAAGCTGGGGGGGGTGGGGGATGAAAGAAAGAAAGAAAAACTGTTGTATCCCATTTCCTTGAACATTCATTGAAATTTCAATAAAATAATAAGTAGATTGTTAATCTGCATAAAGAAAAAGTGTAAGAATGCAGAAGATATAATATTAATGTTGTCAACCATGATTTGTAAACTGGGGGGCAGTGGGGGATAAAAGAAAGAAAGAAAAACAGTTGTATACCATTTCCTTGAACATTCATGGAAAGTTCAATAAAATAATAAAAAGAATGGTAATCTGCATAAAGAAAAAGAATAAGAATGCAGAAGATAGAATATTAATGTTGGCAACCATGATTTGGAAGCTGGGGGGGGTGGGGGATGAAAGAAAGAAAGAAACACTGTTGTATCCCATTTCCTTGAACATTCATGGAAATTTCAATAAAATAATAAAAAGATTGTTAATCTGCATAAAGAAAAAGAGTAAGAATGCAGAAGATAGAATATTAATGTTGTCAACCATGATTTGGAAGGTGGGGGCGCTGGAGGATAAAAGAAAGAAAGAAAAACTGTTGTATACCATTTACTGGAATATTCATGGAAATTTCAATAAAATAAGAAAAAGATTGTTAATATGCATAAAGTAAAAGTGTAAGAATGCAGAAGATTGAATATTAATATTGTCAATCATGATTTGGAAGATGGCATGGGTGCTGGATAAAAGAAAGAAAGAAAAACTGTTGTATCCCATTTCCTTGAACATTCATGGAAATTTCAATAAAATAATAAAAATATTGTTAATCTGCATAAAGGAAAAGTGTAAGAATGCAGAAGATAGAATATTAATGTTGTCAACCATGATTTGGAAGCTGGGGTCGCTGGAGGATAAAAGAAAGAAAGAAAAACTGCTGTATCCCATTTACTGGAACATTCATGGAAATTTCAATAAAATAATAAAAAGATTGTTAATCTGCATAAAGAAAAAGAGTAAGAATGCAGAAGATAGAATATTAATGTTGTCAACCATGATTTGTAAACTGGGGGGCAGTGGGGGATAAAAGAAAGAAAGAAAAACTGTTGTATACCATTTCCTTGCACATTCATGGAAATTTCAATAAAATAATAAAAAGATTGGTAATCTGCATAAAGAAAAAGTCTAAGAATGCCGAAGATTGAATATTAATCTTGTCAAGCATGATTTGGAAGCTGGGGGGGGGTGGGGGATAAAAGAAAGAAAGAAAAACTCTTGTATACCATTTCCTTGAACATTCATGGAAATTTCAATAAAATAATAAAAAGATTGGTAATCTGCATAAAGAAAAAGAGTAAGAATGCAGAAGATAGAATATTAATGTTGTCAACCATGATTTGGAAGCTTGGGGAGTGGGGGATAAAAGAAAGAAAGAGAAAATGTTGTATCCCATTTCCATGAACATTCATGAAATTTCAATAAAATAATGACAAGATTGTTAAATGCATAAAGAAAAAGAGTATGAAGGCAGAAGATAGAATATTATGTTGTCAACCATGTTCGGGAAGCTGGGGGGGTGGGGGATGAAAGAAAGAAAGAAAAACTCTTGTATCCCATTTCCTTGAACATTCATGGAAATTTCAATAAAATAATAAAAAGATTGTTCATCTGCATAAAGAAAAAGTGTAAGAATGCAGAAGATAAAATATTAATGTTGTCAACCATGATTTGGAAGCTGGGGGAGGTGGGGGATAAAAGAAAGAAAGAAAAACTGTTGTATCCCATTTCCTTGAACATTCATGGAAATTTCAATAAAATAATAAAAAGATTGTTCATATGCATAAAGAAAAAGTGTAAGAATGCAGAAGATAGACTATTAGTGTTGTGAACCATGATTTGGAAGCTTGGGGGGTGGGGGATAAAAGAAAGAAAGAAAAACTCTTGTGTCACATTTCTATGAACATTCATTGAAATTTCAATAAAATAATAAAGAGATTCTTAATCTGCATAGAGAAAAAGAGTAAGAATCCAGAAGATAGAATATTAATGTTGTCAACCATGATTTTGAAGCTGACGGGGGTGGGGGATAAAAGAAAGAAATAAACACTGTTGTATCCCATTTCCTTGAACATTCATGGAAAGTTCAATAAAATAATAAAAAGATTGGTAATCTGCATAAAGAAAAAGAGTAAGAATGCAGGAGATAGAATGTTAATGTTGTCAACCATGATTTGGAAGCTGGCGGGGGTGGGGGATAAAAGAAAGAAAGAAAAACTTTTTTATCCCATTTCCTTGAGCATTCATGGAAATTTCAATACAATACTAAAAAGATTGTTAATCTGCATAAACAAAAAGGGTAAGAATGCAGAAGATAGAATATTAATGTTGTCAACCATGATTTGTAAACTGGGGGGGAGTGGGGGATAAAAGAAAGAAAGAAAAACTGTTGTATTCCATTTCCTTGAACATTCATGGAAATTAAATTAAAATAATAAAAAGATTGTTCATCTGCATAAAGAAAAAGTGTAAGAATGCCGAAGATTGAATATTAGTATTGTCAAACACGATTTGGAAGCTGGGGGTGTGGGGGATAAAAGAAAGAAAGGAAAAATGTTGTATCCCATTTCCTTGGACATTCATGGAAATTTCAATAAAATAATGAATAGATTGTTATTTACATAAAGAAAAAGTGTAAGAATAAAGAAGATTGAATATTAATGTTGTCAACCATGATTTGGAATCTGGGGGGTGGTGGGGGATAAAAGAAAGAAAGAAAAACTGTTGTATACCATTTCCTTGAACATTCATGGAAATTTCAATAAAATAATAAAAAGATTGGTAATCTGCATAAAGAAAAAGTAAGAATTCACAAGATAGAATATTAATGTTGTCAACCATGATTTGGAAGCTTGGGGAGTGGGGGATAAAAGAAAGAAAGAGAAAATGTTGTATCCCATTTCCTTGAACATTCATGAAATTTCAATAAAATAATGACAAGATTGTTAAATGCATAAAGAAAAAGAGTATGAAGGCAGAAGATAGAATATTATGTTGTCAACCATGATTTGGAAGCTGGGGGGTTGGGGGATGAAAGAAAGAAAGAAAAATTGTTGTATCCCATTTCCTTGAACATTCATTGAAATTTCAATGAAATAATAAATAGATTGTTAATCTGCATAAAGAAAAAGTGTAAGAATGTAGAAGATAGAATATTAATCTTGTCAAGCATGATTTGGAAGCTGGGGGGGGTGGGGGATAAAAGAAAGAAAGAAAAACTGTTGTATCCCATTTCCTTGAACATTCATGGAAATTTCAATAAAATAATAAAGAGATTGTTAATCTGCATAAAGAAAAAGAGTAAGAATGCAGAAGATAGAATATTAATGTTGTCAACCATGATTTGGAAGCTGGGGTCGCTGGAGGATAAAAGAAAGAAAGAAAAACTGCTGTATCCCATTTACTGGAACATTCATGGAAATTTCAATAAAAAAATAAAAAGATTGTTAATCTGCATGAAGAAAAAGAGTAAGAATGCAGAAGATAGAATATTAATGTTGTCAACCATGATTTGTAAACTGGGGGGCAGTGGGGGATAAAAGAAAGAAAGAAAAACAGTTGTATACCATTTCCTTGAACATTCATGGAAAGTTCAATAAAATAATAAAAAGAATGGTAATCTGCATAAAGAAAAAGAATAAGAATGCAGAAGATAGAATATTAATGTTGTCAACCATGATTTGGAAGCTTGGAGCGTGGGGGATAAAAGAAAGAAAGAGAAATTGTTGTATCCCATTTCCTTGAACATTCATGGAATTTCAATAAAATAATGACAAGATTGTGAATCTGCATAAAGAAAAAGACTATGAAGGCAGAAGATAGAATATTATGTTGTCAACCATGATTTGGAAGCTGGGGGGGGGTGGGGGATGAAAGAAAGAAAGAAAAACTGTTGTATCCCATTTCCTTGAACATTCATGGAAATTTCAATAAAATAATAAATAGATTGTTACTTACATAAAGAAAAAGTGTAAGAATGCCGAAGATTGAATATTAATATTGTCAACCATGATTTGGAATGTGGGGGGTGGTGGGGGATAAAAGAAAGAAAGAAAAACTGTTGTATACCATTTCCTTGCACATTCATGGAAATTTCAATAAAATAATAAAAAGATTGGTAATCTGCATAAAGAAAAAGTGTAAGAATGCCGAAGATTGAATATTAATGTTGTCAACCACGATTTGGAAGCTGGGGGCGTGGGGGATAAAAGAAAGAAAGAAAAAATGTTGTATCCCATTTCCTTGGACATTCATGGAAATTTCAATAAAATAATAAATAGATTGTTATTTACATAAAGAAAAAGTGTAAGAATACAGAAGATTGAATATTAATGTTGTCAACCATGATTTGGAAGGTGGGGGGTGGTGGGGGATAAAAGAAGGAAAGAAAAACTGTTGTATACCATTTCCTTGAACATTCATGGAAATTTCAATAAAATAATAAAAAGATTGGTAATCTGCATAAAGAAAAAGAGTAAGAATGCAGAAGATAGAATATTAATGTTGTCAACCATGATTTGGAAGCTTGGGGAGTGGGGGATAAAAGAAAGAAAGAGAAAATGTTGTATCCCATTTCCTTGAACATTCATGAAATTTCAATAAAATAATGACAAGATTGTTAAATGCATAAAGAAAAAGAGTATGAAGGCAGAAGATAGAATATTATGTTGTCAACCATGATTTGGTAGCTGGGGGGGGGATGAAAGAAAGAAAGAAAAACTGTTGTATCCCATATCCTTGAACATTCATGGAAATTTCAATAAAATAATAAATGGATTGTTATTTACATAAAGAAAAAGTGTAAGAATGCCGAAGATTGAATATTAATGTTGTCAACCATGATTTGGAAGGTGGGGGGTGGTGGGGGATAAAAGAAGGAAAGAAAAACTGTTGTATACCATTTCCTTGAACATTCATGGAAATTTCAATAAAATAATAAAAAGATTGGTAATCTGCATAAAGAAAAAGAGTAAGAATGCAGAAGATAGAATATTAATGTTGTCAACCATGATTTGGAAGCTTGGGGAGTGGGGGATAAAAGAAAGAAAGAGAAAATGTTGTATCCCATTTCCTTGAACATTCATGAAATTTCAATAAAATAATGACAAGATTGTTAAATGCATAAAGAAAAAGAGTATGAAGGCAGAAGATAGAATATTATGTTGTCAACCATGTTCGGGAAGCTGGGGGGGTGGGGGATGAAAGAAAGAAAGAAAAACTCTTGTATCCCATTTCCTTGAACATTCATGGAAATTTCAATAAAATAATAAAAAGATTGTTCATCTGCATAAAGAAAAAGTGTAAGAATGCAGAAGATAAAATATTAATGTTGTCAACCATGATTTGGAAGCTGGGGGAGGTGGGGGATAAAAGAAAGAAAGAAAAACTGTTGTATCCCATTTCTTTGAACATTCATGGAAATTTCAATAAAATAATAAAAAGATTGTTCATATGCATAAAGAAAAAGTGTAAGAATGCAGAAGATAGACTATTAGTGTTGTGAACCATGATTTGGAAGCTTGGGGGGTGGGGGATAAAAGAAAGAAAGAAAAACTCTTGTGTCACATTTCTATGAACATTCATTGAAATTTCAATAAAATAATAAAGAGATTCTTAATCTGCATAGAGAAAAAGAGTAAGAATCCAGAAGATAGAATATTAATGTTGTCAACCATGATTTTGAAGCTGACGGGGGTGGGGGATAAAAGAAAGAAATAAACACTGTTGTATCCCATTTCCTTGAACATTCATGGAAAGTTCAATAAAATAATAAAAAGATTGGTAATCTGCATAAAGAAAAAGAGTAAGAATGCAGGAGATAGAATGTTAATGTTGTCAACCATGATTTGGAAGCTGGCGGGGGTGGGGGATAAAAGAAAGAAAGAAAAACTTTTTTATCCCATTTCCTTGAGCATTCATGGAAATTTCAATACAATACTAAAAAGATTGTTAATCTGCATAAACAAAAAGGGTAAGAATGCAGAAGATAGAATATTAATGTTGTCAACCATGATTTGTAAACTGGGGGGGAGTGGGGGATAAAAGAAAGAAAGAAAAACTGTTGTATTCCATTTCCTTGAACATTCATGGAAATTAAATTAAAATAATAAAAAGATTGTTCATCTGCATAAAGAAAAAGTGTAAGAATGCCGAAGATTGAATATTAGTATTGTCAAACACGATTTGGAAGCTGGGGGTGTGGGGGATAAAAGAAAGAAAGGAAAAATGTTGTATCCCATTTCCTTGGACATTCATGGAAATTTCAATAAAATAATGAATAGATTGTTATTTACATAAAGAAAAAGTGTAAGAATAAAGAAGATTGAATATTAATGTTGTCAACCATGATTTGGAATCTGGGGGGTGGTGGGGGATAAAAGAAAGAAAGAAAAACTGTTGTATACCATTTCCTTGAACATTCATGGAAATTTCAATAAAATAATAAAAAGATTGGTAATCTGCATAAAGAAAAAGTAAGAATTCACAAGATAGAATATTAATGTTGTCAACCATGATTTGGAAGCTTGGGGAGTGGGGGATAAAAGAAAGAAAGAGAAAATGTTGTATCCCATTTCCTTGAACATTCATGAAATTTCAATAAAATAATGACAAGATTGTTAAATGCATAAAGAAAAAGAGTATGAAGGCAGAAGATAGAATATTATGTTGTCAACCATGATTTGGAAGCTGGGGGGTTGGGGGATGAAAGAAAGAAAGAAAAATTGTTGTATCCCATTTCCTTGAACATTCATTGAAATTTCAATGAAATAATAAATAGATTGTTAATCTGCATAAAGAAAAAGTGTAAGAATGTAGAAGATAGAATATTAATCTTGTCAAGCATGATTTGGAAGCTGGGGGGGGTGGGGGATAAAAGAAAGAAAGAAAAACTGTTGTATCCCATTTCCTTGAACATTCATGGAAATTTCAATAAAATAATAAAGAGATTGTTAATCTGCATAAAGAAAAAGAGTAAGAATGCAGAAGATAGAATATTAATGTTGTCAACCATGATTTGGAAGCTGGGGTCGCTGGAGGATAAAAGAAAGAAAGAAAAACTGCTGTATCCCATTTACTGGAACATTCATGGAAATTTCAATAAAAAAATAAAAAGATTGTTAATCTGCATGAAGAAAAAGAGTAAGAATGCAGAAGATAGAATATTAATGTTGTCAACCATGATTTGTAAACTGGGGGGCAGTGGGGGATAAAAGAAAGAAAGAAAAACAGTTGTATACCATTTCCTTGAACATTCATGGAAAGTTCAATAAAATAATAAAAAGAATGGTAATCTGCATAAAGAAAAAGAATAAGAATGCAGAAGATAGAATATTAATGTTGTCAACCATGATTTGGAAGCTTGGAGCGTGGGGGATAAAAGAAAGAAAGAGAAATTGTTGTATCCCATTTCCTTGAACATTCATGGAATTTCAATAAAATAATGACAAGATTGTGAATCTGCATAAAGAAAAAGACTATGAAGGCAGAAGATAGAATATTATGTTGTCAACCATGATTTGGAAGCTGGGGGGGGTGGGGGATGAAAGAAAGAAAGAAAAACTGTTGTATCCCATTTCCTTGAACATTCATGGAAATTTCAATAAAATAATAAATAGATTGTTACTTACATAAAGAAAAAGTGTAAGAATGCCGAAGATTGAATATTAATATTGTCAACCATGATTTGGAATGTGGGGGGTGGTGGGGGATAAAAGAAAGAAAGAAAAACTGTTGTATACCATTTCCTTGCACATTCATGGAAATTTCAATAAAATAATAAAAAGATTGGTAATCTGCATAAAGAAAAAGTGTAAGAATGCCGAAGATTGAATATTAATGTTGTCAACCACGATTTGGAAGCTGGGGGCATGGGGGATAAAAGAAAGAAAGAAAAAATGTTGTATCCCATTTCCTTGGACATTCATGGAAATTTCAATAAAATAATAAATAGATTGTTATTTACATAAAGAAAAAGTGTAAGAATACAGAAGATTGAATATTAATGTTGTCAACCATGATTTGGAAGGTGGGGGGTGGTGGGGGATAAAAGAAGGAAAGAAAAACTGTTGTATACCATTTCCTTGAACATTCATGGAAATTTCAATAAAATAATAAAAAGATTGGTAATCTGCATAAAGAAAAAGAGTAAGAATGCAGAAGATAGAATATTAATGTTGTCAACCATGATTTGGAAGCTTGGGGAGTGGGGGATAAAAGAAAGAAAGAGAAAATGTTGTATCCCATTTCCTTGAACATTCATGAAATTTCAATAAAATAATGACAAGATTGTTAAATGCATAAAGAAAAAGAGTATGAAGGCAGAAGATAGAATATTATGTTGTCAACCATGATTTGGTAGCTGGGGGGGGGATGAAAGAAAGAAAGAAAAACTGTTGTATCCCATATCCTTGAACATTCATGGAAATTTCAATAAAATAATAAATGGATTGTTATTTACATAAAGAAAAAGTGTAAGAATGCCGAAGATTGAATATTAATGTTGTCAACCACGATTTGGAAGCTGGGGGCGTGGGGGATAAAAGAAAGAAAGAAAAAAGGTTATATCCCATTTCCTTGGACATTCATGGAAATTTCAATAAAATAATAAATAGATTGTTATTTACATAAAGAAAAAGTGTAAGAATACAGAAGATTGAATATTAATGTTGTCAACCATGATTTGGAATGTGGGGGGTCGTGGGGGATAAAAGAAAGAAAGAAAAACTGTTGTATACCATTTCCTTGAACATTCATGGAGATTTCAATAACATAATAAAAAGATTGGTAATCTGCATAAAGAAAAAGAGTAAGAATGCAGTAGATAGAATATTAATGTTGTCAACCATGATTTGGAAGCTTGGGGAGTGGGGGATAAAAGAAAGAAAGAGAAAATGTTGTATCCCATTTCCTTGAACATTCATGAAATTTCAATAAAATACTGACAAGATTGTTAAATGCATAAAGAAAAAGAGTATGAAGGCAGAAGATAGAATATTATGTTGTCAACCATGATTTGGAAGCTGGGGGGGGTGGGGGATGAAAGAAAGAAAGAAAAACTGTTGTATCCCATTTCCTTGAATATTCATGGAAATTTCAATAAAATAATAAAAAGATTGTTCATCTGCATAAAGAAAAAGTGTAAGAATGCAGAAGATAAAATATTAATGTTGTCAACCATGATTTGGAAGCTGGGGGAGGTGGGGGATAAAAGAAAGAAAGAAAAACTGTTGTATCCCATTTCCTTGAACATTCATGGAAATTTCAATAAAATAATAAATAGATTGTTCATATGCATAAAGAAAAAGTGTAAGAATGCAGAAGATAGACTATTAGTGTTGTGAACCATGATTTGGAAGCTTGGGGGGTGGGGGATAAAAGAAAGAAAGAAAAACTCTTGTGTCACATTTCTATGAACATTCATTGAAATTTCAATAAAATAATAAAGAGATTCTTAATCTGCATAGAGAAAAAGAGTAAGAATGCAGAAGATAGAATATTAATGTTGTCAACCATGATTTTGAAGCTGACGGGGGTGGGGGATAAAAGAAAGAAAGAAACACTGTTGTATCCCATTTCCTTGAACATTCATGGAAAGTTCAATAAGATAATAAAAAGATTGATAATCTGCATAAAGAAAAAGAGTAAGAATGCAGGAGATAGAATGTTAATGTTGTCAACCATGATTTGGAAGCCTGTGGGGGTGGGGGATAAAAGAAAGAAAGAAAAACTTTTTTATCCCATTTCCTTGAACATTCATGGAAATTTCAATACAATAATAAAAAGATTGTTAATCTGCATAAACAAAAAGGGTAAGAATGCAGAAGATAGAATATTAATGTTGTCAACCATGATTTGTAAACTGGGGGGGAGTGGGGGATAAAAGAAAGAAAGAGAAACTGTTGTATACCATTTCCTTGAACATTCATGGAAAGTTCAATAAAATAATAAAAAGATTGGTAATCTGCATAAAGAAAAAGAGTAAGAATGCAGAAGATAGAATATTAATGTTGTCAACCATGATTTGGAAGCTTGGAGCGTGGGGGATAAAAGAAAGAAAGAGAAATTGTTGTATCCCATTTCCTTGAACATTCATGAAATTTCAATAAAATAATGACAAGATTGTGAATCTGCATAAAGAAAAAGAGTATGAAGGCAGAAGATAGAATATTATGTTTTCAACCATGATTTGGAAGCTGGGGTCGCTGGAGGATAAAAGAAAGAAAGAAGAACTGCTGTATCCCATTTACTGGAACATTCATGGAAATTTCAATAAAAAAATAAAAAGATTGTTAATCTGCATAAAGAAAAAGAGTAAGAATGCAGAAGATAGAATATTAATGTTGTCAACCATGATTTGTAAACTGGGGGCAGTGGGGGATAAAAGAAAGAAAGAAAAACAGTTGTATACCATTTCCTTGAACATTCATGGAAAGTTCAAAAAAATAATAAAAAGAATGGTAATCTGCATAAAGAAAAAGAATAAGAGTGCAGAAGATAGAATATTAATGTTGTCATCCATGATTTGGAAGCTTGGAGCGTGGGGGATAAAAGAAAGAAAGAGAAATTGTTGTATCCCATTTCCTTGAACATTCATGGAATTTCAATAAAATAATGACAAGATTGTGAATCTGCATAAAGAAAAAGACTATGAAGGCAGAAGATAGAATATTATGTTGTCAACCATGATTTGGAAGCTGGGGGGGGTGGGGGATGAAAGAAAGAAAGAAAAACTGTTGTATCCCATTTCCTTGAACATTCATGGAAATTTCAATAAAATAATAAATAGATTGTTACTTACATAAAGAAAAAGTGTAAGAATGCCGAAGATTGAATATTAATATTGTCAACCATGATTTGGAAGGTGGGGGGTGGTGGGGGATAAAAGAAAGAAAGAAAAACTGTTGTATACCATTTCCTTGCACATTCATGGAAATTTCAATAAAATAATAAAAAGATTGGTAATCTGCATAAAGAAAAAGTGTAAGAATGCCGAAGATTGAATATTAATGTTGTCAACCACGATTTGGAAGCTGGGGGCGTGGGGGATAAAAGAAAGAAAGAAAAAATGTTGTATCCGATTTCCTTGGACATTCATGGAAATTTCAATAAAATAATAAATAGATTGTTATTTACATAAAGAAAAAGTGTAAGAATACAGAAGATTGAATATTAATGTTGTCAACCATGATTTGGAAGGTGGGGCTGGTGGGGGATAAAAGAAGGAAAGAAAAACTGTTGTATACCATTTCCTTGAACATTCATTGAAATTTCAATAAAATAATAAAAAGATTGGTAATCTGCATAAAGAAAAAGAGTAAGAATGCAGAAGATAGAATATTAATGTTGTCAACCATGATTTGGAAGCTTGGGGAGTGGGGGATAAAAGAAAGAAAGAGAAAATGTTGTATCCCATTTCCTTGAACATTCATGAAATTTCAATAAAATAATGACAAGATTGTTAAATGCATAAAGAAAAAGAGTATGAAGGCAGAAGATAGAATATTATGTTGTCAACCATGATTTGGTAGCTGGGGGGGGGATGAAAGAAAGAAAGAAAAACTGTTGTATCCCATTTCCTTGAATATTCATGGAAATTTCAATAAAATAATAAAAAGATTGTTCATCTGCATAAAGAAAAAGTGTAAGAATGCAGAAGATAGACTATTAGTGTTGTGAACCATGATTTGGAAGCTTGGGGGGTGGGGGATAAAAGAAAGAAAGAAAAACTCTTGTGTCACATTTCTATGAACATTCATTGAAATTTCAATAAAATAATAAAGAGATTCTTAATCTGCATAGAGAAAAAGAGTAAGAATGCAGAAGATAGAATATTAATGTTGTCAACCATGATTTTGAAGCTGAAGGGGGTGGGGGATAAAAGAAAGAAAGAAACACTGTTGTATCCCATTTCCTTGAACATTCATGGAAAGTTCAATAAGATAATAAAAAGATTGGTAATCTGCATAAAGAAAAAGAGTAAGAATGCAGGAGATAGAATGTTAATGTTGTCAACCATGATTTGGAAGCTGGTGGGGGTGGGGTATAAAAGAAAGAAAGAAAAACTTTTTTATCCCATTTCCTTGAACATTCATGGAAATTTCAATACAATAATAAAAAGATTGTTAATCTGCATAAACAAAAAGGGTAAGAATGCAGAAGATAGAATATTAATGTTGTCAACCATGATTTGTAAACTGGGGGGGAGTGGGGGATAAAAGAAAGAAAGAGAAACTGTTGTATACCATTTCCTTGAACATTCATGGAAAGTTCAATAAAATAATAAAAAGATTGGTAATCTGCATAAAGAAAAAGAGTAAGAATGCAGAAGATAGAATATTAATGTTGTCAACCATGATTTGGAAGCTTGGAGCGTGGGGGATAAAAGAAAGAAAGAGAAATTGTTGTATCCCATTTCCTTGAACATTCATGAAATTTCAATAAAATAATGACAAGATTGTGAATCTGCATAAAGAAAAAGAGTATGAAGGCAGAAGATAGAATATTATGTTTTCAACCATGATTTGGAAGCTGGGGGGGGTGGGGGATGAAAGAAAGAAAGAAAAACTGTTGTATCCCATTTCCTTGAACATTCATGGAAATTTGAATAAAATAATAAATAGATTGTTATTTACATAAAGAAAAAGTGTAAGAATGCCGAAGATAGAATATTAATGTTGTCAACCATGATTTGGAATGTGGGGGGTGGTGGGGGATAAAAGAAAGAAAGAAAAACTGTTGTATACCATTTCCTTGCACATTCATGGAAATTTCAATAAAATAATAAAAAGATTGGTAATCTGCATAAAGAAAAAGTGTAAGAATGCCGAAGATTGAATATTAATGTTGTCAACCACGATTTGGAAGCTGGGGGCGTGGGGGATAAAAGAAAGAAAGAAAAAATGTTGAATCCCATTTCCTTGGACATTCATGGAAATTTCAATAAAATAATAAATATATTGTTATTTACATAAAGAAAAAGTGTAAGAATACAGAAGATTGAATATTAATGTTGTCAACCATGATTTGGAAGGTGGGGGGTGGTGGGGGATAAAAGAAAGAAAGAAAAACTGTTGTATACCATTTCCTTGAAAATTCAAGGAAATTTCAATAAAATAATAAAAAGATTGGTAATCTGCATAAAGAAAAAGAGTAAGAATGCAGAAGATAGAATATTAATGTTGTCAACCATGATTTGGAAGCTTGGGGAGTGGGGGATAAAAGAAAGAAAGAGAAAATGTTGTATCCCATTTCCTTGAACATTCATGAAATTTCAATAAAATAATGACAAGATTGTTAAATGCATAAAGAAAAAGAGTATGAAGGCAGAAGATAGAATATTATGTTGTCAACCATGATTTGGAAGCTGGGGGGGTGGGGGATGAAAGAAAGAAAGAAAAACTGTTGTATCCCATTTCCTTGAACATTCATGGAAATTTCAATAAAATAATAAAAAGATTGTTCATCTGCATAAAGAAAAAGTGTCAGAATGCAGAAGATAAAATATTAATGTTGTCAACCATGATTTGGAAGCTGGGGGAGGTGGGGGATAAAAGAAAGAAAGAAAAACTGTTGTATCCCATTTCCTTGAACATTCATGGAAATTTCAATAAAATAATAAAAAGATTGTTCATATGCATAAAGAAAAAGTGTAAGAATGCAGAAGATAGACTATTAGTGTTGTGAACCATGATTTGGAAGCTTGGGGGGTGGGGGATAAAAGAAAGAAAGAAAAACTCTTGTGTCACATTTCTATGAACATTCATTGAAATTTCAATAAAATAATAAAGAGATTCTTAATCTGCATAGAGAAAAAGAGTAAGAATGCAGAAGATAGAATATTAATGTTGTCAACCATGATTTTGAAGCTGACGGGGGTGGGGGATAAAAGAAAGAAAGAAACACTGTTGTATCCCATTTCCTTGAACATTCATGGAAAGTTCAATAAGATAATAAAAAGATTGATAATCTGCATAAAGAAAAAGAGTAAGAATGCAGGAGATAGAATGTTAATGTTGTCAACCATGATTTGGAAGCCTGTGGGGGTGGGGGATAAAAGAAAGAAAGAAAAACTTTTTTATCCCATTTCCTTGAACATTCATGGAAATTCCAATACAATAATAAAAAGATTGTTAATCTGCATAAACAAAAAGGGTAAGAATGCAGAAGATAGAATATTAATGTTGTCAACCATGATTTGTAAACTGGGGGGGAGTGGGGGATAAAAGAAAGAAAGAGAAACTGTTGTATACCATTTCCTTGAACATTCATGGAAAGTTCAATAAAATAATAAAAAGATTGGTAATCTGCATAAAGAAAAAGAGTAAGAATGCAGAAGATAGAATATTAATGTTGTCAACCATGATTTGGAAGCTTGGAGCGTGGGGGATAAAAGAAAGAAAGAGAAATTGTTGTATCCCATTTCCTTGAACATTCATGAAATTTCAATAAAATAATGACAAGATTGTGAATCTGCATAAAGAAAAAGAGTACGAAGGAAGAAGATAGAATATTATGTTGTCAACCATGATTTGGAACCTGGGGTCGCTGGAGGATAAAAGAAAGAAAGAAAAACTGCTGTATCCCATTTACTGGAACATTCATGGAAATTTCAATAAAAAAATAAAAAGATTGTTAATCTGCATAAAGAAAAAGAGTAAGAATGCAGAAGATAGAATATTAATGTTGTCAACCATGATTTGTAAACTGGGGGGCAGTGGGGGATAAAAGAAAGAAAGAAAAACAGTTGTATACCATTTCCTTGAACATTCATGGAAAGTTCAATAAAATAATAAAAAGAATGGTAATCTGCATAAAGAAAAAGAATAAGAATGCAGAAGATAGAATATTATGTTGTAAACCATGATTTGGAAGCTGGGGGGGGTGGGGGATGAAAGAAAGAAAGAAAAACTGTTGTATCCCATTTCCTTGAACATTCATGGAAATTTCAATAAAATAATAAATAGATTGTTACTTACATAAAGAAAAAGTGTAAGAATGCCGAATATTGAATATTAATATTGTCAACCATGATTTGGAAGGTGGGGGGTGGTGGGGGATAAAAGAAAGAAAGAAAAACTGTTGTATACCATTTCCTTGCACATTCATGGAAATTTCAAAAAAATAATAAAAAGATTGGTAATCTGCATAAAGAAAAAGTGTAAGAATGCCGAAGATTGAATATTAATGTTGTCAACCACGATTTGGAAGCTGGGGGCGTGGGGGATAAAAGAAAGAAAGAAAAAATGTTGTATCCCATTTCCTTGGACATTCATGGAAATTTCAATAAAATAATAAATAGATTGTTATTTACATAAAGAAAAAGTGTAAGAATACAGAAGATTGAATATTAATGTTGTCAACCATGATTTGGAAGGTGGGGGGTGGTGGGGGATAAAAGAAGGAAAGAAAAACTGTTGTATACCATTTCCTTGAACATTCATGGAAATTTCTATAAAATAATAAAAAGATTGGTAATCTGCATAAAGAAAAAGAGTAAGAATGCAGAAGATAGAATATTAATGTTGTCAACCATGATTTGGAAGCTTGGGGAGTGGGGGATAAAAGAAAGAAAGAGAAAATGTTGTATCCCATTTCCTTGAACATTCATGAAATTTCAATAAAATAATGACAAGATTGTTAAATGCATAAAGAAAAAGAGTATGAAGGCAGAAGATAGAATATTATGTTGTCAACCATGATTTGGTAGTTGGGGGGGGGGATGAAAGAAAGAAAGAAAAACTGTTGTATCCCATTTCCTTGAATATTCATGGAAATTTCAATAAAATAATAAAAAGATTGTTCATCTGCATAAAGAAAAAGTGTAAGAATGCAGAAGATAGACTATTAGTGTTGTGAACCTTGATTTGGAAGCTTGGGGGGTGGGGGATAAAAGAAAGAAAGAAAAACTCTTGTGTCACATTTCTATGAACATTCATTGAAATTTCAATAAAATAATAAAGAGATTCTTAATCTGCATAGAGAAAAAGAGTAAGAATGCAGAAGATAGAATATTAATGTTGTCAACCATGATTTTGAAGCTGACGGGGGTGGGGGATAAAAGAAAGAAAGAAACACTGTTGTATCCCATTTCCTTGAACATTCATGGAAAGTTCAATAAGATAATAAAAAGATTGGTAATCTGCATAAAGAAAAAGAATAAGAATGCAGGAGATAGAATGTTAATGTTGTCAACCATGATTTGGAAGCTGGTGGGGGTGGGGGATAAAAGAAAGAAAGAAAAACTTTTTTATCCCATTTCCTTGAACATTCATGGAAATTTCAATACAATAATAAAAAGATTGTTAATCTGCATAAACAAAAAGTGTAAGAATGCAGAAGATAGAATATTAATGTTGTCAACCATGATTTGTAAACTGGGGGGGAGTGGGGGATAAAAGAAAGAAAGAGAAACTGTTGTATACCATTTCCTTGAACATTCATGGAAAGTTCAATAAAATAATAAAAAGATTGGTAATCTGCATAAAGAAAAAGAGCATGAAGGCAGAAGATAGAATATTATGTTTTCAACCATGATTTGGAAGCTGGGGGGGGGTGGGGGATGAAAGAAAGAAAGAAAAACTGTTGTATCCCATTTCCTTGAACATTCATGGAAATTTCAGTAAAATAATAAAAAGATTGTTATTCTGCATAAAGAAAAAGAGTAAGAATGCAGAAGATAGATTATTAATCTTGTCAACCATGATTTGGAAGCTTGGGGTGGTGGGGGATAAAAGAAAGATAGAGAAATTGCTGTATCGCAATCCCTTGAACATTCATGAAATCTCAATAATATAATGAAAATATTGTTAATCTGCATAAAGATAAAGAGTAAGAAGGCAGAAGATAGAATATTATGTTGTCAACCATGATTTGGACACTGGGGGGGTGGGGGATAATAGAAAGAAAGAAAAACTGTTGTATGCCATTTACTTGAACATTCATGGAAATTTCAATAAAATAATAAAAGATTGTTAATCTGCATAAAGAAAAACAGTAAGAATGCAGAATATAGAATATTAATGTTTTCAATCATGATTTGGAAGCTGAGGGGGTGAGGGATAAAAGAATGAAAGAAAAACTGTTGTATCCCTTTCCTTGAACATTTATGGAAATTACAATAAAACAATAAAAAGATTGTTAATCTGCATAAAGAAAAAGAGTAAGAATGCTGAAGATAGAATATTAATGTTGTCAACCATGATTTGGAAGCTGGGGGCGCTGGAGGATAAAAGAAAGAAAGAAAAACTGTTGTATCCCATTTACTGGAACATTCATGGAAATTTCAATAAAATAAGAAAAAGATTGTTAATCTGCATAAAGTAAAAGTGTAAGAATGCAGAAGATTGAATATTAATGTTGTCAACCATGATTTGTATACTGGGGGGGAGTGGGGGATAAAAGTAAGAAAGAAAAACAGTTGTATACCATTTCCTTGAACATTCATGGAAAGTTCAATAAAATAATAAAAAGATTGGTAATCTGCATAAAGAAAAAGAATAAGAATGCAGAAGATAGAATATTAATGTTGTCAACCATGATTTGGAAGCTTGGAGCGTGGGGGATAAAAGAAAGAAAGAGAAATTGTTGTATCCCATTTCCTTGAACATTCATGGAATTTCAATAAAATAATGACAAGATTGTGAATCTGCATAAAGAAAAAGAGTATGAAGGCAGAAGATACAATATTATGTTGTCAACCATGATTTGGAAGCTGGGGGGGGTGAGGGATGAAAGAAAGAAAGAAAAACTGTTGTATTCCATTTCCTTGAACATTCATGGAAATTTCAATACAATAATAAAAAGATTGTTAATCTGCATAAAGAAAAAGAGTAAGAATGCAGAAGATAGAAAATTAATGTTGTCAGCCATGTTTTGGAACCTGGGGGGTTGTGGGGGATAAAAGAAAGAAAGAAAAACTGTTGTATCACATGTCCTTGAACATTGATGGAAATTTCAATAAAATAATAAAAAGATTGTTAATCTGTATAAAGAAAAACTGTAAGAATGCAGAAGATAGAATATTAATGTTTTCAACCATGATTTGGAAGGTGGGGGGTGGTGGGGGATAAAAGAAAGAAAGAAAAACTGTTGTATACCATTTCCTTGAACATTCATGGAAATTTCAATAAAATAATAAAAAGATTGGTAATCTGCATAAAGAAAAAGAGTAAGAATGCAGAAGATAGAATATTAATGTTGTCAACCATGATTTGGAAGCTTGGGGAGTGGGGGATCAAAGAAAGAAAGAGAAAATGTTGTATCCCATTTCCTTGAACATTCATGAAATTTCAATAAAATAATGACAAGATTGTTAAATGCTTAAAGAAAAAGAGTATGAAGGCAGAAGATAGAATATTATGTAGTCAACCATGATTTGGAAGCTGGGTGGGGGTGGGGGATGAAAGAAAGAAAGAAAAACTGTTGTATCCCATTTCCTTGAACATTCATGGAAATTTCAATAAAATAATAAAAAGATTGTTTATCTGCATAAAGAAAAAGTGTAAGAATGCAGAAGATAAAATATTAATGTTGTCAACCATGATTTGGAAGCTGGGGGAGGTGGGGGATAAAAGAAAGAAAGAAAAACTGTTGTATCCCATTTCCTTGAACATTCATGGAAATTTCAATAAAATAATAAAAAGATTGTTCATATGCATAAAGAAAAAGTGTAAGAATGCAGAAGATAGAATATTAGTGTTGTGAACCATGATTTGGAAGCTTGGGGAGTGGGGGATAAAAGAAAGAAAGAAAAACTCTTGTGTCACATTTCTATGAACATTCATTGAAATTTCAATAAAATAATAAAGAGATTCTTAATCTGCATAGAGAAAAAGAGTAAGAATGCAGAAGATAGAATGTTAATGTTGTCAACCATGATTTTGAAGCTGACGGGGGTGGGTGATAAAAGAAAGAAAGAGAAATTGTTGTATCCCATTTCCTTGAACATTCATGAAATTTCAATAAAATAATGACAAGATTGTGAATCTGCATAAAGAAAAAGAGTATGAAGGCAGAAGATAGAATATTATGTTGTCAACCATGATTTGGAAGCTGCGGGGGGGTGGGGGATGAAAGAAAGAAAGAAAAACTGTTGTATCCCATTTCCTAGAACATTCATTGAAATTTCAATAAAATAATAAGTAGATTGTTAATCTGCATAAAGAAAAAGTGTAAGAATGCAGAAGATAGAATATTAATGTTTTCAACCAAGATTTGGAAGCTGGGGGGGAGTGGTGGGTAAAAGAAAGAAAGAAAAACTGTTGTATACCATTTCCTTGAACATTCATGGAAGTTTCAGTAAAATAATAAAAAGATTGTTATTCTGCATAAAGAAAAAGAGTAAGAATGCAGAAGATAGATTATTAATCTTGTCAACCATGATTTGGAAGCTTGGGGTGGTGGGGGATAAAAGAAAGATAGAGAAATTGCTGTATCCCAATCCCTTGAACAACCATGAAATATCAATAATATAATGAAAAGATTGTTAATCTGCATAAACAAAAAGAGTAAGAATGCAGAAGATAGAAAATTAATGTTGTCAGCTATGTTTTGGAAGCTGGGGGGTTGTGGGGGATAAAAGAAAGAAAGAAAAACTGTTGTATCCCATTTCCTTGAACATTCATGGAATTTCAATAAAATAATGACAAGATTGTGAATCTGCATAAAGAAAAAGAGTATGAAGGCAGAAGATACAATATTACGTTGTCAACCATGATTTGGAAGCTGGGGGGGGTGGGGGATGAAAGAAAGAAAGAAAAACTGTTGTATCCCATTTCCTTGAACATTCATGGAAATTTCAATACAATAATAAAAAGATTGTTAATCTGCATAAAGAAAAAGAGTAAGAATGTAGAAGATAGAAAATTAATGTTGTCAGCCATGTTTCGGAAGCTGGGGGTTGTGGGGGATAAAAGAAAGAAAGAAAAACTGTTGTATCCCATTTCCTTGAACATTCATGGAAATTTCAATAAAATGAGAAAAAGATTGTTAATCTGCATAAAGTAAAAGTGTAAGAATGCAGAAGATTGAATATTAATGTTGTCAACCATGATTTGGAAGATGGCGGGGGTGCTGGATAAAAGAAAGAAAGAAAAACTGTTGTATCCCATGTCCTTGAACATAGAAGGAAATTTCAATAAAGTAATAAAAAGATTGTTAATCTGTATAAAGAAAAAGTGTAAGAATGCAGAAGATAGAATATTAATGTTTTCAACCATGATTTGGAAGCTGGGGGGGAGTGGGGGATAAAAGAATGAAAGAAAAAGAGTTCTATACCATTTCCTTGAACATTCATGGAAAGTTCAATAAAATAATAAAAAGATTGGTAATCTGCATAAAGAAAAAGAGTAAGAATGCAGAAGATATAATATTAATGTTGTCAACCATGATTTTGACGCTGGGGGGGTGGGGGATAAAAGAAAGAAAGAAAAACTGTTGCCTCCCATTTCCTTGAACATTCATGGAAATTTCAATAAAACAATAAAAAGATTGCTAATCTGCATAAAGAAAAAGAGTAAGAATGCAGAAGATGGAATATTAATGTTGTCAACCATGATTTGGAAGCCGGGGGGTGGGGGATAAAAAAAGAAAGAAAAACTGTTGTATCCCATTTCCGTGAACACTCATGGAAATTTCAATAAAATAATAAAAAGATTGTTAATCTGCATAAAGAAAAAGTGTAAGAATGCCGAAGATTGAATATTAATGTTGTCAACCATGATTTGGAAGGTGGGGTGTGGTGGGGGATAAAAGAAAGAAAGAAAAACTGTTGTATACCATTTCCTTGAACATTCATGGAAATTTCAATAAAATAATAAAAAGATTGGTAAAATGCATAAAGAAAAAGAGTAAGAATGCAGAACATAGAATATTAATGTTTTCAACCATGATTTGGAAGCTGGGGTCGCTGGAGGATAAAAGAAAGAAAGAAAAACTGCTGTATCCCATTTACTGGAACATTCATGGAAATTTCAATAAAATAATAAAAAGATTATTAATCTGCATAAAGAAAAAGAGTAAGAATGCAGAAGATAGAATATTATTGTAGTCAACCATGATTTGTAAACTGGGGGGGAGTGGGGGATAAAAGTAAGAAAGAAAAACCGTTGTATACCATTTCCTTGAACATTCATGGAAAGTTCAATAAAATAATAAAAAGATTGGTAATCTGCATAAAGAAAAAGAATAAGAATGCAGAAGATAGAATATTAATGTTGTCAACCATGATTTGGAAGCTTGGAGCGTGGGGGATAAAAGAAAGAAAGAGAAATTGTTGTATCCCATTTACTTGAAGATTCATGGAATTTCAATAAAATAATGACAAGATTGTGAATCTGCATAAAGAAAAAGAGTATGAAGGCAGAAGATACAATATTATGTTGTCAACCATGATTTGGAAGCCGGGGGGGGGGTGAGGGATGAAAGAAAGAAAGAAAAACTGTTGTATACCATTTCCTTGAACATTCATGGAAATTTCAATAAAATAATAAAAAGATTGGTAATCTGCATAAAGAAAAAGTGTAAGAATGCAGAAGATAGATTATTAATCTTGTCAACCATGATTTGGAAGCTTGGGGTGGTGGGGGATAAAAGAAAGATAGAGAAATTGCTGTATCCCAATCCCTTGAACATTCATGAAATATCAATAATATAATGAAAAATTGTTAATCTGCATAAAGATAAAGAGTAAGAAGGCAGAAGATAGAATATTATGTTGTCAACCATGATTTGGACACTGGGGGGGTGGGGGATAAAAGAAAGAAAGAAAAACTGTTGTATGCCATTTCCTTGAACATTCATGGAAATTTCAATAAAATAATAAAAGATTGTTAATCTGCATAAAGAAAAACAGTAAGAATGCAGAATATAGAATATTAATGTTTTCAATCATGATTTGGAAGCTGAGGGGGTGAGGGATAAAAGAATGAAAGAAAAACTGTTGTATCCCATTTCCTTGAACATTCATGGAAATTTCAATAAAACAATAAATAGATTGTTAATCTGCATAAAGAAAAAGAGTAAGAATGCAGAAGATAGAATATTAATGTTGTCAACCATGATTTGGAAGCTGGGGGCGCTAGAGGATAAAAGAAAGAAAGAAAAACTGTTGTATCCCATTTACTGGAACATTCATGGAAATTTCAATAAAATAAGAAAAAGATTGTTAATCTGCATAAAGTAAAAGTGTAAGAATGCAGAAGATTGAATATTAATGTTGTCAACCAAGATTTGGAAGATGGCAGGGGTGCTGGATAAAAGAAAGAAAGAAAAACTGTTGTATCCCATTTCCTTGAACATTCATGGAAATTTCAATAAAATAATAAAAAGATTGTTAATCTGCATAAAGAAAAAGTGTAAGAATGCAGAAGATAGAATATTAATGTTGTCAACCATGATTTGGAAGCTGGGGTCGCTGGAGGATAAAAGAAAGAAAGAAAAACTGCTGTATCCCATTTACTGGAACATTCATGGAAATTTCAATAAAATAATAAAAAGATTGTTAATCTGCATAAAGAAAAAGAGTAAGAATGCAGAAGATAGAATATTAATGTTGTCAACCATGATTTGGAAGCTGGGGTCGCTGGGGGATAAAAGAAAGAAAGAAAAACTGCTGTATCCCATTTACTGGAACATTCATGGAAATTTCAATAAAATAATAAAAATATTGTTAATCTGCATAAAGAAAAAGAGTAAGAATGCAGAAGATAGAATATTAATGTTGTCAACCATGATTTGTAAACTGGGGGGGAGTGGGGGATAAAAGTAAGAAAGAAAAACCGTTGTATACCATTTCCTTGAACATTCATGGAAAGTTCAATAAAATAATAAAAAGATTGGTAATCTGCATAAAGAAAAAGAATAAGAATGCAGAAGATAGAATATTAATGTTGTCAACCATGATTTGGAAGCTTGGAGCGTGGGGTATAAAAGTAAGAAAGAGAAATTGTATCCCATTTCCTTGAACATTCATGGAATTTCAATAAAATAGTGACAAGATTGTGAATCTGCATAAAGAAAAAGAGTATGAAGGCAGAAGATACAATATTATGTTGTCAACCATGATTTGGAAGCTGGGGGGGGTGGGGGATGAAAGAAAGAAAGAAAAACTGTTGTATCCCATTTCCTTGAACATTCATGGAAATTTCAATACAATAATAAAAAGATTGTTAATCTGCATAAAGAAAAAGATTAAGAATGCAGAAGATAGAAAATTAATGTTGTCAGCCTTGTTTTGGAAGCTGGGGGGTTGTGGGGGATAAAAGAAAGAAAGAAAAACTGTTGTATCCCATTTCCTTGAACATTCATGGAAATTTCAATAAAATGAGAAAAAGATTGTTAATCTGCATAAAGTAAAAGTGTAAGAATGCAGAAGATTGAATATTAATGTTGTCAACCATGATTTGGAAGATGGCGGGGGTGCTGGATAAAAGAAAGAAAGAAAAACTGTTGTATCCCATGTCCTTGAACATTGAAGGAAATTTCAATAAAGTAATAAAAAGATTGTTAATCTGTATAAAGAAAAAGTGTAAGAATGCAGAAGATAGAATATTAATGTTTTCAACCATGATTTGGAAGCTGGGGGGGAGTGGGGGATAAAAGAATGAAAGAAAAAGTGTTCTATACCATTTCCTTGAACATTCATGGAAAGTTCAATAAAATAATAAAAAGATTGGTAATCTGCATAAAGAAAAAGATTAAGAATGCAGAAGATAGAATATTAATGTTGTCAACCATGATTTTGACGCTGGGGGGGTGGGAGATAAAAGAAAGAAAGAAAAACTGCTGTATCCCATTTACTGGAACATTCATGGAAATTTCAATAAAATAATAAAAAGATTGATAATCTGCATAAAGAAAAAGAGTAAGAATGCAGAAGATAGAATATTAATGTTGTCAACCATGATTTGTAAACTGGGGGGGAGTGGGGGATAAAAGTAACAAAGAAAAAGAGTTCTATACCATTTCCTTGAACATTCATGGAAAGTTCAATAAAATAATAAAAAGATTGGTAATCTGCATAAAGAAAAAGATTAAGAATGCAGAAGATAGAATATTAATGTTGTCAACCATGATTTTGACGCTGGGGGGGTGGGGGATAAAAGAAAGAAAGAAAAACTGTTGCCTCCCATTTCCTTGAACATTCATGGAAATTTCAATAAAATAATAAAAAGATTGCTAATCTGCATAAAGAAAAAGAGTAAGAATGCTGAAGATGGAATATTAATGTTGTCAACTATGATTTGGAAGCCGGGGGGGTGGGGGATAAAAGAAAGAAAGAAAAACTGTTGTATCCCATTTCCTTGAACACTCATGGAAATTTCAATAAAATAATAAAAAGATTGTTAATCTGCATAAAGAAAAAGTGTAAGAATGCCGAAGATTGAATATTAATGTTGTCAACCATGATTTGGAAGGTGGGGGGTGGTGGGGGATAAAAGAAAGAAAGAAACACTGTTGTATACCATTTCCTTGAACATTCATGGAAATTTCAATAAAATAATAAAAAGATTGGTAATCTGCATAAAGAAAAAGAGTAAGAATGCAGAACATAGAATATTAATGTTGTCAACCATGATTTGGAAGCTTGGGGAGTGGGGGATAAAAGAAAGAAAGAGAAAATATTGTATCCCATTTCCTTGAACATTCATGAAATTTCAATAAAATAATGACAAGATTGTTAAATGCATAAAGAAAAAGAGTATGAAGGCAGAAGATAGAATATTATGTTGTCA
The DNA here is from genome assembly GCF_027409185.1 of Cynocephalus volans. Classification (NCBI taxonomy): domain Eukaryota; kingdom Metazoa; phylum Chordata; class Mammalia; order Dermoptera; family Cynocephalidae; genus Cynocephalus; species Cynocephalus volans. Next base: position 56,631,490 of record NC_084463.1, read on the forward strand.
ACCATGATTTGGAAGCTGGGGGGGTGGGGGATGAAAGAAAGAAAGAAAAACTGTTGTATCCCATTTCCTTGAACATTCATGGAAATTTCAATAAAATAATAAAAAGATTGTTAATATGCATAAAGAAATAGTGTAAGAATGCAGAAGATAGAATATTAATGTTGTCAACCATGATTTGGAAGCTGGGGTCGCTGGAGGATAAAAGAAAGAAAGAAAAACTGCTGTATCCCATTTACTGGAACATTCATGGAAATTTCAATAAAATAATAAAAAGTTTGTTAATCTGCATAAAGAAAAAGTGTAAGAATGCAGAAGATAGAATATTAATGTTGTCAACCATGATTTGGAAGCTGGGGTCGCTGGAGGACAAAAGAAAGAAAGAAAAACTGCTGTATCCCATTTCCTTGAACATTCATGGAAATTTCAATAAAATAATAAAAAGATTGTTAATATGCATAAAGAAATAGTGTAAGAATGCAGAAGATAGAATATTAATGTTGTCAACCATGATTTGGAAGCTGGGGTCGCTGGAGGATAAAAGAAAGAAAGAAAAACAGTTGTATACCATTTCCTTGAACATTCATGGAAAGTTCAATAAAATAATAAAAAGATTGGTAATCTGCATAAAGAAAAACAATAAGAATGCAGAAGATAGAATATTAATGTTGTCAACCATGATTTGGAAGCTTGGAGCGTGGGGGATAAAAGAAAGAAAGAGAAATTGTTGTATCCCATTTCCTTGAACATTCATGGAATTTCAATAAAATAATGACAAGATTGTGAATCTGCATAAAGAAAAAGAGTATGAAGGCAGAAGATACAATATTATGTTGTCAACCATGATTTGGAAGCTGGGGGGGGTGAGGGATGAAAGAAAGAAAGAAAAACTGTTGTATCCCATTTCCTTGAACATTCATGGAAATTTCAATACAATAATAAAAAGATTGTTAATCTGCATAAAGAAAAAGAGTAAGAATGCAGAAGATAGAAAATTAATGTTGTCAGCAATGTTTTGGAAGCTGGGGGGTTGTGGGGGATAAAAGAAAGAAAGAAAAACTGTTGTATCCCATTTCATTGAACATTCATGGAAATTTCAATAAAATAATAAAAAGATTGGTAATCTGCATAAAGAAAAAGAGTAAGAATGCAGAAGATAGAATATTAATGTTGTCAACCATGATTTGGAAGCTTGGGGAGTGGGGGATAAAAGAAAGAAAGAGAAAATGTTGTATCCCATTTCCTTGAACATTCATGAAATTTCAATAAAATAATGACAAGATTGTTAAATGCATAAAGAAAAAGTGTATGAAGGCAGAAGATAGAATATTATGTTGTCAACCATGATTTGGAAGCTGGGGGGGGGTGGGGGATGAAAGAAAAAAAGAAAAACTGTTGTATCCCATTTCTTTGAACATTCATGGAAATTTCAATAAAATAATAAAAAGATTGTTCATCTGCATAAAGAAAAAGTGTAAGAATGCAGAAGATAAAATATTAATGTTGTCAACCACGATTTGGAAGCTGGGGGAGGTGGGGGATAAAAGAAAGAAAGAAAAACTGTTGTATCCCATTTCCTTGAACATTCATGGAAATTTCAATAAAATAATAAAAAGATTGTTCATATGCATAAAGAAAAAGTGTAAGAATGCAGAAGATAGACTATTAGTGTTGTGAACAATGATTTGGAAGCTTGGGGGGTGGGGGATAAAAGAAAGAAAGAAAAACTCTTGTGTCACATTTCTATGAATATTCATTGAAATTTCAATAAAATAATAAAGAGATTCTTAATCTGCATAGAGAAAAAGAGTAAGAATGCAGAAGATAGAATATTAATGTTGTCAACCATGATTTTGAAGCTGACGGGGGTGGGGGATAAAAGAAAGAAAGAAACACTGTTGGATCCCATTTCCTTGAACATTCATGGAAAGTTCAATAAAATAATAAAAAGATTGGTAATCTGCAAAAAGAAAAAGAGTAAGAATGCAGAAGATAGAATATTAATGTTGTCAACCATGATTTGGAAGCTTGGAGCGTGGGGGATAAAAGAAAGAAAGAGAAATTGTTGTATCCCATTTCCTTGAACATTCATGAAATTTCAATAAAATAATGACAAGATTGTGAATCTGCATAAAGAAAAAGAGTATGAAGGCAGAAGATAGAATTTTATGTTGTCAACCATGATTTGGAAGCTGGGGGGGGGTGGGGAATGAAAGAAAGAAAGAAAAACTGTTGTATCCCATTTCCTTGAACATCCATTGAAATTTCAATAAAATAATAAGTAGATTGTTAATCTGCATAAAGAAAAAGTGTAAGAATGCAGAAGATAGAATATTAATGTTTTCAACCAAGATTTGGAAGCTGGGGGGGAGTGGGGGGTAAAAGAAAGAAAGAAAAACTGTTGTATACCATTTCCTTGAACATTCATGGAAATTTCAGTAAAATAATAAAAAGAGTGTTATTCTGCATAAAGAAAAAGAGTAAGAATGCAGAAGAGAGATTATTAATCTTGTCAACCATGATTTGGAAGCTTGGGGTGGTGGGGGATAAAAGAAAGATAGAGAAATTGCTGTATCCCAATCCCTTGAACAACCATGAAATATCAATAATATAATGAAAAATTGTTAATCTGCATAAAGATAAAGAGTAAGAAGGCAGAAGATAGAATATTATGTTGTCAACCATGATTTGGAAGCTGGGGGGGGTGGGGGATAAAAGAAAGAAAGAAACACTGTTGTATCCCTTTTCCTTGAACATTCATGGAAAGTTCAATAAGATAATAAAAAGATTGGTAATCTGCATAAAGAAAAAGAGTAAGAATGCAGGAGATAGAATGTTAAAGTTGTCAACCATGATTTGGAAGCTGGTGGGGGTGGGGGATAAAAGAAAGAAAGAAAAACTTTTTTATCCCATTTCCTTGAACATTCATGGAAATTTCAATACAATAATAAAAAGATTGTTAATCTGCATAAACAAAAAGGGTAAGAATGCAGAAGATAGAATATTAATGTTGTCAACCATGATTTGTAAACTGGGGGGGAGTGGGGGATAAAAGAAAGAAAGAGAAACTGTTGTATACCATTTCCTTGAACATTCATGGAAAGTTCAATAAAATAATAAAAAGATTGGTAATCTGCATAAAGAAAAAGAGTAAGAATGCAGAAGATAGAATATTAATGTTGTCAACCATGATTTGGAAGCTTGGTGCGTGGGGGATAAAAGAAAGAAAGAGAAATTGTTGTATCCCATTTCCTTGAACATTCATGAAATTTCAATAAAATAATGACAAGATTGTGAATCTGCATAAAGAAAAAGAGTATGAAGGCAGAAGATAGAATATTATGTTGTCAACCATGATTTGGAAGCTGGGGGGGGTGGGGGATGAAAGAAAGAAAGAAAAACTGTTGTATCCCATTTCCTTGAACATTCATTGAAATTTCAATAAAATAATAAGTAGATTGTTAATCTGCATAAAGAAAAAGTGTAAGAATGCAGAAGATATAATATTAATGTTGTCAACCATGATTTGTAAACTGGGGGGCAGTGGGGGATAAAAGAAAGAAAGAAAAACAGTTGTATACCATTTCCTTGAACATTCATGGAAAGTTCAATAAAATAATAAAAAGAATGGTAATCTGAATAAAGAAAAAGAATAAGAATGCAGAAGATAGAATATTAATGTTGGCAACCATGATTTGGAAGCTGGGGGGGGTGGGGGATGAAAGAAAGAAAGAAACACTGTTGTATCCCATTTCCTTGAACATTCATGGAAATTTCAATAAAATAATAAAAAGATTGTTAATCTGCATAAAGAAAAAGAGTAAGAATGCAGAAGATAGAATATTAATGTTGTCAACCATGATTTGGAAGGTGGGGGCGCTGGAGGATAAAAGAAAGAAAGAAAAACTGTTGTATACCATTTACTGGAATATTCATGGAAATTTCAATAAAATAAGAAAAAGATTGTTAATATGCATAAAGTAAAAGTGTAAGAATGCAGAAGATTGAATATTAATATTGTCAATCATGATTTGGAAGATGTTATGGGTGCTGGATAAAAGAAAGAAAGAAAAACTGTTGTATCCCATTTCCTTGAACATTCATGGAAATTTCAATAAAATAATAAAAAGATTGTTAATCTGCATAAAGGAAAAGTGTAAGAATGCAGAAGATAGAATATTAATGTTGTCAACCATGATTTGGAAGCTGGGGTCGCTGGAGGATAAAAGAAAGAAAGAAAAACTGCTGTATCCCATTTACTGGAACATTCATGGAAATTTCAATAAAATAATAAAAAGATTGTTAATCTGCATAAAGAAAAAGAGTAAGAATGCAGAAGATAGAATATTAATGTTGTCAACCATGATTTGTAAACTGGGGGGCAGTGGGGGATAAAAGAAAGAAAGAAAAACTGTTGTATACCATTTCCTTGCACATTCATGGAAATTTCAATAAAATAATAAAAAGATTGGTAATCTGCATAAAGAAAAAGTCTAAGAATGCCGAAGATTGAATATTAATCTTGTCAAGCATGATTTGGAAGCTGGGGGGGGGTGGGGGATAAAAGAAAGAAAGAAAAACTCTTGTATACCATTTCCTTGAACATTCATGGAAATTTCAATAAAATAATAAAAAGATTGGTAATCTGCATAAAGAAAAAGAGTAAGAATGCAGAAGATAGAATATTAATGTTGTCAACCATGATTTGGAAGCTTGGGGAGTGGGGGATAAAAGAAAGAAAGAGAAAATGTTGTATCCCATTTCCATGAACATTCATGAAATTTCAATAAAATAATGACAAGATTGTTAAATGCATAAAGAAAAAGAGTATGAAGGCAGAAGATAGAATATTATGTTGTCAACCATGTTCGGGAAGCTGGGGGGGTGGGGGATGAAAGAAAGAAAGAAAAACTCTTGTATCCCATTTCCTTGAACATTCATGGAAATTTCAATAAAATAATAAAAAGATTGTTCATCTGCATAAAGAAAAAGTGTAAGAATGCAGAAGATAAAATATTAATGTTGTCAACCATGATTTGGAAGCTGGGGGAGGTGGGGGATAAAAGAAAGAAAGAAAAACTGTTGTATCCCATTTCCTTGAACATTCATGGAAATTTCAATAAAATAATAAAAAGATTGTTCATATGCATAAAGAAAAAGTGTAAGAATGCAGAAGATAGACTATTAGTGTTGTGAACCATGATTTGGAAGCTTGGGGGGTGGGGGATAAAAGAAAGAAAGAAAAACTCTTGTGTCACATTTCTATGAACATTCATTGAAATTTCAATAAAATAATAAAGAGATTCTTAATCTGCATAGAGAAAAAGAGTAAGAATCCAGAAGATAGAATATTAATGTTGTCAACCATGATTTTGAAGCTGACGGGGGTGGGGGATAAAAGAAAGAAATAAACACTGTTGTATCCCATTTCCTTGAACATTCATGGAAAGTTCAATAAAATAATAAAAAGATTGGTAATCTGCATAAAGAAAAAGAGTAAGAATGCAGGAGATAGAATGTTAATGTTGTCAACCATGATTTGGAAGCTTGGTGCGTGGGGGATAAAAGAAAGAAAGAGAAATTGTTGTATCCCATTTCCTTGAACATTCATGAAATTTCAATAAAATAATGACAAGATTGTGAATCTGCATAAAGAAAAAGAGTATGAAGGCAGAAGATAGAATATTATGTTGTCAACCATGATTTGGAAGCTGGGGGGGGTGGGGGATGAAAGAAAGAAAGAAAAACTGTTGTATCCCATTTCCTTGAACATTCATTGAAATTTCAATAAAATAATAAGTAGATTGTTAATCTGCATAAAGAAAAAGTGTAAGAATGCAGAAGATATAATATTAATGTTGTCAACCATGATTTGTAAACTGGGGGGCAGTGGGGGATAAAAGAAAGAAAGAAAAACAGTTGTATACCATTTCCTTGAACATTCATGGAAAGTTCAATAAAATAATAAAAAGAATGGTAATCTGCATAAAGAAAAAGAATAAGAATGCAGAAGATAGAATATTAATGTTGGCAACCATGATTTGGAAGCTGGGGGGGGTGGGGGATGAAAGAAAGAAAGAAACACTGTTGTATCCCATTTCCTTGAACATTCATGGAAATTTCAATAAAATAATAAAAAGATTGTTAATCTGCATAAAGAAAAAGAGTAAGAATGCAGAAGATAGAATATTAATGTTGTCAACCATGATTTGGAAGGTGGGGGCGCTGGAGGATAAAAGAAAGAAAGAAAAACTGTTGTATACCATTTACTGGAATATTCATGGAAATTTCAATAAAATAAGAAAAAGATTGTTAATATGCATAAAGTAAAAGTGTAAGAATGCAGAAGATTGAATATTAATATTGTCAATCATGATTTGGAAGATGGCATGGGTGCTGGATAAAAGAAAGAAAGAAAAACTGTTGTATCCCATTTCCTTGAACATTCATGGAAATTTCAATAAAATAATAAAAAGATTGTTAATCTGCATAAAGGAAAAGTGTAAGAATGCAGAAGATAGAATATTAATGTTGTCAACCATGATTTGGAAGCTGGGGTCGCTGGAGGATAAAAGAAAGAAAGAAAAACTGCTGTATCCCATTTACTGGAACATTCATGGAAATTTCAATAAAATAATAAAAAGATTGTTAATCTGCATAAAGAAAAAGAGTAAGAATGCAGAAGATAGAATATTAATGTTGTCAACCATGATTTGTAAACTGGGGGGCAGTGGGGGATAAAAGAAAGAAAGAAAAACTGTTGTATACCATTTCCTTGCACATTCATGGAAATTTCAATAAAATAATAAAAAGATTGGTAATCTGCATAAAGAAAAAGTCTAAGAATGCCGAAGATTGAATATTAATCTTGTCAAGCATGATTTGGAAGCTGGGGGGGGGTGGGGGATAAAAGAAAGAAAGAAAAACTCTTGTATACCATTTCCTTGAACATTCATGGAAATTTCAATAAAATAATAAAAAGATTGGTAATCTGCATAAAGAAAAAGAGTAAGAATGCAGAAGATAGAATATTAATGTTGTCAACCATGATTTGGAAGCTTGGGGAGTGGGGGATAAAAGAAAGAAAGAGAAAATGTTGTATCCCATTTCCATGAACATTCATGAAATTTCAATAAAATAATGACAAGATTGTTAAATGCATAAAGAAAAAGAGTATGAAGGCAGAAGATAGAATATTATGTTGTCAACCATGTTCGGGAAGCTGGGGGGGTGGGGGATGAAAGAAAGAAAGAAAAACTCTTGTATCCCATTTCCTTGAACATTCATGGAAATTTCAATAAAATAATAAAAAGATTGTTCATCTGCATAAAGAAAAAGTGTAAGAATGCAGAAGATAAAATATTAATGTTGTCAACCATGATTTGGAAGCTGGGGGAGGTGGGGGATAAAAGAAAGAAAGAAAAACTGTTGTATCCCATTTCCTTGAACATTCATGGAAATTTCAATAAAATAATAAAAAGATTGTTCATATGCATAAAGAAAAAGTGTAAGAATGCAGAAGATAGACTATTAGTGTTGTGAACCATGATTTGGAAGCTTGGGGGGTGGGGGATAAAAGAAAGAAAGAAAAACTCTTGTGTCACATTTCTATGAACATTCATTGAAATTTCAATAAAATAATAAAGAGATTCTTAATCTGCATAGAGAAAAAGAGTAAGAATCCAGAAGATAGAATATTAATGTTGTCAACCATGATTTTGAAGCTGACGGGGGTGGGGGATAAAAGAAAGAAATAAACACTGTTGTATCCCATTTCCTTGAACATTCATGGAAAGTTCAATAAAATAATAAAAAGATTGGTAATCTGCATAAAGAAAAAGAGTAAGAATGCAGGAGATAGAATGTTAATGTTGTCAACCATGATTTGGAAGCTGGCGGGGGTGGGGGATAAAAGAAAGAAAGAAAAACTTTTTTATCCCATTTCCTTGAGCATTCATGGAAATTTCAATACAATACTAAAAAGATTGTTAATCTGCATAAACAAAAAGGGTAAGAATGCAGAAGATAGAATATTAATGTTGTCAACCATGATTTGTAAACTGGGGGGGAGTGGGGGATAAAAGAAAGAAAGAAAAACTGTTGTATTCCATTTCCTTGAACATTCATGGAAATTAAATTAAAATAATAAAAAGATTGTTCATCTGCATAAAGAAAAAGTGTAAGAATGCCGAAGATTGAATATTAGTATTGTCAAACACGATTTGGAAGCTGGGGGTGTGGGGGATAAAAGAAAGAAAGGAAAAATGCTGTATCCCATTTCCTTGGACATTCATGGAAATTTCAATAAAATAATGAATAGATTGTTATTTACATAAAGAAAAAGTGTAAGAATAAAGAAGATTGAATATTAATGTTGTCAACCATGATTTGGAATCTGGGGGGTGGTGGGGGATAAAAGAAAGAAAGAAAAACTGTTGTATACCATTTCCTTGAACATTCATGGAAATTTCAATAAAATAATAAAAAGATTGGTAATCTGCATAAAGAAAAAGTAAGAATTCACAAGATAGAATATTAATGTTGTCAACCATGATTTGGAAGCTTGGGGAGTGGGGGATAAAAGAAAGAAAGAGAAAATGTTGTATCCCATTTCCTTGAACATTCATGAAATTTCAATAAAATAATGACAAGATTGTTAAATGCATAAAGAAAAAGAGTATGAAGGCAGAAGATAGAATATTATGTTGTCAACCATGATTTGGAAGCTGGGGGGTTGGGGGATGAAAGAAAGAAAGAAAAATTGTTGTATCCCATTTCCTTGAACATTCATTGAAATTTCAATGAAATAATAAATAGATTGTTAATCTGCATAAAGAAAAAGTGTAAGAATGTAGAAGATAGAATATTAATCTTGTCAAGCATGATTTGGAAGCTGGGGGGGGTGGGGGATAAAAGAAAGAAAGAAAAACTGTTGTATCCCATTTCCTTGAACATTCATGGAAATTTCAATAAAATAATAAAGAGATTGTTAATCTGCATAAAGAAAAAGAGTAAGAATGCAGAAGATAGAATATTAATGTTGTCAACCATGATTTGGAAGCTGGGGTCGCTGGAGGATAAAAGAAAGAAAGAAAAACTGCTGTATCCCATTTACTGGAACATTCATGGAAATTTCAATAAAAAAATAAAAAGATTGTTAATCTGCATGAAGAAAAAGAGTAAGAATGCAGAAGATAGAATATTAATGTTGTCAACCATGATTTGTAAACTGGGGGGCAGTGGGGGATAAAAGAAAGAAAGAAAAACAGTTGTATACCATTTCCTTGAACATTCATGGAAAGTTCAATAAAATAATAAAAAGAATGGTAATCTGCATAAAGAAAAAGAATAAGAATGCAGAAGATAGAATATTAATGTTGTCAACCATGATTTGGAAGCTTGGAGCGTGGGGGATAAAAGAAAGAAAGAGAAATTGTTGTATCCCATTTCCTTGAACATTCATGGAATTTCAATAAAATAATGACAAGATTGTGAATCTGCATAAAGAAAAAGACTATGAAGGCAGAAGATAGAATATTATGTTGTCAACCATGATTTGGAAGCTGGGGGGGGTGGGGGATGAAAGAAAGAAAGAAAAACTGTTGTATCCCATTTCCTTGAACATTCATGGAAATTTCAATAAAATAATAAATAGATTGTTACTTACATAAAGAAAAAGTGTAAGAATGCCGAAGATTGAATATTAATATTGTCAACCATGATTTGGAATGTGGGGGGTGGTGGGGGATAAAAGAAAGAAAGAAAAACTGTTGTATACCATTTCCTTGCACATTCATGGAAATTTCAATAAAATAATAAAAAGATTGGTAATCTGCATAAAGAAAAAGTGTAAGAATGCCGAAGATTGAATATTAATGTTGTCAACCACGATTTGGAAGCTGGGGGCGTGGGGGATAAAAGAAAGAAAAAATGTTGTATCCCATTTCCTTGGACATTCATGGAAATTTCAATAAAATAATAAATAGATTGTTATTTACATAAAGAAAAAGTGTAAGAATACAGAAGATTGAATATTAATGTTGTCAACCATGATTTGGAAGGTGGGGGGTGGTGGGGGATAAAAGAAGGAAAGAAAAACTGTTGTATCCCATTTCCTTGAACATTCATGGAAATTTCAATAAAACAATAAAGAGATTGTTAATCTGCATAAAGAAAAAGTGTAAGAATGCAGAAGATAGAATATTAATGTTGTCAACCATGATTTGGAAGCTGGGGGCGCTAGAGGATAAAAGAAAGAAAGAAAAACTGTTGTATCCCATTTACTGGAACATTCATGGAAATTTCAATAAAACAATAAAGAGATTGTTAATCTGCATAAAGAAAAAGTGTAAGAATGCAGAAGATAGAATATTAATGTTGTCAACCATGATTTGGAAGCTGGAGTCGCTGGAGGATAAAAGAAAGAAAGAAAAACTGCTGTATCCCATTTACTGGAACATTCATGGAAATTTCAATAAAATAATAAAAAGATTGTTAATCTGCATAAAGAAAAAGAGTAAGAATGCAGAAGATAGAATATTAATGTTGTCAACCATGATTTGTAAACTGGGGGGCAGTGGGGGATAAAAGAAAGAAAGAAAAACTGTTGTATACCATTTCCTTGAACATTCATGGAAATTTCAATAAAATAATAAAAAGATTGTTCATATGCATAAAGAAAAAGTGTAAGAATGCAGAAGATAGACTATTAGTGTTGTGAACCATGATTTGGAAGCTTGGGGGGTGGGGGATGAAAGAAAGAAAGAAAAACTGTTGTATCCCATTTCCTTGAACATTCATGGAAATTTCAATAAAATAATAAAAAGATTGTTCATCTGCATAAAGAAAAAGTGTAAGAATGCAGAAGATAAAATATTAATGTTTTCAACCATGATTTGGAAGCTGGGGGAGGTGGGGGATAAAAGAAAGAAAGAAAAACTGTTGTATCCCATTTCCTTGAACATTCATGGAAATTTCAATAAAATAATAAAAAGATTGTTCATATGCATAAAGAAAAAGTGTAAGAATGCAGAAGATAGACTATTAGTGTTGTGAACCATGATTTGGAAGCTTGGGGGGTGGGGGATAAAAGAAAGAAAGAAAAACTCTTGTGTCACATTTCTATGAACATTCATTGAAATTTCAATAAAATAATAAAGAGATTCTTAATCTGCATAGAGAAAAAGAGTAAGAATGCAGAAGATAGAATATTAATGTTGTCAACCATGATTTTGAAGCTGACGGGGGTGGGGGATAAAAGAAAGAAAGAAACACTGTTGTATCCCATTTCCTTGAACATTCATGGAAAGTTCAATAAAATAATAAAAAGATTGGTAATCTGCATAAAGAAAAAGAGTAAGAATGCAGGAGATAGAATGTTAATGTTGTCAACCATGATTTGGAAGCTGGCGGGGGTGGGGGATAAAAGAAAGAAAGAAAAACTTTTTTATCCCATTTCCTTGAGCATTCATGGAAATTTCAATACAATACTAAAAAGATTGTTAATCTGCATAAACAAAAAGGGTAAGAATGCAGAAGATAGAATATTAATGTTGTCAACCATGATTTGTAAACTGGGGGGGAGTGGGGGATAAAAGAAAGAAAGAAAAACTGTTGTATTCCATTTCCTTGAACATTCATGGAAATTTCATTAAAATAATAAAAAGATTGTTCATCTGCATAAAGAAAAAGTGTAAGAATGCCGAAGATTGAATATTAATATTGTCAAACACGATTTGGAAGCTGGGGGCGTGGGGGATAAAAGAAAGAAAGAAAAAATGTTGTATCCCATTTCCTGGGACATTCATGGAAATTTCAATAAAATAATGAATAGATTGTTATTTACATAAAGAAAAAGTGTAAGAATAAAGAAGATTGAATATTAATGTTGTCAACCATGATTTGGAATCTGGGGGGTGGTGGGGGATAAAAGAAAGAAAGAAAAACTGTTGTATACCATTTCCTTGAACATTCATGGAAATTTCAATAAAATAATAAAAAGATTGGTAATCTGCATAAAGAAAAAGAGTAAGAATTCACAAGATAGAATATTAATGTTGTCAACCATGATTTGGAAGCTTGGGGAGTGGGGGATAAAAGAAAGAAAGAGAAAATGTTGTATCCCATTTCCTTGAACATTCATGAAATTTCAATAAAATAATGACAAGATTGTTAAATGCATAAAGAAAAAGAGTATGAAGGCAGAAGATAGAATATTATGTTGTCAACCATGATTGGGAAGCTGGGGGGGGTGGGGGATGAAAGAAAGAAAGAAAAATTGTTGTATCCCATTTCCTTGAACATTCATTGAAATTTCAATGAAATAATAAATAGATTGTTAATCTGCATAAAGAAAAAGTGTAAGAATGTAGAAGATAGAATATTAATCTTGTCAAGCATGATTTGGAAGCTTGGGGGGTGGGGATAAAAGAAAGAAAGAGAAATTGTTGTATCCTAATTCCTTGAACATTCATAAAATTTCAATAAAATAATAAAAAGATTGTCAATCTGCATAAAGAAAAAGAGTAAGAATGTAGAAGATAGAATATGAATGTTTTCAACCATGATTTGGAAGCTGGGGGGTTGGGGGATGATAGAAAGAAAGAAAAAGTGTCGTATCCCATTTCCTTGAACATTCATGGAAATTTCAATAAAATAACAAAAAGATTGTTAACCTGCGTAAAGAAAGAGTTAGAATGCCGAAGATAGAATATTAATTTTGGGAACCATGATTTGGAAGCTGGGGGGGGTGGGGGATGAAAGAAAGAAAGAAAAACTTTTGTATCACATTTCCTTGAACATTCATGGAAATTTCAATAAAATAATAAAAAGATTGTTAATCTGCATAAAGAAAAAGTGTAAGAATGCAGAAGATAGAATATTAATGTTGTCAACCATGATTTGGAAGCTGGGGGCGCTGGAGGATAAAAGAAAGAAAGAAAAACTGTTGTATCCCATTTACTGGAATATTCATGGAAATTTCAATAAAATAAGAAAAAGATTGTTAATCTGCATAAAGAAAAAGAGTAAGAATGCAGAAGATTGAATATTAATGTTGTCAACCATGATTTGGAAGATGGCAGGGGTGCTGGATAAAAGAAAGAAAGAAAAACTGTTGTATCCCATTTCCTTGAACATTCATGGAAATTTCAATAAAATAATAAAAAGATTGTTAATCTGCATAAAGAAAAAGAGTAAGAATGCAGAAGATAGAATATTAATGTTGTCAACCATGATTTGGAAGCTGGGGTCGCTGGAGGATAAAAGAAAGAAAGAAAAACTGCTGTATCCCATTTACTGGAACATTCATGGAAATTTCAATAAAAAAATAAAAAGATTGTTAATCTGCATAAAGAAAAAGAGTAAGAATGCAGAAGATAGAATATTAATGTTGTCAACCATGATTTGTAAACTGGGGGGCAGTGGGGGATAAAAGAAAGAAAGAAAAACAGTTGTATACCATTTCCTTGAACATTCATGGAAAGTTCAATAAAATAATAAAAAGAATGGTAATCTGCATAAAGAAAAAGAATAAGAATGCAGAAGATAGAATATTAATGTTGTCAACCATGATTTGGAAGCTTGGAGCGTGGGGGATAAAAGAAAGAAAGAGAAATTGTTGTATCCCATTTCCTTGAACATTCATGGAATTTCAATAAAATAATGACAAGATTGTGAATCTGCATAAAGAAAAAGACTATGAAGGCAGAAGGTAGAATATTATGTTGTCAACCATGATTTGGAAGCTGGGGGGGGGTGGGGGATGAAAGAAAGAAAGAAAAACTGTTGTATCCCATTTCCTTGAACATTCATGGAAATTTCAATAAAATAATAAATAGATTGTTACTTACATAAAGAAAAAGTGTAAGAATGCCGAAGATTGAATATTAATATTGTCAACCATGATTTGGAATGTGGGGGGTGGTGGGGGATAAAAGAAAGAAAGAAAAACTGTTGTATACCATTTCCTAGCACATTCATGGAAATTTCAATAAAATAATAAAAAGATTGGTAATCTGCATAAAGAAAAAGTGTAAGAATGCCAAAGATTGAATATTAATGTTGTCAACCACGATTTGGAAGCTGGGGGCGTGGGGGATAAAAGAAAGAAAGAAAAAATGTTGTATCCCATTTCCTTGGACATTCATATAAATTTCAATAAAATAATAAATAGATTGTTATTTACCTAAAGAAAAAGTGTAAGAATACAGAAGATTGAATATTAATGTTGTCAACCATGATTTGGAAGGTGGGGGGTGGTGGGGGATAAAAGAAGGAAAGAAAAACTGTTGTATACCATTTCCTTGAACATTCATGGAAATTTCAATAAAATAATAAAAAGATTGGTAATCTGCATAAAGAAAAAGAGTAAGAATGCAGAAGATAGAATATTAATGTTGTCAACCATGATTTGGAAGCTTGGGGAGTGGGGGATAAAAGAAAGAAAGAGAAAATGTTGTATCCCATTTCCTTGAACATTCATGAAATTTCAATAAAATAATGACAAGATTGTTAAATGCATAAAGAAAAAGAGTATGAAGGCAGAAGATAGAATATTATGTTGTCAACCATGATTTGGTAGCTGGGGGGGGGGATGAAAGAAAGAAAGAAAAACTGTTGTATCCCATATCCTTGAACATTCATGGAAATTTCAATAAAATAATAAATAGATTGTTATTTACATAAAGAAAAAGTGTAAGAATGCCGAAGATTGAATATTAATGTTGTCAACCATGAATTGGAAGGTGGGGGGTGGTGGGGGATAAAAGAAAAAAAGAAAAAGTGTTGTATACCATTTCCTTGCACATTCATGGATATTTCAATAAAATAATAAAAAGATTGGTAATCTGCATTAAGAAAAAGTGTAAGAATGCAGAAGATTGAATATTACTGTTGCCAACCATGATTTGGAAGCTTGGGGAGTGGGGGATAAAAGAAAGAAAGAGAAAATGTTGTATCCCATTTCCTTGAACATTCATGAAATTTCAATAAAATAATGACAAGATTGTTAAATGCATAAAGAAATAGAGTATGAAGGCAGAAGATAGAATATTATGTTGTCAACCATGATTTGGAAGCTGGGGGTGGTGGGGGATGAAAGAAAGAAAGAAAAACTGTTGTATCCCATTTCCTTGAATATTCATGGAAATTTCAATAAAATAATAAAAAGATTGTTCATCTGCATAAAGAAAAAGTGTAAGAATGCAGAAGATAAAATATTAATGTTGTCAACCATGATTTGGAAGCTGGGGGAGGTGGGGGATAAAAGAAAGAAAGAAAAACTGTTGTATCCCATTTCCTTGAACATTCATGGAAATTTCAATAAAATAATAAAAAGATTGTTCATATGCATAAAGAAAAATTGTAAGAATGCAGAAGATAGACTATTAGTGTTGTGAACCATGATTTGGAAGCTTGGGGGGTGGGGGATAAAAGAAAGAAAGAAAAACTCTTGTGTCACATTTCTATGAACATTCATTGAAATTTCAATAAAATAATAAAGAGATTCTTAATCTGCATAGAGAAAAAGAGTAAGAATGCAGAAGATAGAATATTAATGTTGTCAACCATGATTTTGAAGCTGACGGGGGTGGGGGATAAAAGAAAGAAAGAAACACTGTTGTATCCCATTTCCTTGAACATTCATGGAAAGTTCAATAAGATAATAAAAAGATTGGTAATCTGCATAAAGAAAAAGAGTAAGAATGCAGCAGATAGAATGTTAATGTTGTCAACCATGATTTGGAAGCCTGTGGGGGTGGGGGATAAAAGAAAGAAAGAAAAACATTTTTATCCCATTTCCTTGAACATTCATGGAAATTTCAATACAATAATAAAAAGATTGGTAATCTGCATAAAGAAAAAGAGTAAGAATGCAGAAGATAGAATATTAATGTTGTCAACCATGATTTGGAAGCTTGGAGCGTGGGGGATAAAAGAAAGAAAGAGAAATTGTTGTATCCCATTTCCTTGAACATTCATGGAAAGTTCAATAAAATAATAAAAAGATTGGTAATCTGCATAAAGAAAAAGAGTAAGAATGCAGAAGATAGAATATTAATGTTGTCAACCATGATTTGGAAGCTTGGAGCGTGGGGGATAAAAGAAAGAAAGAGAAATTGTTGTATCCCATTTCCTTGAACATTCATGAAATTTCAATAAAATAATGACAAGATTGTGAATCTGCATAAAGAAAAAGAGTATGAAGGCAGAAGATAGAATATTATGTTGTCAACCATGATTTGGAAGCTGGGGTCGCTGGAGGATAAAAGAAAGAAAGAAAAACTGCTGTATCCCATTTACTGGAACATTCATGGAAATTTCAATTAAAAAATAAAAAGATTGTGAATCTGCATAAAGAAAAAGAGTAAGAATGCAGAAGATAGAATATTAATGTTGTCAACCATGATTTGTAAACTGGGGGGCAGTGGGGGATAAAAGAAAGAAAGAAAAACAGTTGTATACCATTTCCTTGAACATTCATGGAATTTCAATAAAATAATGACAAGATTGTGAATCTGCATAAAGAAAAAGACTATGAAGGCAGAAGATAGATTATTATGTTGTCAACCATGATTTGGAAGCTGGGGGGGGTGGAGAATGAAAGAAAGAAAGAAAAACTGTTGTATCCCATTTCCTTGAACATTCATGGAAATTTCAATAAAATAATAAATAGATTGTTACTTACATAAAGAAAAAGTGTAAGAATGAAGACGATTGAATATTAATATTGTCAACCATGATTTGGAAGGTTGGGGGTGGTGGGGGATAAAAGAAAGAAAGAAAAAATGTTGTATCCCATTTCCTTGGACATTCATGGAAATTTCAATAAAATAATAAATAGATTGTTATTTACATAAAGAAAAAGTGTAAGAATACAGAAGATTGAATATTAATGTTGTCAACCATGATTTGGAAGGTGGGGGGTGGTGGGGGATAAAAGAAGGAAAGAAAAACTGTTGTATACCATTTCCTTGAACATTCATGGAAATTTCAATAAAATAATAAAAAGATTGGTAATCTGCATGAAGAAAAAGAGTAAGAATGCAGAAGATAGAATATTAATGTTGTCAACCATGATTTGGAAGCTTGGGGAGTGGGGGATAAAAGAAAGAAAGAGAAAATGTTGTATCCCATTTCCTTGAACATTCATGAAATTTCAATAAAATAATGACAAGATTGTTAAATGCATAAAGAAAAAGAGTATGAAGGCAGAAGATAGAATATTATGTTGTCAACCATGATTTGGTAGCTGGGGGGGGATGAAAGAAAGAAAGAAAAACTGTTGTATCCCATTTCCTTGAATATTCATGGAAATTTCAATAAAATAATAAAAAGATTGTTCATCTGCATGAAGAAAAAGTGTAAGAATGCAGAAGATAGACTATTAGTGTTGTGAACCATGATTTGGAAGCTTGGGGGGTGGGGGATAAAAGAAAGAAAGAAAAACTCTTGTGTCACATTTCTATGAACATTCATTGAAATTTCAATAAAATAATAAAGAGATTCTTAATCTGCATAGAGAAAAAGAGTAAGAATGCAGAAGATAGAATATTAATGTTGTCAACCATGATTTTGAAGCTGAAGGGGGTGGGGGATAAAAGAAAGAAAGAAACACTGTTGTATCCCATTTCCTTGAACATTCATGGAAAGTTCAATAAGATAATAAAAAGATTGGTAATCTGCATAAAGAAAAAGAGTAAGAATGCAGGAGATAGAATGTTAATGTTGTCAACCATGATTTGGAAGCTGGTGGGGGTGGGGGATAAAAGAAAGAAAGAAAAACTTTTTTATCCCATTTCCTTGAACATTCATGGAAATTTCAATACAATAATAAAAAGATTGTTAATCTGCATAAACAAAAAGGGTAAGAATGCAGAAGATAGAATATTAATGTTGTCAACCATGATTTGTAAACTGGGGGGGAGTGGGGGATAAAAGAAAGAAAGAGAAACTGTTGTATACCATTTCCTTGTACATTCATGGAAAGTTCAATAAAATAATAAAAAGATTGGTAATCTGCATAAAGAAAAAGAGTAAGAATGCAGAAGATAGAATATTAATGTTGTCAACCATGATTTGGAAGCTTGGAGCGTGGGGGATAAAAGAAAGAAAGAGAAATTGTTGTATCCCATTTCCTTGAACATTCATGAAATTTCAATAAAATAATGACAAGATTGTGAATCTGCATAAAGAAAAAGAGTATGAAGGCAGAAGATAGAATATTATGTTTTCAACCATGATTTGGAAGCTGGGGGGGTGGGGGATGAAAGAAAGAAAGAAAAACTGTTGTATCCCATTTCCTTGAACATTCATGGAAATTTGAATAAAATAATAAATAGATTGTTATTTACATAAAGAAAAAGTGTAAGAATGCCGAAGATAGAATATTAATGTTGTCAACCATGATTTGGAATGTGGGGGGTGGTGGGGGATAAAAGAAAGAAAGAAAAACTGTTGTATACCATTTCCTTGCACATTCATGGAAATTTCAATAAAATAATAAAAAGATTGGTAATCTGCATAAAGAAAAAGTGTAAGAATGCCGAAGATTGAATATTAATGTTGTCAACCACGATTTGGAAGCTGGGGGCGTGGGGGATAAAAGAAAGAAAGAAAAAATGTTGAATCCCATTTCCTTGGACATTCATGGAAATTTCAATAAAATAATAAATATATTGTTATTTACATAAAGAAAAAGTGTAAGAATACAGAAGATTGAATATTAATGTTGTCAACCACGATTTGGAAGGTGGGGGGTGGTGGGGGATAAAAGAAAGAAAGAAAAACTGTTGTATACCATTTCCTTGAACATTCATGGAAATTTCAATAAAATAATAAAAAGATTGGTAATCTGCATAAAGAAAAAGAGTAAGAATGCAGAAGATAGAATATTAATGTTGTCAACCATGATTTGGAAGCTTGGGGAGTGGGGGATAAAAGAAAGAAAGAGAAAATGTTGTATCCCATTTCCTTGAACATTCATGAAATTTCAATAAAATAATGACAAGATTGTTAAATGCATAAAGAAAAAGAGTATGAAGGCAGAAGATAGAATATTATGTTGTCAACCATGATTTGGAAGCTGGGGGTGGGTGGGGGATGAAAGAAAGAAAGAAAAACTGTTGTATCCCATTTCCTTGAACATTCATGGAAATTTCAATAAAATAATAAAAAGATTGTTCATCTGCATAAAGAAAAAGTGTAAGAATGCAGAAGATAGAATATTAATGTTGTCAACCATGATTTGGAAGCTGGGGGAGGTGGGGGATAAAAGAAAGAAAGAAAAACTGTTGTATCCCATTTCCTTGAACATTCATGGAAATTTCAATAAAATAATAAAAAGATTGTTCATATGCATAAAGAAAAAGTGTAAGAATGCAGAAGATAGACTATTAGTGTTGTGAACCATGATTTGGAAGCTTGGGGGGTGGGGGATAAAAGAAAGAAAGAAAAACTCTTGTGTCACATTTCTATGAACATTCATTGAAATTTCAATAAAATAATAAAGAGATTCTTAATCTGCATAGAGAAAAAGAGTAAGAATGCAGAAGTTAGAATATTAGTGTTGTCAACCATGATTTTGACGCTGGGGTGGTGGGTGATAAAAGAAAGAAAGAAAAACTGTTGCGTCCCATTTCCTTGAACATTCATGGAAATTTCAATAAAATAATAAAAAGATTGCTAATCTGCATAAAGAAAAAGAGTAAGAATGCAGAAGATGGAATATTAATGTTGTCAACCATGATTTGGAAGCCGGGGGGGGGGCGATAAAAGAAAGAAAGATAAACTGTTGTATCCCGTTTCCTTGAACACTCATGGAAATTTCAATAAAATAATAAAAAGATTGTTAATCTGCATAGAGAAAAAGTGTAAGAATGCAGAAGATGGAATATTAATGTTGTCAACCATGATTTGGAAGCTGTGGGGGTAGGGGGATGAAAGAAAGAAAGAAAAACTGTTGTATCATTTCCTTGAACATTGATGGAAATTTCAATAAAATAATTAAAAGATTGTTAATCTGCATAAAGAAAAAGTGTAAGAATGCAGAACATTGAATATTAATATTGTCAACCACGATTTGGAAGCTGGGTGCGTGGGTGTTGAAAGAAAGAAAGAAATAATGTTGTATCACATTTCCTTGAACATTCATGGAAATTTCAATAAAATATTAAAAAGATTGTTAGTCTGCATAAAGAAAAAGTGTAAGAATGCAGAAGATAGAATATTAATGTTGTCAACCATGATTTGGAAGCTGGGGGATAAAAGAAAGTAAGAAAAACTGTTGTATCCCATTTCCTTGACCATTCATGGAAATTTCAATAAAATAATAAAAAGATAGATAATCTGCATAAAGAAAAAGAGTAAGAATGCAGAAGATAGAATATTAATGTTGTCAACCATGATTTAGAAGCTGCGGGCCAGTGGGGGATAAAAGAAAGAAAGAAAAACCGTTGTATCCAATTTCCTTGAACATTCATGGAAATTTTAATAAAATAATAAAAAGATTGTTAATCTGCATAAAGGAAAAGTGTAAGAATACAGAAGATTGAATATTAATGTTTCCAACCATGATTTGGAAGGTGGGAGGTGGTGGGGGATAAAAGAAAGAAAGAAAAACTGTTGTATTCCATTTCCTTGAACATTCATGGAAATTTCATTAAAATAATAAAAAGATTGTTCATCTGCATAAAGAAAAAGTGTAAGAATGCCGAAGATTGAATATTAATGTTGTCAACCATGATTTGTAAACTTGGGGGGAGTGGGGGATAAAAGAAAGAAAGAAATACAGTTGTATACCATTTCCTTGAACATTCATGGAAAGTTCAATAAAATAATAAAAAGAATGGTAATCTGCATAAAGAAAAAGAATAAGAATGCAGAAGATAGAATATTAATGTTGTCAACCATGATTTGGAAGCTTGGAGCGTGGGGGATAAAAGAAAGAAAAAGAAATTGTTGTATCCCATTTCCTTGAACATTCATGGAATTTCAATAAAATTATGACAAGATTGTGAATCTGCATAAAGAAAAAGAGTATGAAGGCAGAAGATAGAATATTATGTTGTCAACCATGATTTGGAAGCTGGGGGGGGTGGGGGATGAAAGAAAGAAAGAAAAACTGTTGTATCCCATTTCCTTGAACATTCATGGAAATTTCAATAAAATAATAAATAGATTGTTATTTACATAAAGAAAAAGTGTAAGAATGCCTAAGATTGAATATTAATGTTGTCAACCATGATTTGGAAGGTGGGGGGTGGTAGGGGATAAAAGAAAGAAAGAAAAAATGTTGTATACCATTTCCTTGAACATTCATGGAAATTTCAATAAAATAATAAAAGATTGTTAATCTGCATAAAGAAAAAGAGTAAGAATGCAGGAGATAGAATGTTCATGTTGTCAACCATGATTTGGAAGCTGGCGGGGGTGGGGGATAAAAGAAAGAAAGAAAAACTGTTGTGTCCCATTTCCTTGAACATTCATGGAAATTTCAATACAATAATAAAAAGATTGTTAATCTGCATAAAGAAAAAGAGTAAGAATGCAGAAGATAGAATATTAATGTTGTCAACCATGATTTGGAAGCTTGGAGCGTGGGGGATAAAAGAAAGAAAGAGAAATTGTTGTATCCCATTTCCTTGAACATTCATGAAATTTCAATAAAATAATGACAAGATTGTGAATCTGCATAAAGAAAAAGAGTATGAAGGCAGAAGATAGAATATTATGTTGTCAACCATGATTTGGAAGCTGGGGTCGCTGGAGGATAAAAGAAAGAAAGAAAAACTGCTGTATCCCATTTACTGGAACATTCATGGAAATTTCAATTAAAAAATAAAAAGATTGTGAATCTGCATAAAGAAAAAGAGTAAGAATGCAGAAGATAGAATATTAATGTTGTCAACCATGATTTGTAAACTGGGGGGCAGTGGGGGATAAAAGAAAGAAAGAAAAACAGTTGTATACCATTTCCTTGAACATTCATGGAATTTCAATAAAATAATGACAAGATTGTGAATCTGCATAAAGAAAAAGACTATGAAGGCAGAAGATAGATTATTATGTTGTCAACCATGATTTGGAAGCTGGGGGGGGTGGAGAATGAAAGAAAGAAAGAAAAACTGTTGTATCCCATTTCCTTGAACATTCATGGAAATTTCAATAAAATAATAAATAGATTGTTACTTACATAAAGAAAAAGTGTAAGAATGAAGAAGATTGAATATTAATATTGTCAACCATGATTTGGAAGGTTGGGGGTGGTGGGGGATAAAAGAAAGAAAGAAAAAATGTTGTATCCCATTTCCTTGGACATTCATGGAAATTTCAATAAAATAATAAATAGATTGTTATTTACATAAAGAAAAAGTGTAAGAATACAGAAGATTGAATATTAATGTTGTCAACCATGATTTGGAAGGTGGGGGGTGGTGGGGGATAAAAGAAGGAAAGAAAAACTGTTGTATACCATTTCCTTGAACATTCATGGAAATTTCAATAAAATAATAAAAAGATTGGTAATCTGCATGAAGAAAAAGAGTAAGAATGCAGAAGATAGAATATTAATGTTGTCAACCATGATTTGGAAGCTTGGGGAGTGGGGGATAAAAGAAAGAAAGAGAAAATGTTGTATCCCATTTCCTTGAACATTCATGAAATTTCAATAAAATAATGACAAGATTGTTAAATGCATAAAGAAAAAGAGTATGAAGGCAGAAGATAGAATATTATGTTGTCAACCATGATTTGGTAGCTGGGGGGGGATGAAAGAAAGAAAGAAAAACTGTTGTATCCCATTTCCTTGAATATTCATGGAAATTTCAATAAAATAATAAAAAGATTGTTCATCTGCATGAAGAAAAAGTGTAAGAATGCAGAAGATAGACTATTAGTGTTGTGAACCATGATTTGGAAGCTTGGGGGGTGGGGGATAAAAGAAAGAAAGAAAAACTCTTGTGTCACATTTCTATGAACATTCATTGAAATTTCAATAAAATAATAAAGAGATTCTTAATCTGCATAGAGAAAAAGAGTAAGAATGCAGAAGATAGAATATTAATGTTGTCAACCATGATTTTGAAGCTGAAGGGGGTGGGGGATAAAAGAAAGAAAGAAACACTGTTGTATCCCATTTCCTTGAACATTCATGGAAAGTTCAATAAGATAATAAAAAGATTGGTAATCTGCATAAAGAAAAAGAGTAAGAATGCAGGAGATAGAATGTTAATGTTGTCAACCATGATTTGGAAGCTGGTGGGGGTGGGGGATAAAAGAAAGAAAGAAAAACTTTTTTATCCCATTTCCTTGAACATTCATGGAAATTTCAATACAATAATAAAAAGATTGTTAATCTGCATAAACAAAAAGGGTAAGAATGCAGAAGATAGAATATTAATGTTGTCAACCATGATTTGTAAACTGGGGGGGAGTGGGGGATAAAAGAAAGAAAGAGAAACTGTTGTATACCATTTCCTTGTACATTCATGGAAAGTTCAATAAAATAATAAAAAGATTGGTAATCTGCATAAAGAAAAAGAGTAAGAATGCAGAAGATAGAATATTAATGTTGTCAACCATGATTTGGAAGCTTGGAGCGTGGGGGATAAAAGAAAGAAAGAGAAATTGTTGTATCCCATTTCCTTGAACATTCATGAAATTTCAATAAAATAATGACAAGATTGTGAATCTGCATAAAGAAAAAGAGTATGAAGGCAGAAGATAGAATATTATGTTTTCAACCATGATTTGGAAGCTGGGGGGGTGGGGGATGAAAGAAAGAAAGAAAAACTGTTGTATCCCATTTCCTTGAACATTCATGGAAATTTGAATAAAATAATAAATAGATTGTTATTTACATAAAGAAAAAGTGTAAGAATGCCGAAGATAGAATATTAATGTTGTCAACCATGATTTGGAATGTGGGGGGTGGTGGGGGATAAAAGAAAGAAAGAAAAACTGTTGTATACCATTTCCTTGCACATTCATGGAAATTTCAATAAAATAATAAAAAGATTGGTAATCTGCATAAAGAAAAAGTGTAAGAATGCCGAAGATTGAATATTAATGTTGTCAACCACGATTTGGAAGCTGGGGGCGTGGGGGATAAAAGAAAGAAAGAAAAAATGTTGAATCCCATTTCCTTGGACATTCATGGAAATTTCAATAAAATAATAAATATATTGTTATTTACATAAAGAAAAAGTGTAAGAATACAGAAGATTGAATATTAATGTTGTCAACCACGATTTGGAAGGTGGGGGGTGGTGGGGGATAAAAGAAAGAAAGAAAAACTGTTGTATACCATTTCCTTGAACATTCATGGAAATTTCAATAAAATAATAAAAAGATTGGTAATCTGCATAAAGAAAAAGAGTAAGAATGCAGAAGATAGAATATTAATGTTGTCAACCATGATTTGGAAGCTTGGGGAGTGGGGGATAAAAGAAAGAAAGAGAAAATGTTGTATCCCATTTCCTTGAACATTCATGAAATTTCAATAAAATAATGACAAGATTGTTAAATGCATAAAGAAAAAGAGTATGAAGGCAGAAGATAGAATATTATGTTGTCAACCATGATTTGGAAGCTGGGGGTGGGTGGGGGATGAAAGAAAGAAAGAAAAACTGTTGTATCCCATTTCCTTGAACATTCATGGAAATTTCAATAAAATAATAAAAAGATTGTTCATCTGCATAAAGAAAAAGTGTAAGAATGCAGAAGATAGAATATTAATGTTGTCAACCATGATTTGGAAGCTGGGGGAGGTGGGGGATAAAAGAAAGAAAGAAAAACTGTTGTATCCCATTTCCTTGAACATTCATGGAAATTTCAATAAAATAATAAAAAGATTGTTCATATGCATAAAGAAAAAGTGTAAGAATGCAGAAGATAGACTATTAGTGTTGTGAACCATGATTTGGAAGCTTGGGGGGTGGGGGATAAAAGAAAGAAAGAAAAACTCTTGTGTCACATTTCTATGAACATTCATTGAAATTTCAATAAAATAATAAAGAGATTCTTAATCTGCATAGAGAAAAAGAGTAAGAATGCAGAAGTTAGAATATTAGTGTTGTCAACCATGATTTTGACGCTGGGGTGGTGGGTGATAAAAGAAAGAAAGAAAAACTGTTGCGTCCCATTTCCTTGAACATTCATGGAAATTTCAATAAAATAATAAAAAGATTGCTAATCTGCATAAAGAAAAAGAGTAAGAATGCAGAAGATGGAATATTAATGTTGTCAAACATGATTTGGAAGCCGGGGGGGGGGCGATAAAAGAAAGAAAGATAAACTGTTGTATCCCGTTTCCTTGAACACTCATGGAAATTTCAATAAAATAATAAAAAGATTGTTAATCTGCATAGAGAAAAAGTGTAAGAATGCAGAAGATGGAATATTAATGTTGTCAACCATGATTTGGAAGCTGTGGGGGTAGGGGGATGAAAGAAAGAAAGAAAAACTGTTGTATCATTTCCTTGAACATTGATGGAAATTTCAATAAAATAATTAAAAGATTGTTAATCTGCATAAAGAAAAAGTGTAAGAATGCAGAACATTGAATATTAATATTGTCAACCACGATTTGGAAGCTGGGTGCGTGGGTGTTGAAAGAAAGAAAGAAATAATGTTGTATCACATTTCCTTGAACATTCATGGAAATTTCAATAAAATATTAAAAAGATTGTTAGTCTGCATAAAGAAAAAGTGTAAGAATGCAGAAGATAGAATATTAATGTTGTCAACCATGATTTGGAAGCTGGGGGATAAAAGAAAGTAAGAAAAACTGTTGTATCCCATTTCCTTGACCATTCATGGAAATTTCAATAAAATAATAAAAAGATAGATAATCTGCATAAAGAAAAAGAGTAAGAATGCAGAAGATAGAATATTAATGTTGTCAACCATGATTTAGAAGCTGCGGGCCAGTGGGGGATAAAAGAAAGAAAGAAAAACCGTTGTATCCAATTTCCTTGAACATTCATGGAAATTTTAATAAAATAATAAAAAGATTGTTAATCTGCATAAAGGAAAAGTGTAAGAATGCAGAAGATTGAATATTAATGTTGCCAACCATGATTTGGAAGGTGGGAGGTGGTGGGGGATAAAAGAAAGAAAGAAAAACTGTTGTATTCCATTTCCTTGAACATTCATGGAAATTTCATTAAAATAATAAAAAGATTGTTCATCTGCATAAAGAAAAAGTGTAAGAATGCCGAAGATTGAATATTAATGTTGTCAACCATGATTTGTAAACTTGGGGGGAGTGGGGGATAAAAGAAAGAAAGAAATACAGTTGTATACCATTTCCTTGAACATTCATGGAAAGTTCAATAAAATAATAAAAAGAATGGTAATCTGCATAAAGAAAAAGAATAAGAATGCAGAAGATAGAATATTAATGTTGTCAACCATGATTTGGAAGCTTGGAGCGTGGGGGATAAAAGAAAGAAAAAGAAATTGTTGTATCCCATTTCCTTGAACATTCATGGAATTTCAATAAAATTATGACAAGATTGTGAATCTGCATAAAGAAAAAGAGTATGAAGGCAGAAGATAGAATATTATGTTGTCAACCATGATTTGGAAGCTGGGGGGGGTGGGGGATGAAAGAAAGAAAGAAAAACTGTTGTATCCCATTTCCTTGAACATTCATGGAAATTTCAATAAAATAATAAATAGATTGTTATTTACATAAAGAAAAAGTGTAAGAATGCCTAAGATTGAATATTAATGTTGTCAACCATGATTTGGAAGGTGGGGGGTGGTAGGGGATAAAAGAAAGAAAGAAAAAATGTTGTATACCATTTCCTTGAACATTCATGGAAATTTCAATAAAATAATAAAAGATTGTTAATCTGCATAAAGAAAAAGAGTAAGAATGCAGGAGATAGAATGTTCATGTTGTCAACCATGATTTGGAAGCTGGCGGGGGTGGGGGATAAAAGAAAGAAAGAAAAACTGTTGTGTCCCATTTCCTTGAACATTCATGGAAATTTCAATACAATAATAAAAAGATTGTTAATCTGCATAAAGAAAAAGAGTAAGAATGCAGAAGATAGAATATTAATGTTGTCAACCATGTTTTGGAAGCTGGGGGGTTGTGGGGGATAAAAAAAAGAAAGAAAAACTGTTGTATCCCATTTCCTTGAACATTCATGGAAATTTCAATAAAATAAGAAAAAGATTGTTAATCTGCACAAAGTAAAAGTGTAAGAATGCAGAAGATTAAATATTTATGTTGTCAACCATGATTTGGAAGATGGCGGGGGTGCTGGATAAAAGAAAGAAAGAAAAACTGTTGTATACCATTTCCTTGAACATTCATGGAAATTTCAATAAAATAATGAAAAGATTGTTAATCTGCATAAAGAAAGAGTGTAAGAATGCAGAAGATAGAATATTAATGTTGTCAACCATGAATTAGAAGCTGCGGGCAAGTGGGGGATAAAAGAAAGAAAGAAAAACCGTTGTATCCAATTTCCTTGAACATTCATGGAAATTTTAATAAAATAATAAAAAGATTGTTAATCTGCATAAAGTAAAAGTGTAAGAATGCAGAAGATTGAATATTAATATTGTCAACCACGATTTGGAAGCTGGGGGCGTGGGGGATAAAAGAAAGAAAGAAAAAATGTTGTATCCCATTTCCTTGGACATTCATGGAAATTTCAATAAAATAATAAATAGATTGTTATTTACATAAAGAAAAAGTGTAAGATTACAGAAGATTGAATATTAATGTTGTCAACCATGATTTGGAAGGTGGGGGGTGGTGGGGGATAAAAGAAAGAAAGAAAAACTGTCGTATCCCATTTCCTTGAACATTCATGGAAATTTCAATTAAATAACAGAAAGATTGTTAACCTGCGTAAAGAAAGAGTTAGAATGCAGAAGATAGATTATTAATGTTGTCAACCATGATTTGGAAGGTGGGGGGTGGTGGGGGATAAAAGAAAGAAAGAAAAACTGTTGTATACCATTTCCTTGAACATTCATGGAAATTTCAATAAAATAATAAAAAGATTGGTAATCTGCATAAAGAAAAAGACTAAGAATTCAGAAGATAGAATATTAATGTTGTCAACCATGATTTGGAAGCTTGGGGAGCGGGGGATAAAAGAAAGAAAGAGAAAATGTTGTATCCCATTTCCTTGAACATTCATGAAATTTCAATAAAATAATGAAAAGATTGTTAAATGCATAAAGAAAAAGAGTATGAAGGCAGAAGATAGAATATTATGTTGTCAACCATGATTTGGAAGCTGGGGGCGGTGGGGGATGAAAGAAAGAAAGAAAAACTGTTGTATCCCATTTCCTTGAACATCCATTGAAATTTCAATAAAATAATAAGTAGATTGTTAATCTGCATAAAGAAAAAGTGTAAGAATGCAGAAGATAGAATATTAATGTTTTCAACCAAGATTTGGAAGCTGGGGGGGAGTGGGGGGTAAAAGAAAGAAAGAAAAACTGTTGTATACCATTTCCTTGAACATTCATGGAAATTTCAGTAAAATAATAAAAAGAGTGTTATTCTGCATAAAGAAAAAGAGTAAGAATGCAGAAGAGAGATTATTAATCTTGTCAACCATGATTTGGAAGCTTGGGGTGGTGGGGGATAAAAGAAAGATAGAGAAATTGCTGTATCCCAATCCCTTGAACAACCATGAAATATCAATAATATAATGAAAAATTGTTAATCTGCATAAAGATAAAGAGTAAGAAGGCAGAAGATAGAATATTATGTTGTCAACCATGATTTGGAAGCTGGGGGGGGTGGGGGATAAAAGAAAGAAAGAAACACTGTTGTATCCCTTTTCCTTGAACATTCATGGAAAGTTCAATAAGATAATAAAAAGATTGGTAATCTGCATAAAGAAAAAGAGTAAGAATGCAGGAGATAGAATGTTAAAGTTGTCAACCATGATTTGGAAGCTGGTGGGGGTGGGGGATAAAAGAAAGAAAGAAAAACTTTTTTATCCCATTTCCTTGAACATTCATGGAAATTTCAATACAATAATAAAAAGATTGTTAATCTGCATAAACAAAAAGGGTAAGAATGCAGAAGATAGAATATTAATGTTGTCAACCATGATTTGTAAACTGGGGGGGAGTGGGGGATAAAAGAAAGAAAGAGAAACTGTTGTATACCATTTCCTTGAACATTCATGGAAAGTTCAATAAAATAATAAAAAGATTGGTAATCTGCATAAAGAAAAAGAGTAAGAATGCAGAAGATAGAATATTAATGTTGTCAACCATGATTTGGAAGCTTGGTGCGTGGGGGATAAAAGAAAGAAAGAGAAATTGTTGTATCCCATTTCCTTGAACATTCATGAAATTTCAATAAAATAATGACAAGATTGTGAATCTGCATAAAGAAAAAGAGTATGAAGGCAGAAGATAGAATATTATGTTGTCAACCATGATTTGGAAGCTGGGGGGGGTGGGGGATGAAAGAAAGAAAGAAAAACTGTTGTATCCCATTTCCTTGAACATTCATTGAAATTTCAATAAAATAATAAGTAGATTGTTAATCTGCATAAAGAAAAAGTGTAAGAATGCAGAAGATATAATATTAATGTTGTCAACCATGATTTGTAAACTGGGGGGCAGTGGGGGATAAAAGAAAGAAAGAAAAACAGTTGTATACCATTTCCTTGAACATTCATGGAAAGTTCAATAAAATAATAAAAAGAATGGTAATCTGAATAAAGAAAAAGAATAAGAATGCAGAAGATAGAATATTAATGTTGGCAACCATGATTTGGAAGCTGGGGGGGGTGGGGGATGAAAGAAAGAAAGAAACACTGTTGTATCCCATTTCCTTGAACATTCATGGAAATTTCAATAAAATAATAAAAAGATTGTTAATCTGCATAAAGAAAAAGAGTAAGAATGCAGAAGATAGAATATTAATGTTGTCAACCATGATTTGGAAGGTGGGGGCGCTGGAGGATAAAAGAAAGAAAGAAAAACTGTTGTATACCATTTACTGGAATATTCATGGAAATTTCAATAAAATAAGAAAAAGATTGTTAATATGCATAAAGTAAAAGTGTAAGAATGCAGAAGATTGAATATTAATATTGTCAATCATGATTTGGAAGATGTTATGGGTGCTGGATAAAAGAAAGAAAGAAAAACTGTTGTATCCCATTTCCTTGAACATTCATGGAAATTTCAATAAAATAATAAAAAGATTGTTAATCTGCATAAAGGAAAAGTGTAAGAATGCAGAAGATAGAATATTAATGTTGTCAACCATGATTTGGAAGCTGGGGTCGCTGGAGGATAAAAGAAAGAAAGAAAAACTGCTGTATCCCATTTACTGGAACATTCATGGAAATTTCAATAAAATAATAAAAAGATTGTTAATCTGCATAAAGAAAAAGAGTAAGAATGCAGAAGATAGAATATTAATGTTGTCAACCATGATTTGTAAACTGGGGGGCAGTGGGGGATAAAAGAAAGAAAGAAAAACTGTTGTATACCATTTCCTTGCACATTCATGGAAATTTCAATAAAATAATAAAAAGATTGGTAATCTGCATAAAGAAAAAGTCTAAGAATGCCGAAGATTGAATATTAATCTTGTCAAGCATGATTTGGAAGCTGGGGGGGGGTGGGGGATAAAAGAAAGAAAGAAAAACTCTTGTATACCATTTCCTTGAACATTCATGGAAATTTCAATAAAATAATAAAAAGATTGGTAATCTGCATAAAGAAAAAGAGTAAGAATGCAGAAGATAGAATATTAATGTTGTCAACCATGATTTGGAAGCTTGGGGAGTGGGGGATAAAAGAAAGAAAGAGAAAATGTTGTATCCCATTTCCATGAACATTCATGAAATTTCAATAAAATAATGACAAGATTGTTAAATGCATAAAGAAAAAGAGTATGAAGGCAGAAGATAGAATATTATGTTGTCAACCATGTTCGGGAAGCTGGGGGGGTGGGGGATGAAAGAAAGAAAGAAAAACTCTTGTATCCCATTTCCTTGAACATTCATGGAAATTTCAATAAAATAATAAAAAGATTGTTCATCTGCATAAAGAAAAAGTGTAAGAATGCAGAAGATAAAATATTAATGTTGTCAACCATGATTTGGAAGCTGGGGGAGGTGGGGGATAAAAGAAAGAAAGAAAAACTGTTGTATCCCATTTCCTTGAACATTCATGGAAATTTCAATAAAATAATAAAAAGATTGTTCATATGCATAAAGAAAAAGTGTAAGAATGCAGAAGATAGACTATTAGTGTTGTGAACCATGATTTGGAAGCTTGGGGGGTGGGGGATAAAAGAAAGAAAGAAAAACTCTTGTGTCACATTTCTATGAACATTCATTGAAATTTCAATAAAATAATAAAGAGATTCTTAATCTGCATAGAGAAAAAGAGTAAGAATCCAGAAGATAGAATATTAATGTTGTCAACCATGATTTTGAAGCTGACGGGGGTGGGGGATAAAAGAAAGAAATAAACACTGTTGTATCCCATTTCCTTGAACATTCATGGAAAGTTCAATAAAATAATAAAAAGATTGGTAATCTGCATAAAGAAAAAGAGTAAGAATGCAGGAGATAGAATGTTAATGTTGTCAACCATGATTTGGAAGCTTGGTGCGTGGGGGATAAAAGAAAGAAAGAGAAATTGTTGTATCCCATTTCCTTGAACATTCATGAAATTTCAATAAAATAATGACAAGATTGTGAATCTGCATAAAGAAAAAGAGTATGAAGGCAGAAGATAGAATATTATGTTGTCAACCATGATTTGGAAGCTGGGGGGGGTGGGGGATGAAAGAAAGAAAGAAAAACTGTTGTATCCCATTTCCTTGAACATTCATTGAAATTTCAATAAAATAATAAGTAGATTGTTAATCTGCATAAAGAAAAAGTGTAAGAATGCAGAAGATATAATATTAATGTTGTCAACCATGATTTGTAAACTGGGGGGCAGTGGGGGATAAAAGAAAGAAAGAAAAACAGTTGTATACCATTTCCTTGAACATTCATGGAAAGTTCAATAAAATAATAAAAAGAATGGTAATCTGCATAAAGAAAAAGAATAAGAATGCAGAAGATAGAATATTAATGTTGGCAACCATGATTTGGAAGCTGGGGGGGGTGGGGGATGAAAGAAAGAAAGAAACACTGTTGTATCCCATTTCCTTGAACATTCATGGAAATTTCAATAAAATAATAAAAAGATTGTTAATCTGCATAAAGAAAAAGAGTAAGAATGCAGAAGATAGAATATTAATGTTGTCAACCATGATTTGGAAGGTGGGGGCGCTGGAGGATAAAAGAAAGAAAGAAAAACTGTTGTATACCATTTACTGGAATATTCATGGAAATTTCAATAAAATAAGAAAAAGATTGTTAATATGCATAAAGTAAAAGTGTAAGAATGCAGAAGATTGAATATTAATATTGTCAATCATGATTTGGAAGATGGCATGGGTGCTGGATAAAAGAAAGAAAGAAAAACTGTTGTATCCCATTTCCTTGAACATTCATGGAAATTTCAATAAAATAATAAAAAGATTGTTAATCTGCATAAAGGAAAAGTGTAAGAATGCAGAAGATAGAATATTAATGTTGTCAACCATGATTTGGAAGCTGGGGTCGCTGGAGGATAAAAGAAAGAAAGAAAAACTGCTGTATCCCATTTACTGGAACATTCATGGAAATTTCAATAAAATAATAAAAAGATTGTTAATCTGCATAAAGAAAAAGAGTAAGAATGCAGAAGATAGAATATTAATGTTGTCAACCATGATTTGTAAACTGGGGGGCAGTGGGGGATAAAAGAAAGAAAGAAAAACTGTTGTATACCATTTCCTTGCACATTCATGGAAATTTCAATAAAATAATAAAAAGATTGGTAATCTGCATAAAGAAAAAGTCTAAGAATGCCGAAGATTGAATATTAATCTTGTCAAGCATGATTTGGAAGCTGGGGGGGGGTGGGGGATAAAAGAAAGAAAGAAAAACTCTTGTATACCATTTCCTTGAACATTCATGGAAATTTCAATAAAATAATAAAAAGATTGGTAATCTGCATAAAGAAAAAGAGTAAGAATGCAGAAGATAGAATATTAATGTTGTCAACCATGATTTGGAAGCTTGGGGAGTGGGGGATAAAAGAAAGAAAGAGAAAATGTTGTATCCCATTTCCATGAACATTCATGAAATTTCAATAAAATAATGACAAGATTGTTAAATGCATAAAGAAAAAGAGTATGAAGGCAGAAGATAGAATATTATGTTGTCAACCATGTTCGGGAAGCTGGGGGGGTGGGGGATGAAAGAAAGAAAGAAAAACTCTTGTATCCCATTTCCTTGAACATTCATGGAAATTTCAATAAAATAATAAAAAGATTGTTCATCTGCATAAAGAAAAAGTGTAAGAATGCAGAAGATAAAATATTAATGTTGTCAACCATGATTTGGAAGCTGGGGGAGGTGGGGGATAAAAGAAAGAAAGAAAAACTGTTGTATCCCATTTCCTTGAACATTCATGGAAATTTCAATAAAATAATAAAAAGATTGTTCATATGCATAAAGAAAAAGTGTAAGAATGCAGAAGATAGACTATTAGTGTTGTGAACCATGATTTGGAAGCTTGGGGGGTGGGGGATAAAAGAAAGAAAGAAAAACTCTTGTGTCACATTTCTATGAACATTCATTGAAATTTCAATAAAATAATAAAGAGATTCTTAATCTGCATAGAGAAAAAGAGTAAGAATCCAGAAGATAGAATATTAATGTTGTCAACCATGATTTTGAAGCTGACGGGGGTGGGGGATAAAAGAAAGAAATAAACACTGTTGTATCCCATTTCCTTGAACATTCATGGAAAGTTCAATAAAATAATAAAAAGATTGGTAATCTGCATAAAGAAAAAGAGTAAGAATGCAGGAGATAGAATGTTAATGTTGTCAACCATGATTTGGAAGCTGGCGGGGGTGGGGGATAAAAGAAAGAAAGAAAAACTTTTTTATCCCATTTCCTTGAGCATTCATGGAAATTTCAATACAATACTAAAAAGATTGTTAATCTGCATAAACAAAAAGGGTAAGAATGCAGAAGATAGAATATTAATGTTGTCAACCATGATTTGTAAACTGGGGGGGAGTGGGGGATAAAAGAAAGAAAGAAAAACTGTTGTATTCCATTTCCTTGAACATTCATGGAAATTAAATTAAAATAATAAAAAGATTGTTCATCTGCATAAAGAAAAAGTGTAAGAATGCCGAAGATTGAATATTAGTATTGTCAAACACGATTTGGAAGCTGGGGGTGTGGGGGATAAAAGAAAGAAAGGAAAAATGCTGTATCCCATTTCCTTGGACATTCATGGAAATTTCAATAAAATAATGAATAGATTGTTATTTACATAAAGAAAAAGTGTAAGAATAAAGAAGATTGAATATTAATGTTGTCAACCATGATTTGGAATCTGGGGGGTGGTGGGGGATAAAAGAAAGAAAGAAAAACTGTTGTATACCATTTCCTTGAACATTCATGGAAATTTCAATAAAATAATAAAAAGATTGGTAATCTGCATAAAGAAAAAGTAAGAATTCACAAGATAGAATATTAATGTTGTCAACCATGATTTGGAAGCTTGGGGAGTGGGGGATAAAAGAAAGAAAGAGAAAATGTTGTATCCCATTTCCTTGAACATTCATGAAATTTCAATAAAATAATGACAAGATTGTTAAATGCATAAAGAAAAAGAGTATGAAGGCAGAAGATAGAATATTATGTTGTCAACCATGATTTGGAAGCTGGGGGGTTGGGGGATGAAAGAAAGAAAGAAAAATTGTTGTATCCCATTTCCTTGAACATTCATTGAAATTTCAATGAAATAATAAATAGATTGTTAATCTGCATAAAGAAAAAGTGTAAGAA
This sequence comes from Cynocephalus volans, assembly GCF_027409185.1. NCBI lineage: Eukaryota > Metazoa > Chordata > Mammalia > Dermoptera > Cynocephalidae > Cynocephalus > Cynocephalus volans. The sequence goes on from NC_084463.1 coordinate 56,666,409, forward strand.
TGTAGAAGATAGAATATTAATCTTGTCAAGCATGATTTGGAAGCTGGGGGGGGTGGGGGATAAAAGAAAGAAAGAAAAACTGTTGTATCCCATTTCCTTGAACATTCATGGAAATTTCAATAAAATAATAAAGAGATTGTTAATCTGCATAAAGAAAAAGAGTAAGAATGCAGAAGATAGAATATTAATGTTGTCAACCATGATTTGGAAGCTGGGGTCGCTGGAGGATAAAAGAAAGAAAGAAAAACTGCTGTATCCCATTTACTGGAACATTCATGGAAATTTCAATAAAAAAATAAAAAGATTGTTAATCTGCATGAAGAAAAAGAGTAAGAATGCAGAAGATAGAATATTAATGTTGTCAACCATGATTTGTAAACTGGGGGGCAGTGGGGGATAAAAGAAAGAAAGAAAAACAGTTGTATACCATTTCCTTGAACATTCATGGAAAGTTCAATAAAATAATAAAAAGAATGGTAATCTGCATAAAGAAAAAGAATAAGAATGCAGAAGATAGAATATTAATGTTGTCAACCATGATTTGGAAGCTTGGAGCGTGGGGGATAAAAGAAAGAAAGAGAAATTGTTGTATCCCATTTCCTTGAACATTCATGGAATTTCAATAAAATAATGACAAGATTGTGAATCTGCATAAAGAAAAAGACTATGAAGGCAGAAGATAGAATATTATGTTGTCAACCATGATTTGGAAGCTGGGGGGGGTGGGGGATGAAAGAAAGAAAGAAAAACTGTTGTATCCCATTTCCTTGAACATTCATGGAAATTTCAATAAAATAATAAATAGATTGTTACTTACATAAAGAAAAAGTGTAAGAATGCCGAAGATTGAATATTAATATTGTCAACCATGATTTGGAATGTGGGGGGTGGTGGGGGATAAAAGAAAGAAAGAAAAACTGTTGTATACCATTTCCTTGCACATTCATGGAAATTTCAATAAAATAATAAAAAGATTGGTAATCTGCATAAAGAAAAAGTGTAAGAATGCCGAAGATTGAATATTAATGTTGTCAACCACGATTTGGAAGCTGGGGGCGTGGGGGATAAAAGAAAGAAAAAATGTTGTATCCCATTTCCTTGGACATTCATGGAAATTTCAATAAAATAATAAATAGATTGTTATTTACATAAAGAAAAAGTGTAAGAATACAGAAGATTGAATATTAATGTTGTCAACCATGATTTGGAAGGTGGGGGGTGGTGGGGGATAAAAGAAGGAAAGAAAAACTGTTGTATCCCATTTCCTTGAACATTCATGGAAATTTCAATAAAACAATAAAGAGATTGTTAATCTGCATAAAGAAAAAGTGTAAGAATGCAGAAGATAGAATATTAATGTTGTCAACCATGATTTGGAAGCTGGGGGCGCTAGAGGATAAAAGAAAGAAAGAAAAACTGTTGTATCCCATTTACTGGAACATTCATGGAAATTTCAATAAAACAATAAAGAGATTGTTAATCTGCATAAAGAAAAAGTGTAAGAATGCAGAAGATAGAATATTAATGTTGTCAACCATGATTTGGAAGCTGGAGTCGCTGGAGGATAAAAGAAAGAAAGAAAAACTGCTGTATCCCATTTACTGGAACATTCATGGAAATTTCAATAAAATAATAAAAAGATTGTTAATCTGCATAAAGAAAAAGAGTAAGAATGCAGAAGATAGAATATTAATGTTGTCAACCATGATTTGTAAACTGGGGGGCAGTGGGGGATAAAAGAAAGAAAGAAAAACTGTTGTATACCATTTCCTTGAACATTCATGGAAATTTCAATAAAATAATAAAAAGATTGTTCATATGCATAAAGAAAAAGTGTAAGAATGCAGAAGATAGACTATTAGTGTTGTGAACCATGATTTGGAAGCTTGGGGGGTGGGGGATGAAAGAAAGAAAGAAAAACTGTTGTATCCCATTTCCTTGAACATTCATGGAAATTTCAATAAAATAATAAAAAGATTGTTCATCTGCATAAAGAAAAAGTGTAAGAATGCAGAAGATAAAATATTAATGTTTTCAACCATGATTTGGAAGCTGGGGGAGGTGGGGGATAAAAGAAAGAAAGAAAAACTGTTGTATCCCATTTCCTTGAACATTCATGGAAATTTCAATAAAATAATAAAAAGATTGTTCATATGCATAAAGAAAAAGTGTAAGAATGCAGAAGATAGACTATTAGTGTTGTGAACCATGATTTGGAAGCTTGGGGGGTGGGGGATAAAAGAAAGAAAGAAAAACTCTTGTGTCACATTTCTATGAACATTCATTGAAATTTCAATAAAATAATAAAGAGATTCTTAATCTGCATAGAGAAAAAGAGTAAGAATGCAGAAGATAGAATATTAATGTTGTCAACCATGATTTTGAAGCTGACGGGGGTGGGGGATAAAAGAAAGAAAGAAACACTGTTGTATCCCATTTCCTTGAACATTCATGGAAAGTTCAATAAAATAATAAAAAGATTGGTAATCTGCATAAAGAAAAAGAGTAAGAATGCAGGAGATAGAATGTTAATGTTGTCAACCATGATTTGGAAGCTGGCGGGGGTGGGGGATAAAAGAAAGAAAGAAAAACTTTTTTATCCCATTTCCTTGAGCATTCATGGAAATTTCAATACAATACTAAAAAGATTGTTAATCTGCATAAACAAAAAGGGTAAGAATGCAGAAGATAGAATATTAATGTTGTCAACCATGATTTGTAAACTGGGGGGGAGTGGGGGATAAAAGAAAGAAAGAAAAACTGTTGTATTCCATTTCCTTGAACATTCATGGAAATTTCATTAAAATAATAAAAAGATTGTTCATCTGCATAAAGAAAAAGTGTAAGAATGCCGAAGATTGAATATTAATATTGTCAAACACGATTTGGAAGCTGGGGGCGTGGGGGATAAAAGAAAGAAAGAAAAAATGTTGTATCCCATTTCCTGGGACATTCATGGAAATTTCAATAAAATAATGAATAGATTGTTATTTACATAAAGAAAAAGTGTAAGAATAAAGAAGATTGAATATTAATGTTGTCAACCATGATTTGGAATCTGGGGGGTGGTGGGGGATAAAAGAAAGAAAGAAAAACTGTTGTATACCATTTCCTTGAACATTCATGGAAATTTCAATAAAATAATAAAAAGATTGGTAATCTGCATAAAGAAAAAGAGTAAGAATTCACAAGATAGAATATTAATGTTGTCAACCATGATTTGGAAGCTTGGGGAGTGGGGGATAAAAGAAAGAAAGAGAAAATGTTGTATCCCATTTCCTTGAACATTCATGAAATTTCAATAAAATAATGACAAGATTGTTAAATGCATAAAGAAAAAGAGTATGAAGGCAGAAGATAGAATATTATGTTGTCAACCATGATTGGGAAGCTGGGGGGGGTGGGGGATGAAAGAAAGAAAGAAAAATTGTTGTATCCCATTTCCTTGAACATTCATTGAAATTTCAATGAAATAATAAATAGATTGTTAATCTGCATAAAGAAAAAGTGTAAGAATGTAGAAGATAGAATATTAATCTTGTCAAGCATGATTTGGAAGCTTGGGGGGTGGGGATAAAAGAAAGAAAGAGAAATTGTTGTATCCTAATTCCTTGAACATTCATAAAATTTCAATAAAATAATAAAAAGATTGTCAATCTGCATAAAGAAAAAGAGTAAGAATGTAGAAGATAGAATATGAATGTTTTCAACCATGATTTGGAAGCTGGGGGGTTGGGGGATGATAGAAAGAAAGAAAAAGTGTCGTATCCCATTTCCTTGAACATTCATGGAAATTTCAATAAAATAACAAAAAGATTGTTAACCTGCGTAAAGAAAGAGTTAGAATGCCGAAGATAGAATATTAATTTTGGGAACCATGATTTGGAAGCTGGGGGGGGTGGGGGATGAAAGAAAGAAAGAAAAACTTTTGTATCACATTTCCTTGAACATTCATGGAAATTTCAATAAAATAATAAAAAGATTGTTAATCTGCATAAAGAAAAAGTGTAAGAATGCAGAAGATAGAATATTAATGTTGTCAACCATGATTTGGAAGCTGGGGGCGCTGGAGGATAAAAGAAAGAAAGAAAAACTGTTGTATCCCATTTACTGGAATATTCATGGAAATTTCAATAAAATAAGAAAAAGATTGTTAATCTGCATAAAGAAAAAGAGTAAGAATGCAGAAGATTGAATATTAATGTTGTCAACCATGATTTGGAAGATGGCAGGGGTGCTGGATAAAAGAAAGAAAGAAAAACTGTTGTATCCCATTTCCTTGAACATTCATGGAAATTTCAATAAAATAATAAAAAGATTGTTAATCTGCATAAAGAAAAAGAGTAAGAATGCAGAAGATAGAATATTAATGTTGTCAACCATGATTTGGAAGCTGGGGTCGCTGGAGGATAAAAGAAAGAAAGAAAAACTGCTGTATCCCATTTACTGGAACATTCATGGAAATTTCAATAAAAAAATAAAAAGATTGTTAATCTGCATAAAGAAAAAGAGTAAGAATGCAGAAGATAGAATATTAATGTTGTCAACCATGATTTGTAAACTGGGGGGCAGTGGGGGATAAAAGAAAGAAAGAAAAACAGTTGTATACCATTTCCTTGAACATTCATGGAAAGTTCAATAAAATAATAAAAAGAATGGTAATCTGCATAAAGAAAAAGAATAAGAATGCAGAAGATAGAATATTAATGTTGTCAACCATGATTTGGAAGCTTGGAGCGTGGGGGATAAAAGAAAGAAAGAGAAATTGTTGTATCCCATTTCCTTGAACATTCATGGAATTTCAATAAAATAATGACAAGATTGTGAATCTGCATAAAGAAAAAGACTATGAAGGCAGAAGGTAGAATATTATGTTGTCAACCATGATTTGGAAGCTGGGGGGGGGTGGGGGATGAAAGAAAGAAAGAAAAACTGTTGTATCCCATTTCCTTGAACATTCATGGAAATTTCAATAAAATAATAAATAGATTGTTACTTACATAAAGAAAAAGTGTAAGAATGCCGAAGATTGAATATTAATATTGTCAACCATGATTTGGAATGTGGGGGGTGGTGGGGGATAAAAGAAAGAAAGAAAAACTGTTGTATACCATTTCCTAGCACATTCATGGAAATTTCAATAAAATAATAAAAAGATTGGTAATCTGCATAAAGAAAAAGTGTAAGAATGCCAAAGATTGAATATTAATGTTGTCAACCACGATTTGGAAGCTGGGGGCGTGGGGGATAAAAGAAAGAAAGAAAAAATGTTGTATCCCATTTCCTTGGACATTCATATAAATTTCAATAAAATAATAAATAGATTGTTATTTACCTAAAGAAAAAGTGTAAGAATACAGAAGATTGAATATTAATGTTGTCAACCATGATTTGGAAGGTGGGGGGTGGTGGGGGATAAAAGAAGGAAAGAAAAACTGTTGTATACCATTTCCTTGAACATTCATGGAAATTTCAATAAAATAATAAAAAGATTGGTAATCTGCATAAAGAAAAAGAGTAAGAATGCAGAAGATAGAATATTAATGTTGTCAACCATGATTTGGAAGCTTGGGGAGTGGGGGATAAAAGAAAGAAAGAGAAAATGTTGTATCCCATTTCCTTGAACATTCATGAAATTTCAATAAAATAATGACAAGATTGTTAAATGCATAAAGAAAAAGAGTATGAAGGCAGAAGATAGAATATTATGTTGTCAACCATGATTTGGTAGCTGGGGGGGGGGATGAAAGAAAGAAAGAAAAACTGTTGTATCCCATATCCTTGAACATTCATGGAAATTTCAATAAAATAATAAATAGATTGTTATTTACATAAAGAAAAAGTGTAAGAATGCCGAAGATTGAATATTAATGTTGTCAACCATGAATTGGAAGGTGGGGGGTGGTGGGGGATAAAAGAAAAAAAGAAAAAGTGTTGTATACCATTTCCTTGCACATTCATGGATATTTCAATAAAATAATAAAAAGATTGGTAATCTGCATTAAGAAAAAGTGTAAGAATGCAGAAGATTGAATATTACTGTTGCCAACCATGATTTGGAAGCTTGGGGAGTGGGGGATAAAAGAAAGAAAGAGAAAATGTTGTATCCCATTTCCTTGAACATTCATGAAATTTCAATAAAATAATGACAAGATTGTTAAATGCATAAAGAAATAGAGTATGAAGGCAGAAGATAGAATATTATGTTGTCAACCATGATTTGGAAGCTGGGGGTGGTGGGGGATGAAAGAAAGAAAGAAAAACTGTTGTATCCCATTTCCTTGAATATTCATGGAAATTTCAATAAAATAATAAAAAGATTGTTCATCTGCATAAAGAAAAAGTGTAAGAATGCAGAAGATAAAATATTAATGTTGTCAACCATGATTTGGAAGCTGGGGGAGGTGGGGGATAAAAGAAAGAAAGAAAAACTGTTGTATCCCATTTCCTTGAACATTCATGGAAATTTCAATAAAATAATAAAAAGATTGTTCATATGCATAAAGAAAAATTGTAAGAATGCAGAAGATAGACTATTAGTGTTGTGAACCATGATTTGGAAGCTTGGGGGGTGGGGGATAAAAGAAAGAAAGAAAAACTCTTGTGTCACATTTCTATGAACATTCATTGAAATTTCAATAAAATAATAAAGAGATTCTTAATCTGCATAGAGAAAAAGAGTAAGAATGCAGAAGATAGAATATTAATGTTGTCAACCATGATTTTGAAGCTGACGGGGGTGGGGGATAAAAGAAAGAAAGAAACACTGTTGTATCCCATTTCCTTGAACATTCATGGAAAGTTCAATAAGATAATAAAAAGATTGGTAATCTGCATAAAGAAAAAGAGTAAGAATGCAGCAGATAGAATGTTAATGTTGTCAACCATGATTTGGAAGCCTGTGGGGGTGGGGGATAAAAGAAAGAAAGAAAAACATTTTTATCCCATTTCCTTGAACATTCATGGAAATTTCAATACAATAATAAAAAGATTGGTAATCTGCATAAAGAAAAAGAGTAAGAATGCAGAAGATAGAATATTAATGTTGTCAACCATGATTTGGAAGCTTGGAGCGTGGGGGATAAAAGAAAGAAAGAGAAATTGTTGTATCCCATTTCCTTGAACATTCATGGAAAGTTCAATAAAATAATAAAAAGATTGGTAATCTGCATAAAGAAAAAGAGTAAGAATGCAGAAGATAGAATATTAATGTTGTCAACCATGATTTGGAAGCTTGGAGCGTGGGGGATAAAAGAAAGAAAGAGAAATTGTTGTATCCCATTTCCTTGAACATTCATGAAATTTCAATAAAATAATGACAAGATTGTGAATCTGCATAAAGAAAAAGAGTATGAAGGCAGAAGATAGAATATTATGTTGTCAACCATGATTTGGAAGCTGGGGTCGCTGGAGGATAAAAGAAAGAAAGAAAAACTGCTGTATCCCATTTACTGGAACATTCATGGAAATTTCAATTAAAAAATAAAAAGATTGTGAATCTGCATAAAGAAAAAGAGTAAGAATGCAGAAGATAGAATATTAATGTTGTCAACCATGATTTGTAAACTGGGGGGCAGTGGGGGATAAAAGAAAGAAAGAAAAACAGTTGTATACCATTTCCTTGAACATTCATGGAATTTCAATAAAATAATGACAAGATTGTGAATCTGCATAAAGAAAAAGACTATGAAGGCAGAAGATAGATTATTATGTTGTCAACCATGATTTGGAAGCTGGGGGGGGTGGAGAATGAAAGAAAGAAAGAAAAACTGTTGTATCCCATTTCCTTGAACATTCATGGAAATTTCAATAAAATAATAAATAGATTGTTACTTACATAAAGAAAAAGTGTAAGAATGAAGACGATTGAATATTAATATTGTCAACCATGATTTGGAAGGTTGGGGGTGGTGGGGGATAAAAGAAAGAAAGAAAAAATGTTGTATCCCATTTCCTTGGACATTCATGGAAATTTCAATAAAATAATAAATAGATTGTTATTTACATAAAGAAAAAGTGTAAGAATACAGAAGATTGAATATTAATGTTGTCAACCATGATTTGGAAGGTGGGGGGTGGTGGGGGATAAAAGAAGGAAAGAAAAACTGTTGTATACCATTTCCTTGAACATTCATGGAAATTTCAATAAAATAATAAAAAGATTGGTAATCTGCATGAAGAAAAAGAGTAAGAATGCAGAAGATAGAATATTAATGTTGTCAACCATGATTTGGAAGCTTGGGGAGTGGGGGATAAAAGAAAGAAAGAGAAAATGTTGTATCCCATTTCCTTGAACATTCATGAAATTTCAATAAAATAATGACAAGATTGTTAAATGCATAAAGAAAAAGAGTATGAAGGCAGAAGATAGAATATTATGTTGTCAACCATGATTTGGTAGCTGGGGGGGGATGAAAGAAAGAAAGAAAAACTGTTGTATCCCATTTCCTTGAATATTCATGGAAATTTCAATAAAATAATAAAAAGATTGTTCATCTGCATGAAGAAAAAGTGTAAGAATGCAGAAGATAGACTATTAGTGTTGTGAACCATGATTTGGAAGCTTGGGGGGTGGGGGATAAAAGAAAGAAAGAAAAACTCTTGTGTCACATTTCTATGAACATTCATTGAAATTTCAATAAAATAATAAAGAGATTCTTAATCTGCATAGAGAAAAAGAGTAAGAATGCAGAAGATAGAATATTAATGTTGTCAACCATGATTTTGAAGCTGAAGGGGGTGGGGGATAAAAGAAAGAAAGAAACACTGTTGTATCCCATTTCCTTGAACATTCATGGAAAGTTCAATAAGATAATAAAAAGATTGGTAATCTGCATAAAGAAAAAGAGTAAGAATGCAGGAGATAGAATGTTAATGTTGTCAACCATGATTTGGAAGCTGGTGGGGGTGGGGGATAAAAGAAAGAAAGAAAAACTTTTTTATCCCATTTCCTTGAACATTCATGGAAATTTCAATACAATAATAAAAAGATTGTTAATCTGCATAAACAAAAAGGGTAAGAATGCAGAAGATAGAATATTAATGTTGTCAACCATGATTTGTAAACTGGGGGGGAGTGGGGGATAAAAGAAAGAAAGAGAAACTGTTGTATACCATTTCCTTGTACATTCATGGAAAGTTCAATAAAATAATAAAAAGATTGGTAATCTGCATAAAGAAAAAGAGTAAGAATGCAGAAGATAGAATATTAATGTTGTCAACCATGATTTGGAAGCTTGGAGCGTGGGGGATAAAAGAAAGAAAGAGAAATTGTTGTATCCCATTTCCTTGAACATTCATGAAATTTCAATAAAATAATGACAAGATTGTGAATCTGCATAAAGAAAAAGAGTATGAAGGCAGAAGATAGAATATTATGTTTTCAACCATGATTTGGAAGCTGGGGGGGTGGGGGATGAAAGAAAGAAAGAAAAACTGTTGTATCCCATTTCCTTGAACATTCATGGAAATTTGAATAAAATAATAAATAGATTGTTATTTACATAAAGAAAAAGTGTAAGAATGCCGAAGATAGAATATTAATGTTGTCAACCATGATTTGGAATGTGGGGGGTGGTGGGGGATAAAAGAAAGAAAGAAAAACTGTTGTATACCATTTCCTTGCACATTCATGGAAATTTCAATAAAATAATAAAAAGATTGGTAATCTGCATAAAGAAAAAGTGTAAGAATGCCGAAGATTGAATATTAATGTTGTCAACCACGATTTGGAAGCTGGGGGCGTGGGGGATAAAAGAAAGAAAGAAAAAATGTTGAATCCCATTTCCTTGGACATTCATGGAAATTTCAATAAAATAATAAATATATTGTTATTTACATAAAGAAAAAGTGTAAGAATACAGAAGATTGAATATTAATGTTGTCAACCACGATTTGGAAGGTGGGGGGTGGTGGGGGATAAAAGAAAGAAAGAAAAACTGTTGTATACCATTTCCTTGAACATTCATGGAAATTTCAATAAAATAATAAAAAGATTGGTAATCTGCATAAAGAAAAAGAGTAAGAATGCAGAAGATAGAATATTAATGTTGTCAACCATGATTTGGAAGCTTGGGGAGTGGGGGATAAAAGATAGAAAGAGAAAATGTTGTATCCCATTTCCTTGAACATTCATGAAATTTCAATAAAATAATGACAAGATTGTTAAATGCATAAAGAAAAAGAGTATGAAGGCAGAAGATAGAATATTATGTTGTCAACCATGATTTGGAAGCTGGGGGTGGGTGGGGGATGAAAGAAAGAAAGAAAAACTGTTGTATCCCATTTCCTTGAACATTCATGGAAATTTCAATAAAATAATAAAAAGATTGTTCATCTGCATAAAGAAAAAGTGTAAGAATGCAGAAGATAGAATATTAATGTTGTCAACCATGATTTGGAAGCTGGGGGAGGTGGGGGATAAAAGAAAGAAAGAAAAACTGTTGTATCCCATTTCCTTGAACATTCATGGAAATTTCAATAAAATAATAAAAAGATTGTTCATATGCATAAAGAAAAAGTGTAAGAATGCAGAAGATAGACTATTAGTGTTGTGAACCATGATTTGGAAGCTTGGGGGGTGGGGGATAAAAGAAAGAAAGAAAAACTCTTGTGTCACATTTCTATGAACATTCATTGAAATTTCAATAAAATAATAAAGAGATTCTTAATCTGCATAGAGAAAAAGAGTAAGAATGCAGAAGTTAGAATATTAGTGTTGTCAACCATGATTTTGACGCTGGGGTGGTGGGTGATAAAAGAAAGAAAGAAAAACTGTTGCGTCCCATTTCCTTGAACATTCATGGAAATTTCAATAAAATAATAAAAAGATTGCTAATCTGCATAAAGAAAAAGAGTAAGAATGCAGAAGATGGAATATTAATGTTGTCAACCATGATTTGGAAGCCGGGGGGGGGGCGATAAAAGAAAGAAAGATAAACTGTTGTATCCCGTTTCCTTGAACACTCATGGAAATTTCAATAAAATAATAAAAAGATTGTTAATCTGCATAGAGAAAAAGTGTAAGAATGCAGAAGATGGAATATTAATGTTGTCAACCATGATTTGGAAGCTGTGGGGGTAGGGGGATGAAAGAAAGAAAGAAAAACTGTTGTATCATTTCCTTGAACATTGATGGAAATTTCAATAAAATAATTAAAAGATTGTTAATCTGCATAAAGAAAAAGTGTAAGAATGCAGAACATTGAATATTAATATTGTCAACCACGATTTGGAAGCTGGGTGCGTGGGTGTTGAAAGAAAGAAAGAAATAATGTTGTATCACATTTCCTTGAACATTCATGGAAATTTCAATAAAATATTAAAAAGATTGTTAGTCTGCATAAAGAAAAAGTGTAAGAATGCAGAAGATAGAATATTAATGTTGTCAACCATGATTTGGAAGCTGGGGGATAAAAGAAAGTAAGAAAAACTGTTGTATCCCATTTCCTTGACCATTCATGGAAATTTCAATAAAATAATAAAAAGATAGATAATCTGCATAAAGAAAAAGAGTAAGAATGCAGAAGATAGAATATTAATGTTGTCAACCATGATTTAGAAGCTGCGGGCCAGTGGGGGATAAAAGAAAGAAAGAAAAACCGTTGTATCCAATTTCCTTGAACATTCATGGAAATTTTAATAAAATAATAAAAAGATTGTTAATCTGCATAAAGGAAAAGTGTAAGAATACAGAAGATTGAATATTAATGTTTCCAACCATGATTTGGAAGGTGGGAGGTGGTGGGGGATAAAAGAAAGAAAGAAAAACTGTTGTATTCCATTTCCTTGAACATTCATGGAAATTTCATTAAAATAATAAAAAGATTGTTCATCTGCATAAAGAAAAAGTGTAAGAATGCCGAAGATTGAATATTAATGTTGTCAACCATGATTTGTAAACTTGGGGGGAGTGGGGGATAAAAGAAAGAAAGAAATACAGTTGTATACCATTTCCTTGAACATTCATGGAAAGTTCAATAAAATAATAAAAAGAATGGTAATCTGCATAAAGAAAAAGAATAAGAATGCAGAAGATAGAATATTAATGTTGTCAACCATGATTTGGAAGCTTGGAGCGTGGGGGATAAAAGAAAGAAAAAGAAATTGTTGTATCCCATTTCCTTGAACATTCATGGAATTTCAATAAAATTATGACAAGATTGTGAATCTGCATAAAGAAAAAGAGTATGAAGGCAGAAGATAGAATATTATGTTGTCAACCATGATTTGGAAGCTGGGGGGGGTGGGGGATGAAAGAAAGAAAGAAAAACTGTTGTATCCCATTTCCTTGAACATTCATGGAAATTTCAATAAAATAATAAATAGATTGTTATTTACATAAAGAAAAAGTGTAAGAATGCCTAAGATTGAATATTAATGTTGTCAACCATGATTTGGAAGGTGGGGGGTGGTAGGGGATAAAAGAAAGAAAGAAAAAATGTTGTATACCATTTCCTTGAACATTCATGGAAATTTCAATAAAATAATAAAAGATTGTTAATCTGCATAAAGAAAAAGAGTAAGAATGCAGGAGATAGAATGTTCATGTTGTCAACCATGATTTGGAAGCTGGCGGGGGTGGGGGATAAAAGAAAGAAAGAAAAACTGTTGTGTCCCATTTCCTTGAACATTCATGGAAATTTCAATACAATAATAAAAAGATTGTTAATCTGCATAAAGAAAAAGAGTAAGAATGCAGAAGATAGAATATTAATGTTGTCAACCATGATTTGGAAGCTTGGAGCGTGGGGGATAAAAGAAAGAAAGAGAAATTGTTGTATCCCATTTCCTTGAACATTCATGAAATTTCAATAAAATAATGACAAGATTGTGAATCTGCATAAAGAAAAAGAGTATGAAGGCAGAAGATAGAATATTATGTTGTCAACCATGATTTGGAAGCTGGGGTCGCTGGAGGATAAAAGAAAGAAAGAAAAACTGCTGTATCCCATTTACTGGAACATTCATGGAAATTTCAATTAAAAAATAAAAAGATTGTGAATCTGCATAAAGAAAAAGAGTAAGAATGCAGAAGATAGAATATTAATGTTGTCAACCATGATTTGTAAACTGGGGGGCAGTGGGGGATAAAAGAAAGAAAGAAAAACAGTTGTATACCATTTCCTTGAACATTCATGGAATTTCAATAAAATAATGACAAGATTGTGAATCTGCATAAAGAAAAAGACTATGAAGGCAGAAGATAGATTATTATGTTGTCAACCATGATTTGGAAGCTGGGGGGGGTGGAGAATGAAAGAAAGAAAGAAAAACTGTTGTATCCCATTTCCTTGAACATTCATGGAAATTTCAATAAAATAATAAATAGATTGTTACTTACATAAAGAAAAAGTGTAAGAATGAAGAAGATTGAATATTAATATTGTCAACCATGATTTGGAAGGTTGGGGGTGGTGGGGGATAAAAGAAAGAAAGAAAAAATGTTGTATCCCATTTCCTTGGACATTCATGGAAATTTCAATAAAATAATAAATAGATTGTTATTTACATAAAGAAAAAGTGTAAGAATACAGAAGATTGAATATTAATGTTGTCAACCATGATTTGGAAGGTGGGGGGTGGTGGGGGATAAAAGAAGGAAAGAAAAACTGTTGTATACCATTTCCTTGAACATTCATGGAAATTTCAATAAAATAATAAAAAGATTGGTAATCTGCATGAAGAAAAAGAGTAAGAATGCAGAAGATAGAATATTAATGTTGTCAACCATGATTTGGAAGCTTGGGGAGTGGGGGATAAAAGAAAGAAAGAGAAAATGTTGTATCCCATTTCCTTGAACATTCATGAAATTTCAATAAAATAATGACAAGATTGTTAAATGCATAAAGAAAAAGAGTATGAAGGCAGAAGATAGAATATTATGTTGTCAACCATGATTTGGTAGCTGGGGGGGGATGAAAGAAAGAAAGAAAAACTGTTGTATCCCATTTCCTTGAATATTCATGGAAATTTCAATAAAATAATAAAAAGATTGTTCATCTGCATGAAGAAAAAGTGTAAGAATGCAGAAGATAGACTATTAGTGTTGTGAACCATGATTTGGAAGCTTGGGGGGTGGGGGATAAAAGAAAGAAAGAAAAACTCTTGTGTCACATTTCTATGAACATTCATTGAAATTTCAATAAAATAATAAAGAGATTCTTAATCTGCATAGAGAAAAAGAGTAAGAATGCAGAAGATAGAATATTAATGTTGTCAACCATGATTTTGAAGCTGAAGGGGGTGGGGGATAAAAGAAAGAAAGAAACACTGTTGTATCCCATTTCCTTGAACATTCATGGAAAGTTCAATAAGATAATAAAAAGATTGGTAATCTGCATAAAGAAAAAGAGTAAGAATGCAGGAGATAGAATGTTAATGTTGTCAACCATGATTTGGAAGCTGGTGGGGGTGGGGGATAAAAGAAAGAAAGAAAAACTTTTTTATCCCATTTCCTTGAACATTCATGGAAATTTCAATACAATAATAAAAAGATTGTTAATCTGCATAAACAAAAAGGGTAAGAATGCAGAAGATAGAATATTAATGTTGTCAACCATGATTTGTAAACTGGGGGGGAGTGGGGGATAAAAGAAAGAAAGAGAAACTGTTGTATACCATTTCCTTGTACATTCATGGAAAGTTCAATAAAATAATAAAAAGATTGGTAATCTGCATAAAGAAAAAGAGTAAGAATGCAGAAGATAGAATATTAATGTTGTCAACCATGATTTGGAAGCTTGGAGCGTGGGGGATAAAAGAAAGAAAGAGAAATTGTTGTATCCCATTTCCTTGAACATTCATGAAATTTCAATAAAATAATGACAAGATTGTGAATCTGCATAAAGAAAAAGAGTATGAAGGCAGAAGATAGAATATTATGTTTTCAACCATGATTTGGAAGCTGGGGGGGTGGGGGATGAAAGAAAGAAAGAAAAACTGTTGTATCCCATTTCCTTGAACATTCATGGAAATTTGAATAAAATAATAAATAGATTGTTATTTACATAAAGAAAAAGTGTAAGAATGCCGAAGATAGAATATTAATGTTGTCAACCATGATTTGGAATGTGGGGGGTGGTGGGGGATAAAAGAAAGAAAGAAAAACTGTTGTATACCATTTCCTTGCACATTCATGGAAATTTCAATAAAATAATAAAAAGATTGGTAATCTGCATAAAGAAAAAGTGTAAGAATGCCGAAGATTGAATATTAATGTTGTCAACCACGATTTGGAAGCTGGGGGCGTGGGGGATAAAAGAAAGAAAGAAAAAATGTTGAATCCCATTTCCTTGGACATTCATGGAAATTTCAATAAAATAATAAATATATTGTTATTTACATAAAGAAAAAGTGTAAGAATACAGAAGATTGAATATTAATGTTGTCAACCACGATTTGGAAGGTGGGGGGTGGTGGGGGATAAAAGAAAGAAAGAAAAACTGTTGTATACCATTTCCTTGAACATTCATGGAAATTTCAATAAAATAATAAAAAGATTGGTAATCTGCATAAAGAAAAAGAGTAAGAATGCAGAAGATAGAATATTAATGTTGTCAACCATGATTTGGAAGCTTGGGGAGTGGGGGATAAAAGAAAGAAAGAGAAAATGTTGTATCCCATTTCCTTGAACATTCATGAAATTTCAATAAAATAATGACAAGATTGTTAAATGCATAAAGAAAAAGAGTATGAAGGCAGAAGATAGAATATTATGTTGTCAACCATGATTTGGAAGCTGGGGGTGGGTGGGGGATGAAAGAAAGAAAGAAAAACTGTTGTATCCCATTTCCTTGAACATTCATGGAAATTTCAATAAAATAATAAAAAGATTGTTCATCTGCATAAAGAAAAAGTGTAAGAATGCAGAAGATAGAATATTAATGTTGTCAACCATGATTTGGAAGCTGGGGGAGGTGGGGGATAAAAGAAAGAAAGAAAAACTGTTGTATCCCATTTCCTTGAACATTCATGGAAATTTCAATAAAATAATAAAAAGATTGTTCATATGCATAAAGAAAAAGTGTAAGAATGCAGAAGATAGACTATTAGTGTTGTGAACCATGATTTGGAAGCTTGGGGGGTGGGGGATAAAAGAAAGAAAGAAAAACTCTTGTGTCACATTTCTATGAACATTCATTGAAATTTCAATAAAATAATAAAGAGATTCTTAATCTGCATAGAGAAAAAGAGTAAGAATGCAGAAGTTAGAATATTAGTGTTGTCAACCATGATTTTGACGCTGGGGTGGTGGGTGATAAAAGAAAGAAAGAAAAACTGTTGCGTCCCATTTCCTTGAACATTCATGGAAATTTCAATAAAATAATAAAAAGATTGCTAATCTGCATAAAGAAAAAGAGTAAGAATGCAGAAGATGGAATATTAATGTTGTCAAACATGATTTGGAAGCCGGGGGGGGGGCGATAAAAGAAAGAAAGATAAACTGTTGTATCCCGTTTCCTTGAACACTCATGGAAATTTCAATAAAATAATAAAAAGATTGTTAATCTGCATAGAGAAAAAGTGTAAGAATGCAGAAGATGGAATATTAATGTTGTCAACCATGATTTGGAAGCTGTGGGGGTAGGGGGATGAAAGAAAGAAAGAAAAACTGTTGTATCATTTCCTTGAACATTGATGGAAATTTCAATAAAATAATTAAAAGATTGTTAATCTGCATAAAGAAAAAGTGTAAGAATGCAGAACATTGAATATTAATATTGTCAACCACGATTTGGAAGCTGGGTGCGTGGGTGTTGAAAGAAAGAAAGAAATAATGTTGTATCACATTTCCTTGAACATTCATGGAAATTTCAATAAAATATTAAAAAGATTGTTAGTCTGCATAAAGAAAAAGTGTAAGAATGCAGAAGATAGAATATTAATGTTGTCAACCATGATTTGGAAGCTGGGGGATAAAAGAAAGTAAGAAAAACTGTTGTATCCCATTTCCTTGACCATTCATGGAAATTTCAATAAAATAATAAAAAGATAGATAATCTGCATAAAGAAAAAGAGTAAGAATGCAGAAGATAGAATATTAATGTTGTCAACCATGATTTAGAAGCTGCGGGCCAGTGGGGGATAAAAGAAAGAAAGAAAAACCGTTGTATCCAATTTCCTTGAACATTCATGGAAATTTTAATAAAATAATAAAAAGATTGTTAATCTGCATAAAGGAAAAGTGTAAGAATGCAGAAGATTGAATATTAATGTTGCCAACCATGATTTGGAAGGTGGGAGGTGGTGGGGGATAAAAGAAAGAAAGAAAAACTGTTGTATTCCATTTCCTTGAACATTCATGGAAATTTCATTAAAATAATAAAAAGATTGTTCATCTGCATAAAGAAAAAGTGTAAGAATGCCGAAGATTGAATATTAATGTTGTCAACCATGATTTGTAAACTTGGGGGGAGTGGGGGATAAAAGAAAGAAAGAAATACAGTTGTATACCATTTCCTTGAACATTCATGGAAAGTTCAATAAAATAATAAAAAGAATGGTAATCTGCATAAAGAAAAAGAATAAGAATGCAGAAGATAGAATATTAATGTTGTCAACCATGATTTGGAAGCTTGGAGCGTGGGGGATAAAAGAAAGAAAAAGAAATTGTTGTATCCCATTTCCTTGAACATTCATGGAATTTCAATAAAATTATGACAAGATTGTGAATCTGCATAAAGAAAAAGAGTATGAAGGCAGAAGATAGAATATTATGTTGTCAACCATGATTTGGAAGCTGGGGGGGGTGGGGGATGAAAGAAAGAAAGAAAAACTGTTGTATCCCATTTCCTTGAACATTCATGGAAATTTCAATAAAATAATAAATAGATTGTTATTTACATAAAGAAAAAGTGTAAGAATGCCTAAGATTGAATATTAATGTTGTCAACCATGATTTGGAAGGTGGGGGGTGGTAGGGGATAAAAGAAAGAAAGAAAAAATGTTGTATACCATTTCCTTGAACATTCATGGAAATTTCAATAAAATAATAAAAGATTGTTAATCTGCATAAAGAAAAAGAGTAAGAATGCAGGAGATAGAATGTTCATGTTGTCAACCATGATTTGGAAGCTGGCGGGGGTGGGGGATAAAAGAAAGAAAGAAAAACTGTTGTGTCCCATTTCCTTGAACATTCATGGAAATTTCAATACAATAATAAAAAGATTGTTAATCTGCATAAAGAAAAAGAGTAAGAATGCAGAAGATAGAATATTAATGTTGTCAACCATGTTTTGGAAGCTGGGGGGTTGTGGGGGATAAAAAAAAGAAAGAAAAACTGTTGTATCCCATTTCCTTGAACATTCATGGAAATTTCAATAAAATAAGAAAAAGATTGTTAATCTGCACAAAGTAAAAGTGTAAGAATGCAGAAGATTAAATATTTATGTTGTCAACCATGATTTGGAAGATGGCGGGGGTGCTGGATAAAAGAAAGAAAGAAAAACTGTTGTATACCATTTCCTTGAACATTCATGGAAATTTCAATAAAATAATGAAAAGATTGTTAATCTGCATAAAGAAAGAGTGTAAGAATGCAGAAGATAGAATATTAATGTTGTCAACCATGAATTAGAAGCTGCGGGCAAGTGGGGGATAAAAGAAAGAAAGAAAAACCGTTGTATCCAATTTCCTTGAACATTCATGGAAATTTTAATAAAATAATAAAAAGATTGTTAATCTGCATAAAGTAAAAGTGTAAGAATGCAGAAGATTGAATATTAATATTGTCAACCACGATTTGGAAGCTGGGGGCGTGGGGGATAAAAGAAAGAAAGAAAAAATGTTGTATCCCATTTCCTTGGACATTCATGGAAATTTCAATAAAATAATAAATAGATTGTTATTTACATAAAGAAAAAGTGTAAGATTACAGAAGATTGAATATTAATGTTGTCAACCATGATTTGGAAGGTGGGGGGTGGTGGGGGATAAAAGAAAGAAAGAAAAACTGTCGTATCCCATTTCCTTGAACATTCATGGAAATTTCAATTAAATAACAGAAAGATTGTTAACCTGCGTAAAGAAAGAGTTAGAATGCAGAAGATAGATTATTAATGTTGTCAACCATGATTTGGAAGGTGGGGGGTGGTGGGGGATAAAAGAAAGAAAGAAAAACTGTTGTATACCATTTCCTTGAACATTCATGGAAATTTCAATAAAATAATAAAAAGATTGGTAATCTGCATAAAGAAAAAGACTAAGAATTCAGAAGATAGAATATTAATGTTGTCAACCATGATTTGGAAGCTTGGGGAGCGGGGGATAAAAGAAAGAAAGAGAAAATGTTGTATCCCATTTCCTTGAACATTCATGAAATTTCAATAAAATAATGAAAAGATTGTTAAATGCATAAAGAAAAAGAGTATGAAGGCAGAAGATAGAATATTATGTTGTCAACCATGATTTGGAAGCTGGGGGCGGTGGGGGATGAAAGAAAGAAAGAAAAACTGTTGTATCCCATTTCCTTGAACATTCATTCAAATTTCAATAAAATAATAAATAGATTGTTAATCTGCATAAAGAAAAAGTGTAAGAATGCAGAAGATAGAATATTAATCTTGTCAAGCATGATTTGGAAGCTGGGGGGGTGGGGGATGAAAGAAAGAAAGAAAAACTGTTGTATCCCATTTCCTTGAACATTCATGGAAATTTGAATAAAATAATAAATAGATTGTTATTTACATAAAGAAAAAGTGTAAGAATGCCGAAGATAGAATATTAATGTTGTCAACCATGATTTGGAATGTGGGGGGTGGTGGGGGATAAAAGAAAGAAAGAAAAACTGTTGTATACCATTTCCTTGCACATTCATGGAAATTTCAATAAAATAATAAAAAGATTGGTAATCTGCATAAAGAAAAAGTGTAAGAATGCCGAAGATTGAATATTAATGTTGTCAACCACGATTTGGAAGCTGGGGGCGTGGGGGATAAAAGAAAGAAAGAAAAAATGTTGAATCCCATTTCCTTGGACATTCATGGAAATTTCAATAAAATAATAAATATATTGTTATTTACATAAAGAAAAAGTGTAAGAATACAGAAGATTGAATATTAATGTTGTCAACCACGATTTGGAAGGTGGGGGGTGGTGGGGGATAAAAGAAAGAAAGAAAAACTGTTGTATACCATTTCCTTGAACATTCATGGAAATTTCAATAAAATAATAAAAAGATTGGTAATCTGCATAAAGAAAAAGAGTAAGAATGCAGAAGATAGAATATTAATGTTGTCAACCATGATTTGGAAGCTTGGGGAGTGGGGGATAAAAGAAAGAAAGAGAAAATGTTGTATCCCATTTCCTTGAACATTCATGAAATTTCAATAAAATAATGACAAGATTGTTAAATGCATAAAGAAAAAGAGTATGAAGGCAGAAGATAGAATATTATGTTGTCAACCATGATTTGGAAGCTGGGGGTGGGTGGGGGATGAAAGAAAGAAAGAAAAACTGTTGTATCCCATTTCCTTGAACATTCATGGAAATTTCAATAAAATAATAAAAAGATTGTTCATCTGCATAAAGAAAAAGTGTAAGAATGCAGAAGATAGAATATTAATGTTGTCAACCATGATTTGGAAGCTGGGGGAGGTGGGGGATAAAAGAAAGAAAGAAAAACTGTTGTATCCCATTTCCTTGAACATTCATGGAAATTTCAATAAAATAATAAAAAGATTGTTCATATGCATAAAGAAAAAGTGTAAGAATGCAGAAGATAGACTATTAGTGTTGTGAACCATGATTTGGAAGCTTGGGGGGTGGGGGATAAAAGAAAGAAAGAAAAACTCTTGTGTCACATTTCTATGAACATTCATTGAAATTTCAATAAAATAATAAAGAGATTCTTAATCTGCATAGAGAAAAAGAGTAAGAATGCAGAAGTTAGAATATTAGTGTTGTCAACCATGATTTTGACGCTGGGGTGGTGGGTGATAAAAGAAAGAAAGAAAAACTGTTGCGTCCCATTTCCTTGAACATTCATGGAAATTTCAATAAAATAATAAAAAGATTGCTAATCTGCATAAAGAAAAAGAGTAAGAATGCAGAAGATGGAATATTAATGTTGTCAAACATGATTTGGAAGCCGGGGGGGGGGCGATAAAAGAAAGAAAGATAAACTGTTGTATCCCGTTTCCTTGAACACTCATGGAAATTTCAATAAAATAATAAAAAGATTGTTAATCTGCATAGAGAAAAAGTGTAAGAATGCAGAAGATGGAATATTAATGTTGTCAACCATGATTTGGAAGCTGTGGGGGTAGGGGGATGAAAGAAAGAAAGAAAAACTGTTGTATCATTTCCTTGAACATTGATGGAAATTTCAATAAAATAATTAAAAGATTGTTAATCTGCATAAAGAAAAAGTGTAAGAATGCAGAACATTGAATATTAATATTGTCAACCACGATTTGGAAGCTGGGTGCGTGGGTGTTGAAAGAAAGAAAGAAATAATGTTGTATCACATTTCCTTGAACATTCATGGAAATTTCAATAAAATATTAAAAAGATTGTTAGTCTGCATAAAGAAAAAGTGTAAGAATGCAGAAGATAGAATATTAATGTTGTCAACCATGATTTGGAAGCTGGGGGATAAAAGAAAGTAAGAAAAACTGTTGTATCCCATTTCCTTGACCATTCATGGAAATTTCAATAAAATAATAAAAAGATAGATAATCTGCATAAAGAAAAAGAGTAAGAATGCAGAAGATAGAATATTAATGTTGTCAACCATGATTTAGAAGCTGCGGGCCAGTGGGGGATAAAAGAAAGAAAGAAAAACCGTTGTATCCAATTTCCTTGAACATTCATGGAAATTTTAATAAAATAATAAAAAGATTGTTAATCTGCATAAAGGAAAAGTGTAAGAATGCAGAAGATTGAATATTAATGTTGCCAACCATGATTTGGAAGGTGGGAGGTGGTGGGGGATAAAAGAAAGAAAGAAAAACTGTTGTATTCCATTTCCTTGAACATTCATGGAAATTTCATTAAAATAATAAAAAGATTGTTCATCTGCATAAAGAAAAAGTGTAAGAATGCCGAAGATTGAATATTAATGTTGTCAACCATGATTTGTAAACTTGGGGGGAGTGGGGGATAAAAGAAAGAAAGAAATACAGTTGTATACCATTTCCTTGAACATTCATGGAAAGTTCAATAAAATAATAAAAAGAATGGTAATCTGCATAAAGAAAAAGAATAAGAATGCAGAAGATAGAATATTAATGTTGTCAACCATGATTTGGAAGCTTGGAGCGTGGGGGATAAAAGAAAGAAAAAGAAATTGTTGTATCCCATTTCCTTGAACATTCATGGAATTTCAATAAAATTATGACAAGATTGTGAATCTGCATAAAGAAAAAGAGTATGAAGGCAGAAGATAGAATATTATGTTGTCAACCATGATTTGGAAGCTGGGGGGGGTGGGGGATGAAAGAAAGAAAGAAAAACTGTTGTATCCCATTTCCTTGAACATTCATGGAAATTTCAATAAAATAATAAATAGATTGTTATTTACATAAAGAAAAAGTGTAAGAATGCCTAAGATTGAATATTAATGTTGTCAACCATGATTTGGAAGGTGGGGGGTGGTAGGGGATAAAAGAAAGAAAGAAAAAATGTTGTATACCATTTCCTTGAACATTCATGGAAATTTCAATAAAATAATAAAAGATTGTTAATCTGCATAAAGAAAAAGAGTAAGAATGCAGGAGATAGAATGTTCATGTTGTCAACCATGATTTGGAAGCTGGCGGGGGTGGGGGATAAAAGAAAGAAAGAAAAACTGTTGTGTCCCATTTCCTTGAACATTCATGGAAATTTCAATACAATAATAAAAAGATTGTTAATCTGCATAAAGAAAAAGAGTAAGAATGCAGAAGATAGAATATTAATGTTGTCAACCATGTTTTGGAAGCTGGGGGGTTGTGGGGGATAAAAAAAAGAAAGAAAAACTGTTGTATCCCATTTCCTTGAACATTCATGGAAATTTCAATAAAATAAGAAAAAGATTGTTAATCTGCACAAAGTAAAAGTGTAAGAATGCAGAAGATTAAATATTTATGTTGTCAACCATGATTTGGAAGATGGCGGGGGTGCTGGATAAAAGAAAGAAAGAAAAACTGTTGTATACCATTTCCTTGAACATTCATGGAAATTTCAATAAAATAATGAAAAGATTGTTAATCTGCATAAAGAAAGAGTGTAAGAATGCAGAAGATAGAATATTAATGTTGTCAACCATGAATTAGAAGCTGCGGGCAAGTGGGGGATAAAAGAAAGAAAGAAAAACCGTTGTATCCAATTTCCTTGAACATTCATGGAAATTTTAATAAAATAATAAAAAGATTGTTAATCTGCATAAAGTAAAAGTGTAAGAATGCAGAAGATTGAATATTAATATTGTCAACCACGATTTGGAAGCTGGGGGCGTGGGGGATAAAAGAAAGAAAGAAAAAATGTTGTATCCCATTTCCTTGGACATTCATGGAAATTTCAATAAAATAATAAATAGATTGTTATTTACATAAAGAAAAAGTGTAAGATTACAGAAGATTGAATATTAATGTTGTCAACCATGATTTGGAAGGTGGGGGGTGGTGGGGGATAAAAGAAAGAAAGAAAAACTGTCGTATCCCATTTCCTTGAACATTCATGGAAATTTCAATTAAATAACAGAAAGATTGTTAACCTGCGTAAAGAAAGAGTTAGAATGCAGAAGATAGATTATTAATGTTGTCAACCATGATTTGGAAGGTGGGGGGTGGTGGGGGATAAAAGAAAGAAAGAAAAACTGTTGTATACCATTTCCTTGAACATTCATGGAAATTTCAATAAAATAATAAAAAGATTGGTAATCTGCATAAAGAAAAAGACTAAGAATTCAGAAGATAGAATATTAATGTTGTCAACCATGATTTGGAAGCTTGGGGAGCGGGGGATAAAAGAAAGAAAGAGAAAATGTTGTATCCCATTTCCTTGAACATTCATGAAATTTCAATAAAATAATGAAAAGATTGTTAAATGCATAAAGAAAAAGAGTATGAAGGCAGAAGATAGAATATTATGTTGTCAACCATGATTTGGAAGCTGGGGGCGGTGGGGGATGAAAGAAAGAAAGAAAAACTGTTGTATCCCATTTCCTTGAACATTCATTCAAATTTCAATAAAATAATAAATAGATTGTTAATCTGCATAAAGAAAAAGTGTAAGAATGCAGAAGATAGAATATTAATCTTGTCAAGCATGATTTGGAAGCTTGGGGGGTGGGGGATAAAAGAAAGAAAGAGAAATTGTTGTATCCCAATTCCTTGAACATTCATAAAATTTCAATAAAATAATAAGAAGTTAGTTAATCTGCATAAAGAAAAAGAGTAAGAATGTAGAAGATAGAATATTAATGTTTTCAACCATGATTTGGAAGCTGGGGGGTTGGGGGAAGATAGAAAGAAAGAAAAAGTGTCGTATCCCATTTCCTTGAACATTCATGGAAATTTCAATTAAATAACAGAAAGATTGTTAACCTGCGTAAAGAAAGAGTTAGAATGCAGAAGATAGAATATTAATGTTGGCAACCATGATTTGGAAGCTGGGGGGTATGGGGGATAAAAGAAAGAAAGAAAAACTGTTGTATCCCATTTCCTTGAACTTTCATGGAAATTTCAATAAAATAATAAATAGATTATTAATCTGCATAAAGAAAAAGTGTAAGAATGCAGAAGATAGAATATTAGTCTTGTCAACCATGATTTGGAAGCTTGGGGGGTGGGGGATAAAGGAAAGAAAGAGAAATTGTTGTATCCCAATTCCTTGAACATTCATGAAATTTCAAAAAAAAATGACAAGATTGTTAATCTGCATAAAGAAAAAGAATATGAAGGCAGAAGATAGAATATTATGTTGTCAAACATGATTTGGAAGATGGGGGTGGGTGGGGGATGAAAGAAAGAAAGAAAAACTGTTGTATCCTATTTCTTTGAACATTCATGGAAATTTCAATAAAATAATAAAAAGATTGTTAATCTGCATAAAGACAAAGATTTAGAATGCAGAAGATTCAATGTTAATGTTGTCAACAACGATTGGGAATCTGGGGGGTTGTGCGGGATAAAAGAAAGAAAGAAAAACTGTTGTATCCCATTTCCTTGAACATTCATGGAAATTTCAATAAAATAATAAAAAGATTGTTAATCTGCATAGAGAAAAAGAGTAAGAATGCAGAAGATAGAATATTAATGTGGTCAACCATGATTGGGAAGCTGGGGGGTGTTGGGGGATAAAAGAAAGAAAGAAAAACTGTTGTATCCCATTTCCTTGAACTTTCATGGAAAATTCAATAAAATAATAAAAGATTGTTAATCTGCATAAAGAAAAAGAGTAAGAATGCAGAAGATGGAATATTAATGTTGTCAACCATGATTTGGAAGCTGGGGGGGTAGGGGGATGAAAGAAAGAAAGAAAAACTGTTGTATCCCATTTCCTTGAACATTCATGGCAATTTCAATAAAATAATAAAAAATTGTTAATCTGCATAAAGAAAAAGTGTAAGAATGCAGAACATTGAATATTAATATTGTCAACCACGATTTGGAAGCTGGGGGCGTGGGGGATGAAAAAAAGAAATAATGTTGTATCACATTTCCTTGAACATTCATGGAAATTTCAATAAAATAATAAAAAGATTGTTAGTCTGCATAAAGAAAAAGTGTAAGAATGCAGAAGATAGAATATTAATGTTGTCAACCATGATTTGG
This sequence comes from Cynocephalus volans, assembly GCF_027409185.1. Taxonomy (NCBI): domain Eukaryota; kingdom Metazoa; phylum Chordata; class Mammalia; order Dermoptera; family Cynocephalidae; genus Cynocephalus; species Cynocephalus volans. The sequence goes on from NC_084463.1 coordinate 56,692,166, forward strand.
AAGCTGGGGGGTGTGGGGGATAAAAGAATGTAAGAAAAACTGTTGTATCCCATTTCCTTGAACATTCATGGAAATTTCAATAAAATAATAAAAAGATAGTTAATCTGCATAAAGAAAAAGAGTAAGAATGCAGAAGATAAAATATTAATGTTGTCAACCATGAATTAGAAGCTGCGGGCAAGTGGGGGATAAAAGAAAGAAAGAGAAACTGTTGTATCCAATTTCCTTGAACATTCATGGAAATTTTAATAAAATAATAAAAAGATTGTTAATCTGCATAAAGTAAAAGTGTAAGAATGCAGAAGATTGAATATTACTGTTGCCAACCATGATTTGGAAGGTGGGAGGTGGTGGGGGATAAAAGAAAGAAAGAAAAACTGTTGTATTCCATTTCCTTGAACATTCATGGAAATTTCATTAAAATAATAAAAAGATTGTTCATCTGCATAAAGAAAAAGTGTAAGAATGCCGAAGATTGAATATTAATGTTGTCAACCACGATTTGGAAGCTGGGGGCGTGGGGGATAAAAGAAAGAAAGAAAAAATGTTGTATCCCGTTTCCTTGGACATTCATGGAAATTTCAATAAAATAATAAATAGATTGTTATTTACATAAAGAAAAAGTGTAAGATTACAGAAGATTGAATATTAATGTTGTCAACCATGATTTGGAAGGTGGGGGTGGTGGGGGATAAAAGAAAGAAAGAAAAACTGTTGTATACCATTTCCTTGAACATTCATGGAAATTTAAATAAAATAATAAAACGATTGGTAATCTGCATAAAGAAAAAGAGTAAGAATGTAGAAGATAGAATATTAATGTTGTCAACCATGATTTGGAAGCTTGGGGAGTGGGGGATAAAAGAAAGAAAGAGAAAATGTTGTATCCCATTTCCTTGAACATTCATGGAAATTTCAATAAAATAATGACAAGATTGTTAAATGCATAAAGAAAACGAGTATGATGGCAGAAGATACAATATTATGTTGTCAACCATGATTTGGAAGCTGGGGGGATGGGGGATGAAAGAAAGAAAGAAAAACTGTTGTATCCCATTTCCTTGAACATTCATGGAAATTTCAAAAAAATATTAAAAGATTGTTAATCTGCATAAAGAAAAAGAGTAAGAATGCAGGAGATAGAATGTTCATGTTGTCAACCATGATTTGGAAGCTGGCGGGGGTGGGGGATAAAAGAAAGAAAGAAAAACTGTTGTATCCCATTTCCATGAACATTCATGGAAAGTTCAATAAAATAATAAAAAGATTGGTAATCTGCATAAAGAAAAAGAGTAAGAATGCAGAAGATAGAATATTAATGTTGTTAACCATGATTTGGAAGCATGGGGAGTGGGGGATACAAGAAAGAAAGAGAAAATGTTTTATCCCATTTCCTTGAACATTCATGAAATTTCAATAAAATAATGACAAGATTGTTAAATGCATAAAGAAAAAGAGTATGAAGGCAGAAGATAGAATATTATGTTGTCAACCATGATTTGGAAGCTGGGGGGGGTGGGGGATGAAAGAAAGAAAGAAAAACTGCTGTATCCCATTTCCTTGAACATTCATGGAAATTTCAATAAAATAATAAAAAGATTGTTAATCTGCATAAAGAAAAAGAGTAAGAATGCAGAAGATAGTATATTAATGTTGGCAACCATGATTTAGAAGCTGGGGGCGCTGGAGGATAAAAGAAAGAAAGAAAAACTGTTGTATCCCATTTACTGGAACATTCATGGAATTTTCAATAAAATAAGAAAAAGATTGTTAATCTGCATAAAGTAAAAGTGTAAGAATGCAGAAGATTGAATATTAATGTTGCCAACCATGATTTGGAAGATGGCGGAGGTGCTGGATAAAAGAAAGAAAGAAAAACTGTTGTATACCATTTCCTTGAACATTCATGGAAAGTTCAATAAAATAATAAAAAGAATGGTAATCTGCATAAAGAAAAAGACTAAGAATGCAGGAGATAGAATATTAATGTTGTCAACCATGATTCTGAAGCTGACGGGGGTGGGGGATAAAAGAAAGAAAGAAACACTGTTGTATCCCATTTCCTTGAACATTCATGGAAAGTTCAATAAGATAATAAAAAGATTGGTAATCTGCATAAAGAAAAAGAGTAAGAATGCAGGAGATAGAATGTTAATGTTGTCAACCATGATTTGGAAGCCTGTGGGGGTGGGGGATAAAAGAAAGAAAGAAAAACTTTTTTATCCCATTTCCTTGAACATTCATGGAAATTTCAATGCAATAATAAAAAGATTGTTAATCTGCATAAACAAAAAGGGTAAGAATGCAGAAGATAGAATATTAATGTTGTCAACCATGATTTGTAAACTGGGGGGGAGTGGGGGATAAAAGAAAGAAAGAGAAACTGTTGTATACCATTTCCTTGAACATTCATGGAAAGTTCAATAAAATAATAAAAAGATTGGTAATCTGCATAAAGAAAAAGAGTAAGAATGCAGAAGATAGTATATTAATGTTGTCAACCATGATTTGGAAGCTTGGAGCGTGGGGGATAAAAGAAAGAAAGAGAAATTGTTGTATCCCATTTCCTTGAACATTCATGAAATTTCAATAAAATAATGACAAGATTGTGAATCTGCATAAAGAAAAAGAGTATGAAGGCAGAAGATAGAATATTATGTTGTCAACCATGATTTGGAAGCTGGGGGGGGTGGGGGATGAAAGAAAGAAAGAAAAACTGTTGTATCCCATTTCCTTGAACATTCATGGAAATTTCAATAAAATAATAAATAGATTGTTACTTACATAAAGAAAAAGTGTAAGAATGAAGAAGATTGAATATTAATATTGTCAACCATGATTTGGAAGGTGGGGGGTGGTGGGGGATAAAAGAAAGAAAGAAAAACTGTTGTATACCATTTCCTTGCACATTCATGGAAATTTCAATAAAATAATAAAAAGATTGGTAATCTGCATAAAGAAAAAGTGTAAGAATGCCGAAGATTGAATATTAATGTTGTCAACCACGATTTGGAAGCTGGGGACGTGGGGGATAAAAGAAAGAAAGAAAAAATGTTGTATCCCATTTCCTTGGACATTCATGGAAATTTCAATAAAATAATAAATAGATTGTTATTTACATAAAGAAAAAGTGTAAGAATACAGAAGATTGAATATTAATGTTGTCAACCATGATTTGGAAGGTGGGGGGTGGTGGGGGATAAAAGAAGGAAAGAAAAACTGTTGTATACCATTTCCTTGAACATTCATGGAAATTTCAATAAAATAATAAAAAGATTGGTAATCTGCATAAAGAAAAAGAGTAAGAATGCAGAAGATAGAATATTAATGTTGTCAACCATGATTTGGAAGCTTGGGGAGTGGGGGATCAAAGAAAGAAAGAGAAAATGTTGTATCCCATTTCCTTGAACATTCATGAAATTTCAATAAAATAATGACAAGATTGTTAAATGCATAAAGAAAAAGAGTATGAAGGCAGAAGATAGAATATTATGTTGTCAACCATGATTTGGTAGCTGGGGGGGGGGATGAAAGAAAGAAAGAAAAACTGTTGTATACCATTTCCTTGAATATTCATGGAAATTTCAATAAAATAATAAAAAGATTGTTCATCTGCATAAAGAAAAAGTGTAAGAATGCAGAAGATAGACTATTAGTGTTGTGAACCATGATTTGGAAGCTTGGTGGGTGGGGGATAAAAGAAAGAAAGAAAAACTCTTGTGTCACATTTCTATGAACATTCATTGAAATTTCAATAAAATAATAAAGAGATTCTTAATCTGCATAGAGAAAAAGAGTAAGAATGCAGAAGATAGAATATTAATGTTGTCAACCATGATTTTGAAGCTGAAGGGGGTGGGGGATAAAAGAAAGAAAGAAACACTGTTGTATCCCATTTCCTTGAACATTCATGGAAAGTTCAATAAGATAATAAAAAGATTGGTAATCTGCATAAAGAAAAAGAGTAAGAATGCAGGAGATAGAATGTTAATGTTGTCAACCATGATTTGGAAGCTGGTGGGGGTGGGGGATTAAAGAAAGAAAGAAAAACTTTTTTATCCCATTTCCTTGAACATTCATGGAAATTTCAATAAAATAATAAAAAGATTGTTAATCTGCATAAACAAAAAGGGTAAGAATGCAGAAGATAGAATATTAATGTTGTCAACCATGATTTGTAAACTGGGGGGGAGTGGGGGATAAAAGAAAGAAAGAGAAACTGTTGTATACCATTTCCTTGAACATTCATGGAAAGTTCAATAAAATAATAAAAAGATTGGTAATCTGCATAAAGAAAAAGAGTAAGAATGCAGAAGATAGAATATTAAGGTTGTCAACCATGATTTGGAAGCTTGGAGCGTGGGGGATAAAAGAAAGAAAGAGAAATTGTTGTATCCCATTTCCTTGAACATTCATGAAATTTCAATAAAATAATGACAAGATTGTGAATCTGCATAAAGAAAAAGAGTATGAAGGAAGAAGATAGAATATTATGTTTTCAGCCATGATTTGGAAGCTGGGGGGGGGTGGGGGATGAAAGAAAGAAAGAAAAACTGTTGTATCCCATTTCCTTGAACATTCATGGAAATTTGAATAAAATAATAAATAGATTGTTATTTACATAAAGAAAAAGTGTAAGAATGCCGAAGATAGAATATTAATGTTGTCAACCATGATTTGGAATGTGGGGGGTGGTGGGGGATAAAAGAAAGAAAGAAAAACTGTTGTATACCATTTCCTTGCACATTCATGGAAATATCAATAAAATAATAAAAAGATTGGTAATCTGCATAAAGAAAAAGTGTAAGAATGCCGAAGATTGAATATTAATGTTGTCAACCACGATTTGGAAGCTGGGGGCGTGGGGGATAAAAGAAAGAAAGAAAAAATGTTGAATCCCATTTCCTTGGACATTCATGGAAATTTCAATAAAATAATAAATATATTGTTATTTACATAAAGAAAAAGTGTAAGAATACAGAAGATTGAATATTAATGTTGTCAACCATGATTTGGAAGGTGGGGGGTGGTGGGGGATAAAAGAAAGAAAGAAAAACTGTTGTATACCATTTCCTTGAACATTCATGGAAATTTCAATAAAATAATAAAAAGATTGGTAATCTGCATAAAGATAAAGAGTAAGAAGGCAGAAGATAGAATATTATGTTGTCAACCATGATTTGGACACTGGGGGGGTGGGGGATAATAGAAAGAAAGAAAAACTGTTGTATGCCATTTACTTGAACATTCATGGAAATTTCAATAAAATAATAAAAGATTGTTAATCTGCATAAAGAAAAACAGTAGGAATGCAGAATATAGAATATTAATGTTTTCAATCATGATTGGGAAGCTGAGGGGGTGAGGGATAAAAGAATGAAAGAAAAACTGTTGTATCCCTTTCCTTGAACATTTATGGAAATTACAATAAAACAATAAAAAGATTGTTAATCTGCATAAAGAAAAAGAGTAAGAATGCTGAAGATAGAATATTAATGATGTCAACCATGATTTGGAAGCTGGGGGCGCTGGAGGATAAAAGAAAGAAAGAAAAACTGTTGTATCCCATTTACTGGAACATTCATGGAAATTTCAATAAAATAAGAAAAAGATTGTTAATCTGCATAAAGTAAAAGTGTAAGAATGCAGAAGATTGAATATTAATGTTGTCAACAATGATTTGGAAGATGGCAGGGGTGCTGGATAAAAGAAAGAAAGAAAAACTGTTGTATCCCATTTCCTTGAACATTCATGGAAATTTCAATAAAATAATAAAAAGATTGTTAATCTGCATAAAGAAAAAGAGTAAGAATGCAGAAGATAGAATATTAATGTTGTCAACCATGATTTGGAAGCTGGGGTCGCTGGAGGATAAAAGAAAGAAAGAAAAACTGCTGTATCCCATTTACTGGAACATTCATGGAAATTTCAATAAAATAATAAAAAGATTGTTAATCTGCATAAAGAAAAAGAGTAAGAATGCAGAAGATAGAATATTAATGTTGTCAACCATGATTTGTATACTGGGGGGGAGTGGGGGATAAAAGTAAGAAAGAAAAACAGTTGTATACCATTTCCTTGAACATTCATGGAAAGTTCAATAAAATAATAAAAATATTGGTAATCTGCATAAAGAAAAAGAATAAGAATGCAGAAGATAGAATATTAATGTTGTCAACCATGATTTGGAAGCTTGGAGCGTGGGGGATAAAAGAAAGAAAGAGAAATTGTTGTATCCCATTTCCTTGAACATTCATGGAATTTCAATAAAATAATGACAAGATTGTGAATCTGCATAAAGAAAAAGAGTATGAAGGCAGAAGATACAATATTATGTTGTCAACCATGATTTGGAAGCTGGGGGGGGTGAGGGATGAAAGAAAGAAAGAAAAACTGTTGTATTCCATTTCCTTGAACATTCATGGAAATTTCAATACAATAATAAAAAGATTGTTAATCTGCATAAAGAAAAAGAGTAAGAATGCAGAAGATAGAAAATTAATGTTGTCAGCCATGTTTTGGAACCTGGGGGGTTGTGGGGGATAAAAGAAAGAAAGAAAAACTGTTGTATCCCATTTCCTTGAACATTCATGGAAATTTCAATAAAATAAGAAAAAGATTGTTAATCTGCATAAAGTAAAAGTGTAAGAATGCAGAAGATTGAATATTAATGTTGTCAACCATGATTTGGAAGATGGCGGGGGTGCTGGATAAAAGAAAGAAAGAAAAACTGTTGTATCCCATGTCCTTGAACATTGATGGAAATTTCAATAAAATAATAAATAGATTGTTAATCTGTATAAAGAAAAACTGTAAGAATGCAGAAGATAGAATATTAATGTTTTCAACCATGATTTGGAAGGTGGGGGGTGGTGGGGAATAAAAGAAAGAAAGAAAAACTGTTGTATACCATTTCCTTGCACATTCATGGAAATTTCAATAAAATAATAAAAAGATTGGTAATCTGCATGAAGAAAAAGTGTAAGAATGCCGAAGATTGAATATTAATGTTGTCAACCATGATTTGGAAGCTTGGGGAGTGGGGGATAAAAGAAAGAAAGAGAAAATGTTGTATCCCATTTCCTTGAACATTCATGAAATTTCAATAAAATAATGACAAGATTGTTAATCTGCACAAAGTAAAAGTGTAAGAATGCAGAAGATTAAATATTTATGTTGTCAACCATGATTTGGAAGATGGCGGGGGTGCTGGATAAAAGAAAGAAAGAAAAACTGTTGTATACCATTTCCTTGAACATTCATGGAAATTTCAATAAAATAATGAAAAGATTGTTAATCTGCATAAAGAAAGAGTGTAAGAATGCAGAAGATAGAATATTAATGTTGTCAACCATGAATTAGAAGCTGCGGGCAAGTGGGGGATAAAAGAAAGAAAGAAAAACCGTTGTATCCAATTTCCTTGAACATTCATGGAAATTTTAATAAAATAATAAAAAGATTGTTAATCTGCATAAAGTAAAAGTGTAAGAATGCAGAAGATTGAATATTAATATTGTCAACCACGATTTGGAAGCTGGGGGCGTGGGGGATAAAAGAAAGAAAGAAAAAATGTTGTATCCCATTTCCTTGGACATTCATGGAAATTTCAATAAAATAATAAATAGATTGTTATTTACATAAAGAAAAAGTGTAAGATTACAGAAGATTGAATATTAATGTTGTCAACCATGATTTGGAAGGTGGGGGGTGGTGGGGGATAAAAGAAAGAAAGAAAAACTGTCGTATCCCATTTCCTTGAACATTCATGGAAATTTCAATTAAATAACAGAAAGATTGTTAACCTGCGTAAAGAAAGAGTTAGAATGCAGAAGATAGATTATTAATGTTGTCAACCATGATTTGGAAGGTGGGGGGTGGTGGGGGATAAAAGAAAGAAAGAAAAACTGTTGTATACCATTTCCTTGAACATTCATGGAAATTTCAATAAAATAATAAAAAGATTGGTAATCTGCATAAAGAAAAAGACTAAGAATTCAGAAGATAGAATATTAATGTTGTCAACCATGATTTGGAAGCTTGGGGAGCGGGGGATAAAAGAAAGAAAGAGAAAATGTTGTATCCCATTTCCTTGAACATTCATGAAATTTCAATAAAATAATGACAAGATTGTTAAATGCATAAAGAAAAAGAGTATGAAGGCAGAAGATAGAATATTATGTTGTCAACCATGATTTGGAAGCTGGGGGCGGTGGGGGATGAAAGAAAGAAAGAAAAACTGTTGTATCCCATTTCCTTGAACATTCATTCAAATTTCAATAAAATAATAAATAGATTGTTAATCTGCATAAAGAAAAAGTGTAAGAATGCAGAAGATAGAATATTAATCTTGTCAAGCATGATTTGGAAGCTTGGGGGGTGGGGGATAAAAGAAAGAAAGAGAAATTGTTGTATCCCAATTCCTTGAACATTCATAAAATTTCAATAAAATAATAAGAAGTTAGTTAATCTGCATAAAGAAAAAGAGTAAGAATGTAGAAGATAGAATATTAATGTTTTCAACCATGATTTGGAAGCTGGGGGGTTGGGGGAAGATAGAAAGAAAGAAAAAGTGTCGTATCCCATTTCCTTGAACATTCATGGAAATTTCAATTAAATAACAGAAAGATTGTTAACCTGCGTAAAGAAAGAGTTAGAATGCAGAAGATAGAATATTAATGTTGGCAACCATGATTTGGAAGCTGGGGGGTATGGGGGATAAAAGAAAGAAAGAAAAACTGTTGTATCCCATTTCCTTGAACTTTCATGGAAATTTCAATAAAATAATAAATAGATTATTAATCTGCATAAAGAAAAAGTGTAAGAATGCAGAAGATAGAATATTAGTCTTGTCAACCATGATTTGGAAGCTTGGGGGGTGGGGGATAAAGGAAAGAAAGAGAAATTGTTGTATCCCAATTCCTTGAACATTCATGAAATTTCAAAAAAAAATGACAAGATTGTTAATCTGCATAAAGAAAAAGAATATGAAGGCAGAAGATAGAATATTATGTTGTCAAACATGATTTGGAAGATGGGGGTGGGTGGGGGATGAAAGAAAGAAAGAAAAACTGTTGTATCCTATTTCTTTGAACATTCATGGAAATTTCAATAAAATAATAAAAAGATTGTTAATCTGCATAAAGACAAAGATTTAGAATGCAGAAGATTCAATGTTAATGTTGTCAACAACGATTGGGAATCTGGGGGGTTGTGCGGGATAAAAGAAAGAAAGAAAAACTGTTGTATCCCATTTCCTTGAACATTCATGGAAATTTCAATAAAATAATAAAAAGATTGTTAATCTGCATAGAGAAAAAGAGTAAGAATGCAGAAGATAGAATATTAATGTGGTCAACCATGATTGGGAAGCTGGGGGGTGTTGGGGGATAAAAGAAAGAAAGAAAAACTGTTGTATCCCATTTCCTTGAACTTTCATGGAAAATTCAATAAAATAATAAAAGATTGTTAATCTGCATAAAGAAAAAGAGTAAGAATGCAGAAGATGGAATATTAATGTTGTCAACCATGATTTGGAAGCTGGGGGGGTAGGGGGATGAAAGAAAGAAAGAAAAACTGTTGTATCCCATTTCCTTGAACATTCATGGCAATTTCAATAAAATAATAAAAAATTGTTAATCTGCATAAAGAAAAAGTGTAAGAATGCAGAACATTGAATATTAATATTGTCAACCACGATTTGGAAGCTGGGGGCGTGGGGGATGAAAAAAAGAAATAATGTTGTATCACATTTCCTTGAACATTCATGGAAATTTCAATAAAATAATAAAAAGATTGTTAGTCTGCATAAAGAAAAAGTGTAAGAATGCAGAAGATAGAATATTAATGTTGTCAACCATGATTTGGAAGCTGGGGGGTGTGGGGGATAAAAGAATGTAAGAAAAACTGTTGTATCCCATTTCCTTGAACATTCATGGAAATTTCAATAAAATAATAAAAAGATAGTTAATCTGCATAAAGAAAAAGAGTAAGAATGCAGAAGATAAAATATTAATGTTGTCAACCATGAATTAGAAGCTGCGGGCAAGTGGGGGATAAAAGAAAGAAAGAGAAACTGTTGTATCCAATTTCCTTGAACATTCATGGAAATTTTAATAAAATAATAAAAAGATTGTTAATCTGCATAAAGTAAAAGTGTAAGAATGCAGAAGATTGAATATTACTGTTGCCAACCATGATTTGGAAGGTGGGAGGTGGTGGGGGATAAAAGAAAGAAAGAAAAACTGTTGTATTCCATTTCCTTGAACATTCATGGAAATTTCATTAAAATAATAAAAAGATTGTTCATCTGCATAAAGAAAAAGTGTAAGAATGCCGAAGATTGAATATTAATGTTGTCAACCACGATTTGGAAGCTGGGGGCGTGGGGGATAAAAGAAAGAAAGAAAAAATGTTGTATCCCGTTTCCTTGGACATTCATGGAAATTTCAATAAAATAATAAATAGATTGTTATTTACATAAAGAAAAAGTGTAAGATTACAGAAGATTGAATATTAATGTTGTCAACCATGATTTGGAAGGTGGGGGTGGTGGGGGATAAAAGAAAGAAAGAAAAACTGTTGTATACCATTTCCTTGAACATTCATGGAAATTTAAATAAAATAATAAAACGATTGGTAATCTGCATAAAGAAAAAGAGTAAGAATGTAGAAGATAGAATATTAATGTTGTCAACCATGATTTGGAAGCTTGGGGAGTGGGGGATAAAAGAAAGAAAGAGAAAATGTTGTATCCCATTTCCTTGAACATTCATGGAAATTTCAATAAAATAATGACAAGATTGTTAAATGCATAAAGAAAACGAGTATGATGGCAGAAGATACAATATTATGTTGTCAACCATGATTTGGAAGCTGGGGGGATGGGGGATGAAAGAAAGAAAGAAAAACTGTTGTATCCCATTTCCTTGAACATTCATGGAAATTTCAAAAAAATATTAAAAGATTGTTAATCTGCATAAAGAAAAAGAGTAAGAATGCAGGAGATAGAATGTTCATGATGTCAACCATGATTTGGAAGCTGGCGGGGGTGGGGGATAAAAGAAAGAAAGAAAAACTGTTGTATCCCATTTCCATGAACATTCATGGAAAGTTCAATAAAATAATAAAAAGATTGGTAATCTGCATAAAGAAAAAGAGTAAGAATGCAGAAGATAGAATATTAATGTTGTTAACCATGATTTGGAAGCATGGGGAGTGGGGGATACAAGAAAGAAAGAGAAAATGTTTTATCCCATTTCCTTGAACATTCATGAAATTTCAATAAAATAATGACAAGATTGTTAAATGCATAAAGAAAAAGAGTATGAAGGCAGAAGATAGAATATTATGTTGTCAACCATGATTTGGAAGCTGGGGGGGGTGGGGGATGAAAGAAAGAAAGAAAAACTGCTGTATCCCATTTCCTTGAACATTCATGGAAATTTCAATAAAATAATAAAAAGATTGTTAATCTGCATAAAGAAAAAGAGTAAGAATGCAGAAGATAGTATATTAATGTTGGCAACCATGATTTAGAAGCTGGGGGCGCTGGAGGATAAAAGAAAGAAAGAAAAACTGTTGTATCCCATTTACTGGAACATTCATGGAATTTTCAATAAAATAAGAAAAAGATTGTTAATCTGCATAAAGTAAAAGTGTAAGAATGCAGAAGATTGAATATTAATGTTGCCAACCATGATTTGGAAGATGGCGGAGGTGCTGGATAAAAGAAAGAAAGAAAAACTGTTGTATACCATTTCCTTGAACATTCATGGAAAGTTCAATAAAATAATAAAAAGAATGGTAATCTGCATAAAGAAAAAGACTAAGAATGCAGGAGATAGAATATTAATGTTGTCAACCATGATTCTGAAGCTGACGGGGGTGGGGGATAAAAGAAAGAAAGAAACACTGTTGTATCCCATTTCCTTGAACATTCATGGAAAGTTCAATAAGATAATAAAAAGATTGGTAATCTGCATAAAGAAAAAGAGTAAGAATGCAGGAGATAGAATGTTAATGTTGTCAACCATGATTTGGAAGCCTGTGGGGGTGGGGGATAAAAGAAAGAAAGAAAAACTTTTTTATCCCATTTCCTTGAACATTCATGGAAATTTCAATGCAATAATAAAAAGATTGTTAATCTGCATAAACAAAAAGGGTAAGAATGCAGAAGATAGAATATTAATGTTGTCAACCATGATTTGTAAACTGGGGGGGAGTGGGGGATAAAAGAAAGAAAGAGAAACTGTTGTATACCATTTCCTTGAACATTCATGGAAAGTTCAATAAAATAATAAAAAGATTGGTAATCTGCATAAAGAAAAAGAGTAAGAATGCAGAAGATAGTATATTAATGTTGTCAACCATGATTTGGAAGCTTGGAGCGTGGGGGATAAAAGAAAGAAAGAGAAATTGTTGTATCCCATTTCCTTGAACATTCATGAAATTTCAATAAAATAATGACAAGATTGTGAATCTGCATAAAGAAAAAGAGTATGAAGGCAGAAGATAGAATATTATGTTGTCAACCATGATTTGGAAGCTGGGGGGGGTGGGGGATGAAAGAAAGAAAGAAAAACTGTTGTATCCCATTTCCTTGAACATTCATGGAAATTTCAATAAAATAATAAATAGATTGTTACTTACATAAAGAAAAAGTGTAAGAATGAAGAAGATTGAATATTAATATTGTCAACCATGATTTGGAAGGTGGGGGGTGGTGGGGGATAAAAGAAAGAAAGAAAAACTGTTGTATACCATTTCCTTGCACATTCATGGAAATTTCAATAAAATAATAAAAAGATTGGTAATCTGCATAAAGAAAAAGTGTAAGAATGCCGAAGATTGAATATTAATGTTGTCAACCACGATTTGGAAGCTGGGGACGTGGGGGATAAAAGAAAGAAAGAAAAAATGTTGTATCCCATTTCCTTGGACATTCATGGAAATTTCAATAAAATAATAAATAGATTGTTATTTACATAAAGAAAAAGTGTAAGAATACAGAAGATTGAATATTAATGTTGTCAACCATGATTTGGAAGGTGGGGGGTGGTGGGGGATAAAAGAAGGAAAGAAAAACTGTTGTATACCATTTCCTTGAACATTCATGGAAATTTCAATAAAATAATAAAAAGATTGGTAATCTGCATAAAGAAAAAGAGTAAGAATGCAGAAGATAGAATATTAATGTTGTCAACCATGATTTGGAAGCTTGGGGAGTGGGGGATCAAAGAAAGAAAGAGAAAATGTTGTATCCCATTTCCTTGAACATTCATGAAATTTCAATAAAATAATGACAAGATTGTTAAATGCATAAAGAAAAAGAGTATGAAGGCAGAAGATAGAATATTATGTTGTCAACCATGATTTGGTAGCTGGGGGGGGGGATGAAAGAAAGAAAGAAAAACTGTTGTATACCATTTCCTTGAATATTCATGGAAATTTCAATAAAATAATAAAAAGATTGTTCATCTGCATAAAGAAAAAGTGTAAGAATGCAGAAGATAGACTATTAGTGTTGTGAACCATGATTTGGAAGCTTGGTGGGTGGGGGATAAAAGAAAGAAAGAAAAACTCTTGTGTCACATTTCTATGAACATTCATTGAAATTTCAATAAAATAATAAAGAGATTCTTAATCTGCATAGAGAAAAAGAGTAAGAATGCAGAAGATAGAATATTAATGTTGTCAACCATGATTTTGAAGCTGAAGGGGGTGGGGGATAAAAGAAAGAAAGAAACACTGTTGTATCCCATTTCCTTGAACATTCATGGAAAGTTCAATAAGATAATAAAAAGATTGGTAATCTGCATAAAGAAAAAGAGTAAGAATGCAGGAGATAGAATGTTAATGTTGTCAACCATGATTTGGAAGCTGGTGGGGGTGGGGGATTAAAGAAAGAAAGAAAAACTTTTTTATCCCATTTCCTTGAACATTCATGGAAATTTCAATAAAATAATAAAAAGATTGTTAATCTGCATAAACAAAAAGGGTAAGAATGCAGAAGATAGAATATTAATGTTGTCAACCATGATTTGTAAACTGGGGGGGAGTGGGGGATAAAAGAAAGAAAGAGAAACTGTTGTATACCATTTCCTTGAACATTCATGGAAAGTTCAATAAAATAATAAAAAGATTGGTAATCTGCATAAAGAAAAAGAGTAAGAATGCAGAAGATAGAATATTAAGGTTGTCAACCATGATTTGGAAGCTTGGAGCGTGGGGGATAAAAGAAAGAAAGAGAAATTGTTGTATCCCATTTCCTTGAACATTCATGAAATTTCAATAAAATAATGACAAGATTGTGAATCTGCATAAAGAAAAAGAGTATGAAGGAAGAAGATAGAATATTATGTTTTCAGCCATGATTTGGAAGCTGGGGGGGGGTGGGGGATGAAAGAAAGAAAGAAAAACTGTTGTATCCCATTTCCTTGAACATTCATGGAAATTTGAATAAAATAATAAATAGATTGTTATTTACATAAAGAAAAAGTGTAAGAATGCCGAAGATAGAATATTAATGTTGTCAACCATGATTTGGAATGTGGGGGGTGGTGGGGGATAAAAGAAAGAAAGAAAAACTGTTGTATACCATTTCCTTGCACATTCATGGAAATATCAATAAAATAATAAAAAGATTGGTAATCTGCATAAAGAAAAAGTGTAAGAATGCCGAAGATTGAATATTAATGTTGTCAACCACGATTTGGAAGCTGGGGGCGTGGGGGATAAAAGAAAGAAAGAAAAAATGTTGAATCCCATTTCCTTGGACATTCATGGAAATTTCAATAAAATAATAAATATATTGTTATTTACATAAAGAAAAAGTGTAAGAATACAGAAGATTGAATATTAATGTTGTCAACCATGATTTGGAAGGTGGGGGGTGGTGGGGGATAAAAGAAAGAAAGAAAAACTGTTGTATACCATTTCCTTGAACATTCATGGAAATTTCAATAAAATAATAAAAAGATTGGTAATCTGCATAAAGATAAAGAGTAAGAAGGCAGAAGATAGAATATTATGTTGTCAACCATGATTTGGACACTGGGGGGGTGGGGGATAATAGAAAGAAAGAAAAACTGTTGTATGCCATTTACTTGAACATTCATGGAAATTTCAATAAAATAATAAAAGATTGTTAATCTGCATAAAGAAAAACAGTAGGAATGCAGAATATAGAATATTAATGTTTTCAATCATGATTGGGAAGCTGAGGGGGTGAGGGATAAAAGAATGAAAGAAAAACTGTTGTATCCCTTTCCTTGAACATTTATGGAAATTACAATAAAACAATAAAAAGATTGTTAATCTGCATAAAGAAAAAGAGTAAGAATGCTGAAGATAGAATATTAATGATGTCAACCATGATTTGGAAGCTGGGGGCGCTGGAGGATAAAAGAAAGAAAGAAAAACTGTTGTATCCCATTTACTGGAACATTCATGGAAATTTCAATAAAATAAGAAAAAGATTGTTAATCTGCATAAAGTAAAAGTGTAAGAATGCAGAAGATTGAATATTAATGTTGTCAACAATGATTTGGAAGATGGCAGGGGTGCTGGATAAAAGAAAGAAAGAAAAACTGTTGTATCCCATTTCCTTGAACATTCATGGAAATTTCAATAAAATAATAAAAAGATTGTTAATCTGCATAAAGAAAAAGAGTAAGAATGCAGAAGATAGAATATTAATGTTGTCAACCATGATTTGGAAGCTGGGGTCGCTGGAGGATAAAAGAAAGAAAGAAAAACTGCTGTATCCCATTTACTGGAACATTCATGGAAATTTCAATAAAATAATAAAAAGATTGTTAATCTGCATAAAGAAAAAGAGTAAGAATGCAGAAGATAGAATATTAATGTTGTCAACCATGATTTGTATACTGGGGGGGAGTGGGGGATAAAAGTAAGAAAGAAAAACAGTTGTATACCATTTCCTTGAACATTCATGGAAAGTTCAATAAAATAATAAAAATATTGGTAATCTGCATAAAGAAAAAGAATAAGAATGCAGAAGATAGAATATTAATGTTGTCAACCATGATTTGGAAGCTTGGAGCGTGGGGGATAAAAGAAAGAAAGAGAAATTGTTGTATCCCATTTCCTTGAACATTCATGGAATTTCAATAAAATAATGACAAGATTGTGAATCTGCATAAAGAAAAAGAGTATGAAGGCAGAAGATACAATATTATGTTGTCAACCATGATTTGGAAGCTGGGGGGGGTGAGGGATGAAAGAAAGAAAGAAAAACTGTTGTATTCCATTTCCTTGAACATTCATGGAAATTTCAATACAATAATAAAAAGATTGTTAATCTGCATAAAGAAAAAGAGTAAGAATGCAGAAGATAGAAAATTAATGTTGTCAGCCATGTTTTGGAACCTGGGGGGTTGTGGGGGATAAAAGAAAGAAAGAAAAACTGTTGTATCCCATTTCCTTGAACATTCATGGAAATTTCAATAAAATAAGAAAAAGATTGTTAATCTGCATAAAGTAAAAGTGTAAGAATGCAGAAGATTGAATATTAATGTTGTCAACCATGATTTGGAAGATGGCGGGGGTGCTGGATAAAAGAAAGAAAGAAAAACTGTTGTATCCCATGTCCTTTAACATTGATGGAAATTTCAATAAAATAATAAATAGATTGTTAATCTGTATAAAGAAAAACTGTAAGAATGCAGAAGATAGAATATTAATGTTTTCAACCATGATTTGGAAGGTGGGGGGTGGTGGGGAATAAAAGAAAGAAAGAAAAACTGTTGTATACCATTTCCTTGCACATTCATGGAAATTTCAATAAAATAATAAAAAGATTGGTAATCTGCATGAAGAAAAAGTGTAAGAATGCCGAAGATTGAATATTAATGTTGTCAACCATGATTTGGAAGCTTGGGGAGTGGGGGATAAAAGAAAGAAAGAGAAAATGTTGTATCCCATTTCCTTGAACATTCATGAAATTTCAATAAAATAATGACAAGATTGTTAAATGCATAAAGAAAAAGAGTATGAAGGCAGAAGATAGAATATTATGTTGTCAACCATGATTTCGTAGCTGGGGGGGGGGGATGAAAGAAAGAAAGAAAAACTGTTGTATCCCATATCCTTGAACATTCATGGAAATTTCAATAAAATAATAAATAGATTGTTATTTACATAAAGAAAAAGTGTAAGAATGCCGAAGATTGAATATTAATGTTGTCAACCATGATTTGGAAGGTGGGGTGTGGTGGGGGATAAAAGAAAGAAAGAAAAACTGTTGTATACCATTTCCTTGCACATTCATGGAAATTTCAATAAAATAATTAAAAGATTGTTCATCTGCATAAAGAAAAAGTGTAAGAATGCAGAAGATAAAATATTAATGTTGTCAACCATGATTTGGAAGCTGGGGGAGGTGGGGGATAAAAGAAAGAAAGAAAAACTGTTGTATCCCATTTCCTTGAACATTCATGGAAATTTCAATAAAATAATAAAAAGATTGTTCATATGCATAAAGAAAAAGTGTAAGAATGCAGAAGATAGACTATTAGTGTTGTGAACCATGATTTGGAAGCTTGGGGGGTGGGGGATAAAAGAAAGAAAGAAAAACTCTTGTGTCACATTTCTATGAACATTCATTGAAATTTCAATAAAATAATAAAGAGATTCTTAATCTGCATAGAGAAAAAGAGTAAGAATGCAGAAGATAGAATATTAATGTTGTCAACCATGATTTTGAAGCTGACGGGGGTGGGGGATAAAAGAAAGAAAGAAACACTGTTGTATCCCTTTTCCTTGAACATTCATGGAAAGTTCAATAAGATAATAAAAAGATTGGTAATCTGCATAAAGAAAAAGAGTAAGAATGCAGCAGATAGAATGTTAAAGTTGTCAACCATGATTTGGAAGCTGGTGGGGGTGGGGGATAAAAGAAAGAAAGAAAAACTTTTTTATCCCATTTCCTTGAACATTCATGGAAATTTCAATACAATAATAAAAAGATTGTTAATCTGCATAAACAAAAAGGGTAAGAATGCAGAAGATAGAATATTAATGTTGTCAACCATGATTTGTAAACTGGGGGGGAGTGGGGGATAAAAGAAAGAAAGAGAAACTGTTGTATACCATTTCCTTGAACATTCATGGAAAGTTCAATAAAATAATAAAAAGATTGGTAATCTGCATAAAGAAAAAGAGTAAGAATGCAGAAGATAGAATATTAATGTTGTCAACCATGATTTGGAAGCTTGGTGCGTGGGGGATAAAAGAAAGAAAGAGAAATTGTTGTATCCCATTTCCTTGAACATTCATGAAATTTCAATAAAATAATGACAAGATTGTGAATCTGCATAAAGAAAAAGAGTATGAAGGCAGAAGATAGAATATTATGTTGTCAACCATGATTTGGAAGCTGGGGGGGGTGGGGGATGAAAGAAAGAAAGAAAAACTGTTGTATCCCATTTCCTTGAACATTCATTGAAATTTCAATAAAATAATAAGTAGATTGTTAATCTGCATAAAGAAAAAGTGTAAGAATGCAGAAGATATAATATTAATGTTGTCAACCATGATTTGTAAACTGGGGGGCAGTGGGGGAAAAAAGAAAGAAAGAAAAACAGTTGTATACCATTTCCTTGAACATTCATGGAAAGTTCAATAAAATAATAAAAAGAATGGTAATCTGCATAAAGAAAAAGAATAAGAATGCAGAAGATAGAATATTAATGTTGGCAACCATGATTTGGAAGCTGGGGGGGGTTGGGGATGAAAGAAAGAAAGAAACACTGTTGTATCCCATTTCCTTGAACATTCATGGAAATTTCAATAAAATAATAAAAAGATTGTTAATCTGCATAAAGAAAAAGAGTAAGAATGCAGAAGATAGAATATTAATGTTGTCAACCATGATTTGGAAGGTGGGGGCGCTGGAGGATAAAAGAAAGAAAGAAAAACTGTTGTATACCATTTACTGGAATATTCATGGAAATTTCAATAAAATAAGAAAAAGATTGTTAATATGCATAAAGTAAAAGTGTAAGAATGCAGAAGATTGAATATTAATGTTGTCAATCATGATTTGGAAGATGGCAGGGGTGCTGGATAAAAGAAAGAAAGAAAAACTGTTGTATCCCATTTCCTTGAACATTCATGGAAATTTCAATAAAATAATAAAAAGATTGTTAATCTGCATAAAGGAAAAGTGTAAGAATGCAGAAGATAGAATATTAATGTTGTCAACCATGATTTGGAAGCTGGGGTCGCTGGAGGATAAAAGAAAGAAAGAAAAACTGCTGTATCCCATTTACTGGAACATTCATGGAAATTTCAATAAAATAATAAAAGATTGTTAATCTGCATAAAGAAAAACAGTAAGAATGCAGAATATAGAATATTAATGTTTTCAATCATGATTGGGAAGCTGAGGGGATGAGGGATAAAAGAATGAAAGAAAAACTGTTGTATCCCTTTCCTTGAACATTTATGGAAATTACAATAAAACAATAAAAAGATTGTTAATCTGCATAAAGAAAAAGAGTAAGAATGCTGAAGATAGAATATTAATGATGTCAACCATGATTTGGAAGCTGGGGTCGCTGGAGGATAAAAGAAAGAAAGAAAAACTGCTGTATCCCATTTACTGGAACATTCATGGAAATTTCAATAAAATAATAAAAAGATTGTTAATCTGCATAAAGAAAAAGAGTAAGAATGCAGAAGATAGAATATTAATGTTGTCAACCATGATTTGTATACTGGGGGGGAGTGGGGGATAAAAGTAAGAAAGAAAAACAGTTGTATACCATTTCCTTGAACATTCATGGAAAGTTCAATAAAATAATAAAAATATTGGTAATCTGCATAAAGAAAAAGAATAAGAATGCAGAAGATAGAATATTAATGTTGTCAACCATGATTTGGAAGCTTGGAGCGTGGGGGATAAAAGAAAGAAAGAGAAATTGTTGTATCCCATTTCCTTGAACATTCATGGAATTTCAATAAAATAATGACAAGATTGTGAATCTGCATAAAGAAAAAGAGTATGAAGGCAGAAGATACAATATTATGTTGTCAACCATGATTTGGAAGCTGGGGGGGGTGAGGGATGAAAGAAAGAAAGAAAAACTGTTGTATTCCATTTCCTTGAACATTCATGGAAATTTCAATACAATAATAAAAAGATTGTTAATCTGCATAAAGAAAAAGAGTAAGAATGCAGAAGATAGAAAATTAATGTTGTCAGCCATGTTTTGGAACCTGGGGGGTTGTGGGGGATAAAAGAAAGAAAGAAAAACTGTTGTATCCCATTTCCTTGAACATTCATGGAAATTTCAATAAAATAAGAAAAAGATTGTTAATCTGCATAAAGTAAAAGTGTAAGAATGCAGAAGATTGAATATTAATGTTGTCAACCATGATTTGGAAGATGGCGGGGGTGCTGGATAAAAGAAAGAAAGAAAAACTGTTGTATCCCATGTCCTTTAACATTGATGGAAATTTCAATAAAATAATAAATAGATTGTTAATCTGTATAAAGAAAAACTGTAAGAATGCAGAAGATAGAATATTAATGTTTTCAACCATGATTTGGAAGGTGGGGGGTGGTGGGGAATAAAAGAAAGAAAGAAAAACTGTTGTATACCATTTCCTTGCACATTCATGGAAATTTCAATAAAATAATAAAAAGATTGGTAATCTGCATGAAGAAAAAGTGTAAGAATGCCGAAGATTGAATATTAATGTTGTCAACCATGATTTGGAAGCTTGGGGAGTGGGGGATAAAAGAAAGAAAGAGAAAATGTTGTATCCCATTTCCTTGAACATTCATGAAATTTCAATAAAATAATGACAAGATTGTTAAATGCATAAAGAAAAAGAGTATGAAGGCAGAAGATAGAATATTATGTTGTCAACCATGATTTCGTAGCTGGGGGGGGGGGATGAAAGAAAGAAAGAAAAACTGTTGTATCCCATATCCTTGAACATTCATGGAAATTTCAATAAAATAATAAATAGATTGTTATTTACATAAAGAAAAAGTGTAAGAATGCCGAAGATTGAATATTAATGTTGTCAACCATGATTTGGAAGGTGGGGTGTGGTGGGGGATAAAAGAAAGAAAGAAAAACTGTTGTATACCATTTCCTTGCACATTCATGGAAATTTCAATAAAATAATTAAAAGATTGTTCATCTGCATAAAGAAAAAGTGTAAGAATGCAGAAGATAAAATATTAATGTTGTCAACCATGATTTGGAAGCTGGGGGAGGTGGGGGATAAAAGAAAGAAAGAAAAACTGTTGTATCCCATTTCCTTGAACATTCATGGAAATTTCAATAAAATAATAAAAAGATTGTTCATATGCATAAAGAAAAAGTGTAAGAATGCAGAAGATAGACTATTAGTGTTGTGAACCATGATTTGGAAGCTTGGGGGGTGGGGGATAAAAGAAAGAAAGAAAAACTCTTGTGTCACATTTCTATGAACATTCATTGAAATTTCAATAAAATAATAAAGAGATTCTTAATCTGCATAGAGAAAAAGAGTAAGAATGCAGAAGATAGAATATTAATGTTGTCAACCATGATTTTGAAGCTGACGGGGGTGGGGGATAAAAGAAAGAAAGAAACACTGTTGTATCCCTTTTCCTTGAACATTCATGGAAAGTTCAATAAGATAATAAAAAGATTGGTAATCTGCATAAAGAAAAAGAGTAAGAATGCAGCAGATAGAATGTTAAAGTTGTCAACCATGATTTGGAAGCTGGTGGGGGTGGGGGATAAAAGAAAGAAAGAAAAACTTTTTTATCCCATTTCCTTGAACATTCATGGAAATTTCAATACAATAATAAAAAGATTGTTAATCTGCATAAACAAAAAGGGTAAGAATGCAGAAGATAGAATATTAATGTTGTCAACCATGATTTGTAAACTGGGGGGGAGTGGGGGATAAAAGAAAGAAAGAGAAACTGTTGTATACCATTTCCTTGAACATTCATGGAAAGTTCAATAAAATAATAAAAAGATTGGTAATCTGCATAAAGAAAAAGAGTAAGAATGCAGAAGATAGAATATTAATGTTGTCAACCATGATTTGGAAGCTTGGTGCGTGGGGGATAAAAGAAAGAAAGAGAAATTGTTGTATCCCATTTCCTTGAACATTCATGAAATTTCAATAAAATAATGACAAGATTGTGAATCTGCATAAAGAAAAAGAGTATGAAGGCAGAAGATAGAATATTATGTTGTCAACCATGATTTGGAAGCTGGGGGGGGTGGGGGATGAAAGAAAGAAAGAAAAACTGTTGTATCCCATTTCCTTGAACATTCATTGAAATTTCAATAAAATAATAAGTAGATTGTTAATCTGCATAAAGAAAAAGTGTAAGAATGCAGAAGATATAATATTAATGTTGTCAACCATGATTTGTAAACTGGGGGGCAGTGGGGGAAAAAAGAAAGAAAGAAAAACAGTTGTATACCATTTCCTTGAACATTCATGGAAAGTTCAATAAAATAATAAAAAGAATGGTAATCTGCATAAAGAAAAAGAATAAGAATGCAGAAGATAGAATATTAATGTTGGCAACCATGATTTGGAAGCTGGGGGGGGTTGGGGATGAAAGAAAGAAAGAAACACTGTTGTATCCCATTTCCTTGAACATTCATGGAAATTTCAATAAAATAATAAAAAGATTGTTAATCTGCATAAAGAAAAAGAGTAAGAATGCAGAAGATAGAATATTAATGTTGTCAACCATGATTTGGAAGGTGGGGGCGCTGGAGGATAAAAGAAAGAAAGAAAAACTGTTGTATACCATTTACTGGAATATTCATGGAAATTTCAATAAAATAAGAAAAAGATTGTTAATATGCATAAAGTAAAAGTGTAAGAATGCAGAAGATTGAATATTAATGTTGTCAATCATGATTTGGAAGATGGCAGGGGTGCTGGATAAAAGAAAGAAAGAAAAACTGTTGTATCCCATTTCCTTGAACATTCATGGAAATTTCAATAAAATAATAAAAAGATTGTTAATCTGCATAAAGGAAAAGTGTAAGAATGCAGAAGATAGAATATTAATGTTGTCAACCATGATTTGGAAGCTGGGGTCGCTGGAGGATAAAAGAAAGAAAGAAAAACTGCTGTATCCCATTTACTGGAACATTCATGGAAATTTCAATAAAATAATAAAAGATTGTTAATCTGCATAAAGAAAAACAGTAAGAATGCAGAATATAGAATATTAATGTTTTCAATCATGATTGGGAAGCTGAGGGGATGAGGGATAAAAGAATGAAAGAAAAACTGTTGTATCCCTTTCCTTGAACATTTATGGAAATTACAATAAAACAATAAAAAGATTGTTAATCTGCATAAAGAAAAAGAGTAAGAATGCTGAAGATAGAATATTAATGATGTCAACCATGATTTGGAAGCTGGGGTCGCTGGAGGATAAAAGAAAGAAAGAAAAACTGCTGTATCCCATTTACTGGAACATTCATGGAAATTTCAATAAAATAATAAAAAGATTGTTAATCTGCATAAAGAAAAAGAGTAAGAATGCAGAAGATAGAATATTAATGTTGTCAACCATGATTTGTATACTGGGGGGGAGTGGGGGATAAAAGTAAGAAAGAAAAACAGTTGTATACCATTTCCTTGAACATTCATGGAAAGTTCAATAAAATAATAAAAATATTGGTAATCTGCATAAAGAAAAAGAATAAGAATGCAGAAGATAGAATATTAATGTTGTCAACCATGATTTGGAAGCTTGGAGCGTGGGGGATAAAAGAAAGAAAGAGAAATTGTTGTATCCCATTTCCTTGAACATTCATGGAATTTCAATAAAATAATGACAAGATTGTGAATCTGCATAAAGAAAAAGAGTATGAAGGCAGAAGATACAATATTATGTTGTCAACCATGATTTGGAAGCTGGGGGGGGTGAGGGATGAAAGAAAGAAAGAAAAACTGTTGTATTCCATTTCCTTGAACATTCATGGAAATTTCAATACAATAATAAAAAGATTGTTAATCTGCATAAAGAAAAAGAGTAAGAATGCAGAAGATAGAAAATTAATGTTGTCAGCCATGTTTTGGAACCTGGGGGGTTGTGGGGGATAAAAGAAAGAAAGAAAAACTGTTGTATCCCATTTCCTTGAACATTCATGGAAATTTCAATAAAATAAGAAAAAGATTGTTAATCTGCATAAAGTAAAAGTGTAAGAATGCAGAAGATTGAATATTAATGTTGTCAACCATGATTTGGAAGATGGCGGGGGTGCTGGATAAAAGAAAGAAAGAAAAACTGTTGTATCCCATGTCCTTGAACATTGATGGAAATTTCAATAAAATAATAAATAGATTGTTAATCTGTATAAAGAAAAACTGTAAGAATGCAGAAGATAGAATATTAATGTTTTCAACCATGATTTGGAAGGTGGGGGGTGGTGGGGAATAAAAGAAAGAAAGAAAAACTGTTGTATACCATTTCCTTGCACATTCATGGAAATTTCAATAAAATAATAAAAAGATTGGTAATCTGCATGAAGAAAAAGTGTAAGAATGCCGAAGATTGAATATTAATGTTGTCAACCATGATTTGGAAGCTTGGGGAGTGGGGGATAAAAGAAAGAAAGAGAAAATGTTGTATCCCATTTCCTTGAACATTCATGAAATTTCAATAAAATAATGACAAGATTGTTAAATGCATAAAGAAAAAGAGTATGAAGGCAGAAGATAGAATATTATGTTGTCAACCATGATTTCGTAGCTGGGGGGGGGGGATGAAAGAAAGAAAGAAAAACTGTTGTATCCCATATCCTTGAACATTCATGGAAATTTCAATAAAATAATAAATAGATTGTTATTTACATAAAGAAAAAGTGTAAGAATGCCGAAGATTGAATATTAATGTTGTCAACCATGATTTGGAAGGTGGGGTGTGGTGGGGGATAAAAGAAAGAAAGAAAAACTGTTGTATACCATTTCCTTGCACATTCATGGAAATTTCAATAAAATAATTAAAAGATTGTTCATCTGCATAAAGAAAAAGTGTAAGAATGCAGAAGATAAAATATTAATGTTGTCAACCATGATTTGGAAGCTGGGGGAGGTGGGGGATAAAAGAAAGAAAGAAAAACTGTTGTATCCCATTTCCTTGAACATTCATGGAAATTTCAATAAAATAATAAAAAGATTGTTCATATGCATAAAGAAAAAGTGTAAGAATGCAGAAGATAGACTATTAGTGTTGTGAACCATGATTTGGAAGCTTGGGGGGTGGGGGATAAAAGAAAGAAAGAAAAACTCTTGTGTCACATTTCTATGAACATTCATTGAAATTTCAATAAAATAATAAAGAGATTCTTAATCTGCATAGAGAAAAAGAGTAAGAATGCAGAAGATAGAATATTAATGTTGTCAACCATGATTTTGAAGCTGACGGGGGTGGGGGATAAAAGAAAGAAAGAAACACTGTTGTATCCCTTTTCCTTGAACATTCATGGAAAGTTCAATAAGATAATAAAAAGATTGGTAATCTGCATAAAGAAAAAGAGTAAGAATGCAGGAGATAGAATGTTAAAGTTGTCAACCATGATTTGGAAGCTGGTGGGGGTGGGGGATAAAAGAAAGAAAGAAAAACTTTTTTATCCCATTTCCTTGAACATTCATGGAAATTTCAATACAATAATAAAAAGATTGTTAATCTGCATAAACAAAAAGGGTAAGAATGCAGAAGATAGAATATTAATGTTGTCAACCATGATTTGTAAACTGGGGGGGAGTGGGGGATAAAAGAAAGAAAGAGAAACTGTTGTATACCATTTCCTTGAACATTCATGGAAAGTTCAATAAAATAATAAAAAGATTGGTAATCTGCATAAAGAAAAAGAGTAAGAATGCAGAAGATAGAATATTAATGTTGTCAACCATGATTTGGAAGCTTGGTGCGTGGGGGATAAAAGAAAGAAAGAGAAATTGTTGTATCCCATTTCCTTGAACATTCATGAAATTTCAATAAAATAATGACAAGATTGTGAATCTGCATAAAGAAAAAGAGTATGAAGGCAGAAGATAGAATATTATGTTGTCAACCATGATTTGGAAGCTGGGGGGGGTGGGGGATGAAAGAAAGAAAGGAAAACTGTTGTATCCCATTTCCTTGAACATTCATTGAAATTTCAATAAAATAATAAGTAGATTGTTAATCTGCATAAAGAAAAAGTGTAAGAATGCAGAAGATATAATATTAATGTTGTCAACCATGATTTGTAAACTGGGGGGCAGTGGGGGAAAAAAGAAAGAAAGAAAAACAGTTGTATACCATTTCCTTGAACATTCATGGAAAGTTCAATAAAATAATAAAAAGAATGGTAATCTGCATAAAGAAAAAGAATAAGAATGCAGAAGATAGAATATTAATGTTGGCAACCATGATTTGGAAGCTGGGGGGGGTTGGGGATGAAAGAAAGAAAGAAACACTGTTGTATCCCATTTCCTTGAACATTCATGGAAATTTCAATAAAATAATAAAAAGATTGTTAATCTGCATAAAGAAAAAGAGTAAGAATGCAGAAGATAGAATATTAATGTTGTCAACCATGATTTGGAAGGTGGGGGCGCTGGAGGATAAAAGAAAGAAAGAAAAACTGTTGTATACCATTTACTGGAATATTCATGGAAATTTCAATAAAATAAGAAAAAGATTGTTAATATGCATAAAGTAAAAGTGTAAGAATGCAGAAGATTGAATATTAATGTTGTCAATCATGATTTGGAAGATGGCAGGGGTGCTGGATAAAAGAAAGAAAGAAAAACTGTTGTATCCCATTTCCTTGAACATTCATGGAAATTTCAATAAAATAATAAAAAGATTGTTAATCTGCATAAAGGAAAACTGTAAGAATGCAGAAGATAGAATATTAATGTTGTCAACCATGATTTGGAAGCTGGGGTCGCTGGAGGATAAAAGAAAGAAAGAAAAACTGCTGTATCCCATTTACTGGAACATTCATGGAAATTTCAATAAAATAATAAAAGATTGTTAATCTGCATAAAGAAAAACAGTAAGAATGCAGAATATAGAATATTAATGTTTTCAATCATGATTGGGAAGCTGAGGGGATGAGGGATAAAAGAATGAAAGAAAAACTGTTGTATCCCTTTCCTTGAACATTTATGGAAATTACAATAAAACAATAAAAAGATTGTTAATCTGCATAAAGAAAAAGAGTAAGAATGCTGAAGATAGAATATTAATGATGTCAACCATGATTTGGAAGCTGGGGGCGCTGGAGGATAAAAGAAAGAAAGAAAAACTGTTGTATCCCATTTACTGGAACATTCATGGAAATTTCAATAAAATAAGAAAAAGATTGTTAATCTGCATAAAGTAAAAGTGTAAGAATGCAGAAGATTGAATATTAATGTTGTCAACCATGATTTGGAAGCTGGGGGAGGTGGGGGATAAAAGAAAGAAAGAAAAACTGTTGTATCCCATTTCCTAGAACATTCATGGAAATTTCAATAAAATAATAAAAAGATTGTTCATATGCATAAAGAAAAAGTGTAAGAATGCAGAAGATAGACTATTAGTGTTGTGAACCATGATTTGGAAGCTTGGGGGGTGGGGGATAAAAGAAAGAAAGAAAAACTCTTGTGTCACATTTCTATGAACATTCATTGAAATTTCAATAAAATAATAAAGAGATTCTTAATCTGCATAGAGAAAAAGAGTAAGAATGCAGAAGATAGAATATTAATGTTGTCAACCATGATTTTGAAGCTGACGGGGGTGGGGGATAAAAGAAAGAAAGAAACACTGTTGTATCCCATTTCCTTGAACATTCATGGAAAGTTCAATAAGATAATAAAAAGATTGATAATCTGCATAAAGAAAAAGAGTAAGAATGCAGGAGATAGAATGTTAATGTTGTCAACCATGATTTGGAAGCCTGTGGGGGTGGGGGATAAAAGAAAGAAAGAAAAACTTTTTTATCCCATTTCCTTGAACATTCATGGAAATTTCAATACAATAATAAAAAGATTGTTAATCTGCATAAACAAAAAGGGTAAGAATGCAGAAGATAGAATATTAATGTTGTCAACCATGATTTGTAAACTGGGGGGGAGTGGGGGATAAAAGAAAGAAAGAGAAACTGTTGTATACCATTTCCTTGAACATTCATGGAAAGTTCAATAAAATAATAAAAAGATTGGTAATCTGCATAAAGAAAAAGAGTAAGAATGCAGAAGATAGTATATTAATGTTGTCAACCATGATTTGGAAGCTTGGAGCGTGGGGGATAAAAGAAAGAAAGAGAAATTGTTGTATCCCATTTCCTTGAACATTCATGAAATTTCAATAAAATAATGACAAGATTGTGAATCTGCATAAAGAAAAAGAGTATGAAGGCAGAAGATAGAATATTATGTTGTCAACCATGATTTGGAAGCTGGGGGGGGTGGGGGATGAAAGAAAGAAAGAAAAACTGTTGTATCCCATTTCCTTGAACATTCATGGAAATTTCAATAAAATAATAAATAGATTGTTACTTACATAAAGAAAAAGTGTAAGAATGAAGAAGATTGAATATTAATATTGTCAACCATGATTTGGAAGGTGGGGGGTGGTGGGGGATAAAAGAAAGAAAGAAAAACTGTTGTATACCATTTCCTTGCACATTCATGGAAATTTCAATAAAATAATAAAAAGATTGGTAATCTGCATAAAGAAAAAGTGTAAGAATGCCGAAGATTGAATATTAATGTTGTCAACCACGATTTGGAAGCTGGGGACGTGGGGGATAAAAGAAAGAAAGAAAAAATGTTGTATCCCATTTCCTTGGACATTCATGGAAATTTCAATAAAATAATAAATAGATTGTTATTTACATAAAGAAAAAGTGTAAGAATGCCGAAGATTGAATATTAATGTTGTCAACCATGATTTGGAAGGTGGGGTGTGGTGGGGGATAAAAGAAAGAAAGAAAAACTGTTGTATACCATTTCCTTGCACATTCATGGAAATTTCAATAAAATAATTAAAAGATTGTTCATCTGCATAAAGAAAAAGTGTAAGAATGCAGAAGATAAAATATTAATGTTGTCAACCATGATTTGGAAGCTGGGGGAGGTGGGGGATAAAAGAAAGAAAGAAAAACTGTTGTATCCCATTTCCTTGAACATTCATGGAAATTTCAATAAAATAATAAAAAGATTGTTCATATGCATAAAGAAAAAGTGTAAGAATGCAGAAGATAGACTATTAGTGTTGTGAACCATGATTTGGAAGCTTGGGGGGTGGGGGATAAAAGAAAGAAAGAAAAACTCTTGTGTCACATTTCTATGAACATTCATTGAAATTTCAATAAAATAATAAAGAGATTCTTAATCTGCATAGAGAAAAAGAGTAAGAATGCAGAAGATAGAATATTAATGTTGTCAACCATGATTTTGAAGCTGACGGGGGTGGGGGATAAAAGAAAGAAAGAAACACTGTTGTATCCCTTTTCCTTGAACATTCATGGAAAGTTCAATAAGATAATAAAAAGATTGGTAATCTGCATAAAGAAAAAGAGTAAGAATGCAGGAGATAGAATGTTAAAGTTGTCAACCATGATTTGGAAGCTGGTGGGGGTGGGGGATAAAAGAAAGAAAGAAAAACTTTTTTATCCCATTTCCTTGAACATTCATGGAAATTTCAATACAATAATAAAAAGATTGTTATTTACATAAAGAAAAAGTGTAAGAATACAGAAGATTGAATATTAATGTTGTCAACCATGATTTGGAAGGTGGGGGGTGGTGGGGGATAAAAGAAGGAAAGAAAAACTGTTGTATACCATTTCCTTGAACATTCATGGAAATTTCAATAAAATAATAAAAAGATTGGTAATCTGCATAAAGAAAAAGAGTAAGAATGCAGAAGATAGAATATTAATGTTGTCAACCATGATTTGGAAGCTTGGAGCGTGGGGGATAAAAGAAAGAAAGAGAAATTGTTGTATCCCATTTCCTTGAACATTCATGAAATTTCAATAAAATAATGACAAGATTGTGAATCTGCATAAAGAAAAAGAGTATGAAGGAAGAAGATAGAATATTATGTTTTCAACCATGATTTGGAAGCTGGGGGGGGTGGGGGATGAAAGAAAGAAAGAAAAACTGTTGTATCCCATTTCCTTGAACATTCATGGAAATTTGAATAAAATAATAAATAGATTGTTATTTACATAAAGAAAAAGTGTAAGAATGCCGAAGATAGAATATTAATGTTGTCAACCATGACTTGGAATGTGGGGGGTGGTGGGGGATAAAAGAAAGAAAGAAAAACTGTTGTATACCATTTCCTTGCACATTCATGGAAATTTCAATAAAATAATAAAAAGATTGGTAATCTGCATAAAGAAAAAGTGTAAGAATGCCGAAGATTGAATATTAATGTTGTCAACCACGATTTGGAAGCTGGGGGCGTGGGGGATAAAAGAAAGAAAGAAAAAATGTTGAATCCCATTTCCTTGGACATTCATGGAAATTTCAATAAAATAATAAATATATTGTTATTTACATAAAGAAAAAGTGTAAGAATACAGAAGATTGAATATTAATGTTGTCAACCATGATTTGGAAGGTGGGGGGTGGTGGGGGATAAAAGAAAGAAAGAAAAACTGTTGTATACCATTTCCTTGAACATTCATGGAAATTTCAATAAAATAATAAAAAGATTGGTAATCTGCATAAAGAAAAAGAGTAAGAATGCAGAAGATAGAATATTAATGTTGTCAACCATGATTTGGAAGCTTGGGGAGTGGGGGATAAAAGAAAGAAAGAGAAAATGTTGTATCCCATTTCCTTGAACATTCATGAAATTTCAATAAAATAATGACAAGATTGTTAAATGCATAAAGAAAAAGAGTATGAAGGCAGAAGATAGAATATTATGTTGTCAACCATGATTTGGAAGCTGGGGGGGGGGGTGGGGGATGAAAGAAAGAAAGAAAAACTGTTGTATCCCATTTCCTTGAACATTCATGGAAATTTCAATAAAATAATAAAAAGATTGTTCATCTCCATAAAGAAAAAGTGTAAGAATGCAGAAGATAAAATATTAATGTTGTCAACCATGATTTGGAAGCTGGGGGAGGTGGGGGATAAAAGAAAGAAAGAAAAACTGTTGTATCACATTTCCTAGAACATTCATGGAAATTTCAATAAAATAATAAAAAGATTGTTCATATGCATAAAGAAAAAGTGTAAGAATGCAGAAGATAGACTATTAGTGTTGTGAACCATGATTTGGAAGCTTGGGGGGTGGGGGATAAAAGAAAGAAAGAAAAACTCTTGTGTCACATTTCTATGAACATTCATTCAAATTTCAATAAAATAATAAAGAGATTCTTAATCTGCATAGAGAAAAAGAGTAAGAATGCAGAAGATAGAATATTAATGTTGTCAACCATGATTTTGAAGCTGACGGGGTTGGGTGATAAAAGAAAGAAAGAAACACTGTAGTATCCCATTTCCTTGAACATTCATGGAAAGTTCAATAAAATAATAAAAAGATTGGTAATCTGCATAAAGAAAAAGAGTTAGAATGCAGGAGATAGAATGTTAATGTTGTCAACCATGATTTGGAAGCTGGCGGGGGTGGGGGATAAAAGAAAGAAAGAAAAACTTTTTATCCCATTTCCTTGAACATTCATGGAAATTTCAATACAAAAATAAAAGATTGTTAATCTGCATAAACAAAAAGGGTAAGAATGCAGAAGATAGAATGTTAATTTTGTCAACCATGATTTGTAAACTGGGGGGGAGTGGGGGATAAAAGAAAGAAAGAAAAACTGTTGTACACCATTTCCTTGAACATTCATGGAAAGTTCAATAAAATAATAAAAAGATTGGTAATCTGCATAAAGATAAAGAGTAAGAATGCAGAATATAGAATATTAATGTTTTCAATCATGATTGGGAAGCTGAGGGGGTGAGGGATAAAAGAATGAAAGAAAAACTGTTGTGTCCCTTTCCTTGAACATTTATGGAAATTTCAATAAAATAATAAAAGATTGTTAATCTGCATAAAGAAAAACAGTAAGAATGCAGAATATAGAATATTAATGTTTTCAATCATGATTGGGAAGCTGAGGGGGTGAGGGATAAAAGAATGAAAGAAAAACTGTTGTGTCCCTTTCCTTGAACATTTATGGAAATTTCAATAAAACAATAAAAAGATTGTTAATCTGCATAAAGAAAAAGAGTAAGAATGCTGAAGATAGAATATTAATGATGTCAACCATGATTTGGAAGCTGGGGGCGCTGGAGGATAAAAGAAAGAAAGAAAAACTGTTGTATCCCATTTACTGGAACATTCATGGAAATTTCAATAAAATAAGAAAAAGATTGTTAATCTGCATAAAGTAAAAGTGTAAGAATGCAGAAGATTGAATATTAATGTTGTCAACCATGATTTGGAAGATGGCAGGGGTGCTGGATAAAAGAAAGAAAGAAAAACTGTTGTATCCCATTTCCTTGAACATTCATAGAAATTTCAATAAAATAATAAAAAGATTGTTAATCTGCATAAAGAAAAAGAGTAAGAATGCAGAAGATAGAATATTAATGTTGTCAACCATGATTTGGAAGCTGGGGTCGCTGGAGGATAAAAGAAAGAAAGAAAAACTGCTGTATCCCATTTACTGCAACATTCATGGAAATTTCAATAAAATAATAAAAAGATTGTTAATCTGCATAAAGAAAAAGAGTAAGAATGCAGAAGATAGAATATTAATGTTGTCAACCATGATTTGTATACTGGGGGGGAGTGGGGGATAAAAGTAAGAAAGAAAAACAGTTGTATACCATTTCCTTGAACATTCATGGAAAGTTCAATAAAATAATAAAAAGATTGGTAATCTGCATAAAGAAAAAGAATAAGAATGCAGAAGATAGAATATTAATGTTGTCAACCATGATTTGGAAGCTTGGAGCGTGGGGGATAAAAGAAATAAAGAGAAATTGTTGTATCCCATTTCCTTGAACATTCATGGAATTTCAATAAAATAATGACAAGATTGTGAATCTGCATAAAGAAAAAGAGTATGAAGGCAGAAGATACAATATTATGTTATCAACCATGATTTGGAAGCTGGGGGGGGTGAGGGATGAAAGAAAGAAAGAAAAACTGTTGTATTCCATTTCCTTGAACATTCATGGAAATTTCAATACAATAATAAAAAGATTGTTAATCTGCATAAAGAAAAAGAGTAAGAATGCAGAAGATAGAAAATTAATGTTGTCAGCCATGTTTTGGAACCTGGGGGGTTGTGGGGGATAAAAGAAAGAAAGAAAAACTGTTGTATCCCATTTCCTTGAACATTCATGGAAATTTCAATAAAATAAGAAAAAGATTGTTAATCTGCATAAAGTAAAAGTGTAAGAATGCAGAAGATTGAATATTAATGTTGTCAACCATGATTTGGAAGATGGCGGGGGTGCTGGATAAAAGAAAGAAAGAAAAACTGTTGTATCCCATGTCCTTGAACATTGATGGAAATTTCAATAAAATAATAAAAAGATTGTTAATCTGTATAAAGAAAAACTGTAAGAATGCAGAAGATAGAATATTAATGTTTTCAACCATGATTTGGAAGGTGGGGGGTGGTGGGGAATAAAAGAAAGAAAGAAAAACTGTTGTATACCATTTCCTTGCACATTCATGGAAATTTCAATAAAATAATAAAAAGATTGGTAATCTGCATAAAGAAAAAGTATAAGAATGCCGAAGATTGAATATTAATGTTGTCAACCATGATTTGGAAGCTTGGGGAGTGGGGGATAAAAGAAAGAAAGAGAAAATGTTGTATCCCATTTCCTTGAACATTCATGAAATTTCAATAAAATAATGACAAGATTGTTAAATGCATAAAGAAAAAGAGTATGAAGGCAGAAGATAGAATATTATGTTGTCAACCATGATTTCGTAGCTGGGGGGGGGGATGAAAGAAAGAAAGAAAAACTGTTGTATCCCATATCCTTGAACATTCATGGAAATTTCAATAAAATAATAAATAGATTGTTATTTACATAAAGAAAAAGTGTAAGAATGCCGAAGATTGAATATTAATGTTGTCAACCATGATTTGGAAGGTGGGGGGTGGTGGGGGATAAAAAAAAGAAAGAAAAACTGTTGTATACCATTTCCTTGCACATTCATGGAAATTTCAATAAAATAATTAAAAGATTGTTCATCTGCATAAAGAAAAAGTGTAAGAATGCAGAAGATAAAATATTAATGTTGTCAACCATGATTTGGAAGCTGGGGGAGGTGGGGGATAAAAGAAAGAAAGAAAAACTGTTGTATCCCATTTCCTTGAACATTCATGGAAATTTCAATAAAATAATAAAAAGATTGTTCATATGCATAAAGAAAAAGTGTAAGAATGCAGAAGATAGATTATTAGTGTTGTGAACCATGATTTGGAAGCTTGGGGGGTGGGGGATAAAAGAAAGAAAGAAAAACTCTTGTGTCACATTTCTATGAACATTCATTGAAATTTCAATAAAATAATAAAGAGATTCTTAATCTGCATAGAGAAAAAGAGTAAGAATGCAGAAGATAGAATATTAATGTTGTCAACCATGATTTTGAAGCTGACGGGGGTGGGGGATAAAAGAAAGAAAGAAACACTGTTGTATCCCTTTTCCTTGAACATTCATGGAAAGTTCAATAAGATAATAAAAAGATTGGTAATCTGCATAAAGAAAAAGAGTAAGAATGCAGGAGATAGAATGTTAAAGTTGTCAACCATGATTTGGAAGCTGGTGGGGGTGGGGGATAAAAGAAAGAAAGAAAAACTTTTTTATCCCATTTCCTTGAACATTCATGGAAATTTCAATACAATAATAAAAAGATTGTTAATCTGCATAAACAAAAAGGGTAAGAATGCAGAAGATAGAATATTAATGTTGTCAACCATGATTTGTAAACTGGGGGGGAGTGGGGGATAAAAGAAAGAAAGAGAAACTGTTGTATACCATTTCCTTGAACATTCATGGAAAGTTCAATAAAATAATAAAAAGATTGGTAATCTGCATAAAGAAAAAGAGTAAGAATGCAGAAGATAGAATATTAATGTTGTCAACCATGATTTGGAAGCTTGGTGCGTGGGGGATAAAAGAAAGAAAGAGAAATTGTTGTATCCCATTTCCTTGAACATTCATGAAATTTCAATAAAATAATGACAAGATTGTGAATCTGCATAAAGAAAAAGAGTATGAAGGCAGAAGATAGAATATTATGTTGTCAACCATGATTTGGAAGCTGGGGGGGGTGGGGGATGAAAGAAAGAAAGAAAAACTGTTGTATCCCATTTCCTTGAACATTCATTGAAATTTCAATAAAATAATAAGTAGATTGTTAATCTGCATAAAGAAAAAGTGTAAGAATGCAGAAGATATAATATTAATGTTGTCAACCATGATTTGTAAACTGGGGGGCAGTGGGGGATAAAAGAAAGAAAGAAAAACAGTTGTATACCATTTCCTTGAACATTCATGGAAAGTTCAATAAAATAATAAAAAGAATGGTAATCTGCATAAAGAAAAAGAATAAGAATGCAGAAGATAGAATATTAATGTTGGCAACCATGATTTGGAAGCTGGGGGGGGTGGGGGATGAAAGAAAGAAAGAAACACTGTTGTATCCCATTTCCTTGAACATTCATGGAAATTTCAATAAAATAATAAAAAGATTGTTAATCTGCATAAAGAAAAAGAGTAAGAATGCAGAAGATAGAATATTAATGTTGTCAACCATGATTTGGAAGGTGGGGGCGCTGGAGGATAAAAGAAAGAAAGAAAAACTGTTGTATACCATTTACTGGAATATTCATGGAAATTTCAATAAAATAAGAAAAAGATTGTTAATATGCATAAAGTAAAAGTGTAAGAATGCAGAAGATTGAATATTAATATTGTCAATCATGATTTGGAAGATGGCAGGGGTGCTGGATAAAAGAAAGAAAGAAAAACTGTTGTATCCCATTTCCTTGAACATTCATGGAAATTTCAATAAAATAATAAAAAGATTGTTAATCTGCATAAAGGAAAAGTGTAAGAATGCAGAAGATAGAATATTAATGTTGTCAACCATGATTTGGAAGCTGGGGTCGCTGGAGGATAAAAGAAAGAAAGAAAAACTGCTGTATCCCATTTACTGGAACATTCATGGAAATTTCAATAAAATAATAAAAAGATTGTTA
The DNA here is from genome assembly GCF_027409185.1 of Cynocephalus volans. Lineage (NCBI taxonomy): Eukaryota > Metazoa > Chordata > Mammalia > Dermoptera > Cynocephalidae > Cynocephalus > Cynocephalus volans. Next base: position 56,728,417 of record NC_084463.1, read on the forward strand.
ATCTGCATAAAGAAAAAGAGTAAGAATGCAGAAGATAGAATATTAATGTTGTCAACCATGATTTGTAAACTGGGGGGCAGTGGGGGATAAAAGAAAGAAAGAAAAACTGTTGTATACCATTTCCTTGCACATTCATGGAAATTTCAATAAAATAATAAAAAGATTGGTAATCTGCATAAAGAAAAAGTCTAAGAATGCCGAAGATTGAATATTAATCTTGTCAAGCATGATTTGGAAGCTGGGGGGGGTGGGGGATAAAAGAAAGAAAGAAAAACTCTTGTATACCATTTCCTTGAACATTCATGGAAATTTCAATAAAATAATAAAAAGATTGGTAATCTGCATAAAGAAAAAGAGTAAGAATGCAGAAGATAGAATATTAATGTTGTCAACCATGATTTGGAAGCTTGGGGAGTGGGGGATAAAAGAAAGAAAGAGAAAATGTTGTATCCCATTTCCATGAACATTCATGAAATTTCAATAAAATAATGACAAGATTGTTAAATGCATAAAGAAAAAGAGTATGAAGGCAGAAGATAGAATATTATGTTGTCAACCATGATCGGGAAGCTGGGGGGGTGGGGGATGAAAGAAAGAAAGAAAAACTCTTGTATCCCATTTCCTTGAACAGTCATGGAAATTTCAATAAAATAATAAAAAGATTGTTCATCTGCATAAAGAAAAAGTGTAAGAATGCAGAAGATAAAATATTAATGTTGTCAACCATGATTTGGAAGCTGGGGGAGGTGGGGGATAAAAGAAAGAAAGAAAAACTGTTGTATCCCATTTCCTTGAACATTCATGGAAATTTCAATAAAATAATAAAAAGATTGTTCATATGCATAAAGAAAAAGTGTAAGAATGCAGAAGATAGACTATTAGTGTTGTGAACCATGATTTGGAAGCTTGGGGGGTGGGGGATAAAAGAAAGAAAGAAAAACTCTTGTGTCACATTTCTATGAACATTCATTGAAATTTCAATAAAATAATAAAGAGATTCTTAATCTGCATAGAGAAAAAGAGTAAGAATCCAGAAGATAGAATATTAATGTTGTCAACCATGATTTTGAAGCTGACGGGGGTGGGGGATAAAAGAAAGAAATAAACACTGTTGTATCCCATTTCCTTGAACATTCATGGAAAGTTCAATAAAATAATAAAAAGATTGGTAATCTGCATAAAGAAAAAGAGTAAGAATGCAGGAGATAGAATGTTAATGTTGTCAACCATGATTTGGAAGCTGGCGGGGGTGGGGGATAAAAGAAAGAAAGAAAAACTTTTTTATCCCATTTCCTTGAGCATTCATGGAAATTTCAATACAATACTAAAAAGATTGTTAATCTGCATAAACAAAAAGGGTAAGAATGCAGAAGATAGAATATTAATGTTGTCAACCATGATTTGTAAACTGGGGGGGAGTGGGGGATAAAAGAAAGAAAGAAAAACTGTTGTATTCCATTTCCTTGAACATTCATGGAAATTAAATTAAAATAATAAAAAGATTGTTCATCTGCATAAAGAAAAAGTGTAAGAATGCCGAAGATTGAATATTAGTATTGTCAAACACGATTTGGAAGCAGGGGGTGTGGGGGATAAAAGAAAGAAAGGAAAAATGTTGTATCCCATTTCCTTGGACATTCATGGAAATTTCAATAAAATAATGAATAGATTGTTATTTACATAAAGAAAAAGTGTAAGAATAAAGAAGATTGAATATTAATGTTGTCAACCATGATTTGGAATCTGGGGGGTGGTGGGGGATAAAAGAAAGAAAGAAAAACTGTTGTATACCATTTCCTTGAACATTCATGGAAATTTCAATAAAATAATAAAAAGATTGGTAATCTGCATAAAGAAAAAGTAAGAATTCACAAGATAGAATATTAATGTTGTCAACCATGATTTGGAAGCTTGGGGAGTGGGGGATAAAAGAAAGAAAGAGAAAATGTTGTATCCCATTTCCTTGAACATTCATGAAATTTCAATAAAATAATGACAAGATTGTTAAATGCATAAAGAAAAAGAGTATGAAGGCAGAAGATAGAATATTATGTTGTCAACCATGATTTGGAAGCTGGGGGGTTGGGGGATGAAAGAAAGAAAGAAAAATTGTTGTATCCCATTTCCTTGAACATTCATTGAAATTTCAATGAAATAATAAATAGATTGTTAATCTGCATAAAGAAAAAGTGTAAGAATGTAGAAGATAGAATATTAATCTTGTCAAGCATGATTTGGAAGCTGGGGGGGGTGGGGGATAAAAGAAAGAAAGAAAAACTGTTGTATCCCATTTCCTTGAACATTCATGGAAATTTCAATAAAATAATAAAGAGATTGTTAATCTGCATAAAGAAAAAGAGTAAGAATGCAGAAGATAGAATATTAATGTTGTCAACCATGATTTGGAAGCTGGGGTCGCTGGAGGATAAAAGAAAGAAAGAAAAACTGCTGTATCCCATTTACTGGAACATTCATGGAAATTTCAATAAAAAAATAAAAAGATTGTTAATCTGCATGAAGAAAAAGAGTAAGAATGCAGAAGATAGAATATTAATGTTGTCAACCATGATTTGTAAACTGGGGGGCAGTGGGGGATAAAAGAAAGAAAGAAAAACAGTTGTATACCATTTCCTTGAACATTCATGGAAAGTTCAATAAAATAATAAAAAGAATGGTAATCTGCATAAAGAAAAAGAATAAGAATGCAGAAGATAGAATATTAATGTTGTCAACCATGATTTGGAAGCTTGGAGCGTGGGGGATAAAAGAAAGAAAGAGAAATTGTTGTATCCCATTTCCTTGAACATTCATGGAATTTCAATAAAATAATGACAAGATTGTGAATCTGCATAAAGAAAAAGACTATGAAGGCAGAAGATAGAATATTATGTTGTCAACCATGATTTGGAAGCTGGGGGGGGTGGGGGATGAAAGAAAGAAAGAAAAACTGTTGTATCCCATTTCCTTGAACATTCATGGAAATTTCAATAAAATAATAAATAGATTGTTACTTACATAAAGAAAAAGTGTAAGAATGCCGAAGATTGAATATTAATATTGTCAACCATGATTTGGAATGTGGGGGGTGGTGGGGGATAAAAGAAAGAAAGAAAAACTGTTGTATACCATTTCCTTGCACATTCATGGAAATTTCAATAAAATAATAAAAAGATTGGTAATCTGCATAAAGAAAAAGTGTAAGAATGCCGAAGATTGAATATTAATGTTGTCAACCACGATTTGGAAGCTGGGGGCGTGGGGGATAAAAGAAAGAAAGAAAAAATGTTGTATCCCATTTCCTTGGACATTCATGGAAATTTCAATAAAATAATAAATAGATTGTTATTTACATAAAGAAAAAGTGTAAGAATACAGAAGATTGAATATTAATGTTGTCAACCATGATTTGGAAGGTGGGGGGTGGTGGGGGATAAAAGAAGGAAAGAAAAACTGTTGTATACCATTTCCTTGAACATTCATGGAAATTTCAATAAAATAATAAAAAGATTGGTAATCTGCATAAAGAAAAAGAGTAAGAATGCAGAAGATAGAATATTAATGTTGTCAACCATGATTTGGAAGCTTGGGGAGTGGGGGATAAAAGAAAGAAAGAGAAAATGTTGTATCCCATTTCCTTGAACATTCATGAAATTTCAATAAAATAATGACAAGATTGTTAAATGCATAAAGAAAAAGAGTATGAAGGCAGAAGATAGAATATTATGTTGTCAACCATGATTTGGTAGCTGGGGGGGGGATGAAAGAAAGAAAGAAAAACTGTTTTATCCCATATCCTTGAACATTCATGGAAATTTCAATAAAATAATAAATGGATTGTTATTTACATAAAGAAAAAGTGTAAGAATGCCGAAGATTGAATATTAATGTTGTCAACCATGATTTGGAAGGTGGGGGGTGGTGGGGGATAAAAGAAAAAAAGAAAAACTGTTGTATACCATTTCCTTGCACATTCATGGAAATTTCAATAAAATAATAAAAAGATTGGTAATCTGCATAAAGAAAAAGTGTAAGAATGCCGAAGATTGAATATTAATGTTGTCAACCACGATTTGGAAGCTGGGGGCGTGGGGGATAAAAGAAAGAAAGAAAAAATGTTATATCCCATTTCCTTGGACATTAATGGAAATTTCAATAAAATAATAAATAGATTGTTATTTACATAAAGAAAAAGTGTAAGAATACAGAAGATTGAATATTAATGTTGTCAACCATGATTTGGAATGTGGGGGGTGGTGGGGGATAAAAGAAAGAAAGAAAAACAGTTGTATACCATTTCCTTGAACATTCATGGAGATTTCAAAAACATAATAAAAAGATTGGTAATCTGCATAAAGAAAAAGAGTAAGAATGCAGTAGATAGAATATTAATATTGTCAACCATGATTTGGAAGCTTGGCGAGTGGGGGATAAAAGAAAGAAAGAGAAAATGTTGTATCCCATTTCCTTGAACATTCATGAAATTTCAATAAAATACTGACAAGATTGTTAAATGCATAAAGAAAAAGAGTATGAAGGCAGAAGATAGAATATTATGTTGTCAACCATGATTTGGAAGCTGGGGGGGGGTGGGGGATGAAAGAAAGAAAGAAAAACTGTTGTATCCCATTTCCTTGAATATTCATGGAAATTTCAATAAAATAATAAAAAGATTGTTCATCTGCATAAAGAAAAAGTGTAAGAATGCAGAAGATAAAATATTAATGTTGTCAACCATGATTTGGAAGCTGGGGGAGGTGGGGGATAAAAGAAAGAAAGAAAAACTGTTGTATCCCATTTCCTTGAACATTCATGGAAATTTCAATAAAATAATAAATAGATTGTTCATATGCATAAAGAAAAAGTGTAAGAATGCAGAAGATAGACTATTAGTGTTGTGAACCATGATTTGGAAGCTTGGGGGGTGGGGGATAAAAGAAAGAAAGAAAAACTCTTGTGTCACATTTCTATGAACATTCATTGAAATTTCAATAAAATAATAAAGAGATTCTTAATCTGCATAGAGAAAAAGAGTAAGAATGCAGAAGATAGAATATTAATGTTGTCAACCATGATTTTGAAGCTGACGGGGGTGGGGGATAAAAGAAAGAAAGAAACACTGTTGTATCCCATTTCCTTGAACATTCATGGAAAGTTCAATAAGATAATAAAAAGATTGATAATCTGCATAAAGAAAAAGAGTAAGAATGCAGGAGATAGAATGTTAATGTTGTCAACCATGATTTGGAAGCCTGTGGGGGTGGGGGATAAAAGAAAGAAAGAAAAACTTTTTTATACCATTTCCTTGAACATTCATGGAAATTTCAATACAATAATAAAAAGATTGTTAATCTGCATAAACAAAAAGGGTAAGAATGCAGAAGATAGAATATTAATGTTGTCAACCATGATTTGTAAACTGGGGGGGAGTGGGGGATAAAAGAAAGAAAGAGAAACTGTTGTATACCATTTCCTTGAACATTCATGGAAAGTTCAATAAAATAATAAAAAGATTGGTAATCTGCATAAAGAAAAAGAGTAAGAATGCAGAAGATAGAATATTAATGTTGTCAACCATGATTTGGAAGCTTGGAGCGTGGGGGATAAAAGAAAGAAAGAGAAATTGTTGTATCCCATTTCCTTGAACATTCATGAAATTTCAATAAAATAATGACAAGATTGTGAATCTGCATAAAGAAAAAGAGTATGAAGGCAGAAGATAGAATATTATGTTTTCAACCATGATTTGAAAGCTGGGGTCGCTGGAGGATAAAAGAAAGAAAGAAAAACTGCTGTATCCCATTTACTGGAACATTCATGGAAATTTCAATAAAAAAATAAAAAGATTGTTAATCTGCATAAAGAAAAAGAGTAAGAATGCAGAAGATAGAATATTAATGTTGTCAACCATGATTTGTAAACTGGGGGCAGTGGGGGATAAAAGAAAGAAAGAAAAACAGTTGTATACCATTTCCTTGAACATTCATGGAAAGTTCAATAAAATAATAAAAAGAATGGTAATCTGCATAAAGAAAAAGAATAAGAATGCAGAAGATAGAATATTAATGTTGTCATCCATGATTTGGAAGCTTGGAGCGTGGGGGATAAAAGAAAGAAAGAGAAATTGTTGTATCCCATTTCCTTGAACATTCATGGAATTTCAATAAAATAATGACAAGATTGTGAATCTGCATAAAGAAAAAGACTATGAAGGCAGAAGATAGAATATTATGTTGTCAACCATGATTTGGAAGCTGGGGGTGGTGGGGGATGAAAGAAAGAAAGAAAAACTGTTGTATCCCATTTCCTTGAACATTCATGGAAATTTCAATAAAATAATAAATAGATTGTTACTTACATAAAGAAAAAGTGTAAGAATGCCGAAGATTGAATATTAATATTGTCAACCATGATTTGGAAGGTGGGGGGTGGTGGGGGATAAAAGAAAGAAAGAAAAACTGTTGTATACCATTTCCTTGCACATTCATGGAAATTTCAATAAAATAATAAAAAGATTGGTAATCTGCATAAAGAAAAAGTGTAAGAATGCCGAAGATTGAATATTAATGTTGTCAACCACGATTTGGAAGCTGGGGGCGTGGGGGATAAAAGAAAGAAAGAAAAAATGTTGTATCCGATTTCCTTGGACATTCATGGAAATTTCAATAAAATAATAAATAGATTGTTATTTACATAAAGAAAAAGTGTAAGAATACAGAAGATTGAATATTAATGTTGTCAACCATGATTTGGAAGGTGGGGGGTGGTGGGGGATAAAAGAAGGAAAGAAAAACTGTTGTATACCATTTCCTTGAACATTCATTGAAATTTCAATAAAATAATAAAAAGATTGGTAATCTGCATAAAGAAAAAGAGTAAGAATGCAGAAGATAGAATATTAATGTTGTCAACCATGATTTGGAAGCTTGGGGAGTGGGGGATAAAAGAAAGAAAGAGAAAATGTTGTATCCCATTTCCTTGAACATTCATGAAATTTCAATAAAATAATGACAAGATTGTTAAATGCATAAAGAAAAAGAGTATGAAGGCAGAAGATAGAATATTATGTTGTCAACCATGATTTGGTAGCTGGGGGGGGGGGATGAAAGAAAGAAAGAAAAACTGTTGTATCCCATTTCCTTGAATATTCATGGAAATTTCAATAAAATAATAAAAAGATTGTTCATCTGCATAAAGAAAAAGTGTAAGAATGCAGAAGATAGACTATTAGTGTTGTGAACCATGATTTGGAAGCTTGGGGGGTGGGGGATAAAAGAAAGAAAGAAAAACTCTTGTGTCACATTTCTATGAACATTCATTGAAATTTCAATAAAATAATAAAGAGATTCTTAATCTGCATAGAGAAAAAGAGTAAGAATGCAGAAGATAGAATATTAATGTTGTCAACCATGATTTTGAAGCTGAAGGGGGTGGGGGATAAAAGAAAGAAAGAAACACTGTTGTATCCCATTTCCTTGAACATTCATGGAAAGTTCAATAAGATAATAAAAAGATTGGTAATCTGCATAAAGAAAAAGAGTAAGAATGCAGGAGATAGAATGTTAATGTTGTCAACCATGATTTGGAAGCTGGTGGGGGTGGGGGATAAAAGAAAGAAAGAAAAACTTTTTTATCCCATTTCCTTGAACATTCATGGAAATTTCAATACAATAATAAAAAGATTGTTAATCTGCATAAACAAAAAGGGTAAGAATGCAGAAGATAGAATATTAATGTTGTCAACCATGATTTGTAAACTGGGGGGGAGTGGGGGATAAAAGAAAGAAAGAGAAACTGTTGTATACCATTTCCTTGAACATTCATGGAAAGTTCAATAAAATAATAAAAAGATTGGTAATCTGCATAAAGAAAAAGAGTAAGAATGCAGAAGATAGAATATTAATGTTGTCAACCATGATTTGGAAGCTTGGGGAGTGGGGGATAAAAGAAAGAAAGAGAAAATGTTGTATCCCATTTCCTTGAACATTCATGAAATTTCAATAAAATAATGACAAGATTGTTAAATGCATAAAGAAAAAGAGTATGAAGGCAGAAGATAGAATATTATGTTGTCAACCATGATTTGGAAGCTGGGGGGGTGGGGGATGAAAGAAAGAAAGAAAAACTGTTGTATCCCATTTCCTTGAACATTCATGGAAATTTCAATAAAATAATAAAAAGATTGTTCATCTGCATAAAGAAAAAGTGTCAGAATGCAGAAGATAAAATATTAATGTTGTCAACCATGATTTGGAAGCTGGGGGAGGTGGGGGATAAAAGAAAGAAAGAAAAACTGTTGTATCCCATTTCCTTGAACATTCATGGAAATTTCAATAAAATAATAAAAAGATTGTTCATATGCATAAAGAAAAAGTGTAAGAATGCAGAAGATAGACTATTAGTGTTGTGAACCATGATTTGGAAGCTTGGGGGGTGGGGGATAAAAGAAAGAAAGAAAAACTCTTGTGTCACATTTCTATGAACATTCATTGAAATTTCAATAAAATAATAAAGAGATTCTTAATCTGCATAGAGAAAAAGAGTAAGAATGCAGAAGATAGAATATTAATGTTGTCAACCATGATTTTGAAGCTGACGGGGGTGGGGGATAAAAGAAAGAAAGAAACACTGTTGTATCCCATTTCCTTGAACATTCATGGAAAGTTCAATAAGATAATAAAAAGATTGATAATCTGCATAAAGAAAAAGAGTAAGAATGCAGGAGATAGAATGTTAATGTTGTCAACCATGATTTGGAAGCCTGTGGGGGTGGGGGATAAAAGAAAGAAAGAAAAACTTTTTTATCCCATTTCCTTGAACATTCATGGAAATTTCAATACAATAATAAAAAGATTGTTAATCTGCATAAACAAAAAGGGTAAGAATGCAGAAGATAGAATATTAATGTTGTCAACCATGATTTGTAAACTGGGGGGGAGTGGGGGATAAAAGAAAGAAAGAGAAACTGTTGTATACCATTTCCTTGAACATTCATGGAAAGTTCAATAAAATAATAAAAAGATTGGTAATCTGCATAAAGAAAAAGAGTAAGAATGCAGAAGATAGAATATTAATGTTGTCAACCATGATTTGGAAGCTTGGAGCGTGGGGGATAAAAGAAAGAAAGAGAAATTGTTGTATCCCATTTCCTTGAACATTCATGAAATTTCAATAAAATAATGACAAGATTGTGAATCTGCATAAAGAAAAAGAGTACGAAGGAAGAAGATAGAATATTATGTTGTCAACCATGATTTGGAACCTGGGGTCGCTGGAGGATAAAAGAAAGAAAGAAAAACTGCTGTATCCCATTTACTGGAACATTCATGGAAATTTCAATAAAAAAATAAAAAGATTGTTAATCTGCATAAAGAAAAAGAGTAAGAATGCAGAAGATAGAATATTAATGTTGTCAACCATGATTTGTAAACTGGGGGGCAGTGGGGGATAAAAGAAAGAAAGAAAAACAGTTGTATACCATTTCCTTGAACATTCATGGAAATTTCAATAAAAAAATAAAAAGATTGTTAATCTGCATAAAGAAAAAGAGTAAGAATGCAGAAGATAGAATATTAATGTTGTCAACCATGATTTGGAAGCTGGGGGGGGTGGGGGATGAAAGAAAGAAAGAAAAACTGTTGTATCCCATTTCCTTGAACATTCATGGAAATTTCAATAAAATAATAAATAGATTGTTACTTACATAAAGAAAAAGTGTAAGAATGCCGAAGATTGAATATTAATATTGTCAACCATGATTTGGAAGGTGGGGGGTGGTGGGGGATAAAAGAAAGAAAGAAAAACTGTTGTATACCATTTCCTTGCACATTCATGGAAATTTCAATAAAATAATAAAAAGATTGGTAATCTGCATAAAGAAAAAGTGTAAGAATGCCGAAGATTGAATATTAATGTTGTCAACCACGATTTTCAAGCTGGGGGCGTGGGGGATAAAAGAAAGAAAGAAAAAATGTTGTATCCCATTTCCTTGGACATTCATGGAAATTTCAATAAAATAATAAATAGATTGTTATTTACATAAAGAAAAAGTGTAAGAATACAGAAGATTGAATATTAATGTTGTCAACCATGATTTGGAAGGTGGGGGGTGGTGTGGGATAAAAGAAGGAAAGAAAAACTGTTGTATACCATTTCCTTGAACATTCATGGAAATTTCTATAAAATAATAAAAAGATTGGTAATCTGCATAAAGAAAAAGAGTAAGAATGCAGAAGATAGAATATTAATGTTGTCAACCATGATTTGGAAGCTTGGGGAGTGGGGGATAAAAGAAAGAAAGAGAAAATGTTGTATCCCATTTCCTTGAACATTCATGAAATTTCAATAAAATAATGACAAGATTGTTAAATGCATAAAGAAAAAGAGTATGAAGGCAGAAGATAGAATATTATGTTGTCAACCATGATTTGGTAGTTGGGGGGGGGGATGAAAGAAAGAAAGAAAAACTGTTGTATCCCATTTCCTTGAATATTCATGGAAATTTCAATAAAATAATAAAAAGATTGTTCATCTGCATAAAGAAAAAGTGTAAGAATGCAGAAGATAGACTATTAGTGTTGTGAACCATGATTTGGAAGCTTGGGGGGTGGGGGATAAAAGAAAGAAAGAAAAACTCTTGTGTCACATTTCTATGAACATTCATTGAAATTTCAATAAAATAATAAAGAGATTCTTAATCTGCATAGAGAAAAAGAGTAAGAATGCAGAAGATAGAATATTAATGTTGTCAACCATGATTTTGAAGCTGACGGGGGTGGGGGATAAAAGAAAGAAAGAAACACTGTTGTATCCCATTTCCTTGAACATTCATGGAAAGTTCAATAAGATAATAAAAAGATTGGTAATCTGCATAAAGAAAAAGAATAAGAATGCAGGAGATAGAATGTTAATGTTGTCAACCAAGATTTGGAAGCTGGTGGGGGTGGGGGATAAAAGAAATAAAGAAAAACTTTTTTATCCCATTTCCTTGAACATTCATGGAAATTTCAATACAATAATAAAAAGATTGTTAATCTGCATAAACAAAAAGTGTAAGAATGCAGAAGATAGAATATTAATGTTGTCAACCATGATTTGTAAACTGGGGGGGAGTGGGGGATAAAAGAAAGAAAGAGAAACTGTTGTATACCATTTCCTTGAACATTCATGGAAAGTTCAATAAAATAATAAAAAGATTGGTAATCTGCATAAAGAAAAAGAGTATGAAGGCAGAAGATAGAATATTATGTTTTCAACCATGATTTGGAAGCTGGGGGGGGTGGGGGATGAAAGAAAGAAAGAAAAACTGTTGTATCCCATTTCCTTGAACATTCATGGAAATTTCAGTAAAATAATAAAAAGATTGTTATTCTGCATAAAGAAAAAGAGTAAGAATGCAGAAGATAGATTATTAATCTTGTCAACCATGATTTGGAAGCTTGGGGTGGTGGGGGATAAAAGAAAGATAGAGAAATTGCTGTATCGCAATCCCTTGAACATTCATGAAATCTCAATAATATAATGAAAATATTGTTAATCTGCATAAAGATAAAGAGTAAGAAGGCAGAAGATAGAATATTATGTTGTCAACCATGATTTGGACACTGGGGGGGTGGGGGATAATAGAAAGAAAGAAAAACTGTTGTATGCCATTTACTTGAACATTCATGGAAATTTCAATAAAATAATAAAAGATTGTTAATCTGCATAAAGAAAAACAGTAAGAATGCAGAATATAGAATATTAATGTTTTCAATCATGATTTGGAAGCTGAGGGGGTGAGGGATAAAAGAATGAAAGAAAAACTGTTGTATCCCTTTCCTTGAACATTTATGGAAATTACAATAAAACAATAAAAAGATTGTTAATCTGCATAAAGAAAAAGAGTAAGAATGCTGAAGATAGAATATTAATGTTGTCAACCATGATTTGGAAGCTGGGGGCGCTGGAGGATAAAAGAAAGAAAGAAAAACTGTAGTATCCCATTTACTGGAACATTCATGGAAATTTCAATAAAATAAGAAAAAGATTGTTAATCTGCATAAAGTAAAAGTGTAAGAATGCAGAAGATTGAATATTAATGTTGTCAACCATGATTTGTATACTGGGGGGGAGTGGGGGATAAAAGTAACAAAGAAAAACAGTTGTATACCATTTCCTTGAACATTCATGGAAAGTTCAATAAAATAATAAAAAGATTGGTAATCTGCATAAAGAAAAAGAATAAGAATGCAGAAGATAGAATATTAATGTTGTCAACCATGATTTGGAAGCTTGGAGCGTGGGGGATAAAAGAAAGAAAGAGAAATTGTTGTATCCCATTTCCTTGAACATTCATGGAATTTCAATAAAATAATGACAAGATTGTGAATCTGCATAAAGAAAAAGAGTATGAAGGCAGAAGATACAATATTATGTTGTCAACCATGATTTGGAAGCTGGGGGGGGTGAGGGATGAAAGAAAGAAAGAAAAACTGTTGTATTCCATTTCCTTGAACATTCATGGAAATTTCAATACAATAATAAAAAGATTGTTAATCTGCATAAAGAAAAAGAGTAAGAATGCAGAAGATAGAAAATTAATGTTGTCAGCCATGTTTTGGAACCTGGGGGGTTGTGGGGGATAAAAGAAAGAAAGAAAAACTGTTGTATCCCATTTCCTTGAACATTCATGGAAATTTCAATAAAATAAGAAAAAGATTGTTAATCTGCATAAAGTAAAAGTGTAAGAATGCAGAAGATTGAATATTAATGTTGTCAACCATGATTTGGAAGATGGCGGGGGTGCTGGATAAAAGAAAGAAAGAAAAACTGTTGTATCACATGTCCTTGAACATTGATGGAAATTTCAATAAAATAATAAAAAGATTGTTAATCTGTATAAAGAAAAACTGTAAGAATGCAGAAGATAGAATATTAATGTTTTCAACCATGATTTGGAAGGTGGGGGGTGGTGGGGGATAAAAGAAAGAAAGAAAAACTGTTGTATACCATTTCCTTGAACATTCATGGAAATTTCAATAAAATAATAAAAAGATTGGTAATCTGCATAAAGAAAAAGAGTAAGAATGCAGAAGATAGAATATTAATGTTGTCAACCATGATTTGGAAGCTTGGGGAGTGGGGGATCAAAGAAAGAAAGAGAAAATGTTGTATCCCATTTCCTTGAACATTCATGAAATTTCAATAAAATAATGACAAGATTGTTAAATGCTTAAAGAAAAAGAGTATGAAGGCAGAAGATAGAATATTATGTTGTCAACCATGATTTGGAAGCTGGGTGGGGGTGGGGGATGAAAGAAAGAAAGAAAAACTGTTGTATCCCATTTCCTTGAACATTCATGGAAATTTCAATAAAATAATAAAAAGATTGTTTATCTGCATAAAGAAAAAGTGTAAGAATGCAGAAGATAAAATATTAATGTTGTCAACCATGATTTGGAAGCTGGGGGAGGTGGGGGATAAAAGAAAGAAAGAAAAACTGTTGTATCCCATTTCCTTGAACATTCATGGAAATTTCAATAAAATAATAAAAAGATTGTTCATATGCATAAAGAAAAAGTGTAAGAATGCAGAAGATAGAATATTAGTGTTGTGAACCATGATTTGGAAGCTTGGGGAGTGGGGGATAAAAGAAAGAAAGAAAAACTCTTGTGTCACATTTCTATGAACATTCATTGAAATTTCAATAAAATAATAAAGAGATTCTTAATCTGCATAGAGAAAAAGAGTAAGAATGCAGAAGATAGAATGTTAATGTTGTCAACCATGATTTTGAAGCTGACGGGGGTGGGTGATAAAAGAAAGAAAGAGAAATTGTTGTATCCCATTTCCTTGAACATTCATGAAATTTCAATAAAATAATGACAAGATTGTGAATCTGCATAAAGAAAAAGAGTATGAAGGCAGAAGATAGAATATTATGTTGTCAACCATGATTTGGAAGCTGCGGGGGGGTGGGGGATGAAAGAAAGAAAGAAAAACTGTTGTATCCCATTTCCTAGAACATTCATTGAAATTTCAATAAAATAATAAGTAGATTGTTAATCTGCATAAAGAAAAAGTGTAAGAATGCAGAAGATAGAATATTAATGTTTTCAACCAAGATTTGGAAGCTGGGGGGGAGTGGTGGGTAAAAGAAAGAAAGAAAAACTGTTGTATACCATTTCCTTGAACATTCATGGAAGTTTCAGTAAAATAATAAAAAGATTGTTATTCTGCATAAAGAAAAAGAGTAAGAATGCAGAAGATAGATTATTAATCTTGTCAACCATGATTTGGAAGCTTGGGGTGGTGGGGGATAAAAGAAAGATAGAGAAATTGCTGTATCCCAATCCCTTGAACAACCATGAAATATCAATAATATAATGAAAAGATTGTTAATCTGCATAAACAAAAAGAGTAAGAATGCAGAAGATAGAAAATTAATGTTGTCAGCCATGTTTCGGAAGCTGGGGGTTGTGGGGGATAAAAGAAAGAAAGAAAAACTGTTGTATCCCATTTCCTTGAACATTCATGGAAATTTCAATAAAATGAGAAAAAGATTGTTAATCTGCATAAAGTAAAAGTGTAAGAATGCAGAAGATTGAATATTAATGTTGTCAACCATGATTTGGAAGATGGCGGGGGTGCTGGATAAAAGAAAGAAAGAAAAACTGTTGTATCCCATGTCCTTGAACATAGAAGGAAATTTCAATAAAGTAATAAAAAGATTGTTAATCTGTATAAAGAAAAAGTGTAAGAATGCAGAAGATAGAATATTAATGTTTTCAACCATGATTTGGAAGCTGGGGGGGAGTGGGGGATAAAAGAATGAAAGAAAAAGAGTTCTATACCATTTCCTTGAACATTCATGGAAAGTTCAATAAAATAATAAAAAGATTGGTAATCTGCATAAAGAAAAAGAGTAAGAATGCAGAAGATATAATATTAATGTTGTCAACCATGATTTTGACGCTGGGGGGGTGGGGGATAAAAGAAAGAAAGAAAAACTGTTGCCTCCCATTTCCTTGAACATTCATGGAAATTTCAATAAAACAATAAAAAGATTGCTAATCTGCATAAAGAAAAAGAGTAAGAATGCAGAAGATGGAATATTAATGTTGTCAACCATGATTTGGAAGCCGGGGGGTGGGGGATAAAAAAAGAAAGAAAAACTGTTGTATCCCATTTCCGTGAACACTCATGGAAATTTCAATAAAATAATAAAAAGATTGTTAATCTGCATAAAGAAAAAGTGTAAGAATGCCCAAGATTGAATATTAATGTTGTCAACCATGATTTGGAAGGTGGGGGGTGGTGGGGGATAAAAGAAAGAAAGAAAAACTGTTGTATACCATTTCCTTGAACATTCATGGAAATTTCAATAAAATAATAAAAAGATTGGTAATCTGCATAAAGAAAAAGAGTAAGAATGCAGAACATAGAATATTAATGTTTTCAACCATGATTTGGAAGCTGGGTTCGCTGGAGGATAAAAGAAAGAAAGAAAAACTGCTGTATCCCATTTACTGGAACATTCATGGAAATTTCAATAAAATAATAAAAAGATTATTAATCTGCATAAAGAAAAAGAGTAAGAATGCAGAAGATAGAATATTAATGTAGTCAACCATGATTTGTAAACTGGGGGGGAGTGGGGGATAAAAGTAAGAAAGAAAAACCGTTGTATACCATTTCCTTGAACATTCATGGAAAGTTCAATAAAATAATAAAAAGATTGGTAATCTGCATAAAGAAAAAGAATAAGAATGCAGAAGATAGAATATTAATGTTGTCAACCATGATTTGGAAGCTTGGAGCGTGGGGGATAAAAGAAAGAAAGAGAAATTGTTGTATCCCATTTACTTGAAGATTCATGGAATTTCAATAAAATAATGACAAGATTGTGAATCTGCATAAAGAAAAAGAGTATGAAGGCAGAAGATACAATATTATGTTGTCAACCATGATTTGGACACTGGGGGGGTGGGGGATAAAAGAAAGAAAGAAAAACTGTTGTATGCCATTTCCTTGAACATTCATGGAAATTTCAATAAAATAATAAAAGATTGTTAATCTGCATAAAGAAAAACAGTAAGAATGCAGAATATAGAATATTAATGTTTTCAATCATGATTTGGAAGCTGAGGGGGTGAGGGATAAAAGAATGAAAGAAAAACTGTTGTATCCCATTTCCTTGAACATTCATGGAAATTTCAATAAAACAATAAAGAGATTGTTAATCTGCATAAAGAAAAAGAGTAAGAATGCAGAAGATAGAATATTAATGTTGTCAACCATGATTTGGAAGCTGGGGGCGCTAGAGGATAAAAGAAAGAAAGAAAAACTGTTGTATCCCATTTACTGGAACATTCATGGAAATTTCAATAAAATAAGAAAAAGATTGTTAATCTGCATAAAGTAAAAGTGTAAGAATGCAGAAGATTGAATATTAATGTTGTCAACCAAGATTTGGAAGATGGCAGGGGTGCTGGATAAAAGAAAGAAAGAAAAACTGTTGTATCCCATTTCCTTGAACATTCATGGAAATTTCAATAAAATAATAAAAAGATTGTTAATCTGCATAAAGAAAAAGAGTAAGAATGCAGAAGATAGAATATTAATGTTGTCAACCATGATTTGGAAGCTGGGGTCGCTGGAGGATAAAAGAAAGAAAGAAAAACTGCTGTATCCCATTTACTGGAACATTCATGGAAATTTCAATAAAATAATAAAAAGATTGTTAATCTGCATAAAGAAAAAGAGTAAGAATGCAGAAGATAGAATATTAATGTTGTCAACCATGATTTGGAAGCTGGGGTCGCTGGGGGATAAAAGAAAGAAAGAAAAACTGCTGTATCCCATTTACTGGAACATTCATGGAAATTTCAATAAAATAATAAAAAGATTGTTAATCTGCATAAAGAAAAAGAGTAAGAATGCAGAAGATAGAATATTAATGTTGTCAACCATGATTTGTAAACTGGGGGGGAGTGGGGGATAAAAGTAAGAAAGAAAAACCGTTGTATACCATTTCCTTGAACATTCATGGAAAGTTCAATAAAATAATAAAAAGATTGGTAATCTGCATAAAGAAAAAGAATAAGAATGCAGAAGATAGAATATTAATGTTGTCAACCATGATTTGGAAGCTTGGAGCGTGGGGTATAAAAGTAAGAAAGAGAAATTGTATCCCATTTCCTTGAACATTCATGGAATTTCAATAAAATAATGACAAGATTGTGAATCTGCATAAAGAAAAAGAGTATGAAGGCAGAAGATACAATATTATGTTGTCAACCATGATTTGGAAGCTGGGGGGGGTGGGGGATGAAAGAAAGAAAGAAAAACTGTTGTATCCCATTTCCTTGAACATTCATGGAAATTTCAATACAATAATAAAAAGATTGTTAATCTGCATAAAGAAAAAGATTAAGAATGCAGAAGATAGAAAATTAATGTTGTCAGCCTTGTTTTGGAAGCTGGGGGGTTGTGGGGGATAAAAGAAAGAAAGAAAAACTGTTGTATCCCATTTCCTTGAACATTCATGGAAATTTCAATAAAATGAGAAAAAGATTGTTAATCTGCATAAAGTAAAAGTGTAAGAATGCAGAAGATTGAATATTAATGTTGTCAACCATGATTTGGAAGATGGCGGGGGTGCTGGATAAAAGAAAGAAAGAAAAACTGTTGTATCCCATGTCCTTGAACATTGAAGGAAATTTCAATAAAGTAATAAAAAGATTGTTAATCTGTATAAAGAAAAAGTGTAAGAATGCAGAAGATAGAATATTAATGTTTTCAACCATGATTTGGAAGCTGGGGGGGAGTGGGGGATAAAAGAATGAAAGAAAAAGTGTTCTATACCATTTCCTTGAACATTCATGGAAAGTTCAATAAAATAATAAAAAGATTGGTAATCTGCATAAAGAAAAAGTTTAAGAATGCAGAAGATAGAATATTAATGTTGTCAACCATGATTTTGACGCTGGGGGGGTGGGAGATAAAAGAAAGAAAGAAAAACTGCTGTATCCCATTTACTGGAACATTCATGGAAATTTCAATAAAATAATAAGAAGATTGATAATCTGCATAAAGAAAAAGAGTAAGAATGCAGAAGATAGAATATTAATGTTGTCAACCATGATTTGTAAACTGGGGGGGAGTGGGGGATAAAAGTAACAAAGAAAAAGAGTTCTATACCATTTCCTTGAACATTCATGGAAAGTTCAATAAAATAATAAAAAGATTGGTAATCTGCATAAAGAAAAAGATTAAGAATGCAGAAGATAGAATATTAATGTTGTCAACCATGATTTTGACGCTGGGGGGGTGGGG
The DNA here is from genome assembly GCF_027409185.1 of Cynocephalus volans. NCBI lineage: Eukaryota > Metazoa > Chordata > Mammalia > Dermoptera > Cynocephalidae > Cynocephalus > Cynocephalus volans. Next base: position 56,746,732 of record NC_084463.1, read on the forward strand.
GATAAAAGAAAGAAAGAAAAACTGTTGCCTCCCATTTCCTTGAACATTCATGGAAATTTCAATAAAATAATAAAAAGATTGCTAATCTGCATAAAGAAAAAGAGTAAGAATGCTGAAGATGGAATATTAATGTTGTCAACTATGATTTGGAAGCCGGGGGGGTGGGGGATAAAAGAAAGAAAGAAAAACTGTTGTATCACATGTCCTTGAACATTGATGGAAATTTCAATAAAATAATAAAAAGATTGTTAATCTGTATAAAGAAAAACTGTAAGAATGCAGAAGATAGAATATTAATGTTTTCAACCATGATTTGGAAGGTGGGGGGTGGTGGGGGATAAAAGAAAGAAAGAAAAACTGTTGTATACCATTTCCTTGAACATTCATGGAAATTTCAATAAAATAATAAAAAGATTGGTAATCTGCATAAAGAAAAAGAGTAAGAATGCAGAAGATAGAATATTAATGTTGTCAACCATGATTTGGAAGCTTGGGGAGTGGGGGATCAAAGAAAGAAAGAGAAAATGTTGTATCCCATTTCCTTGAACATTCATGAAATTTCAATAAAATAATGACAAGATTGTTAAATGCTTAAAGAAAAAGAGTATGAAGGCAGAAGATAGAATATTATGTTGTCAACCATGATTTGGAAGCTGGGTGGGGGTGGGGGATGAAAGAAAGAAAGAAAAACTGTTGTATCCCATTTCCTTGAACATTCATGGAAATTTCAATAAAATAATAAAAAGATTGTTTATCTGCATAAAGAAAAAGTGTAAGAATGCAGAAGATAAAATATTAATGTTGTCAACCATGATTTGGAAGCTGGGGGAGGTGGGGGATAAAAGAAAGAAAGAAAAACTGTTGTATCCCATTTCCTTGAACATTCATGGAAATTTCAATAAAATAATAAAAAGATTGTTCATATGCATAAAGAAAAAGTGTAAGAATGCAGAAGATAGAATATTAGTGTTGTGAACCATGATTTGGAAGCTTGGGGAGTGGGGGATAAAAGAAAGAAAGAAAAACTCTTGTGTCACATTTCTATGAACATTCATTGAAATTTCAATAAAATAATAAAGAGATTCTTAATCTGCATAGAGAAAAAGAGTAAGAATGCAGAAGATAGAATGTTAATGTTGTCAACCATGATTTTGAAGCTGACGGGGGTGGGTGATAAAAGAAAGAAAGAGAAATTGTTGTATCCCATTTCCTTGAACATTCATGAAATTTCAATAAAATAATGACAAGATTGTGAATCTGCATAAAGAAAAAGAGTATGAAGGCAGAAGATAGAATATTATGTTGTCAACCATGATTTGGAAGCTGCGGGGGGGTGGGGGATGAAAGAAAGAAAGAAAAACTGTTGTATCCCATTTCCTAGAACATTCATTGAAATTTCAATAAAATAATAAGTAGATTGTTAATCTGCATAAAGAAAAAGTGTAAGAATGCAGAAGATAGAATATTAATGTTTTCAACCAAGATTTGGAAGCTGGGGGGGAGTGGTGGGTAAAAGAAAGAAAGAAAAACTGTTGTATACCATTTCCTTGAACATTCATGGAAGTTTCAGTAAAATAATAAAAAGATTGTTATTCTGCATAAAGAAAAAGAGTAAGAATGCAGAAGATAGATTATTAATCTTGTCAACCATGATTTGGAAGCTTGGGGTGGTGGGGGATAAAAGAAAGATAGAGAAATTGCTGTATCCCAATCCCTTGAACAACCATGAAATATCAATAATATAATGAAAAGATTGTTAATCTGCATAAACAAAAAGAGTAAGAATGCAGAAGATAGAAAATTAATGTTGTCAGCCATGTTTCGGAAGCTGGGGGTTGTGGGGGATAAAAGAAAGAAAGAAAAACTGTTGTATCCCATTTCCTTGAACATTCATGGAAATTTCAATAAAATGAGAAAAAGATTGTTAATCTGCATAAAGTAAAAGTGTAAGAATGCAGAAGATTGAATATTAATGTTGTCAACCATGATTTGGAAGATGGCGGGGGTGCTGGATAAAAGAAAGAAAGAAAAACTGTTGTATCCCATGTCCTTGAACATAGAAGGAAATTTCAATAAAGTAATAAAAAGATTGTTAATCTGTATAAAGAAAAAGTGTAAGAATGCAGAAGATAGAATATTAATGTTTTCAACCATGATTTGGAAGCTGGGGGGGAGTGGGGGATAAAAGAATGAAAGAAAAAGAGTTCTATACCATTTCCTTGAACATTCATGGAAAGTTCAATAAAATAATAAAAAGATTGGTAATCTGCATAAAGAAAAAGAGTAAGAATGCAGAAGATATAATATTAATGTTGTCAACCATGATTTTGACGCTGGGGGGGTGGGGGATAAAAGAAAGAAAGAAAAACTGTTGCCTCCCATTTCCTTGAACATTCATGGAAATTTCAATAAAACAATAAAAAGATTGCTAATCTGCATAAAGAAAAAGAGTAAGAATGCAGAAGATGGAATATTAATGTTGTCAACCATGATTTGGAAGCCGGGGGGTGGGGGATAAAAAAAGAAAGAAAAACTGTTGTATCCCATTTCCGTGAACACTCATGGAAATTTCAATAAAATAATAAAAAGATTGTTAATCTGCATAAAGAAAAAGTGTAAGAATGCCCAAGATTGAATATTAATGTTGTCAACCATGATTTGGAAGGTGGGGGGTGGTGGGGGATAAAAGAAAGAAAGAAAAACTGTTGTATACCATTTCCTTGAACATTCATGGAAATTTCAATAAAATAATAAAAAGATTGGTAATCTGCATAAAGAAAAAGAGTAAGAATGCAGAACATAGAATATTAATGTTTTCAACCATGATTTGGAAGCTGGGTTCGCTGGAGGATAAAAGAAAGAAAGAAAAACTGCTGTATCCCATTTACTGGAACATTCATGGAAATTTCAATAAAATAATAAAAAGATTATTAATCTGCATAAAGAAAAAGAGTAAGAATGCAGAAGATAGAATATTAATGTAGTCAACCATGATTTGTAAACTGGGGGGGAGTGGGGGATAAAAGTAAGAAAGAAAAACCGTTGTATACCATTTCCTTGAACATTCATGGAAAGTTCAATAAAATAATAAAAAGATTGGTAATCTGCATAAAGAAAAAGAATAAGAATGCAGAAGATAGAATATTAATGTTGTCAACCATGATTTGGAAGCTTGGAGCGTGGGGGATAAAAGAAAGAAAGAGAAATTGTTGTATCCCATTTACTTGAAGATTCATGGAATTTCAATAAAATAATGACAAGATTGTGAATCTGCATAAAGAAAAAGAGTATGAAGGCAGAAGATACAATATTATGTTGTCAACCATGATTTGGACACTGGGGGGGTGGGGGATAAAAGAAAGAAAGAAAAACTGTTGTATGCCATTTCCTTGAACATTCATGGAAATTTCAATAAAATAATAAAAGATTGTTAATCTGCATAAAGAAAAACAGTAAGAATGCAGAATATAGAATATTAATGTTTTCAATCATGATTTGGAAGCTGAGGGGGTGAGGGATAAAAGAATGAAAGAAAAACTGTTGTATCCCATTTCCTTGAACATTCATGGAAATTTCAATAAAACAATAAAGAGATTGTTAATCTGCATAAAGAAAAAGAGTAAGAATGCAGAAGATAGAATATTAATGTTGTCAACCATGATTTGGAAGCTGGGGGCGCTAGAGGATAAAAGAAAGAAAGAAAAACTGTTGTATCCCATTTACTGGAACATTCATGGAAATTTCAATAAAATAAGAAAAAGATTGTTAATCTGCATAAAGTAAAAGTGTAAGAATGCAGAAGATTGAATATTAATGTTGTCAACCAAGATTTGGAAGATGGCAGGGGTGCTGGATAAAAGAAAGAAAGAAAAACTGTTGTATCCCATTTCCTTGAACATTCATGGAAATTTCAATAAAATAATAAAAAGATTGTTAATCTGCATAAAGAAAAAGTGTAAGAATGCAGAAGATAGAATATTAATGTTGTCAACCATGATTTGGAAGCTGGGGTCGCTGGAGGATAAAAGAAAGAAAGAAAAACTGCTGTATCCCATTTACTGGAACATTCATGGAAATTTCAATAAAATAATAAAAAGATTGTTAATCTGCATAAAGAAAAAGAGTAAGAATGCAGAAGATAGAATATTAATGTTGTCAACCATGATTTGGAAGCTGGGGTCGCTGGGGGATAAAAGAAAGAAAGAAAAACTGCTGTATCCCATTTACTGGAACATTCATGGAAATTTCAATAAAATAATAAAAAGATTGTTAATCTGCATAAAGAAAAAGAGTAAGAATGCAGAAGATAGAATATTAATGTTGTCAACCATGATTTGTAAACTGGGGGGGAGTGGGGGATAAAAGTAAGAAAGAAAAACCGTTGTATACCATTTCCTTGAACATTCATGGAAAGTTCAATAAAATAATAAAAAGATTGGTAATCTGCATAAAGAAAAAGAATAAGAATGCAGAAGATAGAATATTAATGTTGTCAACCATGATTTGGAAGCTTGGAGCGTGGGGTATAAAAGTAAGAAAGAGAAATTGTATCCCATTTCCTTGAACATTCATGGAATTTCAATAAAATAATGACAAGATTGTGAATCTGCATAAAGAAAAAGAGTATGAAGGCAGAAGATACAATATTATGTTGTCAACCATGATTTGGAAGCTGGGGGGGGTGGGGGATGAAAGAAAGAAAGAAAAACTGTTGTATCCCATTTCCTTGAACATTCATGGAAATTTCAATACAATAATAAAAAGATTGTTAATCTGCATAAAGAAAAAGATTAAGAATGCAGAAGATAGAAAATTAATGTTGTCAGCCTTGTTTTGGAAGCTGGGGGGTTGTGGGGGATAAAAGAAAGAAAGAAAAACTGTTGTATCCCATTTCCTTGAACATTCATGGAAATTTCAATAAAATGAGAAAAAGATTGTTAATCTGCATAAAGTAAAAGTGTAAGAATGCAGAAGATTGAATATTAATGTTGTCAACCATGATTTGGAAGATGGCGGGGGTGCTGGATAAAAGAAAGAAAGAAAAACTGTTGTATCCCATGTCCTTGAACATTGAAGGAAATTTCAATAAAGTAATAAAAAGATTGTTAATCTGTATAAAGAAAAAGTGTAAGAATGCAGAAGATAGAATATTAATGTTTTCAACCATGATTTGGAAGCTGGGGGGGAGTGGGGGATAAAAGAATGAAAGAAAAAGTGTTCTATACCATTTCCTTGAACATTCATGGAAAGTTCAATAAAATAATAAAAAGATTGGTAATCTGCATAAAGAAAAAGTTTAAGAATGCAGAAGATAGAATATTAATGTTGTCAACCATGATTTTGACGCTGGGGGGGTGGGAGATAAAAGAAAGAAAGAAAAACTGCTGTATCCCATTTACTGGAACATTCATGGAAATTTCAATAAAATAATAAAAAGATTGATAATCTGCATAAAGAAAAAGAGTAAGAATGCAGAAGATAGAATATTAATGTTGTCAACCATGATTTGTAAACTGGGGGGGAGTGGGGGATAAAAGTAACAAAGAAAAAGAGTTCTATACCATTTCCTTGAACATTCATGGAAAGTTCAATAAAATAATAAAAAGATTGGTAATCTGCATAAAGAAAAAGATTAAGAATGCAGAAGATAGAATATTAATGTTGTCAACCATGATTTTGACGCTGGGGGGGTGGGGGATAAAAGAAAGAAAGAAAAACTGTTGCCTCCCATTTCCTTGAACATTCATGGAAATTTCAATAAAATAATAAAAAGATTGCTAATCTGCATAAAGAAAAAGAGTAAGAATGCTGAAGATGGAATATTAATGTTGTCAACTATGATTTGGAAGCCGGGGGGGTGGGGGATAAAAGAAAGAAAGAAAAACTGTTGTATCCCATTTCCTTGAACACTCATGGAAATTTCAATAAAATAATAAAAAGATTGTTAATCTGCATAAAGAAAAAGTGTAAGAATGCCGAAGATTGAATATTAATGTTGTCAACCATGATTTGGAAGGTGGGGGGTGGTGGGGGATAAAAGAAAGAAAGAAAAACTGTTGTATACCATTTCCTTGAACATTCATGGAAATTTCAATAAAATAATAAAAAGATTGGTAATCTGCATAAAGAAAAAGAGTAAGAATGCAGAACATAGAATATTAATGTTGTCAACCATGATTTGGAAGCTTGGGGAGTGGGGGATAAAAGAAAGAAAGAGAAAATATTGTATCCCATTTCCTTGAACATTCATGAAATTTCAATAAAATAATGACAAGATTGTTAAATGCATAAAGAAAAAGAGTATGAAGGCAGAAGATAGAATATTATGTTGTCAACCATGATTTGGAAGCTGGGGGGGTGGGGGATGAAAGAAAGAAAGAAAAACTGTTGTATCCCATTTCCTTGAACATTCATGGAAATTTCAATAAAATAATAAAAAGATTGTTAATATGCATAAAGAAATAGTGTAAGAATGCAGAAGATAGAATATTAATGTTGTCAACCATGATTTGGAAGCTGGGGTCGCTGGAGGATAAAAGAAAGAAAGAAAAACTGCTGTATCCCATTTACTGGAACATTCATGGAAATTTCAATAAAATAATAAAAAGTTTGTTAATCTGCATAAAGAAAAAGTGTAAGAATGCAGAAGATAGAATATTAATGTTGTCAACCATGATTTGGAAGCTGGGGTCGCTGGAGGACAAAAGAAAGAAAGAAAAACTGCTGTATCCCATTTCCTTGAACATTCATGGAAATTTCAATAAAATAATAAAAAGATTGTTAATATGCATAAAGAAATAGTGTAAGAATGCAGAAGATAGAATATTAATGTTGTCAACCATGATTTGGAAGCTGGGGTCGCTGGAGGATAAAAGAAAGAAAGAAAAACAGTTGTATACCATTTCCTTGAACATTCATGGAAAGTTCAATAAAATAATAAAAAGATTGGTAATCTGCATAAAGAAAAACAATAAGAATGCAGAAGATAGAATATTAATGTTGTCAACCATGATTTGGAAGCTTGGAGCGTGGGGGATAAAAGAAAGAAAGAGAAATTGTTGTATCCCATTTCCTTGAACATTCATGGAATTTCAATAAAATAATGACAAGATTGTGAATCTGCATAAAGAAAAAGAGTATGAAGGCAGAAGATACAATATTATGTTGTCAACCATGATTTGGAAGCTGGGGGGGGTGAGGGATGAAAGAAAGAAAGAAAAACTGTTGTATCCCATTTCCTTGAACATTCATGGAAATTTCAATACAATAATAAAAAGATTGTTAATCTGCATAAAGAAAAAGAGTAAGAATGCAGAAGATAGAAAATTAATGTTGTCAGCCATGTTTTGGAAGCTGGGGGGTTGTGGGGGATAAAAGAAAGAAAGAAAAACTGTTGTATCCCATTTCATTGAACATTCATGGAAATTTCAATAAAATAATAAAAAGATTGGTAATCTGCATAAAGAAAAAGAGTAAGAATGCAGAAGATAGAATATTAATGTTGTCAACCATGATTTGGAAGCTTGGGGAGTGGGGGATAAAAGAAAGAAAGAGAAAATGTTGTATCCCATTTCCTTGAACATTCATGAAATTTCAATAAAATAATGACAAGATTGTTAAATGCATAAAGAAAAAGTGTATGAAGGCAGAAGATAGAATATTATGTTGTCAACCATGATTTGGAAGCTGGGGGGGGTGGGGGATGAAAGAAAAAAAGAAAAACTGTTGTATCCCATTTCTTTGAACATTCATGGAAATTTCAATAAAATAATAAAAAGATTGTTCATCTGCATAAAGAAAAAGTGTAAGAATGCAGAAGATAAAATATTAATGTTGTCAACCACGATTTGGAAGCTGGGGGAGGTGGGGGATAAACGAAAGAAAGAAAAACTGTTGTATCCCATTTCCTTGAACATTCATGGAAATTTCAATAAAATAATAAAAAGATTGTTAATATGCATAAAGAAATAGTGTAAGAATGCAGAAGATAGAATATTAATGTTGTCAACCATGATTTGGAAGCTGGGGTCGCTGGAGGATAAAAGAAAGAAAGAAAAACTGCTGTATCCCATTTACTGGAACATTCATGGAAATTTCAATAAAATAATAAAAAGTTTGTTAATCTGCATAAAGAAAAAGTGTAAGAATGCAGAAGATAGAATATTAATGTTGTCAACCATGATTTGGAAGCTGGGGTCGCTGGAGGACAAAAGAAAGAAAGAAAAACTGCTGTATCCCATTTCCTTGAACATTCATGGAAATTTCAATAAAATAATAAAAAGATTGTTAATATGCATAAAGAAATAGTGTAAGAATGCAGAAGATAGAATATTAATGTTGTCAACCATGATTTGGAAGCTGGGGTCGCTGGAGGATAAAAGAAAGAAAGAAAAACAGTTGTATACCATTTCCTTGAACATTCATGGAAAGTTCAATAAAATAATAAAAAGATTGGTAATCTGCATAAAGAAAAACAATAAGAATGCAGAAGATAGAATATTAATGTTGTCAACCATGATTTGGAAGCTTGGAGCGTGGGGGATAAAAGAAAGAAAGAGAAATTGTTGTATCCCATTTCCTTGAACATTCATGGAATTTCAATAAAATAATGACAAGATTGTGAATCTGCATAAAGAAAAAGAGTATGAAGGCAGAAGATACAATATTATGTTGTCAACCATGATTTGGAAGCTGGGGGGGGTGAGGGATGAAAGAAAGAAAGAAAAACTGTTGTATCCCATTTCCTTGAACATTCATGGAAATTTCAATACAATAATAAAAAGATTGTTAATCTGCATAAAGAAAAAGAGTAAGAATGCAGAAGATAGAAAATTAATGTTGTCAGCCATGTTTTGGAAGCTGGGGGGTTGTGGGGGATAAAAGAAAGAAAGAAAAACTGTTGTATCCCATTTCATTGAACATTCATGGAAATTTCAATAAAATAATAAAAAGATTGGTAATCTGCATAAAGAAAAAGAGTAAGAATGCAGAAGATAGAATATTAATGTTGTCAACCATGATTTGGAAGCTTGGGGAGTGGGGGATAAAAGAAAGAAAGAGAAAATGTTGTATCCCATTTCCTTGAACATTCATGAAATTTCAATAAAATAATGACAAGATTGTTAAATGCATAAAGAAAAAGTGTATGAAGGCAGAAGATAGAATATTATGTTGTCAACCATGATTTGGAAGCTGGGGGGGGTGGGGGATGAAAGAAAAAAAGAAAAACTGTTGTATCCCATTTCTTTGAACATTCATGGAAATTTCAATAAAATAATAAAAAGATTGTTCATCTGCATAAAGAAAAAGTGTAAGAATGCAGAAGATAAAATATTAATGTTGTCAACCACGATTTGGAAGCTGGGGGAGGTGGGGGATAAACGAAAGAAAGAAAAACTGTTGTATCCCATTTCCTTGAACATTCATGGAAATTTCAATAAAATAATAAAAAGATTGTTCATATGCATAAAGAAAAAGTGTAAGAATGCAGAAGATAGACTATTAGTGTTGTGAACAATGATTTGGAAGCTTGGGGGGTGGGGGATAAAAGAAAGAAAGAAAAACTCTTGTGTCACATTTCTATGAATATTCATTGAAATTTCAATAAAATAATAAAGAGATTCTTAATCTGTATAGAGAAAAAGAGTAAGAATGCAGAAGATAGAATATTAATGTTGTCAACCATGATTTTGAAGCTGACGGGGGTGGGGGATAAAAGAAAGAAAGAAACACTGTTGGATCCCATTTCCTTGAACATTCATGGAAAGTTCAATAAAATAATAAAAAGATTGGTAATCTGCAAAAAGAAAAAGAGTAAGAATGCAGAAGATAGAATATTAATGTTGTCAACCATGATTTGGAAGCTTGGAGCGTGGGGGATAAAAGAAAGAAAGAGAAATTGTTGTATCCCATTTCCTTGAACATTCATGAAATTTCAATAAAATAATGACAAGATTGTGAATCTGCATAAAGAAAAAGAGTATGAAGGCAGAAGATAGAATTTTATGTTGTCAACCATGATTTGGAAGCTGGGGGGGGGGTGGGGAATGAAAGAAAGAAAGAAAAACTGTTGTATCCCATTTCCTTGAACATCCATTGAAATTTCAATAAAATAATAAGTAGATTGTTAATCTGCATAAAGAAAAAGTGTAAGAATGCAGAAGATAGAATATTAATGTTTTCAACCAAGATTTGGAAGCTGGGGGGGAGTGGGGGGTAAAAGAAAGAAAGAAAAACTGTTGTATACCATTTCCTTGAACATTCATGGAAATTTCAGTAAAATAATAAAAAGATTGTTATTCTGCATAAAGAAAAAGAGTAAGAATGCAGAAGAGAGATTATTAATCTTGTCAACCATGATTTGGAAGCTTGGGGTGGTGGGGGATAAAAGAAAGATAGAGAAATTGCTGTATCCCAATCCCTTGAACAACCATGAAATATCAATAATATAATGAAAAATTGTTAATCTGCATAAAGATAAAGAGTAAGAAGGCAGAAGATAGAATATTATGTTGTCAACCATGATTTGGAAGCTGGGGGGGGTGGGGGATAAAAGAAAGAAAGAAACACTGTTGTATCCCTTTTCCTTGAACATTCATGGAAAGTTCAATAAGATAATAAAAAGATTGGTAATCTGCATAAAGAAAAAGAGTAAGAATGCAGGAGATAGAATGTTAAAGTTGTCAACCATGATTTGGAAGCTGGTGGGGGTGGGGGATAAAAGAAAGAAAGAAAAACTTTTTTATCCCATTTCCTTGAACATTCATGGAAATTTCAATACAATAATAAAAAGATTGTTAATCTGCATAAACAAAAAGGGTAAGAATGCAGAAGATAGAATATTAATGTTGTCAACCATGATTTGTAAACTGGGGGGGAGTGGGGGATAAAAGAAAGAAAGAGAAACTGTTGTATACCATTTCCTTGAACATTCATGGAAAGTTCAATAAAATAATAAAAAGATTGGTAATCTGCATAAAGAAAAAGAGTAAGAATGCAGAAGATAGAATATTAATGTTGTCAACCATGATTTGGAAGCTTGGTGCGTGGGGGATAAAAGAAAGAAAGAGAAATTGTTGTATCCCATTTCCTTGAACATTCATGAAATTTCAATAAAATAATGACAAGATTGTGAATCTGCATAAAGAAAAAGAGTATGAAGGCAGAAGATAGAATATTATGTTGTCAACCATGATTTGGAAGCTGGGGGGGGTGGGGGATGAAAGAAAGAAAGAAAAACTGTTGTATCCCATTTCCTTGAACATTCATTGAAATTTCAATAAAATAATAAGTAGATTGTTAATCTGCATAAAGAAAAAGTGTAAGAATGCAGAAGATATAATATTAATGTTGTCAACCATGATTTGTAAACTGGGGGGCAGTGGGGGATAAAAGAAAGAAAGAAAAACAGTTGTATACCATTTCCTTGAACATTCATGGAAAGTTCAATAAAATAATAAAAAGAATGGTAATCTGCATAAAGAAAAAGAATAAGAATGCAGAAGATAGAATATTAATGTTGGCAACCATGATTTGGAAGCTGGGGGGGGTGGGGGATGAAAGAAAGAAAGAAACACTGTTGTATCCCATTTCCTTGAACATTCATGGAAATTTCAATAAAATAATAAAAAGATTGTTAATCTGCATAAAGAAAAAGAGTAAGAATGCAGAAGATAGAATATTAATGTTGTCAACCATGATTTGGAAGGTGGGGGCGCTGGAGGATAAAAGAAAGAAAGAAAAACTGTTGTATACCATTTACTGGAATATTCATGGAAATTTCAATAAAATAAGAAAAAGATTGTTAATATGCATAAAGTAAAAGTGTAAGAATGCAGAAGATTGAATATTAATATTGTCAATCATGATTTGGAAGATGGCATGGGTGCTGGATAAAAGAAAGAAAGAAAAACTGTTGTATCCCATTTCCTTGAACATTCATGGAAATTTCAATAAAATAATAAAAATATTGTTAATCTGCATAAAGGAAAAGTGTAAGAATGCAGAAGATAGAATATTAATGTTGTCAACCATGATTTGGAAGCTGGGGTCGCTGGAGGATAAAAGAAAGAAAGAAAAACTGCTGTATCCCATTTACTGGAACATTCATGGAAATTTCAATAAAATAATAAAAAGATTGTTAATCTGCATAAAGAAAAAGAGTAAGAATGCAGAAGATAGAATATTAATGTTGTCAACCATGATTTGTAAACTGGGGGGCAGTGGGGGATAAAAGAAAGAAAGAAAAACTGTTGTATACCATTTCCTTGCACATTCATGGAAATTTCAATAAAATAATAAAAAGATTGGTAATCTGCATAAAGAAAAAGTCTAAGAATGCCGAAGATTGAATATTAATCTTGTCAAGCATGATTTGGAAGCTGGGGGGGGGTGGGGGATAAAAGAAAGAAAGAAAAACTCTTGTATACCATTTCCTTGAACATTCATGGAAATTTCAATAAAATAATAAAAAGATTGGTAATCTGCATAAAGAAAAAGAGTAAGAATGCAGAAGATAGAATATTAATGTTGTCAACCATGATTTGGAAGCTTGGGGAGTGGGGGATAAAAGAAAGAAAGAGAAAATGTTGTATCCCATTTCCATGAACATTCATGAAATTTCAATAAAATAATGACAAGATTGTTAAATGCATAAAGAAAAAGAGTATGAAGGCAGAAGATAGAATATTATGTTGTCAACCATGTTCGGGAAGCTGGGGGGGTGGGGGATGAAAGAAAGAAAGAAAAACTCTTGTATCCCATTTCCTTGAACATTCATGGCAATTTCAATAAAATAATAAAAAGATTGTTCATCTGCATAAAGAAAAAGTGTAAGAATGCAGAAGATAAAATATTAATGTTGTCAACCATGATTTGGAAGCTGGGGGAGGTGGGGGATAAAAGAAAGAAAGAAAAACTGTTGTATCCCATTTCCTTGAACATTCATGGAAATTTCAATAAAATAATAAAAAGATTGTTCATATGCATAAAGAAAAAGTGTAAGAATGCAGAAGATAGACTATTAGTGTTGTGAACCATGATTTGGAAGCTTGGGGGGTGGGGGATAAAAGAAAGAAAGAAAAACTCTTGTGTCACATTTCTATGAACATTCATTGAAATTTCAATAAAATAATAAAGAGATTCTTAATCTGCATAGAGAAAAAGAGTAAGAATCCAGAAGATAGAATATTAATGTTGTCAACCATGATTTTGAAGCTGACGGGGGTGGGGGATAAAAGAAAGAAATAAACACTGTTGTATCCCATTTCCTTGAACATTCATGGAAAGTTCAATAAAATAATAAAAAGATTGGTAATCTGCATAAAGAAAAAGAGTAAGAATGCAGGAGATAGAATGTTAATGTTGTCAACCATGATTTGGAAGCTGGCGGGGGTGGGGGATAAAAGAAAGAAAGAAAAACTTTTTTATCCCATTTCCTTGAGCATTCATGGAAATTTCAATACAATACTAAAAAGATTGTTAATCTGCATAAACAAAAAGGGTAAGAATGCAGAAGATAGAATATTAATGTTGTCAACCATGATTTGTAAACTGGGGGGGAGTGGGGGATAAAAGAAAGAAAGAAAAACTGTTGTATTCCATTTCCTTGAACATTCATGGAAATTAAATTAAAATAATAAAAAGATTGTTCATCTGCATAAAGAAAAAGTGTAAGAATGCCGAAGATTGAATATTAGTATTGTCAAACACGATTTGGAAGCTGGGGGTGTGGGGGATAAAAGAAAGAAAGGAAAAATGTTGTATCCCATTTCCTTGGACATTCATGGAAATTTCAATAAAATAATGAATAGATTGTTATTTACATAAAGAAAAAGTGTAAGAATAAAGAAGATTGAATATTAATGTTGTCAACCATGATTTGGAATCTGGGGGGTGGTGGGGGATAAAAGAAAGAAAGAAAAACTGTTGTATACCATTTCCTTGAACATTCATGGAAATTTCAATAAAATAATAAAAAGATTGGTAATCTGCATAAAGAAAAAGTAAGAATTCACAAGATAGAATATTAATGTTGTCAACCATGATTTGGAAGCTTGGGGAGTGGGGGATAAAAGAAAGAAAGAGAAAATGTTGTATCCCATTTCCTTGAACATTCATGAAATTTCAATAAAATAATGACAAGATTGTTAAATGCATAAAGAAAAAGAGTATGAAGGCAGAAGATAGAATATTATGTTGTCAACCATGATTTGGAAGCTGGGGGGTTGGGGGATGAAAGAAAGAAAGAAAAATTGTTGTATCCCATTTCCTTGAACATTCATTGAAATTTCAATGAAATAATAAATAGATTGTTAATCTGCATAAAGAAAAAGTGTAAGAATGTAGAAGATAGAATATTAATCTTGTCAAGCATGATTTGGAAGCTGGGGGGGGTGGGGGATAAAAGAAAGAAAGAAAAACTGTTGTATCCCATTTCCTTGAACATTCATGGAAATTTCAATAAAATAATAAAGAGATTGTTAATCTGCATAAAGAAAAAGAGTAAGAATGCAGAAGATAGAATATTAATGTTGTCAACCATGATTTGGAAGCTGGGGTCGCTGGAGGATAAAAGAAAGAAAGAAAAACTGCTGTATCCCATTTACTGGAACATTCATGGAAATTTCAATAAAAAAATAAAAAGATTGTTAATCTGCATGAAGAAAAAGAGTAAGAATGCAGAAGATAGAATATTAATGTTGTCAACCATGATTTGTAAACTGGGGGGCAGTGGGGGATAAAAGAAAGAAAGAAAAACAGTTGTATACCATTTCCTTGAACATTCATGGAAAGTTCAATAAAATAATAAAAAGAATGGTAATCTGCATAAAGAAAAAGAATAAGAATGCAGAAGATAGAATATTAATGTTGTCAACCATGATTTGGAAGCTTGGAGCGTGGGGGATAAAAGAAAGAAAGAGAAATTGTTGTATCCCATTTCCTTGAACATTCATGGAATTTCAATAAAATAATGACAAGATTGTGAATCTGCATAAAGAAAAAGACTATGAAGGCAGAAGATAGAATATTATGTTGTCAACCATGATTTGGAAGCTGGGGGGGGTGGGGGATGAAAGAAAGAAAGAAAAACTGTTGTATCCCATTTCCTTGAACATTCATGGAAATTTCAATAAAATAATAAATAGATTGTTACTTACATAAAGAAAAAGTGTAAGAATGCCGAAGATTGAATATTAATATTGTCAACCATGATTTGGAATGTGGGGGGTGGTGGGGGATAAAAGAAAGAAAGAAAAACTGTTGTATACCATTTCCTTGCACATTCATGGAAATTTCAATAAAATAATAAAAAGATTGGTAATCTGCATAAAGAAAAAGTGTAAGAATGCCGAAGATTGAATATTAATGTTGTCAACCACGATTTGGAAGCTGGGGGCGTGGGGGATAAAAGAAAGAAAGAAAAAATGTTGTATCCCATTTCCTTGGACATTCATGGAAATTTCAATAAAATAATAAATAGATTGTTATTTACATAAAGAAAAAGTGTAAGAATACAGAAGATTGAATATTAATGTTGTCAACCATGATTTGGAAGGTGGGGGGTGGTGGGGGATAAAAGAAGGAAAGAAAAACTGTTGTATACCATTTCCTTGAACATTCATGGAAATTTCAATAAAATAATAAAAAGATTGGTAATCTGCATAAAGAAAAAGAGTAAGAATGCAGAAGATAGAATATTAATGTTGTCAACCATGATTTGGAAGCTTGGGGAGTGGGGGATAAAAGAAAGAAAGAGAAAATGTTGTATCCCATTTCCTTGAACATTCATGAAATTTCAATAAAATAATGACAAGATTGTTAAATGCATAAAGAAAAAGAGTATGAAGGCAGAAGATAGAATATTATGTTGTCAACCATGATTTGGTAGCTGGGGGGGGGATGAAAGAAAGAAAGAAAAACTGTTGTATCCCATATCCTTGAACATTCATGGAAATTTCAATAAAATAATAAATGGATTGTTATTTACATAAAGAAAAAGTGTAAGAATGCCGAAGATTGAATATTAATGTTGTCAACCATGATTTGGAAGGTGGGGGGTGGTGGGGGATAAAAGAAGGAAAGAAAAACTGTTGTATACCATTTCCTTGAACATTCATGGAAATTTCAATAAAATAATAAAAAGATTGGTAATCTGCATAAAGAAAAAGAGTAAGAATGCAGAAGATAGAATATTAATGTTGTCAACCATGATTTGGAAGCTTGGGGAGTGGGGGATAAAAGAAAGAAAGAGAAAATGTTGTATCCCATTTCCTTGAACATTCATGAAATTTCAATAAAATAATGACAAGATTGTTAAATGCATAAAGAAAAAGAGTATGAAGGCAGAAGATAGAATATTATGTTGTCAACCATGTTCGGGAAGCTGGGGGGGTGGGGGATGAAAGAAAGAAAGAAAAACTCTTGTATCCCATTTCCTTGAACATTCATGGAAATTTCAATAAAATAATAAAAAGATTGTTCATCTGCATAAAGAAAAAGTGTAAGAATGCAGAAGATAAAATATTAATGTTGTCAACCATGATTTGGAAGCTGGGGGAGGTGGGGGATAAAAGAAAGAAAGAAAAACTGTTGTATCCCATTTCTTTGAACATTCATGGAAATTTCAATAAAATAATAAAAAGATTGTTCATATGCATAAAGAAAAAGTGTAAGAATGCAGAAGATAGACTATTAGTGTTGTGAACCATGATTTGGAAGCTTGGGGGGTGGGGGATAAAAGAAAGAAAGAAAAACTCTTGTGTCACATTTCTATGAACATTCATTGAAATTTCAATAAAATAATAAAGAGATTCTTAATCTGCATAGAGAAAAAGAGTAAGAATCCAGAAGATAGAATATTAATGTTGTCAACCATGATTTTGAAGCTGACGGGGGTGGGGGATAAAAGAAAGAAATAAACACTGTTGTATCCCATTTCCTTGAACATTCATGGAAAGTTCAATAAAATAATAAAAAGATTGGTAATCTGCATAAAGAAAAAGAGTAAGAATGCAGGAGATAGAATGTTAATGTTGTCAACCATGATTTGGAAGCTGGCGGGGGTGGGGGATAAAAGAAAGAAAGAAAAACTTTTTTATCCCATTTCCTTGAGCATTCATGGAAATTTCAATACAATACTAAAAAGATTGTTAATCTGCATAAACAAAAAGGGTAAGAATGCAGAAGATAGAATATTAATGTTGTCAACCATGATTTGTAAACTGGGGGGGAGTGGGGGATAAAAGAAAGAAAGAAAAACTGTTGTATTCCATTTCCTTGAACATTCATGGAAATTAAATTAAAATAATAAAAAGATTGTTCATCTGCATAAAGAAAAAGTGTAAGAATGCCGAAGATTGAATATTAGTATTGTCAAACACGATTTGGAAGCTGGGGGTGTGGGGGATAAAAGAAAGAAAGGAAAAATGTTGTATCCCATTTCCTTGGACATTCATGGAAATTTCAATAAAATAATGAATAGATTGTTATTTACATAAAGAAAAAGTGTAAGAATAAAGAAGATTGAATATTAATGTTGTCAACCATGATTTGGAATCTGGGGGGTGGTGGGGGATAAAAGAAAGAAAGAAAAACTGTTGTATACCATTTCCTTGAACATTCATGGAAATTTCAATAAAATAATAAAAAGATTGGTAATCTGCATAAAGAAAAAGTAAGAATTCACAAGATAGAATATTAATGTTGTCAACCATGATTTGGAAGCTTGGGGAGTGGGGGATAAAAGAAAGAAAGAGAAAATGTTGTATCCCATTTCCTTGAACATTCATGAAATTTCAATAAAATAATGACAAGATTGTTAAATGCATAAAGAAAAAGAGTATGAAGGCAGAAGATAGAATATTATGTTGTCAACCATGATTTGGAAGCTGGGGGGTTGGGGGATGAAAGAAAGAAAGAAAAATTGTTGTATCCCATTTCCTTGAACATTCATTGAAATTTCAATGAAATAATAAATAGATTGTTAATCTGCATAAAGAAAAAGTGTAAGAATGTAGAAGATAGAATATTAATCTTGTCAAGCATGATTTGGAAGCTGGGGGGGGTGGGGGATAAAAGAAAGAAAGAAAAACTGTTGTATCCCATTTCCTTGAACATTCATGGAAATTTCAATAAAATAATAAAGAGATTGTTAATCTGCATAAAGAAAAAGAGTAAGAATGCAGAAGATAGAATATTAATGTTGTCAACCATGATTTGGAAGCTGGGGTCGCTGGAGGATAAAAGAAAGAAAGAAAAACTGCTGTATCCCATTTACTGGAACATTCATGGAAATTTCAATAAAAAAATAAAAAGATTGTTAATCTGCATGAAGAAAAAGAGTAAGAATGCAGAAGATAGAATATTAATGTTGTCAACCATGATTTGTAAACTGGGGGGCAGTGGGGGATAAAAGAAAGAAAGAAAAACAGTTGTATACCATTTCCTTGAACATTCATGGAAAGTTCAATAAAATAATAAAAAGAATGGTAATCTGCATAAAGAAAAAGAATAAGAATGCAGAAGATAGAATATTAATGTTGTCAACCATGATTTGGAAGCTTGGAGCGTGGGGGATAAAAGAAAGAAAGAGAAATTGTTGTATCCCATTTCCTTGAACATTCATGGAATTTCAATAAAATAATGACAAGATTGTGAATCTGCATAAAGAAAAAGACTATGAAGGCAGAAGATAGAATATTATGTTGTCAACCATGATTTGGAAGCTGGGGGGGGTGGGGGATGAAAGAAAGAAAGAAAAACTGTTGTATCCCATTTCCTTGAACATTCATGGAAATTTCAATAAAATAATAAATAGATTGTTACTTACATAAAGAAAAAGTGTAAGAATGCCGAAGATTGAATATTAATATTGTCAACCATGATTTGGAATGTGGGGGGTGGTGGGGGATAAAAGAAAGAAAGAAAAACTGTTGTATACCATTTCCTTGCACATTCATGGAAATTTCAATAAAATAATAAAAAGATTGGTAATCTGCATAAAGAAAAAGTGTAAGAATGCCGAAGATTGAATATTAATGTTGTCAACCACGATTTGGAAGCTGGGGGCGTGGGGGATAAAAGAAAGAAAGAAAAAATGTTGTATCCCATTTCCTTGGACATTCATGGAAATTTCAATAAAATAATAAATAGATTGTTATTTACATAAAGAAAAAGTGTAAGAATACAGAAGATTGAATATTAATGTTGTCAACCATGATTTGGAAGGTGGGGGGTGGTGGGGGATAAAAGAAGGAAAGAAAAACTGTTGTATACCATTTCCTTGAACATTCATGGAAATTTCAATAAAATAATAAAAAGATTGGTAATCTGCATAAAGAAAAAGAGTAAGAATGCAGAAGATAGAATATTAATGTTGTCAACCATGATTTGGAAGCTTGGGGAGTGGGGGATAAAAGAAAGAAAGAGAAAATGTTGTATCCCATTTCCTTGAACATTCATGAAATTTCAATAAAATAATGACAAGATTGTTAAATGCATAAAGAAAAAGAGTATGAAGGCAGAAGATAGAATATTATGTTGTCAACCATGATTTGGTAGCTGGGGGGGGGATGAAAGAAAGAAAGAAAAACTGTTGTATCCCATATCCTTGAACATTCATGGAAATTTCAATAAAATAATAAATGGATTGTTATTTACATAAAGAAAAAGTGTAAGAATGCCGAAGATTGAATATTAATGTTGTCAACCATGATTTGGAAGGTGGGGGGTGGTGGGGGATAAAAGAAGGAAAGAAAAACTGTTGTATACCATTTCCTTGAACATTCATGGAAATTTCAATAAAATAATAAAAAGATTGGTAATCTGCATAAAGAAAAAGAGTAAGAATGCAGAAGATAGAATATTAATGTTGTCAACCATGATTTGGAAGCTTGGGGAGTGGGGGATAAAAGAAAGAAAGAGAAAATGTTGTATCCCATTTCCTTGAACATTCATGAAATTTCAATAAAATAATGACAAGATTGTTAAATGCATAAAGAAAAAGAGTATGAAGGCAGAAGATAGAATATTATGTTGTCAACCATGTTCGGGAAGCTGGGGGGGTGGGGGATGAAAGAAAGAAAGAAAAACTCTTGTATCCCATTTCCTTGAACATTCATGGAAATTTCAATAAAATAATAAAAAGATTGTTCATCTGCATAAAGAAAAAGTGTAAGAATGCAGAAGATAAAATATTAATGTTGTCAACCATGATTTGGAAGCTGGGGGAGGTGGGGGATAAAAGAAAGAAAGAAAAACTGTTGTATCCCATTTCTTTGAACATTCATGGAAATTTCAATAAAATAATAAAAAGATTGTTCATATGCATAAAGAAAAAGTGTAAGAATGCAGAAGATAGACTATTAGTGTTGTGAACCATGATTTGGAAGCTTGGGGGGTGGGGGATAAAAGAAAGAAAGAAAAACTCTTGTGTCACATTTCTATGAACATTCATTGAAATTTCAATAAAATAATAAAGAGATTCTTAATCTGCATAGAGAAAAAGAGTAAGAATCCAGAAGATAGAATATTAATGTTGTCAACCATGATTTTGAAGCTGACGGGGGTGGGGGATAAAAGAAAGAAATAAACACTGTTGTATCCCATTTCCTTGAACATTCATGGAAAGTTCAATAAAATAATAAAAAGATTGGTAATCTGCATAAAGAAAAAGAGTAAGAATGCAGGAGATAGAATGTTAATGTTGTCAACCATGATTTGGAAGCTGGCGGGGGTGGGGGATAAAAGAAAGAAAGAAAAACTTTTTTATCCCATTTCCTTGAGCATTCATGGAAATTTCAATACAATACTAAAAAGATTGTTAATCTGCATAAACAAAAAGGGTAAGAATGCAGAAGATAGAATATTAATGTTGTCAACCATGATTTGTAAACTGGGGGGGAGTGGGGGATAAAAGAAAGAAAGAAAAACTGTTGTATTCCATTTCCTTGAACATTCATGGAAATTAAATTAAAATAATAAAAAGATTGTTCATCTGCATAAAGAAAAAGTGTAAGAATGCCGAAGATTGAATATTAGTATTGTCAAACACGATTTGGAAGCTGGGGGTGTGGGGGATAAAAGAAAGAAAGGAAAAATGTTGTATCCCATTTCCTTGGACATTCATGGAAATTTCAATAAAATAATGAATAGATTGTTATTTACATAAAGAAAAAGTGTAAGAATAAAGAAGATTGAATATTAATGTTGTCAACCATGATTTGGAATCTGGGGGGTGGTGGGGGATAAAAGAAAGAAAGAAAAACTGTTGTATACCATTTCCTTGAACATTCATGGAAATTTCAATAAAATAATAAAAAGATTGGTAATCTGCATAAAGAAAAAGTAAGAATTCACAAGATAGAATATTAATGTTGTCAACCATGATTTGGAAGCTTGGGGAGTGGGGGATAAAAGAAAGAAAGAGAAAATGTTGTATCCCATTTCCTTGAACATTCATGAAATTTCAATAAAATAATGACAAGATTGTTAAATGCATAAAGAAAAAGAGTATGAAGGCAGAAGATAGAATATTATGTTGTCAACCATGATTTGGAATCTGGGGGGTTGGGGGATGAAAGAAAGAAAGAAAAATTGTTGTATCCCATTTCCTTGAACATTCATTGAAATTTCAATGAAATAATAAATAGATTGTTAATCTGCATAAAGAAAAAGTGTAAGAATGTAGAAGATAGAATATTAATCTTGTCAAGCATGATTTGGAAGCTGGGGGGGGTGGGGGATAAAAGAAAGAAAGAAAAACTGTTGTATCCCATTTCCTTGAACATTCATGGAAATTTCAATAAAATAATAAAGAGATTGTTAATCTGCATAAAGAAAAAGAGTAAGAATGCAGAAGATAGAATATTAATGTTGTCAACCATGATTTGGAAGCTGGGGTCGCTGGAGGATAAAAGAAAGAAAGAAAAACTGCTGTATCCCATTTACTGGAACATTCATGGAAATTTCAATAAAAAAATAAAAAGATTGTTAATCTGCATGAAGAAAAAGAGTAAGAATGCAGAAGATAGAATATTAATGTTGTCAACCATGATTTGTAAACTGGGGGGCAGTGGGGGATAAAAGAAAGAAAGAAAAACAGTTGTATACCATTTCCTTGAACATTCATGGAAAGTTCAATAAAATAATAAAAAGAATGGTAATCTGCATAAAGAAAAAGAATAAGAATGCAGAAGATAGAATATTAATGTTGTCAACCATGATTTGGAAGCTTGGAGCGTGGGGGATAAAAGAAAGAAAGAGAAATTGTTGTATCCCATTTCCTTGAACATTCATGGAATTTCAATAAAATAATGACAAGATTGTGAATCTGCATAAAGAAAAAGACTATGAAGGCAGAAGATAGAATATTATGTTGTCAACCATGATTTGGAAGCTGGGGGGGGTGGGGGATGAAAGAAAGAAAGAAAAACTGTTGTATCCCATTTCCTTGAACATTCATGGAAATTTCAATAAAATAATAAATAGATTGTTACTTACATAAAGAAAAAGTGTAAGAATGCCGAAGATTGAATATTAATATTGTCAACCATGATTTGGAATGTGGGGGGTGGTGGGGGATAAAAGAAAGAAAGAAAAACTGTTGTATACCATTTCCTTGCACATTCATGGAAATTTCAATAAAATAATAAAAAGATTGGTAATCTGCATAAAGAAAAAGTGTAAGAATGCCGAAGATTGAATATTAATGTTGTCAACCACGATTTGGAAGCTGGGGGCGTGGGGGATAAAAGAAAGAAAGAAAAAATGTTGTATCCCATTTCCTTGGACATTCATGGAAATTTCAATAAAATAATAAATAGATTGTTATTTACATAAAGAAAAAGTGTAAGAATACAGAAGATTGAATATTAATGTTGTCAACCATGATTTGGAAGGTGGGGGGTGGTGGGGGATAAAAGAAGGAAAGAAAAACTGTTGTATACCATTTCCTTGAACATTCATGGAAATTTCAATAAAATAATAAAAAGATTGGTAATCTGCATAAAGAAAAAGAGTAAGAATGCAGAAGATAGAATATTAATGTTGTCAACCATGATTTGGAAGCTTGGGGAGTGGGGGATAAAAGAAAGAAAGAGAAAATGTTGTATCCCATTTCCTTGAACATTCATGAAATTTCAATAAAATAATGACAAGATTGTTAAATGCATAAAGAAAAAGAGTATGAAGGCAGAAGATAGAATATTATGTTGTCAACCATGATTTGGTAGCTGGGGGGGGGATGAAAGAAAGAAAGAAAAACTGTTGTATCCCATATCCTTGAACATTCATGGAAATTTCAATAAAATAATAAATGGATTGTTATTTACATAAAGAAAAAGTGTAAGAATGCCGAAGATTGAATATTAATGTTGTCAACCACGATTTGGAAGCTGGGGGCGTGGGGGATAAAAGAAAGAAAGAAAAAAGGTTATATCCCATTTCCTTGGACATTCATGGAAATTTCAATAAAATAATAAATAGATTGTTATTTACATAAAGAAAAAGTGTAAGAATACAGAAGATTGAATATTAATGTTGTCAACCATGATTTGGAATGTGGGGGGTCGTGGGGGATAAAAGAAAGAAAGAAAAACTGTTGTATACCATTTCCTTGAACATTCATGGAGATTTCAATAACATAATAAAAAGATTGGTAATCTGCATAAAGAAAAAGAGTAAGAATGCAGTAGATAGAATATTAATGTTGTCAACCATGATTTGGAAGCTTGGGGAGTGGGGGATAAAAGAAAGAAAGAGAAAATGTTGTATCCCATTTCCTTGAACATTCATGAAATTTCAATAAAATACTGACAAGATTGTTAAATGCATAAAGAAAAAGAGTATGAAGGCAGAAGATAGAATATTATGTTGTCAACCATGATTTGGAAGCTGGGGGGGGTGGGGGATGAAAGAAAGAAAGAAAAACTGTTGTATCCCATTTCCTTGAATATTCATGGAAATTTCAATAAAATAATAAAAAGATTGTTCATCTGCATAAAGAAAAAGTGTAAGAATGCAGAAGATAAAATATTAATGTTGTCAACCATGATTTGGAAGCTGGGGGAGGTGGGGGATAAAAGAAAGAAAGAAAAACTGTTGTATCCCATTTCCTTGAACATTCATGGAAATTTCAATAAAATAATAAATAGATTGTTCATATGCATAAAGAAAAAGTGTAAGAATGCAGAAGATAGACTATTAGTGTTGTGAACCATGATTTGGAAGCTTGGGGGGTGGGGGATAAAAGAAAGAAAGAAAAACTCTTGTGTCACATTTCTATGAACATTCATTGAAATTTCAATAAAATAATAAAGAGATTCTTAATCTGCATAGAGAAAAAGAGTAAGAATGCAGAAGATAGAATATTAATGTTGTCAACCATGATTTTGAAGCTGACGGGGGTGGGGGATAAAAGAAAGAAAGAAACACTGTTGTATCCCATTTCCTTGAACATTCATGGAAAGTTCAATAAGATAATAAAAAGATTGATAATCTGCATAAAGAAAAAGAGTAAGAATGCAGGAGATAGAATGTTAATGTTGTCAACCATGATTTGGAAGCCTGTGGGGGTGGGGGATAAAAGAAAGAAAGAAAAACTTTTTTATCCCATTTCCTTGAACATTCATGGAAATTTCAATACAATAATAAAAAGATTGTTAATCTGCATAAACAAAAAGGGTAAGAATGCAGAAGATAGAATATTAATGTTGTCAACCATGATTTGTAAACTGGGGGGGAGTGGGGGATAAAAGAAAGAAAGAGAAACTGTTGTATACCATTTCCTTGAACATTCATGGAAAGTTCAATAAAATAATAAAAAGATTGGTAATCTGCATAAAGAAAAAGAGTAAGAATGCAGAAGATAGAATATTAATGTTGTCAACCATGATTTGGAAGCTTGGAGCGTGGGGGATAAAAGAAAGAAAGAGAAATTGTTGTATCCCATTTCCTTGAACATTCATGAAATTTCAATAAAATAATGACAAGATTGTGAATCTGCATAAAGAAAAAGAGTATGAAGGCAGAAGATAGAATATTATGTTTTCAACCATGATTTGGAAGCTGGGGTCGCTGGAGGATAAAAGAAAGAAAGAAGAACTGCTGTATCCCATTTACTGGAACATTCATGGAAATTTCAATAAAAAAATAAAAAGATTGTTAATCTGCATAAAGAAAAAGAGTAAGAATGCAGAAGATAGAATATTAATGTTGTCAACCATGATTTGTAAACTGGGGGCAGTGGGGGATAAAAGAAAGAAAGAAAAACAGTTGTATACCATTTCCTTGAACATTCATGGAAAGTTCAAAAAAATAATAAAAAGAATGGTAATCTGCATAAAGAAAAAGAATAAGAATGCAGAAGATAGAATATTAATGTTGTCATCCATGATTTGGAAGCTTGGAGCGTGGGGGATAAAAGAAAGAAAGAGAAATTGTTGTATCCCATTTCCTTGAACATTCATGGAATTTCAATAAAATAATGACAAGATTGTGAATCTGCATAAAGAAAAAGACTATGAAGGCAGAAGATAGAATATTATGTTGTCAACCATGATTTGGAAGCTGGGGGGGGTGGGGGATGAAAGAAAGAAAGAAAAACTGTTGTATCCCATTTCCTTGAACATTCATGGAAATTTCAATAAAATAATAAATAGATTGTTACTTACATAAAGAAAAAGTGTAAGAATGCCGAAGATTGAATATTAATATTGTCAACCATGATTTGGAAGGTGGGGGGTGGTGGGGGATAAAAGAAAGAAAGAAAAACTGTTGTATACCATTTCCTTGCACATTCATGGAAATTTCAATAAAATAATAAAAAGATTGGTAATCTGCATAAAGAAAAAGTGTAAGAATGCCGAAGATTGAATATTAATGTTGTCAACCACGATTTGGAAGCTGGGGGCGTGGGGGATAAAAGAAAGAAAGAAAAAATGTTGTATCCGATTTCCTTGGACATTCATGGAAATTTCAATAAAATAATAAATAGATTGTTATTTACATAAAGAAAAAGTGTAAGAATACAGAAGATTGAATATTAATGTTGTCAACCATGATTTGGAAGGTGGGGCTGGTGGGGGATAAAAGAAGGAAAGAAAAACTGTTGTATACCATTTCCTTGAACATTCATTGAAATTTCAATAAAATAATAAAAAGATTGGTAATCTGCATAAAGAAAAAGAGTAAGAATGCAGAAGATAGAATATTAATGTTGTCAACCATGATTTGGAAGCTTGGGGAGTGGGGGATAAAAGAAAGAAAGAGAAAATGTTGTATCCCATTTCCTTGAACATTCATGAAATTTCAATAAAATAATGACAAGATTGTTAAATGCATAAAGAAAAAGAGTATGAAGGCAGAAGATAGAATATTATGTTGTCAACCATGATTTGGTAGCTGGGGGGGGGATGAAAGAAAGAAAGAAAAACTGTTGTATCCCATTTCCTTGAATATTCATGGAAATTTCAATAAAATAATAAAAAGATTGTTCATCTGCATAAAGAAAAAGTGTAAGAATGCAGAAGATAGACTATTAGTGTTGTGAACCATGATTTGGAAGCTTGGGGGGTGGGGGATAAAAGAAAGAAAGAAAAACTCTTGTGTCACATTTCTATGAACATTCATTGAAATTTCAATAAAATAATAAAGAGATTCTTAATCTGCATAGAGAAAAAGAGTAAGAATGCAGAAGATAGAATATTAATGTTGTCAACCATGATTTTGAAGCTGACGGGGGTGGGGGATAAAAGAAAGAAAGAAACACTGTTGTATCCCATTTCCTTGAACATTCATGGAAAGTTCAATAAGATAATAAAAAGATTGGTAATCTGCATAAAGAAAAAGAGTAAGAATGCAGGAGATAGAATGTTAATGTTGTCAACCATGATTTGGAAGCTGGTGGGGGTGGGGTATAAAAGAAAGAAAGAAAAACTTTTTTATCCCATTTCCTTGAACATTCATGGAAATTTCAATACAATAATAAAAAGATTGTTAATCTGCATAAACAAAAAGGGTAAGAATGCAGAAGATAGAATATTAATGTTGTCAACCATGATTTGTAAACTGGGGGGGAGTGGGGGATAAAAGAAAGAAAGAGAAACTGTTGTATACCATTTCCTTGAACATTCATGGAAAGTTCAATAAAATAATAAAAAGATTGGTAATCTGCATAAAGAAAAAGAGTAAGAATGCAGAAGATAGAATATTAATGTTGTCAACCATGATTTGGAAGCTTGGAGCGTGGGGGATAAAAGAAAGAAAGAGAAATTGTTGTATCCCATTTCCTTGAACATTCATGAAATTTCAATAAAATAATGACAAGATTGTGAATCTGCATAAAGAAAAAGAGTATGAAGGCAGAAGATAGAATATTATGTTTTCAACCATGATTTGGAAGCTGGGGGGGGTGGGGGATGAAAGAAAGAAAGAAAAACTGTTGTATCCCATTTCCTTGAACATTCATGGAAATTTGAATAAAATAATAAATAGATTGTTATTTACATAAAGAAAAAGTGTAAGAATGCCGAAGATAGAATATTAATGTTGTCAACCATGATTTGGAATGTGGGGGGTGGTGGGGGATAAAAGAAAGAAAGAAAAACTGTTGTATACCATTTCCTTGCACATTCATGGAAATTTCAATAAAATAATAAAAAGATTGGTAATCTGCATAAAGAAAAAGTGTAAGAATGCCGAAGATTGAATATTAATGTTGTCAACCACGATTTGGAAGCTGGGGGCGTGGGGGATAAAAGAAAGAAAGAAAAAATGTTGAATCCCATTTCCTTGGACATTCATGGAAATTTCAATAAAATAATAAATATATTGTTATTTACATAAAGAAAAAGTGTAAGAATACAGAAGATTGAATATTAATGTTGTCAACCATGATTTGGAAGGTGGGGGGTGGTGGGGGATAAAAGAAAGAAAGAAAAACTGTTGTATACCATTTCCTTGAAAATTCAAGGAAATTTCAATAAAATAATAAAAAGATTGGTAATCTGCATAAAGAAAAAGAGTAAGAATGCAGAAGATAGAATATTAATGTTGTCAACCATGATTTGGAAGCTTGGGGAGTGGGGGATAAAAGAAAGAAAGAGAAAATGTTGTATCCCATTTCCTTGAACATTCATGAAATTTCAATAAAATAATGACAAGATTGTTAAATGCATAAAGAAAAAGAGTATGAAGGCAGAAGATAGAATATTATGTTGTCAACCATGATTTGGAAGCTGGGGGGGTGGGGGATGAAAGAAAGAAAGAAAAACTGTTGTATCCCATTTCCTTGAACATTCATGGAAATTTCAATAAAATAATAAAAAGATTGTTCATCTGCATAAAGAAAAAGTGTCAGAATGCAGAAGATAAAATATTAATGTTGTCAACCATGATTTGGAAGCTGGGGGAGGTGGGGGATAAAAGAAAGAAAGAAAAACTGTTGTATCCCATTTCCTTGAACATTCATGGAAATTTCAATAAAATAATAAAAAGATTGTTCATATGCATAAAGAAAAAGTGTAAGAATGCAGAAGATAGACTATTAGTGTTGTGAACCATGATTTGGAAGCTTGGGGGGTGGGGGATAAAAGAAAGAAAGAAAAACTCTTGTGTCACATTTCTATGAACATTCATTGAAATTTCAATAAAATAATAAAGAGATTCTTAATCTGCATAGAGAAAAAGAGTAAGAATGCAGAAGATAGAATATTAATGTTGTCAACCATGATTTTGAAGCTGACGGGGGTGGGGGATAAAAGAAAGAAAGAAACACTGTTGTATCCCATTTCCTTGAACATTCATGGAAAGTTCAATAAGATAATAAAAAGATTGATAATCTGCATAAAGAAAAAGAGTAAGAATGCAGGAGATAGAATGTTAATGTTGTCAACCATGATTTGGAAGCCTGTGGGGGTGGGGGATAAAAGAAAGAAAGAAAAACTTTTTTATCCCATTTCCTTGAACATTCATGGAAATTCCAATACAATAATAAAAAGATTGTTAATCTGCATAAACAAAAAGGGTAAGAATGCAGAAGATAGAATATTAATGTTGTCAACCATGATTTGTAAACTGGGGGGGAGTGGGGGATAAAAGAAAGAAAGAGAAACTGTTGTATACCATTTCCTTGAACATTCATGGAAAGTTCAATAAAATAATAAAAAGATTGGTAATCTGCATAAAGAAAAAGAGTAAGAATGCAGAAGATAGAATATTAATGTTGTCAACCATGATTTGGAAGCTTGGAGCGTGGGGGATAAAAGAAAGAAAGAGAAATTGTTGTATCCCATTTCCTTGAACATTCATGAAATTTCAATAAAATAATGACAAGATTGTGAATCTGCATAAAGAAAAAGAGTACGAAGGAAGAAGATAGAATATTATGTTGTCAACCATGATTTGGAACCTGGGGTCGCTGGAGGATAAAAGAAAGAAAGAAAAACTGCTGTATCCCATTTACTGGAACATTCATGGAAATTTCAATAAAAAAATAAAAAGATTGTTAATCTGCATAAAGAAAAAGAGTAAGAATGCAGAAGATAGAATATTAATGTTGTCAACCATGATTTGTAAACTGGGGGGCAGTGGGGGATAAAAGAAAGAAAGAAAAACAGTTGTATACCATTTCCTTGAACATTCATGGAAAGTTCAATAAAATAATAAAAAGAATGGTAATCTGCATAAAGAAAAAGAATAAGAATGCAGAAGATAGAATATTATGTTGTAAACCATGATTTGGAAGCTGGGGGGGGTGGGGGATGAAAGAAAGAAAGAAAAACTGTTGTATCCCATTTCCTTGAACATTCATGGAAATTTCAATAAAATAATAAATAGATTGTTACTTACATAAAGAAAAAGTGTAAGAATGCCGAATATTGAATATTAATATTGTCAACCATGATTTGGAAGGTGGGGGGTGGTGGGGGATAAAAGAAAGAAAGAAAAACTGTTGTATACCATTTCCTTGCACATTCATGGAAATTTCAAAAAAATAATAAAAAGATTGGTAATCTGCATAAAGAAAAAGTGTAAGAATGCCGAAGATTGAATATTAATGTTGTCAACCACGATTTGGAAGCTGGGGGCGTGGGGGATAAAAGAAAGAAAGAAAAAATGTTGTATCCCATTTCCTTGGACATTCATGGAAATTTCAATAAAATAATAAATAGATTGTTATTTACATAAAGAAAAAGTGTAAGAATACAGAAGATTGAATATTAATGTTGTCAACCATGATTTGGAAGGTGGGGGGTGGTGGGGGATAAAAGAAGGAAAGAAAAACTGTTGTATACCATTTCCTTGAACATTCATGGAAATTTCTATAAAATAATAAAAAGATTGGTAATCTGCATAAAGAAAAAGAGTAAGAATGCAGAAGATAGAATATTAATGTTGTCAACCATGATTTGGAAGCTTGGGGAGTGGGGGATAAAAGAAAGAAAGAGAAAATGTTGTATCCCATTTCCTTGAACATTCATGAAATTTCAATAAAATAATGACAAGATTGTTAAATGCATAAAGAAAAAGAGTATGAAGGCAGAAGATAGAATATTATGTTGTCAACCATGATTTGGTAGTTGGGGGGGGGATGAAAGAAAGAAAGAAAAACTGTTGTATCCCATTTCCTTGAATATTCATGGAAATTTCAATAAAATAATAAAAAGATTGTTCATCTGCATAAAGAAAAAGTGTAAGAATGCAGAAGATAGACTATTAGTGTTGTGAACCTTGATTTGGAAGCTTGGGGGGTGGGGGATAAAAGAAAGAAAGAAAAACTCTTGTGTCACATTTCTATGAACATTCATTGAAATTTCAATAAAATAATAAAGAGATTCTTAATCTGCATAGAGAAAAAGAGTAAGAATGCAGAAGATAGAATATTAATGTTGTCAACCATGATTTTGAAGCTGACGGGGGTGGGGGATAAAAGAAAGAAAGAAACACTGTTGTATCCCATTTCCTTGAACATTCATGGAAAGTTCAATAAGATAATAAAAAGATTGGTAATCTGCATAAAGAAAAAGAATAAGAATGCAGGAGATAGAATGTTAATGTTGTCAACCATGATTTGGAAGCTGGTGGGGGTGGGGGATAAAAGAAAGAAAGAAAAACTTTTTTATCCCATTTCCTTGAACATTCATGGAAATTTCAATACAATAATAAAAAGATTGTTAATCTGCATAAACAAAAAGTGTAAGAATGCAGAAGATAGAATATTAATGTTGTCAACCATGATTTGTAAACTGGGGGGGAGTGGGGGATAAAAGAAAGAAAGAGAAACTGTTGTATACCATTTCCTTGAACATTCATGGAAAGTTCAATAAAATAATAAAAAGATTGGTAATCTGCATAAAGAAAAAGAGCATGAAGGCAGAAGATAGAATATTATGTTTTCAACCATGATTTGGAAGCTGGGGGGGGGTGGGGGATGAAAGAAAGAAAGAAAAACTGTTGTATCCCATTTCCTTGAACATTCATGGAAATTTCAGTAAAATAATAAAAAGATTGTTATTCTGCATAAAGAAAAAGAGTAAGAATGCAGAAGATAGATTATTAATCTTGTCAAACATGATTTGGAAGCTTGGGGTGGTGGGGGATAAAAGAAAGATAGAGAAATTGCTGTATCGCAATCCCTTGAACATTCATGAAATCTCAATAATATAATGAAAATATTGTTAATCTGCATAAAGATAAAGAGTAAGAAGGCAGAAGATAGAATATTATGTTGTCAACCATGATTTGGACACTGGGGGGGTGGGGGATAATAGAAAGAAAGAAAAACTGTTGTATGCCATTTACTTGAACATTCATGGAAATTTCAATAAAATAATAAAAGATTGTTAATCTGCATAAAGAAAAACAGTAAGAATGCAGAATATAGAATATTAATGTTTTCAATCATGATTTGGAAGCTGAGGGGGTGAGGGATAAAAGAATGAAAGAAAAACTGTTGTATCCCTTTCCTTGAACATTTATGGAAATTACAATAAAACAATAAAAAGATTGTTAATCTGCATAAAGAAAAAGAGTAAGAATGCTGAAGATAGAATATTAATGTTGTCAACCATGATTTGGAAGCTGGGGGCGCTGGAGGATAAAAGAAAGAAAGAAAAACTGTTGTATCCCATTTACTGGAACATTCATGGAAATTTCAATAAAATAAGAAAAAGATTGTTAATCTGCATAAAGTAAAAGTGTAAGAATGCAGAAGATTGAATATTAATGTTGTCAACCATGATTTGTATACTGGGGGGGAGTGGGGGATAAAAGTAAGAAAGAAAAACAGTTGTATACCATTTCCTTGAACATTCATGGAAAGTTCAATAAAATAATAAAAAGATTGGTAATCTGCATAAAGAAAAAGAATAAGAATGCAGAAGATAGAATATTAATGTTGTCAACCATGATTTGGAAGCTTGGAGCGTGGGGGATAAAAGAAAGAAAGAGAAATTGTTGTATCCCATTTCCTTGAACATTCATGGAATTTCAATAAAATAATGACAAGATTGTGAATCTGCATAAAGAAAAAGAGTATGAAGGCAGAAGATACAATATTATGTTGTCAACCATGATTTGGAAGCTGGGGGGGGTGAGGGATGAAAGAAAGAAAGAAAAACTGTTGTATTCCATTTCCTTGAACATTCATGGAAATTTCAATACAATAATAAAAAGATTGTTAATCTGCATAAAGAAAAAGAGTAAGAATGCAGAAGATAGAAAATTAATGTTGTCAGCCATGTTTTGGAACCTGGGGGGTTGTGGGGGATAAAAGAAAGAAAGAAAAACTGTTGTATCCCATTTCCTTGAACATTCATGGAAATTTCAATAAAATAAGAAAAAGATTGTTAATCTGCATAAAGTAAAAGTGTAAGAATGCAGAAGATTGAATATTAATGTTGTCAACCATGATTTGGAAGATGGCGGGGGTGCTGGATAAAAGAAAGAAAGAAAAACTGTTGTATCACATGTCCTTGAACATTGATGGAAATTTCAATAAAATAATAAAAAGATTGTTAATCTGTATAAAGAAAAACTGTAAGAATGCAGAAGATAGAATATTAATGTTTTCAACCATGATTTGGAAGGTGGGGGGTGGTGGGGGATAAAAGAAAGAAAGAAAAACTGTTGTATACCATTTCCTTGAACATTCATGGAAATTTCAATAAAATAATAAAAAGATTGGTAATCTGCATAAAGAAAAAGAGTAAGAATGCAGAAGATAGAATATTAATGTTGTCAACCATGATTTGGAAGCTTGGGGAGTGGGGGATCAAAGAAAGAAAGAGAAAATGTTGTATCCCATTTCCTTGAACATTCATGAAATTTCAATAAAATAATGACAAGATTGTTAAATGCTTAAAGAAAAAGAGTATGAAGGCAGAAGATAGAATATTATGTTGTCAACCATGATTTGGAAGCTGGGTGGGGGTGGGGGATGAAAGAAAGAAAGAAAAACTGTTGTATCCCATTTCCTTGAACATTCATGGAAATTTCAATAAAATAATAAAAAGATTGTTTATCTGCATAAAGAAAAAGTGTAAGAATGCAGAAGATAAAATATTAATGTTGTCAACCATGATTTGGAAGCTGGGGGAGGTGGGGGATAAAAGAAAGAAAGAAAAACTGTTGTATCCCATTTCCTTGAACATTCATGGAAATTTCAATAAAATAATAAAAAGATTGTTCATATGCATAAAGAAAAAGTGTAAGAATGCAGAAGATAGAATATTAGTGTTGTGAACCATGATTTGGAAGCTTGGGGAGTGGGGGATAAAAGAAAGAAAGAAAAACTCTTGTGTCACATTTCTATGAACATTCATTGAAATTTCAATAAAATAATAAAGAGATTCTTAATCTGCATAGAGAAAAAGAGTAAGAATGCAGAAGATAGAATGTTAATGTTGTCAACCATGATTTTGAAGCTGACGGGGGTGGGTGATAAAAGAAAGAAAGAGAAATTGTTGTATCCCATTTCCTTGAACATTCATGAAATTTCAATAAAATAATGACAAGATTGTGAATCTGCATAAAGAAAAAGAGTATGAAGGCAGAAGATAGAATATTATGTTGTCAACCATGATTTGGAAGCTGCGGGGGGGTGGGGGATGAAAGAAAGAAAGAAAAACTGTTGTATCCCATTTCCTAGAACATTCATTGAAATTTCAATAAAATAATAAGTAGATTGTTAATCTGCATAAAGAAAAAGTGTAAGAATGCAGAAGATAGAATATTAATGTTTTCAACCAAGATTTGGAAGCTGGGGGGGAGTGGTGGGTAAAAGAAAGAAAGAAAAACTGTTGTATACCATTTCCTTGAACATTCATGGAAGTTTCAGTAAAATAATAAAAAGATTGTTATTCTGCATAAAGAAAAAGAGTAAGAATGCAGAAGATAGATTATAAATCTTGTCAACCATGATTTGGAAGCTTGGGGTGGTGGGGGATAAAAGAAAGATAGAGAAATTGCTGTATCCCAATCCCTTGAACAACCATGAAATATCAATAATATAATGAAAAGATTGTTAATCTGCATAAACAAAAAGAGTAAGAATGCAGAAGATAGAAAATTAATGTTGTCAGCTATGTTTTGGAAGCTGGGGGGTTGTGGGGGATAAAAGAAAGAAAGAAAAACTGTTGTATCCCATTTCCTTGAACATTCATGGAATTTCAATAAAATAATGACAAGATTGTGAATCTGCATAAAGAAAAAGAGTATGAAGGCAGAAGATACAATATTACGTTGTCAACCATGATTTGGAAGCTGGGGGGGGTGGGGGATGAAAGAAAGAAAGAAAAACTGTTGTATCCCATTTCCTTGAACATTCATGGAAATTTCAATACAATAATAAAAAGATTGTTAATCTGCATAAAGAAAAAGAGTAAGAATGTAGAAGATAGAAAATTAATGTTGTCAGCCATGTTTCGGAAGCTGGGGGTTGTGGGGGATAAAAGAAAGAAAGAAAAACTGTTGTATCCCATTTCCTTGAACATTCATGGAAATTTCAATAAAATGAGAAAAAGATTGTTAATCTGCATAAAGTAAAAGTGTAAGAATGCAGAAGATTGAATATTAATGTTGTCAACCATGATTTGGAAGATGGCGGGGGTGCTGGATAAAAGAAAGAAAGAAAAACTGTTGTATCCCATGTCCTTGAACATAGAAGGAAATTTCAATAAAGTAATAAAAAGATTGTTAATCTGTATAAAGAAAAAGTGTAAGAATGCAGAAGATAGAATATTAATGTTTTCAACCATGATTTGGAAGCTGGGGGGGAGTGGGGGATAAAAGAATGAAAGAAAAAGAGTTCTATACCATTTCCTTGAACATTCATGGAAAGTTCAATAAAATAATAAAAAGATTGGTAATCTGCATAAAGAAAAAGAGTAAGAATGCAGAAGATATAATATTAATGTTGTCAACCATGATTTTGACGCTGGGGGGGTGGGGGATAAAAGAAAGAAAGAAAAACTGTTGCCTCCCATTTCCTTGAACATTCATGGAAATTTCAATAAAACAATAAAAAGATTGCTAATCTGCATAAAGAAAAAGAGTAAGAATGCAGAAGATGGAATATTAATGTTGTCAACCATGATTTGGAAGCCGGGGGGTGGGGGATAAAAAAAGAAAGAAAAACTGTTGTATCCCATTTCCGTGAACACTCATGGAAATTTCAATAAAATAATAAAAAGATTGTTAATCTGCATAAAGAAAAAGTGTAAGAATGCCGAAGATTGAATATTAATGTTGTCAACCATGATTTGGAAGGTGGGGTGTGGTGGGGGATAAAAGAAAGAAAGAAAAACTGTTGTATACCATTTCCTTGAACATTCATGGAAATTTCAATAAAATAATAAAAAGATTGGTAAAATGCATAAAGAAAAAGAGTAAGAATGCAGAACATAGAATATTAATGTTTTCAACCATGATTTGGAAGCTGGGGTCGCTGGAGGATAAAAGAAAGAAAGAAAAACTGCTGTATCCCATTTACTGGAACATTCATGGAAATTTCAATAAAATAATAAAAAGATTATTAATCTGCATAAAGAAAAAGAGTAAGAATGCAGAAGATAGAATATTATTGTAGTCAACCATGATTTGTAAACTGGGGGGGAGTGGGGGATAAAAGTAAGAAAGAAAAACCGTTGTATACCATTTCCTTGAACATTCATGGAAAGTTCAATAAAATAATAAAAAGATTGGTAATCTGCATAAAGAAAAAGAATAAGAATGCAGAAGATAGAATATTAATGTTGTCAACCATGATTTGGAAGCTTGGAGCGTGGGGGATAAAAGAAAGAAAGAGAAATTGTTGTATCCCATTTACTTGAAGATTCATGGAATTTCAATAAAATAATGACAAGATTGTGAATCTGCATAAAGAAAAAGAGTATGAAGGCAGAAGATACAATATTATGTTGTCAACCATGATTTGGAAGCCGGGGGGGGGGGTGAGGGATGAAAGAAAGAAAGAAAAACTGTTGTATACCATTTCCTTGAACATTCATGGAAATTTCAATAAAATAATAAAAAGATTGGTAATCTGCATAAAGAAAAAGTGTAAGAATGCAGAAGATAGATTATTAATCTTGTCAACCATGATTTGGAAGCTTGGGGTGGTGGGGGATAAAAGAAAGATAGAGAAATTGCTGTATCCCAATCCCTTGAACATTCATGAAATATCAATAATATAATGAAAAATTGTTAATCTGCATAAAGATAAAGAGTAAGAAGGCAGAAGATAGAATATTATGTTGTCAACCATGATTTGGACACTGGGGGGGTGGGGGATAAAAGAAAGAAAGAAAAACTGTTGTATGCCATTTCCTTGAACATTCATGGAAATTTCAATAAAATAATAAAAGATTGTTAATCTGCATAAAGAAAAACAGTAAGAATGCAGAATATAGAATATTAATGTTTTCAATCATGATTTGGAAGCTGAGGGGGTGAGGGATAAAAGAATGAAAGAAAAACTGTTGTATCCCATTTCCTTGAACATTCATGGAAATTTCAATAAAACAATAAAGAGATTGTTAATCTGCATAAAGAAAAAGAGTAAGAATGCAGAAGATAGAATATTAATGTTGTCAACCATGATTTGGAAGCTGGGGGCGCTAGAGGATAAAAGAAAGAAAGAAAAACTGTTGTATCCCATTTACTGGAACATTCATGGAAATTTCAATAAAATAAGAAAAAGATTGTTAATCTGCATAAAGTAAAAGTGTAAGAATGCAGAAGATTGAATATTAATGTTGTCAACCAAGATTTGGAAGATGGCAGGGGTGCTGGATAAAAGAAAGAAAGAAAAACTGTTGTATCCCATTTCCTT
This sequence comes from Cynocephalus volans, assembly GCF_027409185.1. Taxonomy (NCBI): domain Eukaryota; kingdom Metazoa; phylum Chordata; class Mammalia; order Dermoptera; family Cynocephalidae; genus Cynocephalus; species Cynocephalus volans. The sequence continues at coordinate 56,784,062 of NC_084463.1, forward strand.
GAACATTCATGGAAATTTCAATAAAATAATAAAAAGATTGTTAATCTGCATAAAGAAAAAGTGTAAGAATGCAGAAGATAGAATATTAATGTTGTCAACCATGATTTGGAAGCTGGGGTCGCTGGAGGATAAAAGAAAGAAAGAAAAACTGCTGTATCCCATTTACTGGAACATTCATGGAAATTTCAATAAAATAATAAAAAGATTGTTAATCTGCATAAAGAAAAAGAGTAAGAATGCAGAAGATAGAATATTAATGTTGTCAACCATGATTTGGAAGCTGGGGTCGCTGGGGGATAAAAGAAAGAAAGAAAAACTGCTGTATCCCATTTACTGGAACATTCATGGAAATTTCAATAAAATAATAAAAATATTGTTAATCTGCATAAAGAAAAAGAGTAAGAATGCAGAAGATAGAATATTAATGTTGTCAACCATGATTTGTAAACTGGGGGGGAGTGGGGGATAAAAGTAAGAAAGAAAAACCGTTGTATACCATTTCCTTGAACATTCATGGAAAGTTCAATAAAATAATAAAAAGATTGGTAATCTGCATAAAGAAAAAGAATAAGAATGCAGAAGATAGAATATTAATGTTGTCAACCATGATTTGGAAGCTTGGAGCGTGGGGTATAAAAGTAAGAAAGAGAAATTGTATCCCATTTCCTTGAACATTTATGGAATTTCAATAAAATAGTGACAAGATTGTGAATCTGCATAAAGAAAAAGAGTATGAAGGCAGAAGATACAATATTATGTTGTCAACCATGATTTGGAAGCTGGGGGGGGTGGGGGATGAAAGAAAGAAAGAAAAACTGTTGTATCCCATTTCCTTGAACATTCATGGAAATTTCAATACAATAATAAAAAGATTGTTAATCTGCATAAAGAAAAAGATTAAGAATGCAGAAGATAGAAAATTAATGTTGTCAGCCTTGTTTTGGAAGCTGGGGGGTTGTGGGGGATAAAAGAAAGAAAGAAAAACTGTTGTATCCCATTTCCTTGAACATTCATGGAAATTTCAATAAAATGAGAAAAAGATTGTTAATCTGCATAAAGTAAAAGTGTAAGAATGCAGAAGATTGAATATTAATGTTGTCAACCATGATTTGGAAGATGGCGGGGGTGCTGGATAAAAGAAAGAAAGAAAAACTGTTGTATCCCATGTCCTTGAACATTGAAGGAAATTTCAATAAAGTAATAAAAAGATTGTTAATCTGTATAAAGAAAAAGTGTAAGAATGCAGAAGATAGAATATTAATGTTTTCAACCATGATTTGGAAGCTGGGGGGGAGTGGGGGATAAAAGAATGAAAGAAAAAGTGTTCTATACCATTTCCTTGAACATTCATGGAAAGTTCAATAAAATAATAAAAAGATTGGTAATCTGCATAAAGAAAAAGATTAAGAATGCAGAAGATAGAATATTAATGTTGTCAACCATGATTTTGACGCTGGGGGGGTGGGAGATAAAAGAAAGAAAGAAAAACTGCTGTATCCCATTTACTGGAACATTCATGGAAATTTCAATAAAATAATAAAAAGATTGATAATCTGCATAAAGAAAAAGAGTAAGAATGCAGAAGATAGAATATTAATGTTGTCAACCATGATTTGTAAACTGGGGGGGAGTGGGGGATAAAAGTAACAAAGAAAAAGAGTTCTATACCATTTCCTTGAACATTCATGGAAAGTTCAATAAAATAATAAAAAGATTGGTAATCTGCATAAAGAAAAAGATTAAGAATGCAGAAGATAGAATATTAATGTTGTCAACCATGATTTTGACGCTGGGGGGGTGGGGGATAAAAGAAAGAAAGAAAAACTGTTGCCTCCCATTTCCTTGAACATTCATGGAAATTTCAATAAAATAATAAAAAGATTGCTAATCTGCATAAAGAAAAAGAGTAAGAATGCTGAAGATGGAATATTAATGTTGTCAACTATGATTTGGAAGCCGGGGGGGTGGGGGATAAAAGAAAGAAAGAAAAACTGTTGTATCCCATTTCCTTGAACACTCATGGAAATTTCAATAAAATAATAAAAAGATTGTTAATCTGCATAAAGAAAAAGTGTAAGAATGCCGAAGATTGAATATTAATGTTGTCAACCATGATTTGGAAGGTGGGGGGTGGTGGGGGATAAAAGAAAGAAAGAAACACTGTTGTATACCATTTCCTTGAACATTCATGGAAATTTCAATAAAATAATAAAAAGATTGGTAATCTGCATAAAGAAAAAGAGTAAGAATGCAGAACATAGAATATTAATGTTGTCAACCATGATTTGGAAGCTTGGGGAGTGGGGGATAAAAGAAAGAAAGAGAAAATATTGTATCCCATTTCCTTGAACATTCATGAAATTTCAATAAAATAATGACAAGATTGTTAAATGCATAAAGAAAAAGAGTATGAAGGCAGAAGATAGAATATTATGTTGTCAACCATGATTTGGAAGCTGGGGGGGTGGGGGATGAAAGAAAGAAAGAAAAACTGTTGTATCCCATTTCCTTGAACATTCATGGAAATTTCAATAAAATAATAAAAAGATTGTTAATATGCATAAAGAAATAGTGTAAGAATGCAGAAGATAGAATATTAATGTTGTCAACCATGATTTGGAAGCTGGGGTCGCTGGAGGATAAAAGAAAGAAAGAAAAACTGCTGTATCCCATTTACTGGAACATTCATGGAAATTTCAATAAAATAATAAAAAGTTTGTTAATCTGCATAAAGAAAAAGTGTAAGAATGCAGAAGATAGAATATTAATGTTGTCAACCATGATTTGGAAGCTGGGGTCGCTGGAGGACAAAAGAAAGAAAGAAAAACTGCTGTATCCCATTTCCTTGAACATTCATGGAAATTTCAATAAAATAATAAAAAGATTGTTAATATGCATAAAGAAATAGTGTAAGAATGCAGAAGATAGAATATTAATGTTGTCAACCATGATTTGGAAGCTGGGGTCGCTGGAGGATAAAAGAAAGAAAGAAAAACAGTTGTATACCATTTCCTTGAACATTCATGGAAAGTTCAATAAAATAATAAAAAGATTGGTAATCTGCATAAAGAAAAACAATAAGAATGCAGAAGATAGAATATTAATGTTGTCAACCATGATTTGGAAGCTTGGAGCGTGGGGGATAAAAGAAAGAAAGAGAAATTGTTGTATCCCATTTCCTTGAACATTCATGGAATTTCAATAAAATAATGACAAGATTGTGAATGTGCATAAAGAAAAAGAGTATGAAGGCAGAAGATACAATATTATGTTGTCAACCATGATTTGGAAGCTGGGGGGGGTGAGGGATGAAAGAAAGAAAGAAAAACTGTTGTATCCCATTTCCTTGAACATTCATGGAAATTTCAATACAATAATAAAAAGATTGTTAATCTGCATAAAGAAAAAGAGTAAGAATGCAGAAGATAGAAAATTAATGTTGTCAGCCATGTTTTGGAAGCTGGGGGGTTGTGGGGGATAAAAGAAAGAAAGAAAAACTGTTGTATCCCATTTCATTGAACATTCATGGAAATTTCAATAAAATAATAAAAAGATTGGTAATCTGCATAAAGAAAAAGAGTAAGAATGCAGAAGATAGAATATTAATGTTGTCAACCATGATTTGGAAGCTTGGGGAGTGGGGGATAAAAGAAAGAAAGAGAAAATGTTGTATCCCATTTCCTTGAACATTCATGAAATTTCAATAAAATAATGACAAGATTGTTAAATGCATAAAGAAAAAGTGTATGAAGGCAGAAGATAGAATATTATGTTGTCAACCATGATTTGGAAGCTGGGGGGGGGTGGGGGATGAAAGAAAAAAAGAAAAACTGTTGTATCCCATTTCTTTGAACATTCATGGAAATTTCAATAAAATAATAAAAAGATTGTTCATCTGCATAAAGAAAAAGTGTAAGAATGCAGAAGATAAAATATTAATGTTGTCAACCACGATTTGGAAGCTGGGGGAGGTGGGGGATAAAAGAAAGAAAGAAAAACTGTTGTATCCCATTTCCTTGAACATTCATGGAAATTTCAATAAAATAATAAAAAGATTGTTCATATGCATAAAGAAAAAGTGTAAGAATGCAGAAGATAGACTATTAGTGTTGTGAACAATGATTTGGAAGCTTGGGGGTTGGGGGATAAAAGAAAGAAAGAAAAACTCTTGTGTCACATTTCTATGAATATTCATTGAAATTTCAATAAAATAATAAAGAGATTCTTAATCTGCATAGAGAAAAAGAGTAAGAATGCAGAAGATAGAATATTAATGTTGTCAACCATGATTTTGAAGCTGACGGGGGTGGGGGATAAAAGAAAGAAAGAAACACTGTTGGATCCCATTTCCTTGAACATTCATGGAAAGTTCAATAAAATAATAAAAAGATTGGTAATCTGCAAAAAGAAAAAGAGTAAGAATGCAGAAGATAGAATATTAATGTTGTCAACCATGATTTGGAAGCTTGGAGCGTGGGGGATAAAAGAAAGAAAGAGAAATTGTTGTATCCCATTTCCTTGAACATTCATGAAATTTCAATAAAATAATGACAAGATTGTGAATCTGCATAAAGAAAAAGAGTATGAAGGCAGAAGATAGAATTTTATGTTGTCAACCATGATTTGGAAGCTGGGGGGGGGTGGGGAATGAAAGAAAGAAAGAAAAACTGTTGTATCCCATTTCCTTGAACATCCATTGAAATTTCAATAAAATAATAAGTAGATTGTTAATCTGCATAAAGAAAAAGTGTAAGAATGCAGAAGATAGAATATTAATGTTTTCAACCAAGATTTGGAAGCTGGGGGGGAGTGGGGGGTAAAAGAAAGAAAGAAAAACTGTTGTATACCATTTCCTTGAACATTCATGGAAATTTCAGTAAAATAATAAAAAGATTGTTATTCTGCATAAAGAAAAAGAGTAAGAATGCAGAAGAGAGATTATTAATCTTGTCAACCATGATTTGGAAGCTTGGGGTGGTGGGGGATAAAAGAAAGATAGAGAAATTGCTGTATCCCAATCCCTTGAACAACCATGAAATATCAATAATATAATGAAAAATTGTTAATCTGCATAAAGATAAAGAGTAAGAAGGCAGAAGATAGAATATTATGTTGTCAACCATGATTTGGAAGCTGGGGGGGGTGGGGGATAAAAGAAAGAAAGAAACACTGTTGTATCCCTTTTCCTTGAACATTCATGGAAAGTTCAATAAGATAATAAAAAGATTGGTAATCTGCATAAAGAAAAAGAGTAAGAATGCAGGAGATAGAATGTTAAAGTTGTCAACCATGATTTGGAAGCTGGTGGGGGTGGGGGATAAAAGAAAGAAAGAAAAACTTTTTTATCCCATTTCCTTGAACATTCATGGAAATTTCAATACAATAATAAAAAGATTGTTAATCTGCATAAACAAAAAGGGTAAGAATGCAGAAGATAGAATATTAATGTTGTCAACCATGATTTGTAAACTGGGGGGGAGTGGGGGATAAAAGAAAGAAAGAGAAACTGTTGTATACCATTTCCTTGAACATTCATGGAAAGTTCAATAAAATAATAAAAAGATTGGTAATCTGCATAAAGAAAAAGAGTAAGAATGCAGAAGATAGAATATTAATGTTGTCAACCATGATTTGGAAGCTTGGTGCGTGGGGGATAAAAGAAAGAAAGAGAAATTGTTGTATCCCATTTCCTTGAACATTCATGAAATTTCAATAAAATAATGACAAGATTGTGAATCTGCATAAAGAAAAAGAGTATGAAGGCAGAAGATAGAATATTATGTTGTCAACCATGATTTGGAAGCTGGGGGGGGTGGGGGATGAAAGAAAGAAAGAAAAACTGTTGTATCCCATTTCCTTGAACATTCATTGAAATTTCAATAAAATAATAAGTAGATTGTTAATCTGCATAAAGAAAAAGTGTAAGAATGCAGAAGATATAATATTAATGTTGTCAACCATGATTTGTAAACTGGGGGGCAGTGGGGGATAAAAGAAAGAAAGAAAAACAGTTGTATACCATTTCCTTGAACATTCATGGAAAGTTCAATAAAATAATAAAAAGAATGGTAATCTGAATAAAGAAAAAGAATAAGAATGCAGAAGATAGAATATTAATGTTGGCAACCATGATTTGGAAGCTGGGGGGGGTGGGGGATGAAAGAAAGAAAGAAACACTGTTGTATCCCATTTCCTTGAACATTCATGGAAATTTCAATAAAATAATAAAAAGATTGTTAATCTGCATAAAGAAAAAGAGTAAGAATGCAGAAGATAGAATATTAATGTTGTCAACCATGATTTGGAAGGTGGGGGCGCTGGAGGATAAAAGAAAGAAAGAAAAACTGTTGTATACCATTTACTGGAATATTCATGGAAATTTCAATAAAATAAGAAAAAGATTGTTAATATGCATAAAGTAAAAGTGTAAGAATGCAGAAGATTGAATATTAATATTGTCAATCATGATTTGGAAGATGTTATGGGTGCTGGATAAAAGAAAGAAAGAAAAACTGTTGTATCCCATTTCCTTGAACATTCATGGAAATTTCAATAAAATAATAAAAAGATTGTTAATCTGCATAAAGGAAAAGTGTAAGAATGCAGAAGATAGAATATTAATGTTGTCAACCATGATTTGGAAGCTGGGGTCGCTGGAGGATAAAAGAAAGAAAGAAAAACTGCTGTATCCCATTTACTGGAACATTCATGGAAATTTCAATAAAATAATAAAAAGATTGTTAATCTGCATAAAGAAAAAGAGTAAGAATGCAGAAGATAGAATATTAATGTTGTCAACCATGATTTGTAAACTGGGGGGCAGTGGGGGATAAAAGAAAGAAAGAAAAACTGTTGTATACCATTTCCTTGCACATTCATGGAAATTTCAATAAAATAATAAAAAGATTGGTAATCTGCATAAAGAAAAAGTCTAAGAATGCCGAAGATTGAATATTAATCTTGTCAAGCATGATTTGGAAGCTGGGGGGGGGTGGGGGATAAAAGAAAGAAAGAAAAACTCTTGTATACCATTTCCTTGAACATTCATGGAAATTTCAATAAAATAATAAAAAGATTGGTAATCTGCATAAAGAAAAAGAGTAAGAATGCAGAAGATAGAATATTAATGTTGTCAACCATGATTTGGAAGCTTGGGGAGTGGGGGATAAAAGAAAGAAAGAGAAAATGTTGTATCCCATTTCCATGAACATTCATGAAATTTCAATAAAATAATGACAAGATTGTTAAATGCATAAAGAAAAAGAGTATGAAGGCAGAAGATAGAATATTATGTTGTCAACCATGTTCGGGAAGCTGGGGGGGTGGGGGATGAAAGAAAGAAAGAAAAACTCTTGTATCCCATTTCCTTGAACATTCATGGAAATTTCAATAAAATAATAAAAAGATTGTTCATCTGCATAAAGAAAAAGTGTAAGAATGCAGAAGATAAAATATTAATGTTGTCAACCATGATTTGGAAGCTGGGGGAGGTGGGGGATAAAAGAAAGAAAGAAAAACTGTTGTATCCCATTTCCTTGAACATTCATGGAAATTTCAATAAAATAATAAAAAGATTGTTCATATGCATAAAGAAAAAGTGTAAGAATGCAGAAGATAGACTATTAGTGTTGTGAACCATGATTTGGAAGCTTGGGGGGTGGGGGATAAAAGAAAGAAAGAAAAACTCTTGTGTCACATTTCTATGAACATTCATTGAAATTTCAATAAAATAATAAAGAGATTCTTAATCTGCATAGAGAAAAAGAGTAAGAATCCAGAAGATAGAATATTAATGTTGTCAACCATGATTTTGAAGCTGACGGGGGTGGGGGATAAAAGAAAGAAATAAACACTGTTGTATCCCATTTCCTTGAACATTCATGGAAAGTTCAATAAAATAATAAAAAGATTGGTAATCTGCATAAAGAAAAAGAGTAAGAATGCAGGAGATAGAATGTTAATGTTGTCAACCATGATTTGGAAGCTTGGTGCGTGGGGGATAAAAGAAAGAAAGAGAAATTGTTGTATCCCATTTCCTTGAACATTCATGAAATTTCAATAAAATAATGACAAGATTGTGAATCTGCATAAAGAAAAAGAGTATGAAGGCAGAAGATAGAATATTATGTTGTCAACCATGATTTGGAAGCTGGGGGGGGTGGGGGATGAAAGAAAGAAAGAAAAACTGTTGTATCCCATTTCCTTGAACATTCATTGAAATTTCAATAAAATAATAAGTAGATTGTTAATCTGCATAAAGAAAAAGTGTAAGAATGCAGAAGATATAATATTAATGTTGTCAACCATGATTTGTAAACTGGGGGGCAGTGGGGGATAAAAGAAAGAAAGAAAAACAGTTGTATACCATTTCCTTGAACATTCATGGAAAGTTCAATAAAATAATAAAAAGAATGGTAATCTGCATAAAGAAAAAGAATAAGAATGCAGAAGATAGAATATTAATGTTGGCAACCATGATTTGGAAGCTGGGGGGGGTGGGGGATGAAAGAAAGAAAGAAACACTGTTGTATCCCATTTCCTTGAACATTCATGGAAATTTCAATAAAATAATAAAAAGATTGTTAATCTGCATAAAGAAAAAGAGTAAGAATGCAGAAGATAGAATATTAATGTTGTCAACCATGATTTGGAAGGTGGGGGCGCTGGAGGATAAAAGAAAGAAAGAAAAACTGTTGTATACCATTTACTGGAATATTCATGGAAATTTCAATAAAATAAGAAAAAGATTGTTAATATGCATAAAGTAAAAGTGTAAGAATGCAGAAGATTGAATATTAATATTGTCAATCATGATTTGGAAGATGGCATGGGTGCTGGATAAAAGAAAGAAAGAAAAACTGTTGTATCCCATTTCCTTGAACATTCATGGAAATTTCAATAAAATAATAAAAAGATTGTTAATCTGCATAAAGGAAAAGTGTAAGAATGCAGAAGATAGAATATTAATGTTGTCAACCATGATTTGGAAGCTGGGGTCGCTGGAGGATAAAAGAAAGAAAGAAAAACTGCTGTATCCCATTTACTGGAACATTCATGGAAATTTCAATAAAATAATAAAAAGATTGTTAATCTGCATAAAGAAAAAGAGTAAGAATGCAGAAGATAGAATATTAATGTTGTCAACCATGATTTGTAAACTGGGGGGCAGTGGGGGATAAAAGAAAGAAAGAAAAACTGTTGTATACCATTTCCTTGCACATTCATGGAAATTTCAATAAAATAATAAAAAGATTGGTAATCTGCATAAAGAAAAAGTCTAAGAATGCCGAAGATTGAATATTAATCTTGTCAAGCATGATTTGGAAGCTGGGGGGGGGTGGGGGATAAAAGAAAGAAAGAAAAACTCTTGTATACCATTTCCTTGAACATTCATGGAAATTTCAATAAAATAATAAAAAGATTGGTAATCTGCATAAAGAAAAAGAGTAAGAATGCAGAAGATAGAATATTAATGTTGTCAACCATGATTTGGAAGCTTGGGGAGTGGGGGATAAAAGAAAGAAAGAGAAAATGTTGTATCCCATTTCCATGAACATTCATGAAATTTCAATAAAATAATGACAAGATTGTTAAATGCATAAAGAAAAAGAGTATGAAGGCAGAAGATAGAATATTATGTTGTCAACCATGTTCGGGAAGCTGGGGGGGTGGGGGATGAAAGAAAGAAAGAAAAACTCTTGTATCCCATTTCCTTGAACATTCATGGAAATTTCAATAAAATAATAAAAAGATTGTTCATCTGCATAAAGAAAAAGTGTAAGAATGCAGAAGATAAAATATTAATGTTGTCAACCATGATTTGGAAGCTGGGGGAGGTGGGGGATAAAAGAAAGAAAGAAAAACTGTTGTATCCCATTTCCTTGAACATTCATGGAAATTTCAATAAAATAATAAAAAGATTGTTCATATGCATAAAGAAAAAGTGTAAGAATGCAGAAGATAGACTATTAGTGTTGTGAACCATGATTTGGAAGCTTGGGGGGTGGGGGATAAAAGAAAGAAAGAAAAACTCTTGTGTCACATTTCTATGAACATTCATTGAAATTTCAATAAAATAATAAAGAGATTCTTAATCTGCATAGAGAAAAAGAGTAAGAATCCAGAAGATAGAATATTAATGTTGTCAACCATGATTTTGAAGCTGACGGGGGTGGGGGATAAAAGAAAGAAATAAACACTGTTGTATCCCATTTCCTTGAACATTCATGGAAAGTTCAATAAAATAATAAAAAGATTGGTAATCTGCATAAAGAAAAAGAGTAAGAATGCAGGAGATAGAATGTTAATGTTGTCAACCATGATTTGGAAGCTGGCGGGGGTGGGGGATAAAAGAAAGAAAGAAAAACTTTTTTATCCCATTTCCTTGAGCATTCATGGAAATTTCAATACAATACTAAAAAGATTGTTAATCTGCATAAACAAAAAGGGTAAGAATGCAGAAGATAGAATATTAATGTTGTCAACCATGATTTGTAAACTGGGGGGGAGTGGGGGATAAAAGAAAGAAAGAAAAACTGTTGTATTCCATTTCCTTGAACATTCATGGAAATTAAATTAAAATAATAAAAAGATTGTTCATCTGCATAAAGAAAAAGTGTAAGAATGCCGAAGATTGAATATTAGTATTGTCAAACACGATTTGGAAGCTGGGGGTGTGGGGGATAAAAGAAAGAAAGGAAAAATGTTGTATCCCATTTCCTTGGACATTCATGGAAATTTCAATAAAATAATGAATAGATTGTTATTTACATAAAGAAAAAGTGTAAGAATAAAGAAGATTGAATATTAATGTTGTCAACCATGATTTGGAATCTGGGGGGTGGTGGGGGATAAAAGAAAGAAAGAAAAACTGTTGTATACCATTTCCTTGAACATTCATGGAAATTTCAATAAAATAATAAAAAGATTGGTAATCTGCATAAAGAAAAAGTAAGAATTCACAAGATAGAATATTAATGTTGTCAACCATGATTTGGAAGCTTGGGGAGTGGGGGATAAAAGAAAGAAAGAGAAAATGTTGTATCCCATTTCCTTGAACATTCATGAAATTTCAATAAAATAATGACAAGATTGTTAAATGCATAAAGAAAAAGAGTATGAAGGCAGAAGATAGAATATTATGTTGTCAACCATGATTTGGAAGCTGGGGGGTTGGGGGATGAAAGAAAGAAAGAAAAATTGTTGTATCCCATTTCCTTGAACATTCATTGAAATTTCAATGAAATAATAAATAGATTGTTAATCTGCATAAAGAAAAAGTGTAAGAATGTAGAAGATAGAATATTAATCTTGTCAAGCATGATTTGGAAGCTGGGGGGGGTGGGGGATAAAAGAAAGAAAGAAAAACTGTTGTATCCCATTTCCTTGAACATTCATGGAAATTTCAATAAAATAATAAAGAGATTGTTAATCTGCATAAAGAAAAAGAGTAAGAATGCAGAAGATAGAATATTAATGTTGTCAACCATGATTTGGAAGCTGGGGTCGCTGGAGGATAAAAGAAAGAAAGAAAAACTGCTGTATCCCATTTACTGGAACATTCATGGAAATTTCAATAAAAAAATAAAAAGATTGTTAATCTGCATGAAGAAAAAGAGTAAGAATGCAGAAGATAGAATATTAATGTTGTCAACCATGATTTGTAAACTGGGGGGCAGTGGGGGATAAAAGAAAGAAAGAAAAACAGTTGTATACCATTTCCTTGAACATTCATGGAAAGTTCAATAAAATAATAAAAAGAATGGTAATCTGCATAAAGAAAAAGAATAAGAATGCAGAAGATAGAATATTAATGTTGTCAACCATGATTTGGAAGCTTGGAGCGTGGGGGATAAAAGAAAGAAAGAGAAATTGTTGTATCCCATTTCCTTGAACATTCATGGAATTTCAATAAAATAATGACAAGATTGTGAATCTGCATAAAGAAAAAGACTATGAAGGCAGAAGATAGAATATTATGTTGTCAACCATGATTTGGAAGCTGGGGGGGGTGGGGGATGAAAGAAAGAAAGAAAAACTGTTGTATCCCATTTCCTTGAACATTCATGGAAATTTCAATAAAATAATAAATAGATTGTTACTTACATAAAGAAAAAGTGTAAGAATGCCGAAGATTGAATATTAATATTGTCAACCATGATTTGGAATGTGGGGGGTGGTGGGGGATAAAAGAAAGAAAGAAAAACTGTTGTATACCATTTCCTTGCACATTCATGGAAATTTCAATAAAATAATAAAAAGATTGGTAATCTGCATAAAGAAAAAGTGTAAGAATGCCGAAGATTGAATATTAATGTTGTCAACCACGATTTGGAAGCTGGGGGCGTGGGGGATAAAAGAAAGAAAGAAAAAATGTTGTATCCCATTTCCTTGGACATTCATGGAAATTTCAATAAAATAATAAATAGATTGTTATTTACATAAAGAAAAAGTGTAAGAATACAGAAGATTGAATATTAATGTTGTCAACCATGATTTGGAAGGTGGGGGGTGGTGGGGGATAAAAGAAGGAAAGAAAAACTGTTGTATCCCATTTCCTTGAACATTCATGGAAATTTCAATAAAACAATAAAGAGATTGTTAATCTGCATAAAGAAAAAGTGTAAGAATGCAGAAGATAGAATATTAATGTTGTCAACCATGATTTGGAAGCTGGGGGCGCTAGAGGATAAAAGAAAGAAAGAAAAACTGTTGTATCCCATTTACTGGAACATTCATGGAAATTTCAATAAAACAATAAAGAGATTGTTAATCTGCATAAAGAAAAAGTGTAAGAATGCAGAAGATAGAATATTAATGTTGTCAACCATGATTTGGAAGCTGGAGTCGCTGGAGGATAAAAGAAAGAAAGAAAAACTGCTGTATCCCATTTACTGGAACATTCATGGAAATTTCAATAAAATAATAAAAAGATTGTTAATCTGCATAAAGAAAAAGAGTAAGAATGCAGAAGATAGAATATTAATGTTGTCAACCATGATTTGTAAACTGGGGGGCAGTGGGGGATAAAAGAAAGAAAGAAAAACTGTTGTATACCATTTCCTTGAACATTCATGGAAATTTCAATAAAATAATAAAAAGATTGTTCATATGCATAAAGAAAAAGTGTAAGAATGCAGAAGATAGACTATTAGTGTTGTGAACCATGATTTGGAAGCTTGGGGGGTGGGGGATGAAAGAAAGAAAGAAAAACTGTTGTATCCCATTTCCTTGAACATTCATGGAAATTTCAATAAAATAATAAAAAGATTGTTCATCTGCATAAAGAAAAAGTGTAAGAATGCAGAAGATAAAATATTAATGTTTTCAACCATGATTTGGAAGCTGGGGGAGGTGGGGGATAAAAGAAAGAAAGAAAAACTGTTGTATCCCATTTCCTTGAACATTCATGGAAATTTCAATAAAATAATAAAAAGATTGTTCATATGCATAAAGAAAAAGTGTAAGAATGCAGAAGATAGACTATTAGTGTTGTGAACCATGATTTGGAAGCTTGGGGGGTGGGGGATAAAAGAAAGAAAGAAAAACTCTTGTGTCACATTTCTATGAACATTCATTGAAATTTCAATAAAATAATAAAGAGATTCTTAATCTGCATAGAGAAAAAGAGTAAGAATGCAGAAGATAGAATATTAATGTTGTCAACCATGATTTTGAAGCTGACGGGGGTGGGGGATAAAAGAAAGAAAGAAACACTGTTGTATCCCATTTCCTTGAACATTCATGGAAAGTTCAATAAAATAATAAAAAGATTGGTAATCTGCATAAAGAAAAAGAGTAAGAATGCAGGAGATAGAATGTTAATGTTGTCAACCATGATTTGGAAGCTGGCGGGGGTGGGGGATAAAAGAAAGAAAGAAAAACTTTTTTATCCCATTTCCTTGAGCATTCATGGAAATTTCAATACAATACTAAAAAGATTGTTAATCTGCATAAACAAAAAGGGTAAGAATGCAGAAGATAGAATATTAATGTTGTCAACCATGATTTGTAAACTGGGGGGGAGTGGGGGATAAAAGAAAGAAAGAAAAACTGTTGTATTCCATTTCCTTGAACATTCATGGAAATTTCATTAAAATAATAAAAAGATTGTTCATCTGCATAAAGAAAAAGTGTAAGAATGCCGAAGATTGAATATTAATATTGTCAAACACGATTTGGAAGCTGGGGGCGTGGGGGATAAAAGAAAGAAAGAAAAAATGTTGTATCCCATTTCCTGGGACATTCATGGAAATTTCAATAAAATAATGAATAGATTGTTATTTACATAAAGAAAAAGTGTAAGAATAAAGAAGATTGAATATTAATGTTGTCAACCATGATTTGGAATCTGGGGGGTGGTGGGGGATAAAAGAAAGAAAGAAAAACTGTTGTATACCATTTCCTTGAACATTCATGGAAATTTCAATAAAATAATAAAAAGATTGGTAATCTGCATAAAGAAAAAGAGTAAGAATTCACAAGATAGAATATTAATGTTGTCAACCATGATTTGGAAGCTTGGGGAGTGGGGGATAAAAGAAAGAAAGAGAAAATGTTGTATCCCATTTCCTTGAACATTCATGAAATTTCAATAAAATAATGACAAGATTGTTAAATGCATAAAGAAAAAGAGTATGAAGGCAGAAGATAGAATATTATGTTGTCAACCATGATTGGGAAGCTGGGGGGGGTGGGGGATGAAAGAAAGAAAGAAAAATTGTTGTATCCCATTTCCTTGAACATTCATTGAAATTTCAATGAAATAATAAATAGATTGTTAATCTGCATAAAGAAAAAGTGTAAGAATGTAGAAGATAGAATATTAATCTTGTCAAGCATGATTTGGAAGCTTGGGGGGTGGGGATAAAAGAAAGAAAGAGAAATTGTTGTATCCTAATTCCTTGAACATTCATAAAATTTCAATAAAATAATAAAAAGATTGTCAATCTGCATAAAGAAAAAGAGTAAGAATGTAGAAGATAGAATATGAATGTTTTCAACCATGATTTGGAAGCTGGGGGGTTGGGGGATGATAGAAAGAAAGAAAAAGTGTCGTATCCCATTTCCTTGAACATTCATGGAAATTTCAATAAAATAACAAAAAGATTGTTAACCTGCGTAAAGAAAGAGTTAGAATGCCGAAGATAGAATATTAATTTTGGGAACCATGATTTGGAAGCTGGGGGGGGTGGGGGATGAAAGAAAGAAAGAAAAACTTTTGTATCACATTTCCTTGAACATTCATGGAAATTTCAATAAAATAATAAAAAGATTGTTAATCTGCATAAAGAAAAAGTGTAAGAATGCAGAAGATAGAATATTAATGTTGTCAACCATGATTTGGAAGCTGGGGGCGCTGGAGGATAAAAGAAAGAAAGAAAAACTGTTGTATCCCATTTACTGGAATATTCATGGAAATTTCAATAAAATAAGAAAAAGATTGTTAATCTGCATAAAGAAAAAGAGTAAGAATGCAGAAGATTGAATATTAATGTTGTCAACCATGATTTGGAAGATGGCAGGGGTGCTGGATAAAAGAAAGAAAGAAAAACTGTTGTATCCCATTTCCTTGAACATTCATGGAAATTTCAATAAAATAATAAAAAGATTGTTAATCTGCATAAAGAAAAAGAGTAAGAATGCAGAAGATAGAATATTAATGTTGTCAACCATGATTTGGAAGCTGGGGTCGCTGGAGGATAAAAGAAAGAAAGAAAAACTGCTGTATCCCATTTACTGGAACATTCATGGAAATTTCAATAAAAAAATAAAAAGATTGTTAATCTGCATAAAGAAAAAGAGTAAGAATGCAGAAGATAGAATATTAATGTTGTCAACCATGATTTGTAAACTGGGGGGCAGTGGGGGATAAAAGAAAGAAAGAAAAACAGTTGTATACCATTTCCTTGAACATTCATGGAAAGTTCAATAAAATAATAAAAAGAATGGTAATCTGCATAAAGAAAAAGAATAAGAATGCAGAAGATAGAATATTAATGTTGTCAACCATGATTTGGAAGCTTGGAGCGTGGGGGATAAAAGAAAGAAAGAGAAATTGTTGTATCCCATTTCCTTGAACATTCATGGAATTTCAATAAAATAATGACAAGATTGTGAATCTGCATAAAGAAAAAGACTATGAAGGCAGAAGGTAGAATATTATGTTGTCAACCATGATTTGGAAGCTGGGGGGGGGTGGGGGATGAAAGAAAGAAAGAAAAACTGTTGTATCCCATTTCCTTGAACATTCATGGAAATTTCAATAAAATAATAAATAGATTGTTACTTACATAAAGAAAAAGTGTAAGAATGCCGAAGATTGAATATTAATATTGTCAACCATGATTTGGAATGTGGGGGGTGGTGGGGGATAAAAGAAAGAAAGAAAAACTGTTGTATACCATTTCCTAGCACATTCATGGAAATTTCAATAAAATAATAAAAAGATTGGTAATCTGCATAAAGAAAAAGTGTAAGAATGCCAAAGATTGAATATTAATGTTGTCAACCACGATTTGGAAGCTGGGGGCGTGGGGGATAAAAGAAAGAAAGAAAAAATGTTGTATCCCATTTCCTTGGACATTCATATAAATTTCAATAAAATAATAAATAGATTGTTATTTACCTAAAGAAAAAGTGTAAGAATACAGAAGATTGAATATTAATGTTGTCAACCATGATTTGGAAGGTGGGGGGTGGTGGGGGATAAAAGAAGGAAAGAAAAACTGTTGTATACCATTTCCTTGAACATTCATGGAAATTTCAATAAAATAATAAAAAGATTGGTAATCTGCATAAAGAAAAAGAGTAAGAATGCAGAAGATAGAATATTAATGTTGTCAACCATGATTTGGAAGCTTGGGGAGTGGGGGATAAAAGAAAGAAAGAGAAAATGTTGTATCCCATTTCCTTGAACATTCATGAAATTTCAATAAAATAATGACAAGATTGTTAAATGCATAAAGAAAAAGAGTATGAAGGCAGAAGATAGAATATTATGTTGTCAACCATGATTTGGTAGCTGGGGGGGGGATGAAAGAAAGAAAGAAAAACTGTTGTATCCCATATCCTTGAACATTCATGGAAATTTCAATAAAATAATAAATAGATTGTTATTTACATAAAGAAAAAGTGTAAGAATGCCGAAGATTGAATATTAATGTTGTCAACCATGAATTGGAAGGTGGGGGGTGGTGGGGGATAAAAGAAAAAAAGAAAAAGTGTTGTATACCATTTCCTTGCACATTCATGGATATTTCAATAAAATAATAAAAAGATTGGTAATCTGCATAAAGAAAAAGTGTAAGAATGCAGAAGATTGAATATTACTGTTGCCAACCATGATTTGGAAGCTTGGGGAGTGGGGGATAAAAGAAAGAAAGAGAAAATGTTGTATCCCATTTCCTTGAACATTCATGAAATTTCAATAAAATAATGACAAGATTGTTAAATGCATAAAGAAATAGAGTATGAAGGCAGAAGATAGAATATTATGTTGTCAACCATGATTTGGAAGCTGGGGGTGGTGGGGGATGAAAGAAAGAAAGAAAAACTGTTGTATCCCATTTCCTTGAATATTCATGGAAATTTCAATAAAATAATAAAAAGATTGTTCATCTGCATAAAGAAAAAGTGTAAGAATGCAGAAGATAAAATATTAATGTTGTCAACCATGATTTGGAAGCTGGGGGAGGTGGGGGATAAAAGAAAGAAAGAAAAACTGTTGTATCCCATTTCCTTGAACATTCATGGAAATTTCAATAAAATAATAAAAAGATTGTTCATATGCATAAAGAAAAATTGTAAGAATGCAGAAGATAGACTATTAGTGTTGTGAACCATGATTTGGAAGCTTGGGGGGTGGGGGATAAAAGAAAGAAAGAAAAACTCTTGTGTCACATTTCTATGAACATTCATTGAAATTTCAATAAAATAATAAAGAGATTCTTAATCTGCATAGAGAAAAAGAGTAAGAATGCAGAAGATAGAATATTAATGTTGTCAACCATGATTTTGAAGCTGACGGGGGTGGGGGATAAAAGAAAGAAAGAAACACTGTTGTATCCCATTTCCTTGAACATTCATGGAAAGTTCAATAAGATAATAAAAAGATTGGTAATCTGCATAAAGAAAAAGAGTAAGAATGCAGGAGATAGAATGTTAATGTTGTCAACCATGATTTGGAAGCCTGTGGGGGTGGGGGATAAAAGAAAGAAAGAAAAACATTTTTATCCCATTTCCTTGAACATTCATGGAAATTTCAATACAATAATAAAAAGATTGGTAATCTGCATAAAGAAAAAGAGTAAGAATGCAGAAGATAGAATATTAATGTTGTCAACCATGATTTGGAAGCTTGGAGCGTGGGGGATAAAAGAAAGAAAGAGAAATTGTTGTATCCCATTTCCTTGAACATTCATGGAAAGTTCAATAAAATAATAAAAAGATTGGTAATCTGCATAAAGAAAAAGAGTAAGAATGCAGAAGATAGAATATTAATGTTGTCAACCATGATTTGGAAGCTTGGAGCGTGGGGGATAAAAGAAAGAAAGAGAAATTGTTGTATCCCATTTCCTTGAACATTCATGAAATTTCAATAAAATAATGACAAGATTGTGAATCTGCATAAAGAAAAAGAGTATGAAGGCAGAAGATAGAATATTATGTTGTCAACCATGATTTGGAAGCTGGGGTCGCTGGAGGATAAAAGAAAGAAAGAAAAACTGCTGTATCCCATTTACTGGAACATTCATGGAAATTTCAATTAAAAAATAAAAAGATTGTGAATCTGCATAAAGAAAAAGAGTAAGAATGCAGAAGATAGAATATTAATGTTGTCAACCATGATTTGTAAACTGGGGGGCAGTGGGGGATAAAAGAAAGAAAGAAAAACAGTTGTATACCATTTCCTTGAACATTCATGGAATTTCAATAAAATAATGACAAGATTGTGAATCTGCATAAAGAAAAAGACTATGAAGGCAGAAGATAGATTATTATGTTGTCAACCATGATTTGGAAGCTGGGGGGGGTGGAGAATGAAAGAAAGAAAGAAAAACTGTTGTATCCCATTTCCTTGAACATTCATGGAAATTTCAATAAAATAATAAATAGATTGTTACTTACATAAAGAAAAAGTGTAAGAATGAAGAAGATTGAATATTAATATTGTCAACCATGATTTGGAAGGTTGGGGGTGGTGGGGGATAAAAGAAAGAAAGAAAAAATGTTGTATCCCATTTCCTTGGACATTCATGGAAATTTCAATAAAATAATAAATAGATTGTTATTTACATAAAGAAAAAGTGTAAGAATACAGAAGATTGAATATTAATGTTGTCAACCATGATTTGGAAGGTGGGGGGTGGTGGGGGATAAAAGAAGGAAAGAAAAACTGTTGTATACCATTTCCTTGAACATTCATGGAAATTTCAATAAAATAATAAAAAGATTGGTAATCTGCATGAAGAAAAAGAGTAAGAATGCAGAAGATAGAATATTAATGTTGTCAACCATGATTTGGAAGCTTGGGGAGTGGGGGATAAAAGAAAGAAAGAGAAAATGTTGTATCCCATTTCCTTGAACATTCATGAAATTTCAATAAAATAATGACAAGATTGTTAAATGCATAAAGAAAAAGAGTATGAAGGCAGAAGATAGAATATTATGTTGTCAACCATGATTTGGTAGCTGGGGGGGGATGAAAGAAAGAAAGAAAAACTGTTGTATCCCATTTCCTTGAATATTCATGGAAATTTCAATAAAATAATAAAAAGATTGTTCATCTGCATGAAGAAAAAGTGTAAGAATGCAGAAGATAGACTATTAGTGTTGTGAACCATGATTTGGAAGCTTGGGGGGTGGGGGATAAAAGAAAGAAAGAAAAACTCTTGTGTCACATTTCTATGAACATTCATTGAAATTTCAATAAAATAATAAAGAGATTCTTAATCTGCATAGAGAAAAAGAGTAAGAATGCAGAAGATAGAATATTAATGTTGTCAACCATGATTTTGAAGCTGAAGGGGGTGGGGGATAAAAGAAAGAAAGAAACACTGTTGTATCCCATTTCCTTGAACATTCATGGAAAGTTCAATAAGATAATAAAAAGATTGGTAATCTGCATAAAGAAAAAGAGTAAGAATGCAGGAGATAGAATGTTAATGTTGTCAACCATGATTTGGAAGCTGGTGGGGGTGGGGGATAAAAGAAAGAAAGAAAAACTTTTTTATCCCATTTCCTTGAACATTCATGGAAATTTCAATACAATAATAAAAAGATTGTTAATCTGCATAAACAAAAAGGGTAAGAATGCAGAAGATAGAATATTAATGTTGTCAACCATGATTTGTAAACTGGGGGGGAGTGGGGGATAAAAGAAAGAAAGAGAAACTGTTGTATACCATTTCCTTGTACATTCATGGAAAGTTCAATAAAATAATAAAAAGATTGGTAATCTGCATAAAGAAAAAGAGTAAGAATGCAGAAGATAGAATATTAATGTTGTCAACCATGATTTGGAAGCTTGGAGCGTGGGGGATAAAAGAAAGAAAGAGAAATTGTTGTATCCCATTTCCTTGAACATTCATGAAATTTCAATAAAATAATGACAAGATTGTGAATCTGCATAAAGAAAAAGAGTATGAAGGCAGAAGATAGAATATTATGTTTTCAACCATGATTTGGAAGCTGGGGGGGTGGGGGATGAAAGAAAGAAAGAAAAACTGTTGTATCCCATTTCCTTGAACATTCATGGAAATTTGAATAAAATAATAAATAGATTGTTATTTACATAAAGAAAAAGTGTAAGAATGCCGAAGATAGAATATTAATGTTGTCAACCATGATTTGGAATGTGGGGGGTGGTGGGGGATAAAAGAAAGAAAGAAAAACTGTTGTATACCATTTCCTTGCACATTCATGGAAATTTCAATAAAATAATAAAAAGATTGGTAATCTGCATAAAGAAAAAGTGTAAGAATGCCGAAGATTGAATATTAATGTTGTCAACCACGATTTGGAAGCTGGGGGCGTGGGGGATAAAAGAAAGAAAGAAAAAATGTTGAATCCCATTTCCTTGGACATTCATGGAAATTTCAATAAAATAATAAATATATTGTTATTTACATAAAGAAAAAGTGTAAGAATACAGAAGATTGAATATTAATGTTGTCAACCACGATTTGGAAGGTGGGGGGTGGTGGGGGATAAAAGAAAGAAAGAAAAACTGTTGTATACCATTTCCTTGAACATTCATGGAAATTTCAATAAAATAATAAAAAGATTGGTAATCTGCATAAAGAAAAAGAGTAAGAATGCAGAAGATAGAATATTAATGTTGTCAACCATGATTTGGAAGCTTGGGGAGTGGGGGATAAAAGAAAGAAAGAGAAAATGTTGTATCCCATTTCCTTGAACATTCATGAAATTTCAATAAAATAATGACAAGATTGTTAAATGCATAAAGAAAAAGAGTATGAAGGCAGAAGATAGAATATTATGTTGTCAACCATGATTTGGAAGCTGGGGGTGGGTGGGGGATGAAAGAAAGAAAGAAAAACTGTTGTATCCCATTTCCTTGAACATTCATGGAAATTTCAATAAAATAATAAAAAGATTGTTCATCTGCATAAAGAAAAAGTGTAAGAATGCCGAAGATTGAATATTAATGTTGTCAACCATGATTTGGAAGGTGGGGGGAGGTGGGGGATAAAAGAAAGAAAGAAAAACTGTTGTATCCCATTTCCTTGAACATTCATGGAAATTTCAATAAAATAATAAAAAGATTGTTCATATGCATAAAGAAAAAGTGTAAGAATGCAGAAGATAGACTATTAGTGTTGTGAACCATGATTTGGAAGCTTGGGGGGTGGGGGATAAAAGAAAGAAAGAAAAACTCTTGTGTCACATTTCTATGAACATTCATTGAAATTTCAATAAAATAATAAAGAGATTCTTAATCTGCATAGAGAAAAAGAGTAAGAATGCAGAAGTTAGAATATTAGTGTTGTCAACCATGATTTTGACGCTGGGGTGGTGGGTGATAAAAGAAAGAAAGAAAAACTGTTGCGTCCCATTTCCTTGAACATTCATGGAAATTTCAATAAAATAATAAAAAGATTGCTAATCTGCATAAAGAAAAAGAGTAAGAATGCAGAAGATGGAATATTAATGTTGTCAACCATGATTTGGAAGCCGGGGGGGGGGCGATAAAAGAAAGAAAGATAAACTGTTGTATCCCGTTTCCTTGAACACTCATGGAAATTTCAATAAAATAATAAAAAGATTGTTAATCTGCATAGAGAAAAAGTGTAAGAATGCAGAAGATGGAATATTAATGTTGTCAACCATGATTTGGAAGCTGTGGGGGTAGGGGGATGAAAGAAAGAAAGAAAAACTGTTGTATCATTTCCTTGAACATTGATGGAAATTTCAATAAAATAATTAAAAGATTGTTAATCTGCATAAAGAAAAAGTGTAAGAATGCAGAACATTGAATATTAATATTGTCAACCACGATTTGGAAGCTGGGTGCGTGGGTGTTGAAAGAAAGAAAGAAATAATGTTGTATCACATTTCCTTGAACATTCATGGAAATTTCAATAAAATATTAAAAAGATTGTTAGTCTGCATAAAGAAAAAGTGTAAGAATGCAGAAGATAGAATATTAATGTTGTCAACCATGATTTGGAAGCTGGGGGATAAAAGAAAGTAAGAAAAACTGTTGTATCCCATTTCCTTGACCATTCATGGAAATTTCAATAAAATAATAAAAAGATAGATAATCTGCATAAAGAAAAAGAGTAAGAATGCAGAAGATAGAATATTAATGTTGTCAACCATGATTTAGAAGCTGCGGGCCAGTGGGGGATAAAAGAAAGAAAGAAAAACCGTTGTATCCAATTTCCTTGAACATTCATGGAAATTTTAATAAAATAATAAAAAGATTGTTAATCTGCATAAAGGAAAAGTGTAAGAATGCAGAAGATTGAATATTAATGTTGCCAACCATGATTTGGAAGGTGGGAGGTGGTGGGGGATAAAAGAAAGAAAGAAAAACTGTTGTATTCCATTTCCTTGAACATTCATGGAAATTTCATTAAAATAATAAAAAGATTGTTCATCTGCATAAAGAAAAAGTGTAAGAATGCCGAAGATTGAATATTAATGTTGTCAACCATGATTTGTAAACTTGGGGGGAGTGGGGGATAAAAGAAAGAAAGAAATACAGTTGTATACCATTTCCTTGAACATTCATGGAAAGTTCAATAAAATAATAAAAAGAATGGTAATCTGCATAAAGAAAAAGAATAAGAATGCAGAAGATAGAATATTAATGTTGTCAACCATGATTTGGAAGCTTGGAGCGTGGGGGATAAAAGAAAGAAAAAGAAATTGTTGTATCCCATTTCCTTGAACATTCATGGAATTTCAATAAAATTATGACAAGATTGTGAATCTGCATAAAGAAAAAGAGTATGAAGGCAGAAGATAGAATATTATGTTGTCAACCATGATTTGGAAGCTGGGGGGGGTGGGGGATGAAAGAAAGAAAGAAAAACTGTTGTATCCCATTTCCTTGAACATTCATGGAAATTTCAATAAAATAATAAATAGATTGTTATTTACATAAAGAAAAAGTGTAAGAATGCCTAAGATTGAATATTAATGTTGTCAACCATGATTTGGAAGGTGGGGGGTGGTAGGGGATAAAAGAAAGAAAGAAAAAATGTTGTATACCATTTCCTTGAACATTCATGGAAATTTCAATAAAATAATAAAAGATTGTTAATCTGCATAAAGAAAAAGAGTAAGAATGCAGGAGATAGAATGTTCATGTTGTCAACCATGATTTGGAAGCTGGCGGGGGTGGGGGATAAAAGAAAGAAAGAAAAACTGTTGTGTCCCATTTCCTTGAACATTCATGGAAATTTCAATACAATAATAAAAAGATTGTTAATCTGCATAAAGAAAAAGAGTAAGAATGCAGAAGATAGAATATTAATGTTGTCAACCATGATTTGGAAGCTTGGAGCGTGGGGGATAAAAGAAAGAAAGAGAAATTGTTGTATCCCATTTCCTTGAACATTCATGAAATTTCAATAAAATAATGACAAGATTGTGAATCTGCATAAAGAAAAAGAGTATGAAGGCAGAAGATAGAATATTATGTTGTCAACCATGATTTGGAAGCTGGGGTCGCTGGAGGATAAAAGAAAGAAAGAAAAACTGCTGTATCCCATTTACTGGAACATTCATGGAAATTTCAATTAAAAAATAAAAAGATTGTGAATCTGCATAAAGAAAAAGAGTAAGAATGCAGAAGATAGAATATTAATGTTGTCAACCATGATTTGTAAACTGGGGGGCAGTGGGGGATAAAAGAAAGAAAGAAAAACAGTTGTATACCATTTCCTTGAACATTCATGGAATTTCAATAAAATAATGACAAGATTGTGAATCTGCATAAAGAAAAAGACTATGAAGGCAGAAGATAGATTATTATGTTGTCAACCATGATTTGGAAGCTGGGGGGGGTGGAGAATGAAAGAAAGAAAGAAAAACTGTTGTATCCCATTTCCTTGAACATTCATGGAAATTTCAATAAAATAATAAATAGATTGTTACTTACATAAAGAAAAAGTGTAAGAATGAAGAAGATTGAATATTAATATTGTCAACCATGATTTGGAAGGTTGGGGGTGGTGGGGGATAAAAGAAAGAAAGAAAAAATGTTGTATCCCATTTCCTTGGACATTCATGGAAATTTCAATAAAATAATAAATAGATTGTTATTTACATAAAGAAAAAGTGTAAGAATACAGAAGATTGAATATTAATGTTGTCAACCATGATTTGGAAGGTGGGGGGTGGTGGGGGATAAAAGAAGGAAAGAAAAACTGTTGTATACCATTTCCTTGAACATTCATGGAAATTTCAATAAAATAATAAAAAGATTGGTAATCTGCATGAAGAAAAAGAGTAAGAATGCAGAAGATAGAATATTAATGTTGTCAACCATGATTTGGAAGCTTGGGGAGTGGGGGATAAAAGAAAGAAAGAGAAAATGTTGTATCCCATTTCCTTGAACATTCATGAAATTTCAATAAAATAATGACAAGATTGTTAAATGCATAAAGAAAAAGAGTATGAAGGCAGAAGATAGAATATTATGTTGTCAACCATGATTTGGTAGCTGGGGGGGGATGAAAGAAAGAAAGAAAAACTGTTGTATCCCATTTCCTTGAATATTCATGGAAATTTCAATAAAATAATAAAAAGATTGTTCATCTGCATGAAGAAAAAGTGTAAGAATGCAGAAGATAGACTATTAGTGTTGTGAACCATGATTTGGAAGCTTGGGGGGTGGGGGATAAAAGAAAGAAAGAAAAACTCTTGTGTCACATTTCTATGAACATTCATTGAAATTTCAATAAAATAATAAAGAGATTCTTAATCTGCATAGAGAAAAAGAGTAAGAATGCAGAAGATAGAATATTAATGTTGTCAACCATGATTTTGAAGCTGAAGGGGGTGGGGGATAAAAGAAAGAAAGAAACACTGTTGTATCCCATTTCCTTGAACATTCATGGAAAGTTCAATAAGATAATAAAAAGATTGGTAATCTGCATAAAGAAAAAGAGTAAGAATGCAGGAGATAGAATGTTAATGTTGTCAACCATGATTTGGAAGCTGGTGGGGGTGGGGGATAAAAGAAAGAAAGAAAAACTTTTTTATCCCATTTCCTTGAACATTCATGGAAATTTCAATACAATAATAAAAAGATTGTTAATCTGCATAAACAAAAAGGGTAAGAATGCAGAAGATAGAATATTAATGTTGTCAACCATGATTTGTAAACTGGGGGGGAGTGGGGGATAAAAGAAAGAAAGAGAAACTGTTGTATACCATTTCCTTGTACATTCATGGAAAGTTCAATAAAATAATAAAAAGATTGGTAATCTGCATAAAGAAAAAGAGTAAGAATGCAGAAGATAGAATATTAATGTTGTCAACCATGATTTGGAAGCTTGGAGCGTGGGGTATAAAAGAAAGAAAGAGAAATTGTTGTATCCCATTTCCTTGAACATTCATGAAATTTCAATAAAATAATGACAAGATTGTGAATCTGCATAAAGAAAAAGAGTATGAAGGCAGAAGATAGAATATTATGTTTTCAACCATGATTTGGAAGCTGGGGGGGTGGGGGATGAAAGAAAGAAAGAAAAACTGTTGTATCCCATTTCCTTGAACATTCATGGAAATTTGAATAAAATAATAAATAGATTGTTATTTACATAAAGAAAAAGTGTAAGAATGCCGAAGATAGAATATTAATGTTGTCAACCATGATTTGGAATGTGGGGGGTGGTGGGGGATAAAAGAAAGAAAGAAAAACTGTTGTATACCATTTCCTTGCACATTCATGGAAATTTCAATAAAATAATAAAAAGATTGGTAATCTGCATAAAGAAAAAGTGTAAGAATGCCGAAGATTGAATATTAATGTTGTCAACCACGATTTGGAAGCTGGGGGCGTGGGGGATAAAAGAAAGAAAGAAAAAATGTTGAATCCCATTTCCTTGGACATTCATGGAAATTTCAATAAAATAATAAATATATTGTTATTTACATAAAGAAAAAGTGTAAGAATACAGAAGATTGAGTATTAATGTTGTCAACCACGATTTGGAAGGTGGGGGGTGGTGGGGGATAAAAGAAAGAAAGAAAAACTGTTGTATACCATTTCCTTGAACATTCATGGAAATTTCAATAAAATAATAAAAAGATTGGTAATCTGCATAAAGAAAAAGAGTAAGAATGCAGAAGATAGAATATTAATGTTGTCAACCATGATTTGGAAGCTTGGGGAGTGGGGGATAAAAGAAAGAAAGAGAAAATGTTGTATCCCATTTCCTTGAACATTCATGAAATTTCAATAAAATAATGACAAGATTGTTAAATGCATAAAGAAAAAGAGTATGAAGGCAGAAGATAGAATATTATGTTGTCAACCATGATTTGGAAGCTGGGGGTGGGTGGGGGATGAAAGAAAGAAAGAAAAACTGTTGTATCCCATTTCCTTGAACATTCATGGAAATTTCAATAAAATAATAAAAAGATTGTTCATCTGCATAAAGAAAAAGTGTAAGAATGCAGAAGATAGAATATTAATGTTGTCAACCATGATTTGGAAGCTGGGGGAGGTGGGGGATAAAAGAAAGAAAGAAAAACTGTTGTATCCCATTTCCTTGAACATTCATGGAAATTTCAATAAAATAATAAAAAGATTGTTCATATGCATAAAGAAAAAGTGTAAGAATGCAGAAGATAGACTATTAGTGTTGTGAACCATGATTTGGAAGCTTGGGGGGTGGGGGATAAAAGAAAGAAAGAAAAACTCTTGTGTCACATTTCTATGAACATTCATTGAAATTTCAATAAAATAATAAAGAGATTCTTAATCTGCATAGAGAAAAAGAGTAAGAATGCAGAAGTTAGAATATTAGTGTTGTCAACCATGATTTTGACGCTGGGGTGGTGGGTGATAAAAGAAAGAAAGAAAAACTGTTGCGTCCCATTTCCTTGAACATTCATGGAAATTTCAATAAAATAATAAAAAGATTGCTAATCTGCATAAAGAAAAAGAGTAAGAATGCAGAAGATGGAATATTAATGTTGTCAACCATGATTTGGAAGCCGGGGGGGGGGGCGATAAAAGAAAGAAAGATAAACTGTTGTATCCCGTTTCCTTGAACACTCATGGAAATTTCAATAAAATAATAAAAAGATTGTTAATCTGCATAGAGAAAAAGTGTAAGAATGCAGAAGATGGAATATTAATGTTGTCAACCATGATTTGGAAGCTGTGGGGGTAGGGGGATGAAAGAAAGAAAGAAAAACTGTTGTATCATTTCCTTGAACATTGATGGAAATTTCAATAAAATAATTAAAAGATTGTTAATCTGCATAAAGAAAAAGTGTAAGAATGCAGAACATTGAATATTAATATTGTCAACCACGATTTGGAAGCTGGGTGCGTGGGTGTTGAAAGAAAGAAAGAAATAATGTTGTATCACATTTCCTTGAACATTCATGGAAATTTCAATAAAATATTAAAAAGATTGTTAGTCTGCATAAAGAAAAAGTGTAAGAATGCAGAAGATAGAATATTAATGTTGTCAACCATGATTTGGAAGCTGGGGGATAAAAGAAAGTAAGAAAAACTGTTGTATCCCATTTCCTTGACCATTCATGGAAATTTCAATAAAATAAT
Source organism: Cynocephalus volans (assembly GCF_027409185.1). NCBI lineage: Eukaryota > Metazoa > Chordata > Mammalia > Dermoptera > Cynocephalidae > Cynocephalus > Cynocephalus volans. The sequence goes on from NC_084463.1 coordinate 56,812,341, forward strand.
AAAAAGATAGATAATCTGCATAAAGAAAAAGAGTAAGAATGCAGAAGATAGAATATTAATGTTGTCAACCATGATTTAGAAGCTGCGGGCCAGTGGGGGATAAAAGAAAGAAAGAAAAACCGTTGTATCCAATTTCCTTGAACATTCATGGAAATTTTAATAAAATAATAAAAAGATTGTTAATCTGCATAAAGGAAAAGTGTAAGAATGCAGAAGATTGAATATTAATGTTGCCAACCATGATTTGGAAGGTGGGAGGTGGTGGGGGATAAAAGAAAGAAAGAAAAACTGTTGTATTCCATTTCCTTGAACATTCATGGAAATTTCATTAAAATAATAAAAAGATTGTTCATCTGCATAAAGAAAAAGTGTAAGAATGCCGAAGTTTGAATATTAATGTTGTCAACCATGATTTGTAAACTTGGGGGGAGTGGGGGATAAAAGAAAGAAAGAAATACAGTTGTATACCATTTCCTTGAACATTCATGGAAAGTTCAATAAAATAATAAAAAGAATGGTAATCTGCATAAAGAAAAAGAATAAGAATGCAGAAGATAGAATATTAATGTTGTCAACCATGATTTGGAAGCTTGGAGCGTGGGGGATAAAAGAAAGAAAAAGAAATTGTTGTATCCCATTTCCTTGAACATTCATGGAATTTCAATAAAATTATGACAAGATTGTGAATCTGCATAAAGAAAAAGAGTATGAAGGCAGAAGATAGAATATTATGTTGTCAACCATGATTTGGAAGCTGGGGGGGGTGGGGGATGAAAGAAAGAAAGAAAAACTGTTGTATCCCATTTCCTTGAACATTCATGGAAATTTCAATAAAATAATAAATAGATTGTTATTTACATAAAGAAAAAGTGTAAGAATGCCTAAGATTGAATATTAATGTTGTCAACCATGATTTGGAAGGTGGGGGGTGGTAGGGGATAAAAGAAAGAAAGAAAAAATGTTGTATACCATTTCCTTGAACATTCATGGAAATTTCAATAAAATAATAAAAGATTGTTAATCTGCATAAAGAAAAAGAGTAAGAATGCAGGAGATAGAATGTTCATGTTGTCAACCATGATTTGGAAGCTGGCGGGGGTGGGGGATAAAAGAAAGAAAGAAAAACTGTTGTGTCCCATTTCCTTGAACATTCATGGAAATTTCAATACAATAATAAAAAGATTGTTAATCTGCATAAAGAAAAAGAGTAAGAATGCAGAAGATAGAATATTAATGTTGTCAACCATGTTTTGGAAGCTGGGGGGTTGTGGGGGATAAAAAAAAGAAAGAAAAACTGTTGTATCCCATTTCCTTGAACATTCATGGAAATTTCAATAAAATAAGAAAAAGATTGTTAATCTGCACAAAGTAAAAGTGTAAGAATGCAGAAGATTAAATATTTATGTTGTCAACCATGATTTGGAAGATGGCGGGGGTGCTGGATAAAAGAAAGAAAGAAAAACTGTTGTATACCATTTCCTTGAACATTCATGGAAATTTCAATAAAATAATGAAAAGATTGTTAATCTGCATAAAGAAAGAGTGTAAGAATGCAGAAGATAGAATATTAATGTTGTCAACCATGAATTAGAAGCTGCGGGCAAGTGGGGGATAAAAGAAAGAAAGAAAAACCGTTGTATCCAATTTCCTTGAACATTCATGGAAATTTTAATAAAATAATAAAAAGATTGTTAATCTGCATAAAGTAAAAGTGTAAGAATGCAGAAGATTGAATATTAATATTGTCAACCACGATTTGGAAGCTGGGGGCGTGGGGGATAAAAGAAAGAAAGAAAAAATGTTGTATCCCATTTCCTTGGACATTCATGGAAATTTCAATAAAATAATAAATAGATTGTTATTTACATAAAGAAAAAGTGTAAGATTACAGAAGATTGAATATTAATGTTGTCAACCATGATTTGGAAGGTGGGGGGTGGTGGGGGATAAAAGAAAGAAAGAAAAACTGTCGTATCCCATTTCCTTGAACATTCATGGAAATTTCAATTAAATAACAGAAAGATTGTTAACCTGCGTAAAGAAAGAGTTAGAATGCAGAAGATAGATTATTAATGTTGTCAACCATGATTTGGAAGGTGGGGGGTGGTGGGGGATAAAAGAAAGAAAGAAAAACTGTTGTATACCATTTCCTTGAACATTCATGGAAATTTCAATAAAATAATAAAAAGATTGGTAATCTGCATAAAGAAAAAGACTAAGAATTCAGAAGATAGAATATTAATGTTGTCAACCATGATTTGGAAGCTTGGGGAGCGGGGGATAAAAGAAAGAAAGAGAAAATGTTGTATCCCATTTCCTTGAACATTCATGAAATTTCAATAAAATAATGACAAGATTGTTAAATGCATAAAGAAAAAGAGTATGAAGGCAGAAGATAGAATATTATGTTGTCAACCATGATTTGGAAGCTGGGGGCGGTGGGGGATGAAAGAAAGAAAGAAAAACTGTTGTATCCCATTTCCTTGAACATTCATTCAAATTTCAATAAAATAATAAATAGATTGTTAATCTGCATAAAGAAAAAGTGTAAGAATGCAGAAGATAGAATATTAATCTTGTCAAGCATGATTTGGAAGCTTGGGGGGTGGGGGATAAAAGAAAGAAAGAGAAATTGTTGTATCCCAATTCCTTGAACATTCATAAAATTTCAATAAAATAATAAGAAGTTAGTTAATCTGCATAAACAAAAAGAGTAAGAATGTAGAAGATAGAATATTAATGTTTTCAACCATGATTTGGAAGCTGGGGGGTTGGGGGAAGATAGAAAGAAAGAAAAAGTGTCGTATCCCATTTCCTTGAACATTCATGGAAATTTCAATTAAATAACAGAAAGATTGTTAACCTGCGTAAAGAAAGAGTTAGAATGCAGAAGATAGAATATTAATGTTGGCAACCATGATTTGGAAGCTGGGGGGTATGGGGGATAAAAGAAAGAAAGAAAAACTGTTGTATCCCATTTCCTTGAACTTTCATGGAAATTTCAATAAAATAATAAATAGATTATTAATCTGCATAAAGAAAAAGTGTAAGAATGCAGAAGATAGAATATTAGTCTTGTCAACCATGATTTGGAAGCTTGGGGGGTGGGGGATAAAGGAAAGAAAGAGAAATTGTTGTATCCCAATTCCTTGAACATTCATGAAATTTCAAAAAAAAATGACAAGATTGTTAATCTGCATAAAGAAAAAGAATATGAAGGCAGAAGATAGAATATTATGTTGTCAAACATGATTTGGAAGATGGGGGTGGGTGGGGGATGAAAGAAAGAAAGAAAAACTGTTGTATCCTATTTCTTTGAACATTCATGGAAATTTCAATAAAATAATAAAAAGATTGTTAATCTGCATAAAGACAAAGATTTAGAATGCAGAAGATTCAATGTTAATGTTGTCAACAACGATTGGGAATCTGGGGGGTTGTGCGGGATAAAAGAAAGAAAGAAAAACTGTTGTATCCCATTTCCTTGAACATTCATGGAAATTTCAATAAAATAATAAAAAGATTGTTAATCTGCATAGAGAAAAAGAGTAAGAATGCAGAAGATAGAATATTAATGTGGTCAACCATGATTGGGAAGCTGGGGGGTGTTGGGGGATAAAAGAAAGAAAGAAAAACTGTTGTATCCCATTTCCTTGAACTTTCATGGAAAATTCAATAAAATAATAAAAGATTGTTAATCTGCATAAAGAAAAAGAGTAAGAATGCAGAAGATGGAATATTAATGTTGTCAACCATGATTTGGAAGCTGGGGGGGTAGGGGGATGAAAGAAAGAAAGAAAAACTGTTGTATCCCATTTCCTTGAACATTCATGGCAATTTCAATAAAATAATAAAAAATTGTTAATCTGCATAAAGAAAAAGTGTAAGAATGCAGAACATTGAATATTAATATTGTCAACCACGATTTGGAAGCTGGGGGCGTGGGGGATGAAAAAAAGAAATAATGTTGTATCACATTTCCTTGAACATTCATGGAAATTTCAATAAAATAATAAAAAGATTGTTAGTCTGCATAAAGAAAAAGTGTAAGAATGCAGAAGATAGAATATTAATGTTGTCAACCATGATTTGGAAGCTGGGGGGTGTGGGGGATAAAAGAATGTAAGAAAAACTGTTGTATCCCATTTCCTTGAACATTCATGGAAATTTCAATAAAATAATAAAAAGATAGTTAATCTGCATAAAGAAAAAGAGTAAGAATGCAGAAGATAAAATATTAATGTTGTCAACCATGAATTAGAAGCTGCGGGCAAGTGGGGGATAAAAGAAAGAAAGAGAAACTGTTGTATCCAATTTCCTTGAACATTCATGGAAATTTTAATAAAATAATAAAAAGATTGTTAATCTGCATAAAGTAAAAGTGTAAGAATGCAGAAGATTGAATATTACTGTTGCCAACCATGATTTGGAAGGTGGGAGGTGGTGGGGGATAAAAGAAAGAAAGAAAAACTGTTGTATTCCATTTCCTTGAACATTCATGGAAATTTCATTAAAATAATAAAAAGATTGTTCATCTGCATAAAGAAAAAGTGTAAGAATGCCGAAGATTGAATATTAATGTTGTCAACCACGATTTGGAAGCTGGGGGCGTGGGGGATAAAAGAAAGAAAGAAAAAATGTTGTATCCCGTTTCCTTGGACATTCATGGAAATTTCAATAAAATAATAAATAGATTGTTATTTACATAAAGAAAAAGTGTAAGATTACAGAAGATTGAATATTAATGTTGTCAACCATGATTTGGAAGGTGGGGGTGGTGGGGGATAAAAGAAAGAAAGAAAAACTGTTGTATACCATTTCCTTGAACATTCATGGAAATTTAAATAAAATAATAAAACGATTGGTAATCTGCATAAAGAAAAAGAGTAAGAATGTAGAAGATAGAATATTAATGTTGTCAACCATGATTTGGAAGCTTGGGGAGTGGGGGATAAAAGAAAGAAAGAGAAAATGTTGTATCCCATTTCCTTGAACATTCATGGAAATTTCAATAAAATAATGACAAGATTGTTAAATGCATAAAGAAAACGAGTATGATGGCAGAAGATACAATATTATGTTGTCAACCATGATTTGGAAGCTGGGGGGATGGGGGATGAAAGAAAGAAAGAAAAACTGTTGTATCCCATTTCCTTGAACATTCATGGAAATTTCAAAAAAATATTAAAAGATTGTTAATCTGCATAAAGAAAAAGAGTAAGAATGCAGGAGATAGAATGTTCATGTTGTCAACCATGATTTGGAAGCTGGCGGGGGTGGGGGATAAAAGAAAGAAAGAAAAACTGTTGTATCCCATTTCCATGAACATTCATGGAAAGTTCAATAAAATAATAAAAAGATTGGTAATCTGCATAAAGAAAAAGAGTAAGAATGCAGAAGATAGAATATTAATGTTGTTAACCATGATTTGGAAGCATGGGGAGTGGGGGATACAAGAAAGAAAGAGAAAATGTTTTATCCCATTTCCTTGAACATTCATGAAATTTCAATAAAATAATGACAAGATTGTTAAATGCATAAAGAAAAAGAGTATGAAGGCAGAAGATAGAATATTATGTTGTCAACCATGATTTGGAAGCTGGGGGGGGTGGGGGATGAAAGAAAGAAAGAAAAACTGCTGTATCCCATTTCCTTGAACATTCATGGAAATTTCAATAAAATAATAAAAAGATTGTTAATCTGCATAAAGAAAAAGAGTAAGAATGCAGAAGATAGTATATTAATGTTGGCAACCATGATTTAGAAGCTGGGGGCGCTGGAGGATAAAAGAAAGAAAGAAAAACTGTTGTATCCCATTTACTGGAACATTCATGGAATTTTCAATAAAATAAGAAAAAGATTGTTAATCTGCATAAAGTAAAAGTGTAAGAATGCAGAAGATTGAATATTAATGTTGCCAACCATGATTTGGAAGATGGCGGAGGTGCTGGATAAAAGAAAGAAAGAAAAACTGTTGTATACCATTTCCTTGAACATTCATGGAAAGTTCAATAAAATAATAAAAAGAATGGTAATCTGCATAAAGAAAAAGACTAAGAATGCAGGAGATAGAATATTAATGTTGTCAACCATGATTCTGAAGCTGACGGGGGTGGGGGATAAAAGAAAGAAAGAAACACTGTTGTATCCCATTTCCTTGAACATTCATGGAAAGTTCAATAAGATAATAAAAAGATTGGTAATCTGCATAAAGAAAAAGAGTAAGAATGCAGGAGATAGAATGTTAATGTTGTCAACCATGATTTGGAAGCCTGTGGGGGTGGGGGATAAAAGAAAGAAAGAAAAACTTTTTTATCCCATTTCCTTGAACATTCATGGAAATTTCAATGCAATAATAAAAAGATTGTTAATCTGCATAAACAAAAAGGGTAAGAATGCAGAAGATAGAATATTAATGTTGTCAACCATGATTTGTAAACTGGGGGGGAGTGGGGGATAAAAGAAAGAAAGAGAAACTGTTGTATACCATTTCCTTGAACATTCATGGAAAGTTCAATAAAATAATAAAAAGATTGGTAATCTGCATAAAGAAAAAGAGTAAGAATGCAGAAGATAGTATATTAATGTTGTCAACCATGATTTGGAAGCTTGGAGCGTGGGGGATAAAAGAAAGAAAGAGAAATTGTTGTATCCCATTTCCTTGAACATTCATGAAATTTCAATAAAATAATGACAAGATTGTGAATCTGCATAAAGAAAAAGAGTATGAAGGCAGAAGATAGAATATTATGTTGTCAACCATGATTTGGAAGCTGGGGGGGGTGGGGGATGAAAGAAAGAAAGAAAAACTGTTGTATCCCATTTCCTTGAACATTCATGGAAATTTCAATAAAATAATAAATAGATTGTTACTTACATAAAGAAAAAGTGTAAGAATGAAGAAGATTGAATATTAATATTGTCAACCATGATTTGGAAGGTGGGGGGTGGTGGGGGATAAAAGAAAGAAAGAAAAACTGTTGTATACCATTTCCTTGCACATTCATGGAAATTTCAATAAAATAATAAAAAGATTGGTAATCTGCATAAAGAAAAAGTGTAAGAATGCCGAAGATTGAATATTAATGTTGTCAACCACGATTTGGAAGCTGGGGACGTGGGGGATAAAAGAAAGAAAGAAAAAATGTTGTATCCCATTTCCTTGGACATTCATGGAAATTTCAATAAAATAATAAATAGATTGTTATTTACATAAAGAAAAAGTGTAAGAATACAGAAGATTGAATATTAATGTTGTCAACCATGATTTGGAAGGTGGGGGGTGGTGGGGGATAAAAGAAGGAAAGAAAAACTGTTGTATACCATTTCCTTGAACATTCATGGAAATTTCAATAAAATAATAAAAAGATTGGTAATCTGCATAAAGAAAAAGAGTAAGAATGCAGAAGATAGAATATTAATGTTGTCAACCATGATTTGGAAGCTTGGGGAGTGGGGGATCAAAGAAAGAAAGAGAAAATGTTGTATCCCATTTCCTTGAACATTCATGAAATTTCAATAAAATAATGACAAGATTGTTAAATGCATAAAGAAAAAGAGTATGAAGGCAGAAGATAGAATATTATGTTGTCAACCATGATTTGGTAGCTGGGGGGGGGGATGAAAGAAAGAAAGAAAAACTGTTGTATACCATTTCCTTGAATATTCATGGAAATTTCAATAAAATAATAAAAAGATTGTTCATCTGCATAAAGAAAAAGTGTAAGAATGCAGAAGATAGACTATTAGTGTTGTGAACCATGATTTGGAAGCTTGGTGGGTGGGGGATAAAAGAAAGAAAGAAAAACTCTTGTGTCACATTTCTATGAACATTCATTGAAATTTCAATAAAATAATAAAGAGATTCTTAATCTGCATAGAGAAAAAGAGTAAGAATGCAGAAGATAGAATATTAATGTTGTCAACCATGATTTTGAAGCTGAAGGGGGTGGGGGATAAAAGAAAGAAAGAAACACTGTTGTATCCCATTTCCTTGAACATTCATGGAAAGTTCAATAAGATAATAAAAAGATTGGTAATCTGCATAAAGAAAAAGAGTAAGAATGCAGGAGATAGAATGTTAATGTTGTCAACCATGATTTGGAAGCTGGTGGGGGTGGGGGATTAAAGAAAGAAAGAAAAACTTTTTTATCCCATTTCCTTGAACATTCATGGAAATTTCAATAAAATAATAAAAAGATTGTTAATCTGCATAAACAAAAAGGGTAAGAATGCAGAAGATAGAATATTAATGTTGTCAACCATGATTTGTAAACTGGGGGGGAGTGGGGGATAAAAGAAAGAAAGAGAAACTGTTGTATACCATTTCCTTGAACATTCATGGAAAGTTCAATAAAATAATAAAAAGATTGGTAATCTGCATAAAGAAAAAGAGTAAGAATGCAGAAGATAGAATATTAAGGTTGTCAACCATGATTTGGAAGCTTGGAGCGTGGGGGATAAAAGAAAGAAAGAGAAATTGTTGTATCCCATTTCCTTGAACATTCATGAAATTTCAATAAAATAATGACAAGATTGTGAATCTGCATAAAGAAAAAGAGTATGAAGGAAGAAGATAGAATATTATGTTTTCAGCCATGATTTGGAAGCTGGGGGGGGGTGGGGGATGAAAGAAAGAAAGAAAAACTGTTGTATCCCATTTCCTTGAACATTCATGGAAATTTGAATAAAATAATAAATAGATTGTTATTTACATAAAGAAAAAGTGTAAGAATGCCGAAGATAGAATATTAATGTTGTCAACCATGATTTGGAATGTGGGGGGTGGTGGGGGATAAAAGAAAGAAAGAAAAACTGTTGTATACCATTTCCTTGCACATTCATGGAAATATCAATAAAATAATAAAAAGATTGGTAATCTGCATAAAGAAAAAGTGTAAGAATGCCGAAGATTGAATATTAATGTTGTCAACCACGATTTGGAAGCTGGGGGCGTGGGGGATAAAAGAAAGAAAGAAAAAATGTTGAATCCCATTTCCTTGGACATTCATGGAAATTTCAATAAAATAATAAATATATTGTTATTTACATAAAGAAAAAGTGTAAGAATACAGAAGATTGAATATTAATGTTGTCAACCATGATTTGGAAGGTGGGGGGTGGTGGGGGATAAAAGAAAGAAAGAAAAACTGTTGTATACCATTTCCTTGAACATTCATGGAAATTTCAATAAAATAATAAAAAGATTGGTAATCTGCATAAAGATAAAGAGTAAGAAGGCAGAAGATAGAATATTATGTTGTCAACCATGATTTGGACACTGGGGGGGTGGGGGATAATAGAAAGAAAGAAAAACTGTTGTATGCCATTTACTTGAACATTCATGGAAATTTCAATAAAATAATAAAAGATTGTTAATCTGCATAAAGAAAAACAGTAGGAATGCAGAATATAGAATATTAATGTTTTCAATCATGATTGGGAAGCTGAGGGGGTGAGGGATAAAAGAATGAAAGAAAAACTGTTGTATCCCTTTCCTTGAACATTTATGGAAATTACAATAAAACAATAAAAGATTGTTAATCTGCATAAAGAAAAAGAGTAAGAATGCTGAAGATAGAATATTAATGATGTCAACCATGATTTGGAAGCTGGGGGCGCTGGAGGATAAAAGAAAGAAAGAAAAACTGTTGTATCCCATTTACTGGAACATTCATGGAAATTTCAATAAAATAAGAAAAAGATTGTTAATCTGCATAAAGTAAAAGTGTAAGAATGCAGAAGATTGAATATTAATGTTGTCAACAATGATTTGGAAGATGGCAGGGGTGCTGGATAAAAGAAAGAAAGAAAAACTGTTGTATCCCATTTCCTTGAACATTCATGGAAATTTCAATAAAATAATAAAAAGATTGTTAATCTGCATAAAGAAAAAGAGTAAGAATGCAGAAGATAGAATATTAATGTTGTCAACCATGATTTGGAAGCTGGGGTCGCTGGAGGATAAAAGAAAGAAAGAAAAACTGCTGTATCCCATTTACTGGAACATTCATGGAAATTTCAATAAAATAATAAAAAGATTGTTAATCTGCATAAAGAAAAAGAGTAAGAATGCAGAAGATAGAATATTAATGTTGTCAACCATGATTTGTATACTGGGGGGGAGTGGGGGATAAAAGTAAGAAAGAAAAACAGTTGTATACCATTTCCTTGAACATTCATGGAAAGTTCAATAAAATAATAAAAATATTGGTAATCTGCATAAAGAAAAAGAATAAGAATGCAGAAGATAGAATATTAATGTTGTCAACCATGATTTGGAAGCTTGGAGCGTGGGGGATAAAAGAAAGAAAGAGAAATTGTTGTATCCCATTTCCTTGAACATTCATGGAATTTCAATAAAATAATGACAAGATTGTGAATCTGCATAAAGAAAAAGAGTATGAAGGCAGAAGATACAATATTATGTTGTCAACCATGATTTGGAAGCTGGGGGGGGTGAGGGATGAAAGAAAGAAAGAAAAACTGTTGTATTCCATTTCCTTGAACATTCATGGAAATTTCAATACAATAATAAAAAGATTGTTAATCTGCATAAAGAAAAAGAGTAAGAATGCAGAAGATAGAAAATTAATGTTGTCAGCCATGTTTTGGAACCTGGGGGGTTGTGGGGGATAAAAGAAAGAAAGAAAAACTGTTGTATCCCATTTCCTTGAACATTCATGGAAATTTCAATAAAATAAGAAAAAGATTGTTAATCTGCATAAAGTAAAAGTGTAAGAATGCAGAAGATTGAATATTAATGTTGTCAACCATGATTTGGAAGATGGCGGGGGTGCTGGATAAAAGAAAGAAAGAAAAACTGTTGTATCCCATGTCCTTGAACATTGATGGAAATTTCAATAAAATAATAAATAGATTGTTAATCTGTATAAAGAAAAACTGTAAGAATGCAGAAGATAGAATATTAATGTTTTCAACCATGATTTGGAAGGTGGGGGGTGGTGGGGAATAAAAGAAAGAAAGAAAAACTGTTGTATACCATTTCCTTGCACATTCATGGAAATTTCAATAAAATAATAAAAAGATTGGTAATCTGCATGAAGAAAAAGTGTAAGAATGCCGAAGATTGAATATTAATGTTGTCAACCATGATTTGGAAGCTTGGGGAGTGGGGGATAAAAGAAAGAAAGAGAAAATGTTGTATCCCATTTCCTTGAACATTCATGAAATTTCAATAAAATAATGACAAGATTGTTAATCTGCACAAAGTAAAAGTGTAAGAATGCAGAAGATTAAATATTTATGTTGTCAACCATGATTTGGAAGATGGCGGGGGTGCTGGATAAAAGAAAGAAAGAAAAACTGTTGTATACCATTTCCTTGAACATTCATGGAAATTTCAATAAAATAATGAAAAGATTGTTAATCTGCATAAAGAAAGAGTGTAAGAATGCAGAAGATAGAATATTAATGTTGTCAACCATGAATTAGAAGCTGCGGGCAAGTGGGGGATAAAAGAAAGAAAGAAAAACCGTTGTATCCAATTTCCTTGAACATTCATGGAAATTTTAATAAAATAATAAAAAGATTGTTAATCTGCATAAAGTAAAAGTGTAAGAATGCAGAAGATTGAATATTAATATTGTCAACCACGATTTGGAAGCTGGGGGCGTGGGGGATAAAAGAAAGAAAGAAAAAATGTTGTATCCCATTTCCTTGGACATTCATGGAAATTTCAATAAAATAATAAATAGATTGTTATTTACATAAAGAAAAAGTGTAAGATTACAGAAGATTGAATATTAATGTTGTCAACCATGATTTGGAAGGTGGGGGGTGGTGGGGGATAAAAGAAAGAAAGAAAAACTGTCGTATCCCATTTCCTTGAACATTCATGGAAATTTCAATTAAATAACAGAAAGATTGTTAACCTGCGTAAAGAAAGAGTTAGAATGCAGAAGATAGATTATTAATGTTGTCAACCATGATTTGGAAGGTGGGGGGTGGTGGGGGATAAAAGAAAGAAAGAAAAACTGTTGTATACCATTTCCTTGAACATTCATGGAAATTTCAATAAAATAATAAAAAGATTGGTAATCTGCATAAAGAAAAAGACTAAGAATTCAGAAGATAGAATATTAATGTTGTCAACCATGATTTGGAAGCTTGGGGAGCGGGGGATAAAAGAAAGAAAGAGAAAATGTTGTATCCCATTTCCTTGAACATTCATGAAATTTCAATAAAATAATGACAAGATTGTTAAATGCATAAAGAAAAAGAGTATGAAGGCAGAAGATAGAATATTATGTTGTCAACCATGATTTGGAAGCTGGGGGCGGTGGGGGATGAAAGAAAGAAAGAAAAACTGTTGTATCCCATTTCCTTGAACATTCATTCAAATTTCAATAAAATAATAAATAGATTGTTAATCTGCATAAAGAAAAAGTGTAAGAATGCAGAAGATAGAATATTAATCTTGTCAAGCATGATTTGGAAGCTTGGGGGGTGGGGGATAAAAGAAAGAAAGAGAAATTGTTGTATCCCAATTCCTTGAACATTCATAAAATTTCAATAAAATAATAAGAAGTTAGTTAATCTGCATAAAGAAAAAGAGTAAGAATGTAGAAGATAGAATATTAATGTTTTCAACCATGATTTGGAAGCTGGGGGGTTGGGGGAAGATAGAAAGAAAGAAAAAGTGTCGTATCCCATTTCCTTGAACATTCATGGAAATTTCAATTAAATAACAGAAAGATTGTTAACCTGCGTAAAGAAAGAGTTAGAATGCAGAAGATAGAATATTAATGTTGGCAACCATGATTTGGAAGCTGGGGGGTATGGGGGATAAAAGAAAGAAAGAAAAACTGTTGTATCCCATTTCCTTGAACTTTCATGGAAATTTCAATAAAATAATAAATAGATTATTAATCTGCATAAAGAAAAAGTGTAAGAATGCAGAAGATAGAATATTAGTCTTGTCAACCATGATTTGGAAGCTTGGGGGGTGGGGGATAAAGGAAAGAAAGAGAAATTGTTGTATCCCAATTCCTTGAACATTCATGAAATTTCAAAAAAAAATGACAAGATTGTTAATCTGCATAAAGAAAAAGAATATGAAGGCAGAAGATAGAATATTATGTTGTCAAACATGATTTGGAAGATGGGGGTGGGTGGGGGATGAAAGAAAGAAAGAAAAACTGTTGTATCCTATTTCTTTGAACATTCATGGAAATTTCAATAAAATAATAAAAAGATTGTTAATCTGCATAAAGACAAAGATTTTGAATGCAGAAGATTCAATGTTAATGTTGTCAACAACGATTGGGAATCTGGGGGGTTGTGCGGGATAAAAGAAAGAAAGAAAAACTGTTGTATCCCATTTCCTTGAACATTCATGGAAATTTCAATAAAATAATAAAAAGATTGTTAATCTGCATAGAGAAAAAGAGTAAGAATGCAGAAGATAGAATATTAATGTGGTCAACCATGATTGGGAAGCTGGGGGGTGTTGGGGGATAAAAGAAAGAAAGAAAAACTGTTGTATCCCATTTCCTTGAACTTTCATGGAAAATTCAATAAAATAATAAAAGATTGTTAATCTGCATAAAGAAAAAGAGTAAGAATGCAGAAGATGGAATATTAATGTTGTCAACCATGATTTGGAAGCTGGGGGGGTAGGGGGATGAAAGAAAGAAAGAAAAACTGTTGTATCCCATTTCCTTGAACATTCATGGCAATTTCAATAAAATAATAAAAAATTGTTAATCTGCATAAAGAAAAAGTGTAAGAATGCAGAACATTGAATATTAATATTGTCAACCACGATTTGGAAGCTGGGGGCGTGGGGGATGAAAAAAAGAAATAATGTTGTATCACATTTCCTTGAACATTCATGGAAATTTCAATAAAATAATAAAAAGATTGTTAGTCTGCATAAAGAAAAAGTGTAAGAATGCAGAAGATAGAATATTAATGTTGTCAACCATGATTTGGAAGCTGGGGGGTGTGGGGGATAAAAGAATGTAAGAAAAACTGTTGTATCCCATTTCCTTGAACATTCATGGAAATTTCAATAAAATAATAAAAAGATAGTTAATCTGCATAAAGAAAAAGAGTAAGAATGCAGAAGATAAAATATTAATGTTGTCAACCATGAATTAGAAGCTGCGGGCAAGTGGGGGATAAAAGAAAGAAAGAGAAACTGTTGTATCCAATTTCCTTGAACATTCATGGAAATTTTAATAAAATAATAAAAAGATTGTTAATCTGCATAAAGTAAAAGTGTAAGAATGCAGAAGATTGAATATTACTGTTGCCAACCATGATTTGGAAGGTGGGAGGTGGTGGGGGATAAAAGAAAGAAAGAAAAACTGTTGTATTCCATTTCCTTGAACATTCATGGAAATTTCATTAAAATAATAAAAAGATTGTTCATCTGCATAAAGAAAAAGTGTAAGAATGCCGAAGATTGAATATTAATGTTGTCAACCACGATTTGGAAGCTGGGGGCGTGGGGGATAAAAGAAAGAAAGAAAAAATGTTGTATCCCGTTTCCTTGGACATTCATGGAAATTTCAATAAAATAATAAATAGATTGTTATTTACATAAAGAAAAAGTGTAAGATTACAGAAGATTGAATATTAATGTTGTCAACCATGATTTGGAAGGTGGGGGTGGTGGGGGATAAAAGAAAGAAAGAAAAACTGTTGTATACCATTTCCTTGAACATTCATGGAAATTTAAATAAAATAATAAAACGATTGGTAATCTGCATAAAGAAAAAGAGTAAGAATGTAGAAGATAGAATATTAATGTTGTCAACCATGATTTGGAAGCTTGGGGAGTGGGGGATAAAAGAAAGAAAGAGAAAATGTTGTATCCCATTTCCTTGAACATTCATGGAAATTTCAATAAAATAATGACAAGATTGTTAAATGCATAAAGAAAACGAGTATGATGGCAGAAGATACAATATTATGTTGTCAACCATGATTTGGAAGCTGGGGGGATGGGGGATGAAAGAAAGAAAGAAAAACTGTTGTATCCCATTTCCTTGAACATTCATGGAAATTTCAAAAAAATATTAAAAGATTGTTAATCTGCATAAAGAAAAAGAGTAAGAATGCAGGAGATAGAATGTTCATGATGTCAACCATGATTTGGAAGCTGGCGGGGGTGGGGGATAAAAGAAAGAAAGAAAAACTGTTGTATCCCATTTCCATGAACATTCATGGAAAGTTCAATAAAATAATAAAAAGATTGGTAATCTGCATAAAGAAAAAGAGTAAGAATGCAGAAGATAGAATATTAATGTTGTTAACCATGATTTGGAAGCATGGGGAGTGGGGGATACAAGAAAGAAAGAGAAAATGTTTTATCCCATTTCCTTGAACATTCATGAAATTTCAATAAAATAATGACAAGATTGTTAAATGCATAAAGAAAAAGAGTATGAAGGCAGAAGATAGAATATTATGTTGTCAACCATGATTTGGAAGCTGGGGGGGGTGGGGGATGAAAGAAAGAAAGAAAAACTGCTGTATCCCATTTCCTTGAACATTCATGGAAATTTCAATAAAATAATAAAAAGATTGTTAATCTGCATAAAGAAAAAGAGTAAGAATGCAGAAGATAGTATATTAATGTTGGCAACCATGATTTAGAAGCTGGGGGCGCTGGAGGATAAAAGAAAGAAAGAAAAACTGTTGTATCCCATTTACTGGAACATTCATGGAATTTTCAATAAAATAAGAAAAAGATTGTTAATCTGCATAAAGTAAAAGTGTAAGAATGCAGAAGATTGAATATTAATGTTGCCAACCATGATTTGGAAGATGGCGGAGGTGCTGGATAAAAGAAAGAAAGAAAAACTGTTGTATACCATTTCCTTGAACATTCATGGAAAGTTCAATAAAATAATAAAAAGAATGGTAATCTGCATAAAGAAAAAGACTAAGAATGCAGGAGATAGAATATTAATGTTGTCAACCATGATTCTGAAGCTGACGGGGGTGGGGGATAAAAGAAAGAAAGAAACACTGTTGTATCCCATTTCCTTGAACATTCATGGAAAGTTCAATAAGATAATAAAAAGATTGGTAATCTGCATAAAGAAAAAGAGTAAGAATGCAGGAGATAGAATGTTAATGTTGTCAACCATGATTTGGAAGCCTGTGGGGGTGGGGGATAAAAGAAAGAAAGAAAAACTTTTTTATCCCATTTCCTTGAACATTCATGGAAATTTCAATGCAATAATAAAAAGATTGTTAATCTGCATAAACAAAAAGGGTAAGAATGCAGAAGATAGAATATTAATGTTGTCAACCATGATTTGTAAACTGGGGGGGAGTGGGGGATAAAAGAAAGAAAGAGAAACTGTTGTATACCATTTCCTTGAACATTCATGGAAAGTTCAATAAAATAATAAAAAGATTGGTAATCTGCATAAAGAAAAAGAGTAAGAATGCAGAAGATAGTATATTAATGTTGTCAACCATGATTTGGAAGCTTGGAGCGTGGGGGATAAAAGAAAGAAAGAGAAATTGTTGTATCCCATTTCCTTGAACATTCATGAAATTTCAATAAAATAATGACAAGATTGTGAATCTGCATAAAGAAAAAGAGTATGAAGGCAGAAGATAGAATATTATGTTGTCAACCATGATTTGGAAGCTGGGGGGGGTGGGGGATGAAAGAAAGAAAGAAAAACTGTTGTATCCCATTTCCTTGAACATTCATGGAAATTTCAATAAAATAATAAATAGATTGTTACTTACATAAAGAAAAAGTGTAAGAATGAAGAAGATTGAATATTAATATTGTCAACCATGATTTGGAAGGTGGGGGGTGGTGGGGGATAAAAGAAAGAAAGAAAAACTGTTGTATACCATTTCCTTGCACATTCATGGAAATTTCAATAAAATAATAAAAAGATTGGTAATCTGCATAAAGAAAAAGTGTAAGAATGCCGAAGATTGAATATTAATGTTGTCAACCACGATTTGGAAGCTGGGGACGTGGGGGATAAAAGAAAGAAAGAAAAAATGTTGTATCCCATTTCCTTGGACATTCATGGAAATTTCAATAAAATAATAAATAGATTGTTATTTACATAAAGAAAAAGTGTAAGAATACAGAAGATTGAATATTAATGTTGTCAACCATGATTTGGAAGGTGGGGGGTGGTGGGGGATAAAAGAAGGAAAGAAAAACTGTTGTATACCATTTCCTTGAACATTCATGGAAATTTCAATAAAATAATAAAAAGATTGGTAATCTGCATAAAGAAAAAGAGTAAGAATGCAGAAGATAGAATATTAATGTTGTCAACCATGATTTGGAAGCTTGGGGAGTGGGGGATCAAAGAAAGAAAGAGAAAATGTTGTATCCCATTTCCTTGAACATTCATGAAATTTCAATAAAATAATGACAAGATTGTTAAATGCATAAAGAAAAAGAGTATGAAGGCAGAAGATAGAATATTATGTTGTCAACCATGATTTGGTAGCTGGGGGGGGGGATGAAAGAAAGAAAGAAAAACTGTTGTATACCATTTCCTTGAATATTCATGGAAATTTCAATAAAATAATAAAAAGATTGTTCATCTGCATAAAGAAAAAGTGTAAGAATGCAGAAGATAGACTATTAGTGTTGTGAACCATGATTTGGAAGCTTGGTGGGTGGGGGATAAAAGAAAGAAAGAAAAACTCTTGTGTCACATTTCTATGAACATTCATTGAAATTTCAATAAAATAATAAAGAGATTCTTAATCTGCATAGAGAAAAAGAGTAAGAATGCAGAAGATAGAATATTAATGTTGTCAACCATGATTTTGAAGCTGAAGGGGGTGGGGGATAAAAGAAAGAAAGAAACACTGTTGTATCCCATTTCCTTGAACATTCATGGAAAGTTCAATAAGATAATAAAAAGATTGGTAATCTGCATAAAGAAAAAGAGTAAGAATGCAGGAGATAGAATGTTAATGTTGTCAACCATGATTTGGAAGCTGGTGGGGGTGGGGGATTAAAGAAAGAAAGAAAAACTTTTTTATCCCATTTCCTTGAACATTCATGGAAATTTCAATAAAATAATAAAAAGATTGTTAATCTGCATAAACAAAAAGGGTAAGAATGCAGAAGATAGAATATTAATGTTGTCAACCATGATTTGTAAACTGGGGGGGAGTGGGGGATAAAAGAAAGAAAGAGAAACTGTTGTATACCATTTCCTTGAACATTCATGGAAAGTTCAATAAAATAATAAAAAGATTGGTAATCTGCATAAAGAAAAAGAGTAAGAATGCAGAAGATAGAATATTAAGGTTGTCAACCATGATTTGGAAGCTTGGAGCGTGGGGGATAAAAGAAAGAAAGAGAAATTGTTGTATCCCATTTCCTTGAACATTCATGAAATTTCAATAAAATAATGACAAGATTGTGAATCTGCATAAAGAAAAAGAGTATGAAGGAAGAAGATAGAATATTATGTTTTCAGCCATGATTTGGAAGCTGGGGGGGGGTGGGGGATGAAAGAAAGAAAGAAAAACTGTTGTATCCCATTTCCTTGAACATTCATGGAAATTTGAATAAAATAATAAATAGATTGTTATTTACATAAAGAAAAAGTGTAAGAATGCCGAAGATAGAATATTAATGTTGTCAACCATGATTTGGAATGTGGGGGGTGGTGGGGGATAAAAGAAAGAAAGAAAAACTGTTGTATACCATTTCCTTGCACATTCATGGAAATATCAATAAAATAATAAAAAGATTGGTAATCTGCATAAAGAAAAAGTGTAAGAATGCCGAAGATTGAATATTAATGTTGTCAACCACGATTTGGAAGCTGGGGGCGTGGGGGATAAAAGAAAGAAAGAAAAAATGTTGAATCCCATTTCCTTGGACATTCATGGAAATTTCAATAAAATAATAAATATATTGTTATTTACATAAAGAAAAAGTGTAAGAATACAGAAGATTGAATATTAATGTTGTCAACCATGATTTGGAAGGTGGGGGGTGGTGGGGGATAAAAGAAAGAAAGAAAAACTGTTGTATACCATTTCCTTGAACATTCATGGAAATTTCAATAAAATAATAAAAAGATTGGTAATCTGCATAAAGATAAAGAGTAAGAAGGCAGAAGATAGAATATTATGTTGTCAACCATGATTTGGACACTGGGGGGGTGGGGGATAATAGAAAGAAAGAAAAACTGTTGTATGCCATTTACTTGAACATTCATGGAAATTTCAATAAAATAATAAAAGATTGTTAATCTGCATAAAGAAAAACAGTAGGAATGCAGAATATAGAATATTAATGTTTTCAATCATGATTGGGAAGCTGAGGGGGTGAGGGATAAAAGAATGAAAGAAAAACTGTTGTATCCCTTTCCTTGAACATTTATGGAAATTACAATAAAACAATAAAAAGATTGTTAATCTGCATAAAGAAAAAGAGTAAGAATGCTGAAGATAGAATATTAATGATGTCAACCATGATTTGGAAGCTGGGGGCGCTGGAGGATAAAAGAAAGAAAGAAAAACTGTTGTATCCCATTTACTGGAACATTCATGGAAATTTCAATAAAATAAGAAAAAGATTGTTAATCTGCATAAAGTAAAAGTGTAAGAATGCAGAAGATTGAATATTAATGTTGTCAACAATGATTTGGAAGATGGCAGGGGTGCTGGATAAAAGAAAGAAAGAAAAACTGTTGTATCCCATTTCCTTGAACATTCATGGAAATTTCAATAAAATAATAAAAAGATTGTTAATCTGCATAAAGAAAAAGAGTAAGAATGCAGAAGATAGAATATTAATGTTGTCAACCATGATTTGGAAGCTGGGGTCGCTGGAGGATAAAAGAAAGAAAGAAAAACTGCTGTATCCCATTTACTGGAACATTCATGGAAATTTCAATAAAATAATAAAAAGATTGTTAATCTGCATAAAGAAAAAGAGTAAGAATGCAGAAGATAGAATATTAATGTTGTCAACCATGATTTGTATACTGGGGGGGAGTGGGGGATAAAAGTAAGAAAGAAAAACAGTTGTATACCATTTCCTTGAACATTCATGGAAAGTTCAATAAAATAATAAAAATATTGGTAATCTGCATAAAGAAAAAGAATAAGAATGCAGAAGATAGAATATTAATGTTGTCAACCATGATTTGGAAGCTTGGAGCGTGGGGGATAAAAGAAAGAAAGAGAAATTGTTGTATCCCATTTCCTTGAACATTCATGGAATTTCAATAAAATAATGACAAGATTGTGAATCTGCATAAAGAAAAAGAGTATGAAGGCAGAAGATACAATATTATGTTGTCAACCATGATTTGGAAGCTGGGGGGGGTGAGGGATGAAAGAAAGAAAGAAAAACTGTTGTATTCCATTTCCTTGAACATTCATGGAAATTTCAATACAATAATAAAAAGATTGTTAATCTGCATAAAGAAAAAGAGTAAGAATGCAGAAGATAGAAAATTAATGTTGTCAGCCATGTTTTGGAACCTGGGGGGTTGTGGGGGATAAAAGAAAGAAAGAAAAACTGTTGTATCCCATTTCCTTGAACATTCATGGAAATTTCAATAAAATAAGAAAAAGATTGTTAATCTGCATAAAGTAAAAGTGTAAGAATGCAGAAGATTGAATATTAATGTTGTCAACCATGATTTGGAAGATGGCGGGGGTGCTGGATAAAAGAAAGAAAGAAAAACTGTTGTATCCCATGTCCTTGAACATTGATGGAAATTTCAATAAAATAATAAATAGATTGTTAATCTGTATAAAGAAAAACTGTAAGAATGCAGAAGATAGAATATTAATGTTTTCAACCATGATTTGGAAGGTGGGGGGTGGTGGGGAATAAAAGAAAGAAAGAAAAACTGTTGTATACCATTTCCTTGCACATTCATGGAAATTTCAATAAAATAATAAAAAGATTGGTAATCTGCATGAAGAAAAAGTGTAAGAATGCCGAAGATTGAATATTAATGTTGTCAACCATGATTTGGAAGCTTGGGGAGTGGGGGATAAAAGAAAGAAAGAGAAAATGTTGTATCCCATTTCCTTGAACATTCATGAAATTTCAATAAAATAATGACAAGATTGTTAATCTGCACAAAGTAAAAGTGTAAGAATGCAGAAGATTAAATATTTATGTTGTCAACCATGATTTGGAAGATGGCGGGGGTGCTGGATAAAAGAAAGAAAGAAAAACTGTTGTATACCATTTCCTTGAACATTCATGGAAATTTCAATAAAATAATGAAAAGATTGTTAATCTGCATAAAGAAAGAGTGTAAGAATGCAGAAGATAGAATATTAATGTTGTCAACCATGAATTAGAAGCTGCGGGCAAGTGGGGGATAAAAGAAAGAAAGAAAAACCGTTGTATCCAATTTCCTTGAACATTCATGGAAATTTTAATAAAATAATAAAAAGATTGTTAATCTGCATAAAGTAAAAGTGTAAGAATGCAGAAGATTGAATATTAATATTGTCAACCACGATTTGGAAGCTGGGGGCGTGGGGGATAAAAGAAAGAAAGAAAAAATGTTGTATCCCATTTCCTTGGACATTCATGGAAATTTCAATAAAATAATAAATAGATTGTTATTTACATAAAGAAAAAGTGTAAGATTACAGAAGATTGAATATTAATGTTGTCAACCATGATTTGGAAGGTGGGGGGTGGTGGGGGATAAAAGAAAGAAAGAAAAACTGTCGTATCCCATTTCCTTGAACATTCATGGAAATTTCAATTAAATAACAGAAAGATTGTTAACCTGCGTAAAGAAAGAGTTAGAATGCAGAAGATAGATTATTAATGTTGTCAACCATGATTTGGAAGGTGGGGGGTGGTGGGGGATAAAAGAAAGAAAGAAAAACTGTTGTATACCATTTCCTTGAACATTCATGGAAATTTCAATAAAATAATAAAAAGATTGGTAATCTGCATAAAGAAAAAGACTAAGAATTCAGAAGATAGAATATTAATGTTGTCAACCATGATTTGGAAGCTTGGGGAGCGGGGGATAAAAGAAAGAAAGAGAAAATGTTGTATCCCATTTCCTTGAACATTCATGAAATTTCAATAAAATAATGACAAGATTGTTAAATGCATAAAGAAAAAGAGTATGAAGGCAGAAGATAGAATATTATGTTGTCAACCATGATTTGGAAGCTGGGGGCGGTGGGGGATGAAAGAAAGAAAGAAAAACTGTTGTATCCCATTTCCTTGAACATTCATTCAAATTTCAATAAAATAATAAATAGATTGTTAATCTGCATAAAGAAAAAGTGTAAGAATGCAGAAGATAGAATATTAATCTTGTCAAGCATGATTTGGAAGCTTGGGGGGTGGGGGATAAAAGAAAGAAAGAGAAATTGTTGTATCCCAATTCCTTGAACATTCATAAAATTTCAATAAAATAATAAGAAGTTAGTTAATCTGCATAAAGAAAAAGAGTAAGAATGTAGAAGATAGAATATTAATGTTTTCAACCATGATTTGGAAGCTGGGGGGTTGGGGGAAGATAGAAAGAAAGAAAAAGTGTCGTATCCCATTTCCTTGAACATTCATGGAAATTTCAATTAAATAACAGAAAGATTGTTAACCTGCGTAAAGAAAGAGTTAGAATGCAGAAGATAGAATATTAATGTTGGCAACCATGATTTGGAAGCTGGGGGGTATGGGGGATAAAAGAAAGAAAGAAAAACTGTTGTATCCCATTTCCTTGAACTTTCATGGAAATTTCAATAAAATAATAAATAGATTATTAATCTGCATAAAGAAAAAGTGTAAGAATGCAGAAGATAGAATATTAGTCTTGTCAACCATGATTTGGAAGCTTGGGGGGTGGGGGATAAAGGAAAGAAAGAGAAATTGTTGTATCCCAATTCCTTGAACATTCATGAAATTTCAAAAAAAAATGACAAGATTGTTAATCTGCATAAAGAAAAAGAATATGAAGGCAGAAGATAGAATATTATGTTGTCAAACATGATTTGGAAGATGGGGGTGGGTGGGGGATGAAAGAAAGAAAGAAAAACTGTTGTATCCTATTTCTTTGAACATTCATGGAAATTTCAATAAAATAATAAAAAGATTGTTAATCTGCATAAAGACAAAGATTTAGAATGCAGAAGATTCAATGTTAATGTTGTCAACAACGATTGGGAATCTGGGGGGTTGTGCGGGATAAAAGAAAGAAAGAAAAACTGTTGTATCCCATTTCCTTGAACATTCATGGAAATTTCAATAAAATAATAAAAAGATTGTTAATCTGCATAGAGAAAAAGAGTAAGAATGCAGAAGATAGAATATTAATGTGGTCAACCATGATTGGGAAGCTGGGGGGTGTTGGGGGATAAAAGAAAGAAAGAAAAACTGTTGTATCCCATTTCCTTGAACTTTCATGGAAAATTCAATAAAATAATAAAAGATTGTTAATCTGCATAAAGAAAAAGAGTAAGAATGCAGAAGATGGAATATTAATGTTGTCAACCATGATTTGGAAGCTGGGGGGGTAGGGGGATGAAAGAAAGAAAGAAAAACTGTTGTATCCCATTTCCTTGAACATTCATGGCAATTTCAATAAAATAATAAAAAATTGTTAATCTGCATAAAGAAAAAGTGTAAGAATGCAGAACATTGAATATTAATATTGTCAACCACGATTTGGAAGCTGGGGGCGTGGGGGATGAAAAAAAGAAATAATGTTGTATCACATTTCCTTGAACATTCATGGAAATTTCAATAAAATAATAAAAAGATTGTTAGTCTGCATAAAGAAAAAGTGTAAGAATGCAGAAGATAGAATATTAATGTTGTCAACCATGATTTGGAAGCTGGGGGGTGTGGGGGATAAAAGAATGTAAGAAAAACTGTTGTATCCCATTTCCTTGAACATTCATGGAAATTTCAATAAAATAATAAAAAGATAGTTAATCTGCATAAAGAAAAAGAGTAAGAATGCAGAAGATAAAATATTAATGTTGTCAACCATGAATTAGAAGCTGCGGGCAAGTGGGGGATAAAAGAAAGAAAGAGAAACTGTTGTATCCAATTTCCTTGAACATTCATGGAAATTTTAATAAAATAATAAAAAGATTGTTAATCTGCATAAAGTAAAAGTGTAAGAATGCAGAAGATTGAATATTACTGTTGCCAACCATGATTTGGAAGGTGGGAGGTGGTGGGGGATAAAAGAAAGAAAGAAAAACTGTTGTATTCCATTTCCTTGAACATTCATGGAAATTTCATTAAAATAATAAAAAGATTGTTCATCTGCATAAAGAAAAAGTGTAAGAATGCCGAAGATTGAATATTAATGTTGTCAACCACGATTTGGAAGCTGGGGGCGTGGGGGATAAAAGAAAGAAAGAAAAAATGTTGTATCCCGTTTCCTTGGACATTCATGGAAATTTCAATAAAATAATAAATAGATTGTTATTTACATAAAGAAAAAGTGTAAGATTACAGAAGATTGAATATTAATGTTGTCAACCATGATTTGGAAGGTGGGGGTGGTGGGGGATAAAAGAAAGAAAGAAAAACTGTTGTATACCATTTCCTTGAACATTCATGGAAATTTAAATAAAATAATAAAACGATTGGTAATCTGCATAAAGAAAAAGAGTAAGAATGTAGAAGATAGAATATTAATGTTGTCAACCATGATTTGGAAGCTTGGGGAGTGGGGGATAAAAGAAAGAAAGAGAAAATGTTGTATCCCATTTCCTTGAACATTCATGGAAATTTCAATAAAATAATGACAAGATTGTTAAATGCATAAAGAAAACGAGTATGATGGCAGAAGATACAATATTATGTTGTCAACCATGATTTGGAAGCTGGGGGGATGGGGGATGAAAGAAAGAAAGAAAAACTGTTGTATCCCATTTCCTTGAACATTCATGGAAATTTCAAAAAAATATTAAAAGATTGTTAATCTGCATAAAGAAAAAGAGTAAGAATGCAGGAGATAGAATGTTCATGATGTCAACCATGATTTGGAAGCTGGCGGGGGTGGGGGATAAAAGAAAGAAAGAAAAACTGTTGTATCCCATTTCCATGAACATTCATGGAAAGTTCAATAAAATAATAAAAAGATTGGTAATCTGCATAAAGAAAAAGAGTAAGAATGCAGAAGATAGAATATTAATGTTGTTAACCATGATTTGGAAGCATGGGGAGTGGGGGATACAAGAAAGAAAGAGAAAATGTTTTATCCCATTTCCTTGAACATTCATGAAATTTCAATAAAATAATGACAAGATTGTTAAATGCATAAAGAAAAAGAGTATGAAGGCAGAAGATAGAATATTATGTTGTCAACCATGATTTGGAAGCTGGGGGGGGTGGGGGATGAAAGAAAGAAAGAAAAACTGCTGTATCCCATTTCCTTGAACATTCATGGAAATTTCAATAAAATAATAAAAAGATTGTTAATCTGCATAAAGAAAAAGAGTAAGAATGCAGAAGATAGTATATTAATGTTGGCAACCATGATTTAGAAGCTGGGGGCGCTGGAGGATAAAAGAAAGAAAGAAAAACTGTTGTATCCCATTTACTGGAACATTCATGGAATTTTCAATAAAATAAGAAAAAGATTGTTAATCTGCATAAAGTAAAAGTGTAAGAATGCAGAAGATTGAATATTAATGTTGCCAACCATGATTTGGAAGATGGCGGAGGTGCTGGATAAAAGAAAGAAAGAAAAACTGTTGTATACCATTTCCTTGAACATTCATGGAAAGTTCAATAAAATAATAAAAAGAATGGTAATCTGCATAAAGAAAAAGACTAAGAATGCAGGAGATAGAATATTAATGTTGTCAACCATGATTCTGAAGCTGACGGGGGTGGGGGATAAAAGAAAGAAAGAAACACTGTTGTATCCCATTTCCTTGAACATTCATGGAAAGTTCAATAAGATAATAAAAAGATTGGTAATCTGCATAAAGAAAAAGAGTAAGAATGCAGGAGATAGAATGTTAATGTTGTCAACCATGATTTGGAAGCCTGTGGGGGTGGGGGATAAAAGAAAGAAAGAAAAACTTTTTTATCCCATTTCCTTGAACATTCATGGAAATTTCAATGCAATAATAAAAAGATTGTTAATCTGCATAAACAAAAAGGGTAAGAATGCAGAAGATAGAATATTAATGTTGTCAACCATGATTTGTAAACTGGGGGGGAGTGGGGGATAAAAGAAAGAAAGAGAAACTGTTGTATACCATTTCCTTGAACATTCATGGAAAGTTCAATAAAATAATAAAAAGATTGGTAATCTGCATAAAGAAAAAGAGTAAGAATGCAGAAGATAGTATATTAATGTTGTCAACCATGATTTGGAAGCTTGGAGCGTGGGGGATAAAAGAAAGAAAGAGAAATTGTTGTATCCCATTTCCTTGAACATTCATGAAATTTCAATAAAATAATGACAAGATTGTGAATCTGCATAAAGAAAAAGAGTATGAAGGCAGAAGATAGAATATTATGTTGTCAACCATGATTTGGAAGCTGGGGGGGGTGGGGGATGAAAGAAAGAAAGAAAAACTGTTGTATCCCATTTCCTTGAACATTCATGGAAATTTCAATAAAATAATAAATAGATTGTTACTTACATAAAGAAAAAGTGTAAGAATGAAGAAGATTGAATATTAATATTGTCAACCATGATTTGGAAGGTGGGGGGTGGTGGGGGATAAAAGAAAGAAAGAAAAACTGTTGTATACCATTTCCTTGCACATTCATGGAAATTTCAATAAAATAATAAAAAGATTGGTAATCTGCATAAAGAAAAAGTGTAAGAATGCCGAAGATTGAATATTAATGTTGTCAACCACGATTTGGAAGCTGGGGACGTGGGGGATAAAAGAAAGAAAGAAAAAATGTTGTATCCCATTTCCTTGGACATTCATGGAAATTTCAATAAAATAATAAATAGATTGTTATTTACATAAAGAAAAAGTGTAAGAATACAGAAGATTGAATATTAATGTTGTCAACCATGATTTGGAAGGTGGGGGGTGGTGGGGGATAAAAGAAGGAAAGAAAAACTGTTGTATACCATTTCCTTGAACATTCATGGAAATTTCAATAAAATAATAAAAAGATTGGTAATCTGCATAAAGAAAAAGAGTAAGAATGCAGAAGATAGAATATTAATGTTGTCAACCATGATTTGGAAGCTTGGGGAGTGGGGGATCAAAGAAAGAAAGAGAAAATGTTGTATCCCATTTCCTTGAACATTCATGAAATTTCAATAAAATAATGACAAGATTGTTAAATGCATAAAGAAAAAGAGTATGAAGGCAGAAGATAGAATATTATGTTGTCAACCATGATTTGGTAGCTGGGGGGGGGGATGAAAGAAAGAAAGAAAAACTGTTGTATACCATTTCCTTGAATATTCATGGAAATTTCAATAAAATAATAAAAAGATTGTTCATCTGCATAAAGAAAAAGTGTAAGAATGCAGAAGATAGACTATTAGTGTTGTGAACCATGATTTGGAAGCTTGGTGGGTGGGGGATAAAAGAAAGAAAGAAAAACTCTTGTGTCACATTTCTATGAACATTCATTGAAATTTCAATAAAATAATAAAGAGATTCTTAATCTGCATAGAGAAAAAGAGTAAGAATGCAGAAGATAGAATATTAATGTTGTCAACCATGATTTTGAAGCTGAAGGGGGTGGGGGATAAAAGAAAGAAAGAAACACTGTTGTATCCCATTTCCTTGAACATTCATGGAAAGTTCAATAAGATAATAAAAAGATTGGTAATCTGCATAAAGAAAAAGAGTAAGAATGCAGGAGATAGAATGTTAATGTTGTCAACCATGATTTGGAAGCTGGTGGGGGTGGGGGATTAAAGAAAGAAAGAAAAACTTTTTTATCCCATTTCCTTGAACATTCATGGAAATTTCAATAAAATAATAAAAAGATTGTTAATCTGCATAAACAAAAAGGGTAAGAATGCAGAAGATAGAATATTAATGTTGTCAACCATGATTTGTAAACTGGGGGGGAGTGGGGGATAAAAGAAAGAAAGAGAAACTGTTGTATACCATTTCCTTGAACATTCATGGAAAGTTCAATAAAATAATAAAAAGATTGGTAATCTGCATAAAGAAAAAGAGTAAGAATGCAGAAGATAGAATATTAAGGTTGTCAACCATGATTTGGAAGCTTGGAGCGTGGGGGATAAAAGAAAGAAAGAGAAATTGTTGTATCCCATTTCCTTGAACATTCATGAAATTTCAATAAAATAATGACAAGATTGTGAATCTGCATAAAGAAAAAGAGTATGAAGGAAGAAGATAGAATATTATGTTTTCAGCCATGATTTGGAAGCTGGGGGGGGGTGGGGGATGAAAGAAAGAAAGAAAAACTGTTGTATCCCATTTCCTTGAACATTCATGGAAATTTGAATAAAATAATAAATAGATTGTTATTTACATAAAGAAAAAGTGTAAGAATGCCGAAGATAGAATATTAATGTTGTCAACCATGATTTGGAATGTGGGGGGTGGTGGGGGATAAAAGAAAGAAAGAAAAACTGTTGTATACCATTTCCTTGCACATTCATGGAAATATCAATAAAATAATAAAAAGATTGGTAATCTGCATAAAGAAAAAGTGTAAGAATGCCGAAGATTGAATATTAATGTTGTCAACCACGATTTGGAAGCTGGGGGCGTGGGGGATAAAAGAAAGAAAGAAAAAATGTTGAATCCCATTTCCTTGGACATTCATGGAAATTTCAATAAAATAATAAATATATTGTTATTTACATAAAGAAAAAGTGTAAGAATACAGAAGATTGAATATTAATGTTGTCAACCATGATTTGGAAGGTGGGGGGTGGTGGGGGATAAAAGAAAGAAAGAAAAACTGTTGTATACCATTTCCTTGAACATTCATGGAAATTTCAATAAAATAATAAAAAGATTGGTAATCTGCATAAAGATAAAGAGTAAGAAGGCAGAAGATAGAATATTATGTTGTCAACCATGATTTGGACACTGGGGGGGTGGGGGATAATAGAAAGAAAGAAAAACTGTTGTATGCCATTTACTTGAACATTCATGGAAATTTCAATAAAATAATAAAAGATTGTTAATCTGCATAAAGAAAAACAGTAGGAATGCAGAATATAGAATATTAATGTATTCAATCATGATTGGGAAGCTGAGGGGGTGAGGGATAAAAGAATGAAAGAAAAACTGTTGTATCCCTTTCCTTGAACATTTATGGAAATTACAATAAAACAATAAAAAGATTGTTAATCTGCATAAAGAAAAAGAGTAAGAATGCTGAAGATAGAATATTAATGATGTCAACCATGATTTGGAAGCTGGGGGCGCTGGAGGATAAAAGAAAGAAAGAAAAACTGTTGTATCCCATTTACTGGAACATTCATGGAAATTTCAATAAAATAAGAAAAAGATTGTTAATCTGCATAAAGTAAAAGTGTAAGAATGCAGAAGATTGAATATTAATGTTGTCAACAATGATTTGGAAGATGGCAGGGGTGCTGGATAAAAGAAAGAAAGAAAAACTGTTGTATCCCATTTCCTTGAACATTCATGGAAATTTCAATAAAATAATAAAAAGATTGTTAATCTGCATAAAGAAAAAGAGTAAGAATGCAGAAGATAGAATATTAATGTTGTCAACCATGATTTGGAAGCTGGGGTCGCTGGAGGATAAAAGAAAGAAAGAAAAACTGCTGTATCCCATTTACTGGAACATTCATGGAAATTTCAATAAAATAATAAAAAGATTGTTAATCTGCATAAAGAAAAAGAGTAAGAATGCAGAAGATAGAATATTAATGTTGTCAACCATGATTTGTATACTGGGGGGGAGTGGGGGATAAAAGTAAGAAAGAAAAACAGTTGTATACCATTTCCTTGAACATTCATGGAAAGTTCAATAAAATAATAAAAATATTGGTAATCTGCATAAAGAAAAAGAATAAGAATGCAGAAGATAGAATATTAATGTTGTCAACCATGATTTGGAAGCTTGGAGCGTGGGGGATAAAAGAAAGAAAGAGAAATTGTTGTATCCCATTTCCTTGAACATTCATGGAATTTCAATAAAATAATGACAAGATTGTGAATCTGCATAAAGAAAAAGAGTATGAAGGCAGAAGATACAATATTATGTTGTCAACCATGATTTGGAAGCTGGGGGGGGTGAGGGATGAAAGAAAGAAAGAAAAACTGTTGTATTCCATTTCCTTGAACATTCATGGAAATTTCAATACAATAATAAAAAGATTGTTAATCTGCATAAAGAAAAAGAGTAAGAATGCAGAAGATAGAAAATTAATGTTGTCAGCCATGTTTTGGAACCTGGGGGGTTGTGGGGGATAAAAGAAAGAAAGAAAAACTGTTGTATCCCATTTCCTTGAACATTCATGGAAATTTCAATAAAATAAGAAAAAGATTGTTAATCTGCATAAAGTAAAAGTGTAAGAATGCAGAAGATTGAATATTAATGTTGTCAACCATGATTTGGAAGATGGCGGGGGTGCTGGATAAAAGAAAGAAAGAAAAACTGTTGTATCCCATGTCCTTGAACATTGATGGAAATTTCAATAAAATAATAAATAGATTGTTAATCTGTATAAAGAAAAACTGTAAGAATGCAGAAGATAGAATATTAATGTTTTCAACCATGATTTGGAAGGTGGGGGGTGGTGGGGAATAAAAGAAAGAAAGAAAAACTGTTGTATACCATTTCCTTGCACATTCATGGAAATTTCAATAAAATAATAAAAAGATTGGTAATCTGCATGAAGAAAAAGTGTAAGAATGCCGAAGATTGAATATTAATGTTGTCAACCATGATTTGGAAGCTTGGGGAGTGGGGGATAAAAGAAAGAAAGAGAAAATGTTGTATCCCATTTCCTTGAACATTCATGAAATTTCAATAAAATAATGACAAGATTGTTAAATGCATAAAGAAAAAGAGTATGAAGGCAGAAGATAGAATATTATGTTGTCAACCATGATTTCGTAGCTGGGGGGGGGGATGAAAGAAAGAAAGAAAAACTGTTGTATCCCATATCCTTGAACATTCATGGAAATTTCAATAAAATAATAAATAGATTGTTATTTACATAAAGAAAAAGTGTAAGAATGCCGAAGATTGAATATTAATGTTGTCAACCATGATTTGGAAGGTGGGGTGTGGTGGGGGATAAAAGAAAGAAAGAAAAACTGTTGTATACCATTTCCTTGCACATTCATGGAAATTTCAATAAAATAATTAAAAGATTGTTCATCTGCATAAAGAAAAAGTGTAAGAATGCAGAAGATAAAATATTAATGTTGTCAACCATGATTTGGAAGCTGGGGGAGGTGGGGGATAAAAGAAAGAAAGAAAAACTGTTGTATCCCATTTCCTTGAACATTCATGGAAATTTCAATAAAATAATAAAAAGATTGTTCATATGCATAAAGAAAAAGTGTAAGAATGCAGAAGATAGACTATTAGTGTTGTGAACCATGATTTGGAAGCTTGGGGGGTGGGGGATAAAAGAAAGAAAGAAAAACTCTTGTGTCACATTTCTATGAACATTCATTGAAATTTCAATAAAATAATAAAGAGATTCTTAATCTGCATAGAGAAAAAGAGTAAGAATGCAGAAGATAGAATATTAATGTTGTCAACCATGATTTTGAAGCTGACGGGGGTGGGGGATAAAAGAAAGAAAGAAACACTGTTGTATCCCTTTTCCTTGAACATTCATGGAAAGTTCAATAAGATAATAAAAAGATTGGTAATCTGCATAAAGAAAAAGAGTAAGAATGCAGCAGATAGAATGTTAAAGTTGTCAACCATGATTTGGAAGCTGGTGGGGGTGGGGGATAAAAGAAAGAAAGAAAAACTTTTTTATCCCATTTCCTTGAACATTCATGGAAATTTCAATACAATAATAAAAAGATTGTTAATCTGCATAAACAAAAAGGGTAAGAAT
Source organism: Cynocephalus volans (assembly GCF_027409185.1). Taxonomy (NCBI): domain Eukaryota; kingdom Metazoa; phylum Chordata; class Mammalia; order Dermoptera; family Cynocephalidae; genus Cynocephalus; species Cynocephalus volans. Next base: position 56,844,317 of record NC_084463.1, read on the forward strand.
GCAGAAGATAGAATATTAATGTTGTCAACCATGATTTGTAAACTGGGGGGGAGTGGGGGATAAAAGAAAGAAAGAGAAACTGTTGTATACCATTTCCTTGAACATTCATGGAAAGTTCAATAAAATAATAAAAAGATTGGTAATCTGCATAAAGAAAAAGAGTAAGAATGCAGAAGATAGAATATTAATGTTGTCAACCATGATTTGGAAGCTTGGTGCGTGGGGGATAAAAGAAAGAAAGAGAAATTGTTGTATCCCATTTCCTTGAACATTCATGAAATTTCAATAAAATAATGACAAGATTGTGAATCTGCATAAAGAAAAAGAGTATGAAGGCAGAAGATAGAATATTATGTTGTCAACCATGATTTGGAAGCTGGGGGGGGTGGGGGATGAAAGAAAGAAAGAAAAACTGTTGTATCCCATTTCCTTGAACATTCATTGAAATTTCAATAAAATAATAAGTAGATTGTTAATCTGCATAAAGAAAAAGTGTAAGAATGCAGAAGATATAATATTAATGTTGTCAACCATGATTTGTAAACTGGGGGGCAGTGGGGGAAAAAAGAAAGAAAGAAAAACAGTTGTATACCATTTCCTTGAACATTCATGGAAAGTTCAATAAAATAATAAAAAGAATGGTAATCTGCATAAAGAAAAAGAATAAGAATGCAGAAGATAGAATATTAATGTTGGCAACCATGATTTGGAAGCTGGGGGGGGTTGGGGATGAAAGAAAGAAAGAAACACTGTTGTATCCCATTTCCTTGAACATTCATGGAAATTTCAATAAAATAATAAAAAGATTGTTAATCTGCATAAAGAAAAAGAGTAAGAATGCAGAAGATAGAATATTAATGTTGTCAACCATGATTTGGAAGGTGGGGGCGCTGGAGGATAAAAGAAAGAAAGAAAAACTGTTGTATACCATTTACTGGAATATTCATGGAAATTTCAATAAAATAAGAAAAAGATTGTTAATATGCATAAAGTAAAAGTGTAAGAATGCAGAAGATTGAATATTAATGTTGTCAATCATGATTTGGAAGATGGCAGGGGTGCTGGATAAAAGAAAGAAAGAAAAACTGTTGTATCCCATTTCCTTGAACATTCATGGAAATTTCAATAAAATAATAAAAAGATTGTTAATCTGCATAAAGGAAAAGTGTAAGAATGCAGAAGATAGAATATTAATGTTGTCAACCATGATTTGGAAGCTGGGGTCGCTGGAGGATAAAAGAAAGAAAGAAAAACTGCTGTATCCCATTTACTGGAACATTCATGGAAATTTCAATAAAATAATAAAAGATTGTTAATCTGCATAAAGAAAAACAGTAAGAATGCAGAATATAGAATATTAATGTTTTCAATCATGATTGGGAAGCTGAGGGGATGAGGGATAAAAGAATGAAAGAAAAACTGTTGTATCCCTTTCCTTGAACATTTATGGAAATTACAATAAAACAATAAAAAGATTGTTAATCTGCATAAAGAAAAAGAGTAAGAATGCTGAAGATAGAATATTAATGATGTCAACCATGATTTGGAAGCTGGGGTCGCTGGAGGATAAAAGAAAGAAAGAAAAACTGCTGTATCCCATTTACTGGAACATTCATGGAAATTTCAATAAAATAATAAAAAGATTGTTAATCTGCATAAAGAAAAAGAGTAAGAATGCAGAAGATAGAATATTAATGTTGTCAACCATGATTTGTATACTGGGGGGGAGTGGGGGATAAAAGTAAGAAAGAAAAACAGTTGTATACCATTTCCTTGAACATTCATGGAAAGTTCAATAAAATAATAAAAATATTGGTAATCTGCATAAAGAAAAAGAATAAGAATGCAGAAGATAGAATATTAATGTTGTCAACCATGATTTGGAAGCTTGGAGCGTGGGGGATAAAAGAAAGAAAGAGAAATTGTTGTATCCCATTTCCTTGAACATTCATGGAATTTCAATAAAATAATGACAAGATTGTGAATCTGCATAAAGAAAAAGAGTATGAAGGCAGAAGATACAATATTATGTTGTCAACCATGATTTGGAAGCTGGGGGGGGTGAGGGATGAAAGAAAGAAAGAAAAACTGTTGTATTCCATTTCCTTGAACATTCATGGAAATTTCAATACAATAATAAAAAGATTGTTAATCTGCATAAAGAAAAAGAGTAAGAATGCAGAAGATAGAAAATTAATGTTGTCAGCCATGTTTTGGAACCTGGGGGGTTGTGGGGGATAAAAGAAAGAAAGAAAAACTGTTGTATCCCATTTCCTTGAACATTCATGGAAATTTCAATAAAATAAGAAAAAGATTGTTAATCTGCATAAAGTAAAAGTGTAAGAATGCAGAAGATTGAATATTAATGTTGTCAACCATGATTTGGAAGATGGCGGGGGTGCTGGATAAAAGAAAGAAAGAAAAACTGTTGTATCCCATGTCCTTGAACATTGATGGAAATTTCAATAAAATAATAAATAGATTGTTAATCTGTATAAAGAAAAACTGTAAGAATGCAGAAGATAGAATATTAATGTTTTCAACCATGATTTGGAAGGTGGGGGGTGGTGGGGAATAAAAGAAAGAAAGAAAAACTGTTGTATACCATTTCCTTGCACATTCATGGAAATTTCAATAAAATAATAAAAAGATTGGTAATCTGCATGAAGAAAAAGTGTAAGAATGCCGAAGATTGAATATTAATGTTGTCAACCATGATTTGGAAGCTTGGGGAGTGGGGGATAAAAGAAAGAAAGAGAAAATGTTGTATCCCATTTCCTTGAACATTCATGAAATTTCAATAAAATAATGACAAGATTGTTAAATGCATAAAGAAAAAGAGTATGAAGGCAGAAGATAGAATATTATGTTGTCAACCATGATTTCGTAGCTGGGGGGGGGGGATGAAAGAAAGAAAGAAAAACTGTTGTATCCCATATCCTTGAACATTCATGGAAATTTCAATAAAATAATAAATAGATTGTTATTTACATAAAGAAAAAGTGTAAGAATGCCGAAGATTGAATATTAATGTTGTCAACCATGATTTGGAAGGTGGGGTGTGGTGGGGGATAAAAGAAAGAAAGAAAAACTGTTGTATACCATTTCCTTGCACATTCATGGAAATTTCAATAAAATAATTAAAAGATTGTTCATCTGCATAAAGAAAAAGTGTAAGAATGCAGAAGATAAAATATTAATGTTGTCAACCATGATTTGGAAGCTGGGGGAGGTGGGGGATAAAAGAAAGAAAGAAAAACTGTTGTATACCATTTCCTTGAATATTCATGAAATTTCAATAAAATAATGACAAGATTGTTAAATGCATAAAGAAAAAGAGTATGAAGGCAGAAGATAGAATATTATGTTGTCAACCATGATTTGGTAGCTGGGGGGGGGGATGAAAGAAAGAAAGAAAAACTGTTGTATACCATTTCCTTGAATATTCATGGAAATTTCAATAAAATAATAAAAAGATTGTTCATCTGCATAAAGAAAAAGTGTAAGAATGCAGAAGATAGACTATTAGTGTTGTGAACCATGATTTGGAAGCTTGGTGGGTGGGGGATAAAAGAAAGAAAGAAAAACTCTTGTGTCACATTTCTATGAACATTCATTGAAATTTCAATAAAATAATAAAGAGATTCTTAATCTGCATAGAGAAAAAGAGTAAGAATGCAGAAGATAGAATATTAATGTTGTCAACCATGATTTTGAAGCTGAAGGGGGTGGGGGATAAAAGAAAGAAAGAAACACTGTTGTATCCCATTTCCTTGAACATTCATGGAAAGTTCAATAAGATAATAAAAAGATTGGTAATCTGCATAAAGAAAAAGAGTAAGAATGCAGGAGATAGAATGTTAATGTTGTCAACCATGATTTGGAAGCTGGTGGGGGTGGGGGATTAAAGAAAGAAAGAAAAACTTTTTTATCCCATTTCCTTGAACATTCATGGAAATTTCAATAAAATAATAAAAAGATTGTTAATCTGCATAAACAAAAAGGGTAAGAATGCAGAAGATAGAATATTAATGTTGTCAACCATGATTTGTAAACTGGGGGGGAGTGGGGGATAAAAGAAAGAAAGAGAAACTGTTGTATACCATTTCCTTGAACATTCATGGAAAGTTCAATAAAATAATAAAAAGATTGGTAATCTGCATAAAGAAAAAGAGTAAGAATGCAGAAGATAGAATATTAAGGTTGTCAACCATGATTTGGAAGCTTGGAGCGTGGGGGATAAAAGAAAGAAAGAGAAATTGTTGTATCCCATTTCCTTGAACATTCATGAAATTTCAATAAAATAATGACAAGATTGTGAATCTGCATAAAGAAAAAGAGTATGAAGGAAGAAGATAGAATATTATGTTTTCAGCCATGATTTGGAAGCTGGGGGGGGGTGGGGGATGAAAGAAAGAAAGAAAAACTGTTGTATCCCATTTCCTTGAACATTCATGGAAATTTGAATAAAATAATAAATAGATTGTTATTTACATAAAGAAAAAGTGTAAGAATGCCGAAGATAGAATATTAATGTTGTCAACCATGATTTGGAATGTGGGGGGTGGTGGGGGATAAAAGAAAGAAAGAAAAACTGTTGTATACCATTTCCTTGCACATTCATGGAAATATCAATAAAATAATAAAAAGATTGGTAATCTGCATAAAGAAAAAGTGTAAGAATGCCGAAGATTGAATATTAATGTTGTCAACCACGATTTGGAAGCTGGGGGCGTGGGGGATAAAAGAAAGAAAGAAAAAATGTTGAATCCCATTTCCTTGGACATTCATGGAAATTTCAATAAAATAATAAATATATTGTTATTTACATAAAGAAAAAGTGTAAGAATACAGAAGATTGAATATTAATGTTGTCAACCATGATTTGGAAGGTGGGGGGTGGTGGGGGATAAAAGAAAGAAAGAAAAACTGTTGTATACCATTTCCTTGAACATTCATGGAAATTTCAATAAAATAATAAAAAGATTGGTAATCTGCATAAAGATAAAGAGTAAGAAGGCAGAAGATAGAATATTATGTTGTCAACCATGATTTGGACACTGGGGGGGTGGGGGATAATAGAAAGAAAGAAAAACTGTTGTATGCCATTTACTTGAACATTCATGGAAATTTCAATAAAATAATAAAAGATTGTTAATCTGCATAAAGAAAAACAGTAGGAATGCAGAATATAGAATATTAATGTTTTCAATCATGATTGGGAAGCTGAGGGGGTGAGGGATAAAAGAATGAAAGAAAAACTGTTGTATCCCTTTCCTTGAACATTTATGGAAATTACAATAAAACAATAAAAAGATTGTTAATCTGCATAAAGAAAAAGAGTAAGAATGCTGAAGATAGAATATTAATGATGTCAACCATGATTTGGAAGCTGGGGGCGCTGGAGGATAAAAGAAAGAAAGAAAAACTGTTGTATCCCATTTACTGGAACATTCATGGAAATTTCAATAAAATAAGAAAAAGATTGTTAATCTGCATAAAGTAAAAGTGTAAGAATGCAGAAGATTGAATATTAATGTTGTCAACAATGATTTGGAAGATGGCAGGGGTGCTGGATAAAAGAAAGAAAGAAAAACTGTTGTATCCCATTTCCTTGAACATTCATGGAAATTTCAATAAAATAATAAAAAGATTGTTAATCTGCATAAAGAAAAAGAGTAAGAATGCAGAAGATAGAATATTAATGTTGTCAACCATGATTTGGAAGCTGGGGTCGCTGGAGGATAAAAGAAAGAAAGAAAAACTGCTGTATCCCATTTACTGGAACATTCATGGAAATTTCAATAAAATAATAAAAAGATTGTTAATCTGCATAAAGAAAAAGAGTAAGAATGCAGAAGATAGAATATTAATGTTGTCAACCATGATTTGTATACTGGGGGGGAGTGGGGGATAAAAGTAAGAAAGAAAAACAGTTGTATACCATTTCCTTGAACATTCATGGAAAGTTCAATAAAATAATAAAAATATTGGTAATCTGCATAAAGAAAAAGAATAAGAATGCAGAAGATAGAATATTAATGTTGTCAACCATGATTTGGAAGCTTGGAGCGTGGGGGATAAAAGAAAGAAAGAGAAATTGTTGTATCCCATTTCCTTGAACATTCATGGAATTTCAATAAAATAATGACAAGATTGTGAATCTGCATAAAGAAAAAGAGTATGAAGGCAGAAGATACAATATTATGTTGTCAACCATGATTTGGAAGCTGGGGGGGGTGAGGGATGAAAGAAAGAAAGAAAAACTGTTGTATTCCATTTCCTTGAACATTCATGGAAATTTCAATACAATAATAAAAAGATTGTTAATCTGCATAAAGAAAAAGAGTAAGAATGCAGAAGATAGAAAATTAATGTTGTCAGCCATGTTTTGGAACCTGGGGGGTTGTGGGGGATAAAAGAAAGAAAGAAAAACTGTTGTATCCCATTTCCTTGAACATTCATGGAAATTTCAATAAAATAAGAAAAAGATTGTTAATCTGCATAAAGTAAAAGTGTAAGAATGCAGAAGATTGAATATTAATGTTGTCAACCATGATTTGGAAGATGGCGGGGGTGCTGGATAAAAGAAAGAAAGAAAAACTGTTGTATCCCATGTCCTTGAACATTGATGGAAATTTCAATAAAATAATAAATAGATTGTTAATCTGTATAAAGAAAAACTGTAAGAATGCAGAAGATAGAATATTAATGTTTTCAACCATGATTTGGAAGGTGGGGGGTGGTGGGGAATAAAAGAAAGAAAGAAAAACTGTTGTATACCATTTCCTTGCACATTCATGGAAATTTCAATAAAATAATAAAAAGATTGGTAATCTGCATGAAGAAAAAGTGTAAGAATGCCGAAGATTGAATATTAATGTTGTCAACCATGATTTGGAAGCTTGGGGAGTGGGGGATAAAAGAAAGAAAGAGAAAATGTTGTATCCCATTTCCTTGAACATTCATGAAATTTCAATAAAATAATGACAAGATTGTTAAATGCATAAAGAAAAAGAGTATGAAGGCAGAAGATAGAATATTATGTTGTCAACCATGATTTCGTAGCTGGGGGGGGGGATGAAAGAAAGAAAGAAAAACTGTTGTATCCCATATCCTTGAACATTCATGGAAATTTCAATAAAATAATAAATAGATTGTTATTTACATAAAGAAAAAGTGTAAGAATGCCGAAGATTGAATATTAATGTTGTCAACCATGATTTGGAAGGTGGGGTGTGGTGGGGGATAAAAGAAAGAAAGAAAAACTGTTGTATACCATTTCCTTGCACATTCATGGAAATTTCAATAAAATAATTAAAAGATTGTTCATCTGCATAAAGAAAAAGTGTAAGAATGCAGAAGATAAAATATTAATGTTGTCAACCATGATTTGGAAGCTGGGGGAGGTGGGGGATAAAAGAAAGAAAGAAAAACTGTTGTATCCCATTTCCTTGAACATTCATGGAAATTTCAATAAAATAATAAAAAGATTGTTCATATGCATAAAGAAAAAGTGTAAGAATGCAGAAGATAGACTATTAGTGTTGTGAACCATGATTTGGAAGCTTGGGGGGTGGGGGATAAAAGAAAGAAAGAAAAACTCTTGTGTCACATTTCTATGAACATTCATTGAAATTTCAATAAAATAATAAAGAGATTCTTAATCTGCATAGAGAAAAAGAGTAAGAATGCAGAAGATAGAATATTAATGTTGTCAACCATGATTTTGAAGCTGACGGGGGTGGGGGATAAAAGAAAGAAAGAAACACTGTTGTATCCCTTTTCCTTGAACATTCATGGAAAGTTCAATAAGATAATAAAAAGATTGGTAATCTGCATAAAGAAAAAGAGTAAGAATGCAGCAGATAGAATGTTAAAGTTGTCAACCATGATTTGGAAGCTGGTGGGGGTGGGGGATAAAAGAAAGAAAGAAAAACTTTTTTATCCCATTTCCTTGAACATTCATGGAAATTTCAATACAATAATAAAAAGATTGTTAATCTGCATAAACAAAAAGGGTAAGAATGCAGAAGATAGAATATTAATGTTGTCAACCATGATTTGTAAACTGGGGGGGAGTGGGGGATAAAAGAAAGAAAGAGAAACTGTTGTATACCATTTCCTTGAACATTCATGGAAAGTTCAATAAAATAATAAAAAGATTGGTAATCTGCATAAAGAAAAAGAGTAAGAATGCAGAAGATAGAATATTAATGTTGTCAACCATGATTTGGAAGCTTGGTGCGTGGGGGATAAAAGAAAGAAAGAGAAATTGTTGTATCCCATTTCCTTGAACATTCATGAAATTTCAATAAAATAATGACAAGATTGTGAATCTGCATAAAGAAAAAGAGTATGAAGGCAGAAGATAGAATATTATGTTGTCAACCATGATTTGGAAGCTGGGGGGGGTGGGGGATGAAAGAAAGAAAGAAAAACTGTTGTATCCCATTTCCTTGAACATTCATTGAAATTTCAATAAAATAATAAGTAGATTGTTAATCTGCATAAAGAAAAAGTGTAAGAATGCAGAAGATATAATATTAATGTTGTCAACCATGATTTGTAAACTGGGGGGCAGTGGGGGAAAAAAGAAAGAAAGAAAAACAGTTGTATACCATTTCCTTGAACATTCATGGAAAGTTCAATAAAATAATAAAAAGAATGGTAATCTGCATAAAGAAAAAGAATAAGAATGCAGAAGATAGAATATTAATGTTGGCAACCATGATTTGGAAGCTGGGGGGGGTTGGGGATGAAAGAAAGAAAGAAACACTGTTGTATCCCATTTCCTTGAACATTCATGGAAATTTCAATAAAATAATAAAAAGATTGTTAATCTGCATAAAGAAAAAGAGTAAGAATGCAGAAGATAGAATATTAATGTTGTCAACCATGATTTGGAAGGTGGGGGCGCTGGAGGATAAAAGAAAGAAAGAAAAACTGTTGTATACCATTTACTGGAATATTCATGGAAATTTCAATAAAATAAGAAAAAGATTGTTAATATGCATAAAGTAAAAGTGTAAGAATGCAGAAGATTGAATATTAATGTTGTCAATCATGATTTGGAAGATGGCAGGGGTGCTGGATAAAAGAAAGAAAGAAAAACTGTTGTATCCCATTTCCTTGAACATTCATGGAAATTTCAATAAAATAATAAAAAGATTGTTAATCTGCATAAAGGAAAAGTGTAAGAATGCAGAAGATAGAATATTAATGTTGTCAACCATGATTTGGAAGCTGGGGTCGCTGGAGGATAAAAGAAAGAAAGAAAAACTGCTGTATCCCATTTACTGGAACATTCATGGAAATTTCAATAAAATAATAAAAGATTGTTAATCTGCATAAAGAAAAACAGTAAGAATGCAGAATATAGAATATTAATGTTTTCAATCATGATTGGGAAGCTGAGGGGATGAGGGATAAAAGAATGAAAGAAAAACTGTTGTATCCCTTTCCTTGAACATTTATGGAAATTACAATAAAACAATAAAAAGATTGTTAATCTGCATAAAGAAAAAGAGTAAGAATGCTGAAGATAGAATATTAATGATGTCAACCATGATTTGGAAGCTGGGGTCGCTGGAGGATAAAAGAAAGAAAGAAAAACTGCTGTATCCCATTTACTGGAACATTCATGGAAATTTCAATAAAATAATAAAAAGATTGTTAATCTGCATAAAGAAAAAGAGTAAGAATGCAGAAGATAGAATATTAATGTTGTCAACCATGATTTGTATACTGGGGGGGAGTGGGGGATAAAAGTAAGAAAGAAAAACAGTTGTATACCATTTCCTTGAACATTCATGGAAAGTTCAATAAAATAATAAAAATATTGGTAATCTGCATAAAGAAAAAGAATAAGAATGCAGAAGATAGAATATTAATGTTGTCAACCATGATTTGGAAGCTTGGAGCGTGGGGGATAAAAGAAAGAAAGAGAAATTGTTGTATCCCATTTCCTTGAACATTCATGGAATTTCAATAAAATAATGACAAGATTGTGAATCTGCATAAAGAAAAAGAGTATGAAGGCAGAAGATACAATATTATGTTGTCAACCATGATTTGGAAGCTGGGGGGGGTGAGGGATGAAAGAAAGAAAGAAAAACTGTTGTATTCCATTTCCTTGAACATTCATGGAAATTTCAATACAATAATAAAAAGATTGTTAATCTGCATAAAGAAAAAGAGTAAGAATGCAGAAGATAGAAAATTAATGTTGTCAGCCATGTTTTGGAACCTGGGGGGTTGTGGGGGATAAAAGAAAGAAAGAAAAACTGTTGTATCCCATTTCCTTGAACATTCATGGAAATTTCAATAAAATAAGAAAAAGATTGTTAATCTGCATAAAGTAAAAGTGTAAGAATGCAGAAGATTGAATATTAATGTTGTCAACCATGATTTGGAAGATGGCGGGGGTGCTGGATAAAAGAAAGAAAGAAAAACTGTTGTATCCCATGTCCTTGAACATTGATGGAAATTTCAATAAAATAATAAATAGATTGTTAATCTGTATAAAGAAAAACTGTAAGAATGCAGAAGATAGAATATTAATGTTTTCAACCATGATTTGGAAGGTGGGGGGTGGTGGGGAATAAAAGAAAGAAAGAAAAACTGTTGTATACCATTTCCTTGCACATTCATGGAAATTTCAATAAAATAATAAAAAGATTGGTAATCTGCATGAAGAAAAAGTGTAAGAATGCCGAAGATTGAATATTAATGTTGTCAACCATGATTTGGAAGCTTGGGGAGTGGGGGATAAAAGAAAGAAAGAGAAAATGTTGTATCCCATTTCCTTGAACATTCATGAAATTTCAATAAAATAATGACAAGATTGTTAAATGCATAAAGAAAAAGAGTATGAAGGCAGAAGATAGAATATTATGTTGTCAACCATGATTTCGTAGCTGGGGGGGGGGATGAAAGAAAGAAAGAAAAACTGTTGTATCCCATATCCTTGAACATTCATGGAAATTTCAATAAAATAATAAATAGATTGTTATTTACATAAAGAAAAAGTGTAAGAATGCCGAAGATTGAATATTAATGTTGTCAACCATGATTTGGAAGGTGGGGTGTGGTGGGGGATAAAAGAAAGAAAGAAAAACTGTTGTATACCATTTCCTTGCACATTCATGGAAATTTCAATAAAATAATTAAAAGATTGTTCATCTGCATAAAGAAAAAGTGTAAGAATGCAGAAGATAAAATATTAATGTTGTCAACCATGATTTGGAAGCTGGGGGAGGTGGGGGATAAAAGAAAGAAAGAAAAACTGTTGTATCCCATTTCCTTGAACATTCATGGAAATTTCAATAAAATAATAAAAAGATTGTTCATATGCATAAAGAAAAAGTGTAAGAATGCAGAAGATAGACTATTAGTGTTGTGAACCATGATTTGGAAGCTTGGGGGGTGGGGGATAAAAGAAAGAAAGAAAAACTCTTGTGTCACATTTCTATGAACATTCATTGAAATTTCAATAAAATAATAAAGAGATTCTTAATCTGCATAGAGAAAAAGAGTAAGAATGCAGAAGATAGAATATTAATGTTGTCAACCATGATTTTGAAGCTGACGGGGGTGGGGGATAAAAGAAAGAAAGAAACACTGTTGTATCCCTTTTCCTTGAACATTCATGGAAAGTTCAATAAGATAATAAAAAGATTGGTAATCTGCATAAAGAAAAAGAGTAAGAATGCAGGAGATAGAATGTTAAAGTTGTCAACCATGATTTGGAAGCTGGTGGGGGTGGGGGATAAAAGAAAGAAAGAAAAACTTTTTTATCCCATTTCCTTGAACATTCATGGAAATTTCAATACAATAATAAAAAGATTGTTAATCTGCATAAACAAAAAGGGTAAGAATGCAGAAGATAGAATATTAATGTTGTCAACCATGATTTGTAAACTGGGGGGGAGTGGGGGATAAAAGAAAGAAAGAGAAACTGTTGTATACCATTTCCTTGAACATTCATGGAAAGTTCAATAAAATAATAAAAAGATTGGTAATCTGCATAAAGAAAAAGAGTAAGAATGCAGAAGATAGAATATTAATGTTGTCAACCATGATTTGGAAGCTTGGTGCGTGGGGGATAAAAGAAAGAAAGAGAAATTGTTGTATCCCATTTCCTTGAACATTCATGAAATTTCAATAAAATAATGACAAGATTGTGAATCTGCATAAAGAAAAAGAGTATGAAGGCAGAAGATAGAATATTATGTTGTCAACCATGATTTGGAAGCTGGGGGGGGTGGGGGATGAAAGAAAGAAAGAAAAACTGTTGTATCCCATTTCCTTGAACATTCATTGAAATTTCAATAAAATAATAAGTAGATTGTTAATCTGCATAAAGAAAAAGTGTAAGAATGCAGAAGATATAATATTAATGTTGTCAACCATGATTTGTAAACTGGGGGGCAGTGGGGGAAAAAAGAAAGAAAGAAAAACAGTTGTATACCATTTCCTTGAACATTCATGGAAAGTTCAATAAAATAATAAAAAGAATGGTAATCTGCATAAAGAAAAAGAATAAGAATGCAGAAGATAGAATATTAATGTTGGCAACCATGATTTGGAAGCTGGGGGGGGTTGGGGATGAAAGAAAGAAAGAAACACTGTTGTATCCCATTTCCTTGAACATTCATGGAAATTTCAATAAAATAATAAAAAGATTGTTAATCTGCATAAAGAAAAAGAGTAAGAATGCAGAAGATAGAATATTAATGTTGTCAACCATGATTTGGAAGGTGGGGGCGCTGGAGGATAAAAGAAAGAAAGAAAAACTGTTGTATACCATTTACTGGAATATTCATGGAAATTTCAATAAAATAAGAAAAAGATTGTTAATATGCATAAAGTAAAAGTGTAAGAATGCAGAAGATTGAATATTAATGTTGTCAATCATGATTTGGAAGATGGCAGGGGTGCTGGATAAAAGAAAGAAAGAAAAACTGTTGTATCCCATTTCCTTGAACATTCATGGAAATTTCAATAAAATAATAAAAAGATTGTTAATCTGCATAAAGGAAAACTGTAAGAATGCAGAAGATAGAATATTAATGTTGTCAACCATGATTTGGAAGCTGGGGTCGCTGGAGGATAAAAGAAAGAAAGAAAAACTGCTGTATCCCATTTACTGGAACATTCATGGAAATTTCAATAAAATAATAAAAGATTGTTAATCTGCATAAAGAAAAACAGTAAGAATGCAGAATATAGAATATTAATGTTTTCAATCATGATTGGGAAGCTGAGGGGATGAGGGATAAAAGAATGAAAGAAAAACTGTTGTATCCCTTTCCTTGAACATTTATGGAAATTACAATAAAACAATAAAAAGATTGTTAATCTGCATAAAGAAAAAGAGTAAGAATGCTGAAGATAGAATATTAATGATGTCAACCATGATTTGGAAGCTGGGGGCGCTGGAGGATAAAAGAAAGAAAGAAAAACTGTTGTATCCCATTTACTGGAACATTCATGGAAATTTCAATAAAATAAGAAAAAGATTGTTAATCTGCATAAAGTAAAAGTGTAAGAATGCAGAAGATTGAATATTAATGTTGTCAACCATGATTTGGAAGCTGGGGGAGGTGGGGGATAAAAGAAAGAAAGAAAAACTGTTGTATCCCATTTCCTAGAACATTCATGGAAATTTCAATAAAATAATAAAAAGATTGTTCATATGCATAAAGAAAAAGTGTAAGAATGCAGAAGATAGACTATTAGTGTTGTGAACCATGATTTGGAAGCTTGGGGGGTGGGGGATAAAAGAAAGAAAGAAAAACTCTTGTGTCACATTTCTATGAACATTCATTGAAATTTCAATAAAATAATAAAGAGATTCTTAATCTGCATAGAGAAAAAGAGTAAGAATGCAGAAGATAGAATATTAATGTTGTCAACCATGATTTTGAAGCTGACGGGGGTGGGGGATAAAAGAAAGAAAGAAACACTGTTGTATCCCATTTCCTTGAACATTCATGGAAAGTTCAATAAGATAATAAAAAGATTGATAATCTGCATAAAGAAAAAGAGTAAGAATGCAGGAGATAGAATGTTAATGTTGTCAACCATGATTTGGAAGCCTGTGGGGGTGGGGGATAAAAGAAAGAAAGAAAAACTTTTTTATCCCATTTCCTTGAACATTCATGGAAATTTCAATACAATAATAAAAAGATTGTTAATCTGCATAAACAAAAAGGGTAAGAATGCAGAAGATAGAATATTAATGTTGTCAACCATGATTTGTAAACTGGGGGGGAGTGGGGGATAAAAGAAAGAAAGAGAAACTGTTGTATACCATTTCCTTGAACATTCATGGAAAGTTCAATAAAATAATAAAAAGATTGGTAATCTGCATAAAGAAAAAGAGTAAGAATGCAGAAGATAGTATATTAATGTTGTCAACCATGATTTGGAAGCTTGGAGCGTGGGGGATAAAAGAAAGAAAGAGAAATTGTTGTATCCCATTTCCTTGAACATTCATGAAATTTCAATAAAATAATGACAAGATTGTGAATCTGCATAAAGAAAAAGAGTATGAAGGCAGAAGATAGAATATTATGTTGTCAACCATGATTTGGAAGCTGGGGGGGGTGGGGGATGAAAGAAAGAAAGAAAAACTGTTGTATCCCATTTCCTTGAACATTCATGGAAATTTCAATAAAATAATAAATAGATTGTTACTTACATAAAGAAAAAGTGTAAGAATGAAGAAGATTGAATATTAATATTGTCAACCATGATTTGGAAGGTGGGGGGTGGTGGGGGATAAAAGAAAGAAAGAAAAACTGTTGTATACCATTTCCTTGCACATTCATGGAAATTTCAATAAAATAATAAAAAGATTGGTAATCTGCATAAAGAAAAAGTGTAAGAATGCCGAAGATTGAATATTAATGTTGTCAACCACGATTTGGAAGCTGGGGACGTGGGGGATAAAAGAAAGAAAGAAAAAATGTTGTATCCCATTTCCTTGGACATTCATGGAAATTTCAATAAAATAATAAATAGATTGTTATTTACATAAAGAAAAAGTGTAAGAATGCCGAAGATTGAATATTAATGTTGTCAACCATGATTTGGAAGGTGGGGTGTGGTGGGGGATAAAAGAAAGAAAGAAAAACTGTTGTATACCATTTCCTTGCACATTCATGGAAATTTCAATAAAATAATTAAAAGATTGTTCATCTGCATAAAGAAAAAGTGTAAGAATGCAGAAGATAAAATATTAATGTTGTCAACCATGATTTGGAAGCTGGGGGAGGTGGGGGATAAAAGAAAGAAAGAAAAACTGTTGTATCCCATTTCCTTGAACATTCATGGAAATTTCAATAAAATAATAAAAAGATTGTTCATATGCATAAAGAAAAAGTGTAAGAATGCAGAAGATAGACTATTAGTGTTGTGAACCATGATTTGGAAGCTTGGGGGGTGGGGGATAAAAGAAAGAAAGAAAAACTCTTGTGTCACATTTCTATGAACATTCATTGAAATTTCAATAAAATAATAAAGAGATTCTTAATCTGCATAGAGAAAAAGAGTAAGAATGCAGAAGATAGAATATTAATGTTGTCAACCATGATTTTGAAGGTGACGGGGGTGGGGGATAAAAGAAAGAAAGAAACACTGTTGTATCCCTTTTCCTTGAACATTCATGGAAAGTTCAATAAGATAATAAAAAGATTGGTAATCTGCATAAAGAAAAAGAGTAAGAATGCAGGAGATAGAATGTTAAAGTTGTCAACCATGATTTGGAAGCTGGTGGGGGTGGGGGATAAAAGAAAGAAAGAAAAACTTTTTTATCCCATTTCCTTGAACATTCATGGAAATTTCAATACAATAATAAAAAGATTGTTAATCTGCATAAACAAAAAGGGTAAGAATGCAGAAGATAGAATATTAATGTTGTCAACCATGATTTGTAAACTGGGGGGGAGTGGGGGATAAAAGAAAGAAAGAGAAACTGTTGTATACCATTTCCTTGAACATTCATGGAAAGTTCAATAAAATAATAAAAAGATTGGTAATCTGCATAAAGAAAAAGAGTAAGAATGCAGAAGATAGAATATTAATGTTGTCAACCATGATTTGGAAGCTTGGTGCGTGGGGGATAAAAGAAAGAAAGAGAAATTGTTGTATCCCATTTCCTTGAACATTCATGAAATTTCAATAAAATAATGACAAGATTGTGAATCTGCATAAAGAAAAAGAGTATGAAGGCAGAAGATAGAATATTATGTTGTCAACCATGATTTGGAAGCTGGGGGGGGTGGGGGATGAAAGAAAGAAAGAAAAACTGTTGTATCCCATTTCCTTGAACATTCATTGAAATTTCAATAAAATAATAAGTAGATTGTTAATCTGCATAAAGAAAAAGTGTAAGAATGCAGAAGATATAATATTAATGTTGTCAACCATGATTTGTAAACTGGGGGGCAGTGGGGGAAAAAAGAAAGAAAGAAAAACAGTTGTATACCATTTCCTTGAACATTCATGGAAAGTTCAATAAAATAATAAAAAGAATGGTAATCTGCATAAAGAAAAAGAATAAGAATGCAGAAGATAGAATATTAATGTTGGCAACCATGATTTGGAAGCTGGGGGGGGTGGGGGATGAAAGAAAGAAAGAAACACTGTTGTATCCCATTTCCTTGAACATTCATGGAAATTTCAATAAAATAATAAAAAGATTGTTAATCTGCATAAAGAAAAAGAGTAAGAATGCAGAAGATAGAATATTAATGTTGTCAACCATGATTTGGAAGGTGGGGGCGCTGGAGGATAAAAGAAAGAAAGAAAAACTGTTGTATACCATTTACTGGAATATTCATGGAAATTTCAATAAAATAAGAAAAAGATTGTTAATATGCATAAAATAAAAGAGTAAGAATGCAGAAGATTGAATATTAATGTTGTCAATCATGATTTGGAAGATGGCAGGGGTGCTGGATAAAAGAAAGAAAGAAAAACTGTTGTATCCCATTTCCTTGAACATTCATGGAAATTTCAATAAAATAATAAAAAGATTGTTAATCTGCATAAAGGAAAAGTGTAAGAATGCAGAAGATAGAATATTAATGTTGTCAACCATGATTTGGAAGCTGGGGTCGCTGGAGGATAAAAGAAAGAAAGAAAAACTGCTGTATCCCATTTACTGGAACATTCATGGAAATTTCAATAAAATAATAAAAGATTGTTAATCTGCATAAAGAAAAACAGTAAGAATGCAGAATATAGAATATTAATGTTTTCAATCATGATTGGGAAGCTGAGGGGATGAGGGATAAAAGAATGAAAGAAAAACTGTTGTATCCCTTTCCTTGAACATTTATGGAAATTACAATAAAACAATAAAAAGATTGTTAATCTGCATAAAGAAAAAGAGTAAGAATGCTGAAGATAGAATATTAATGATGTCAACCATGATTTGGAAGCTGGGGGCGCTGGAGGATAAAAGAAAGAAAGAAAAACTGTTGTATCCCATTTACTGGAACATTCATGGAAATTTCAATAAAATAAGAAAAAGATTGTTAATCTGCATAAAGTAAAAGTGTAAGAATGCAGAAGATTGAATATTAATGTTGTCAACCATGATTTGGAAGCTGGGGGAGGTGGGGGATAAAAGAAAGAAAGAAAAACTGTTGTATCCCATTTCCTAGAACATTCATGGAAATTTCAATAAAATAATAAAAAGATTGTTCATATGCATAAAGAAAAAGTGTAAGAATGCAGAAGATAGACTATTAGTGTTGTGAACCATGATTTGGAAGCTTGGGGGGTGGGGGATAAAAGAAAGAAAGAAAAACTCTTGTGTCACATTTCTATGAACATTCATTGAAATTTCAATAAAATAATAAAGAGATTCTTAATCTGCATAGAGAAAAAGAGTAAGAATGCAGAAGATAGAATATTAATGTTGTCAACCATGATTTTGAAGCTGACGGGGGTGGGGGATAAAAGAAAGAAAGAAACACTGTTGTATCCCATTTCCTTGAACATTCATGGAAAGTTCAATAAGATAATAAAAAGATTGATAATCTGCATAAAGAAAAAGAGTAAGAATGCAGGAGATAGAATGTTAATGTTGTCAACCATGATTTGGAAGCCTGTGGGGGTGGGGGATAAAAGAAAGAAAGAAAAACTTTTTTATCCCATTTCCTTGAACATTCATGGAAATTTCAATACAATAATAAAAAGATTGTTAATCTGCATAAACAAAAAGGGTAAGAATGCAGAAGATAGAATATTAATGTTGTCAACCATGATTTGTAAACTGGGGGGGAGTGGGGGATAAAAGAAAGAAAGAGAAACTGTTGTATACCATTTCCTTGAACATTCATGGAAAGTTCAATAAAATAATAAAAAATTGGTAATCTGCATAAAGAAAAAGAGTAAGAATGCAGAAGATAGTATATTAATGTTGTCAACCATGATTTGGAAGCTTGGAGCGTGGGGGATAAAAGAAAGAAAGAGAAATTGTTGTATCCCATTTCCTTGAACATTCATGAAATTTCAATAAAATAATGACAAGATTGTGAATCTGCATAAAGAAAAAGAGTATGAAGGCAGAAGATAGAATATTATGTTGTCAACCATGATTTGGAAGCTGGGGGGGGGGGGATGAAAGAAAGAAAGAAAAACTGTTGTATCCCATTTCCTTGAACATTCATGGAAATTTCAATAAAATAATAAATAGATTGTTACTTACATAAAGAAAAAGTGTAAGAATGAAGAAGATTGAATATTAATATTGTCAACCATGATTTGGAAGGTGGGGGGTGGTGGGGGATAAAAGAAAGAAAGAAAAACTGTTGTATACCATTTCCTTGCACATTCATGGAAATTTCAATAAAATAATAAAAAGATTGGTAATCTGCATAAAGAAAAAGTGTAAGAATGCCGAAGATTGAATATTAATGTTGTCAACCACGATTTGGAAGCTGGGGACGTGGGGGATAAAAGAAAGAAAGAAAAAATGTTGTATCCCATTTCCTTGGACATTCATGGAAATTTCAATAAAATAATAAATAGATTGTTATTTACATAAAGAAAAAGTGTAAGAATACAGAAGATTGAATATTAATGTTGTCAACCATGATTTGGAAGGTGGGGGGTGGTGGGGGATAAAAGAAGGAAAGAAAAACTGTTGTATACCATTTCCTTGAACATTCATGGAAATTTCAATAAAATAATAAAAAGATTGGTAATCTGCATAAAGAAAAAGAGTAAGAATGCAGAAGATAGAATATTAATGTTGTCAACCATGATTTGGAAGCTTGGGGAGTGGGGGATAAAAGAAAGAAAGAGAAAATGTTGTATCCCATTTCCTTGAACATTCATGAAATTTCAATAAAATAATGACAAGATTGTTAAATGCATAAAGAAAAAGAGTATGAAGGCAGAAGATAGAATATTATGTTGTCAACCATGATTTGGAAGCTGGGGGGGGTGGGGGATGAAAGAAAGAAAGAAAAACTGTTGTATCCCATTTCCTTGAACATTCATTGAAATTTCAATAAAATAATAAGTAGATTGTTAATCTGCATAAAGAAAAAGTGTAAGAATGCAGAAGATATAATATTAATGTTGTCAACCATGATTTGTAAACTGGGGGGCAGTGGGGGAAAAAAGAAAGAAAGAAAAACAGTTGTATACCATTTCCTTGAACATTCATGGAAAGTTCAATAAAATAATAAAAAGAATGGTAATCTGCATAAAGAAAAAGAATAAGAATGCAGAAGATAGAATATTAATGTTGGCAACCATGATTTGGAAGCTGGGGGGGGTGGGGGATGAAAGAAAGAAAGAAACACTGTTGTATCCCATTTCCTTGAACATTCATGGAAATTTCAATAAAATGATAAAAGATTGTTCATATGCATAAAGAAAAAGTGTAAGAATGCAGAAGATAGACTATTAGTGTTGTGAACCATGATTTGGAAGCTTGGGGGGTGGGGGATAAAAGAAAGAAAGAAAAACTCTTGTGTCACATTTCTATGAACATTCATTGAAATTTCAATAAAATAATAAAGAGATTCTTAATCTGCATAGAGAAAAAGAGTAAGAATGCAGAAGATAGAATATTAATGTTGTCAACCATGATTTTGAAGCTGACGGGGGTGGGGGATAAAAGAAAGAAAGAAACACTGTTGTATCCCATTTCCTTGAACATTCATGGAAAGTTCAATAAGATAATAAAAAGATTGATAATCTGCATAAAGAAAAAGAGTAAGAATGCAGGAGATAGAATGTTAATGTTGTCAACCATGATTTGGAAGCCTGTGGGGGTGGGGGATAAAAGAAAGAAAGAAAAACTGTTGTATCCCATTTCCTTGAACATTCATGGAAATTTCAATACAATAATAAAAAGATTGTTAATCTGCATAAACAAAAAGGGTAAGAATGCCGAAGATAGAATATTAATGTTGTCAACCATGATTTGTAAACTGGGGGGGAGTGGGGGATAAAAGAAAGAAAGAGAAACTGTTGTATACCATTTCCTTGAACATTCATGGAAAGTTCAATAAAATAATAAAAAGATTGGTAATCTGCATAAAGAAAAAGAGTAAGAATGCAGAAGATAGTATATTAATGTTGTCAACCATGATTTGGAAGCTTGGAGCGTGGGGGATAAAAGAAAGAAAGAGAAATTGTTGTATCCCATTTCCTTGAACATTCATGAAATTTCAATAAAATAATGACAAGATTGTGAATCTGCATAAAGAAAAAGAGTATGAAGGCAGAAGATAGAATATTATGTTGTCAACCATGATTTGGAAGCTGGGGGGGGTGGGGGATGAAAGAAAGAAAGAAAAACTGTTGTATCCCATTTCCTTGAACATTCATGGAAATTTCAATAAAATAATAAATAGATTGTTACTTACATAAAGAAAAAGTGTAAGAATGAAGAAGATTGAATATTAATATTGTCAACCATGATTTGGAAGGTGGGGGGTGGTGGGGGATAAAAGAAAGAAAGAAAAACTGTTGTATACCATTTCCTTGCACATTCATGGAAATTTCAATAAAATAATAAAAAGATTGGTAATCTGCATAAAGAAAAAGTGTAAGAATGCCGAAGATTGAATATTAATGTTGTCAACCACGATTTGGAAGCTGGGGACGTGGGGGATAAAAGAAAGAAAGAAAAAATGTTGTATCCCATTTCCTTGGACATTCATGGAAATTTCAATAAAATAATAAATAGATTGTTATTTACATAAAGAAAAAGTGTAAGAATACAGAAGATTGAATATTAATGTTGTCAACCATGATTTGGAAGGTGGGGGGTGGTGGGGGATAAAAGAAGGAAAGAAAAACTGTTGTATACCATTTCCTTGAACATTCATGGAAATTTCAATAAAATAATAAAAAGATTGGTAATCTGCATAAAGAAAAAGAGTAAGAATGCAGAAGATAGAATATTAATGTTGTCAACCATGATTTGGAAGCTTGGGGAGTGGGGGATAAAAGAAAGAAAGAGAAAATGTTGTATCCCATTTCCTTGAACATTCATGAAATTTCAATAAAATAATGACAAGATTGTTAAATGCATAAAGAAAAAGAGTATGAAGGCAGAAGATAGAATATTATGTTGTCAACCATGATTTGGTAGCTGGGGGGGGGGATGAAAGAAAGAAAGAAAAACTGTTGTATCCCATTTCCTTGAATATTCATGGAAATTTCAATAAAATAATAAAAAGATTGTTCATCTGCATAAAGAAAAAGTGTAAGAATGCAGAAGATAGACTATTAGTGTTGTGAACCATGATTTGGAAGCTTGGTGGGTGGGGGATAAAAGAAAGAAAGAAAAACTCTTGTGTCACATTTCTATGAACATTCATTGAAATTTCAATAAAATAATAAAGAGATTCTTAATCTGCATAGAGAAAAAGAGTAAGAATGCAGAAGATAGAATATTAATGTTGTCAACCATGATTTTGAAGCTGAAGGGTGTGGGGGATAATAGAAAGAAAGAAACACTGTTGTATCCCATTTCCTTGAACATTCATGGAAAGTTCAATAAGATAATAAAAAGATTGGTAATCTGCATAAAGAAAAAGAGTAAGAATGCAGGAGATAGAATGTTAATGTTGTCAACCATGATTTGGAAGCTGGTGGGGGTGGGGGATAAAAGAAAGAAAGAAAAACTTTTTTATCCCATTTCCTTGAACATTCATGGAAATTTCAATACAATAATAAAAAGATTGTTAATCTGCATAAACAAAAAGGGTAAGAATGCAGAAGATAGAATATTAATGTTGTCAACCATGATTTGTAAACTAGGGGGGAGTGGGGGATAAAAGAAAGAAAGAGAAACTGTTGTATACCATTTCCTTGAACATTCATGGAAAGTTCAATAAAATAATAAAAAGATTGGTAATCTGCATAAAGAAAAAGAGTAAGAATGCAGAAGATAGAATATTAATGTTGTCAACCATGATTTGGAAGCTTGGAGCGTGGGGGATAAAAGAAAGAAAGAGAAATTGTTGTATCCCATTTCCTTGAACATTCATGAAATTTCAATAAAATAATGACAAGATTGTGAATCTGCATAAAGAAAAAGAGTATGAAGGAAGAAGATAGAATATTATGTTTTCAACCATGATTTGGAAGCTGGGGGGGGTGGGGGATGAAAGAAAGAAAGAAAAACTGTTGTATCCCATTTCCTTGAACATTCATGGAAATTTGAATAAAATAATAAATAGATTGTTATTTACATAAAGAAAAAGTGTAAGAATGCCGAAGATAGAATATTAATGTTGTCAACCATGACTTGGAATGTGGGGGGTGGTGGGGGATAAAAGAAAGAAAGAAAAACTGTTGTATACCATTTCCTTGCACATTCATGGAAATTTCAATAAAATAATAAAAAGATTGGTAATCTGCATAAAGAAAAAGTGTAAGAATGCCGAAGATTGAATATTAATGTTGTCAACCACGATTTGGAAGCTGGGGGCGTGGGGGATAAAAGAAAGAAAGAAAAAATGTTGAATCCCATTTCCTTGGACATTCATGGAAATTTCAATAAAATAATAAATATATTGTTATTTACATAAAGAAAAAGTGTAAGAATACAGAAGATTGAATATTAATGTTGTCAACCATGATTTGGAAGGTGGGGGGTGGTGGGGGATAAAAGAAAGAAAGAAAAACTGTTGTATACCATTTCCTTGAACATTCATGGAAATTTCAATAAAATAATAAAAAGATTGGTAATCTGCATAAAGAAAAAGAGTAAGAATGCAGAAGATAGAATATTAATGTTGTCAACCATGATTTGGAAGCTTGGGGAGTGGGGGATAAAAGAAAGAAAGAGAAAATGTTGTATCCCATTTCCTTGAACATTCATGAAATTTCAATAAAATAATGACAAGATTGTTAAATGCATAAAGAAAAAGAGTATGAAGGCAGAAGATAGAATATTATGTTGTCAACCATGATTTGGAAGCTGGGGGGGGGTGGGGGATGAAAGAAAGAAAGAAAAACTGTTGTATCCCATTTCCTTGAACATTCATGGAAATTTCAATAAAATAATAAAAAGATTGTTCATCTGCATAAAGAAAAAGTGTAAGAATGCAGAAGATAAAATATTAATGTTGTCAACCATGATTTGGAAGCTGGGGGAGGTGGGGGATAAAAGAAAGAAAGAAAAACTGTTGTATCACATTTCCTAGAACATTCATGGAAATTTCAATAAAATAATAAAAAGATTGTTCATATGCATAAAGAAAAAGTGTAAGAATGCAGAAGATAGACTATTAGTGTTGTGAACCATGATTTGGAAGCTTGGGGGGTGGGGGATAAAAGAAAGAAAGAAAAACTCTTGTGTCACATTTCTATGAACATTCATTCAAATTTCAATAAAATAATAAAGAGATTCTTAATCTGCATAGAGAAAAAGAGTAAGAATGCAGAAGATAGAATATTAATGTTGTCAACCATGATTTTGAAGCTGACGGGGTTGGGTGATAAAAGAAAGAAAGAAACACTGTAGTATCCCATTTCCTTGAACATTCATGGAAAGTTCAATAAAATAATAAAAAGATTGGTAATCTGCATAAAGAAAAAGAGTTAGAATGCAGGAGATAGAATGTTAATGTTGTCAACCATGATTTGGAAGCTGGCGGGGGTGGGGGATAAAAGAAAGAAAGAAAAACTTTTTATCCCATTTCCTTGAACATTCATGGAAATTTCAATACAAAAATAAAAGATTGTTAATCTGCATAAACAAAAAGGGTAAGAATGCAGAAGATAGAATGTTAATTTTGTCAACCATGATTTGTAAACTGGGGGGGAGTGGGGGATAAAAGAAAGAAAGAAAAACTGTTGTACACCATTTCCTTGAACATTCATGGAAAGTTCAATAAAATAATAAAAAGATTGGTAATCTGCATAAAGATAAAGAGTAAGAATGCAGAATATAGAATATTAATGTTTTCAATCATGATTGGGAAGCTGAGGGGGTGAGGGATAAAAGAATGAAAGAAAAACTGTTGTGTCCCTTTCCTTGAACATTTATGGAAATTTCAATAAAATAATAAAAGATTGTTAATCTGCATAAAGAAAAACAGTAAGAATGCAGAATATAGAATATTAATGTTTTCAATCATGATTGGGAAGCTGAGGGGGTGAGGGATAAAAGAATGAAAGAAAAACTGTTGTGTCCCTTTCCTTGAACATTTATGGAAATTTCAATAAAACAATAAAAAGATTGTTAATCTGCATAAAGAAAAAGAGTAAGAATGCTGAAGATAGAATATTAATGATGTCAACCATGATTTGGAAGCTGTGGGCGCTGGAGGATAAAAGAAAGAAAGAAAAACTGTTGTATCCCATTTACTGGAACATTCATGGAAATTTCAATAAAATAAGAAAAAGATTGTTAATCTGCATAAAGTAAAAGTGTAAGAATGCAGAAGATTGAATATTAATGTTGTCAACCATGATTTGGAAGATGGCAGGGGTGCTGGATAAAAGAAAGAAAGAAAAACTGTTGTATCCCATTTCCTTGAACATTCATGGAAATTTCAATAAAATAATAAAAAGATTGTTAATCTGCATAAAGAAAAAGAGTAAGAATGCAGAAGATAGAATATTAATGTTGTCAACCATGATTTGGAAGCTGGGGTCGCTGGAGGATAAAAGAAAGAAAGAAAAACTGCTGTATCCCATTTACTGCAACATTCATGGAAATTTCAATAAAATAATAAAAAGATTGTTAATCTGCATAAAGAAAAAGAGTAAGAATGCAGAAGATAGAATATTAATGTTGTCAACCATGATTTGTATACTGGGGGGGAGTGGGGGATAAAAGTAAGAAAGAAAAACAGTTGTATACCATTTCCTTGAACATTCATGGAAAGTTCAATAAAATAATAAAAAGATTGGTAATCTGCATAAAGAAAAAGAATAAGAATGCAGAAGATAGAATATTAATGTTGTCAACCATGATTTGGAAGCTTGGAGCGTGGGGGATAAAAGAAATAAAGAGAAATTGTTGTATCCCATTTCCTTGAACATTCATGGAATTTCAATAAAATAATGACAAGATTGTGAATCTGCATAAAGAAAAAGAGTATGAAGGCAGAAGATACAATATTATGTTATCAACCATGATTTGGAAGCTGGGGGGGGTGAGGGATGAAAGAAAGAAAGAAAAACTGTTGTATTCCATTTCCTTGAACATTCATGGAAATTTCAATACAATAATAAAAAGATTGTTAATCTGCATAAAGAAAAAGAGTAAGAATGCAGAAGATAGAAAATTAATGTTGTCAGCCATGTTTTGGAACCTGGGGGGTTGTGGGGGATAAAAGAAAGAAAGAAAAACTGTTGTATCCCATTTCCTTGAACATTCATGGAAATTTCAATAAAATAAGAAAAAGATTGTTAATCTGCATAAAGTAAAAGTGTAAGAATGCAGAAGATTGAATATTAATGTTGTCAACCATGATTTGGAAGATGGCGGGGGTGCTGGATAAAAGAAAGAAAGAAAAACTGTTGTATCCCATGTCCTTGAACATTGATGGAAATTTCAATAAAATAATAAAAAGATTGTTAATCTGTATAAAGAAAAACTGTAAGAATGCAGAAGATAGAATATTAATGTTTTCAACCATGATTTGGAAGGTGGGGGGTGGTGGGGGATAAAAGAAAGAAAGAAAAACTGTTGTATACCATTTCCTTGAACATTCATGGAAATTTCAATAAAATAATAAAAAGATTGGTAATCTGCATAAAGAAAAAGAGTAAGAATGCAGAAGATAGAATATTAATGTTGTCAACCATGATTTGGAAGCTTGGGGAGTGGGGGATAAAAGAAAGAAAGAGAAAATGTTGTATCCCATTTCCTTGAACATTCATGAAATTTCAATAAAATAATGACAAGATTGTTAAATGCATAAAGAAAAAGAGTATGAAGGCAGAAGATAGAATATTATGTTGTCAACCATGATTTGGAAGCTGGGGGGGGGTGGGGGATGAAAGAAAGAAAGAAAAACTGTTGTATCCCATTTCCTTGAACATTCATGGAAATTTCAATAAAATAATAAAAAGATTGTTCATCTGCATAAAGAAAAAGTGTAAGAATGCAGAAGATAAAATATTAATGTTGTCAACCATGATTTGGAAGCTGGGGGAGGTGGGGGATAAAAGAAAGAAAGAAAAACTGTTGTATCACATTTCCTAGAACATTCATGGAAATTTCAATAAAATAATAAAAAGATTGTTCATATGCATAAAGAAAAAGTGTAAGAATGCAGAAGATAGACTATTAGTGTTGTGAACCATGATTTGGAAGCTTGGGGGGTGGGGGATAAAAGAAAGAAAGAAAAACTCTTGTGTCACATTTCTATGAACATTCATTCAAATTTCAATAAAATAATAAAGAGATTCTTAATCTGCATAGAGAAAAAGAGTAAGAATGCAGAAGATAGAATATTAATGTTGTCAACCATGATTTTGAAGCTGACGGGGTTGGGTGATAAAAGAAAGAAAGAAACACTGTAGTATCCCATTTCCTTGAACATTCATGGAAAGTTCAATAAAATAATAAAAAGATTGGTAATCTGCATAAAGAAAAAGAGTTAGAATGCAGGAGATAGAATGTTAATGTTGTCAACCATGATTTGGAAGCTGGCGGGGGTGGGGGATAAAAGAAAGAAAGAAAAACTTTTTATCCCATTTCCTTGAACATTCATGGAAATTTCAATACAAAAATAAAAGATTGTTAATCTGCATAAACAAAAAGGGTAAGAATGCAGAAGATAGAATGTTAATTTTGTCAACCATGATTTGTAAACTGGGGGGGAGTGGGGGATAAAAGAAAGAAAGAAAAACTGTTGTACACCATTTCCTTGAACATTCATGGAAAGTTCAATAAAATAATAAAAAGATTGGTAATCTGCATAAAGATAAAGAGTAAGAATGCAGAATATAGAATATTAATGTTTTCAATCATGATTGGGAAGCTGAGGGGGTGAGGGATAAAAGAATGAAAGAAAAACTGTTGTGTCCCTTTCCTTGAACATTTATGGAAATTTCAATAAAATAATAAAAGATTGTTAATCTGCATAAAGAAAAACAGTAAGAATGCAGAATATAGAATATTAATGTTTTCAATCATGATTGGGAAGCTGAGGGGGTGAGGGATAAAAGAATGAAAGAAAAACTGTTGTGTCCCTTTCCTTGAACATTTATGGAAATTTCAATAAAACAATAAAAAGATTGTTAATCTGCATAAAGAAAAAGAGTAAGAATGCTGAAGATAGAATATTAATGATGTCAACCATGATTTGGAAGCTGTGGGCGCTGGAGGATAAAAGAAAGAAAGAAAAACTGTTGTATCCCATTTACTGGAACATTCATGGAAATTTCAATAAAATAAGAAAAAGATTGTTAATCTGCATAAAGTAAAAGTGTAAGAATGCAGAAGATTGAATATTAATGTTGTCAACCATGATTTGGAAGATGGCAGGGGTGCTGGATAAAAGAAAGAAAGAAAAACTGTTGTATCCCATTTCCTTGAACATTCATGGAAATTTCAATAAAATAATAAAAAGATTGTTAATCTGCATAAAGAAAAAGAGTAAGAATGCAGAAGATAGAATATTAATGTTGTCAACCATGATTTGGAAGCTGGGGTCGCTGGAGGATAAAAGAAAGAAAGAAAAACTGCTGTATCCCATTTACTGCAACATTCATGGAAATTTCAATAAAATAATAAAAAGATTGTTAATCTGCATAAAGAAAAAGAGTAAGAATGCAGAAGATAGAATATTAATGTTGTCAACCATGATTTGTATACTGGGGGGGAGTGGGGGATAAAAGTAAGAAAGAAAAACAGTTGTATACCATTTCCTTGAACATTCATGGAAAGTTCAATAAAATAATAAAAAGATTGGTAATCTGCATAAAGAAAAAGAATAAGAATGCAGAAGATAGAATATTAATGTTGTCAACCATGATTTGGAAGCTTGGAGCGTGGGGGATAAAAGAAATAAAGAGAAATTGTTGTATCCCATTTCCTTGAACATTCATGGAATTTCAATAAAATAATGACAAGATTGTGAATCTGCATAAAGAAAAAGAGTATGAAGGCAGAAGATACAATATTATGTTATCAACCATGATTTGGAAGCTGGGGGGGGTGAGGGATGAAAGAAAGAAAGAAAAACTGTTGTATTCCATTTCCTTGAACATTCATGGAAATTTCAATACAATAATAAAAAGATTGTTAATCTGCATAAAGAAAAAGAGTAAGAATGCAGAAGATAGAAAATTAATGTTGTCAGCCATGTTTTGGAACCTGGGGGGTTGTGGGGGATAAAAGAAAGAAAGAAAAACTGTTGTATCCCATTTCCTTGAACATTCATGGAAATTTCAATAAAATAAGAAAAAGATTGTTAATCTGCATAAAGTAAAAGTGTAAGAATGCAGAAGATTGAATATTAATGTTGTCAACCATGATTTGGAAGATGGCGGGGGTGCTGGATAAAAGAAAGAAAGAAAAACTGTTGTATCCCATGTCCTTGAACATTGATGGAAATTTCAATAAAATAATAAAAAGATTGTTAATCTGTATAAAGAAAAACTGTAAGAATGCAGAAGATAGAATATTAATGTTTTCAACCATGATTTGGAAGGTGGGGGGTGGTGGGGAATAAAAGAAAGAAAGAAAAACTGTTGTATACCATTTCCTTGCACATTCATGGAAATTTCAATAAAATAATAAAAAGATTGGTAATCTGCATAAAGAAAAAGTATAAGAATGCCGAAGATTGAATATTAATGTTGTCAACCATGATTTGGAAGCTTGGGGAGTGGGGGATAAAAGAAAGAAAGAGAAAATGTTGTATCCCATTTCCTTGAACATTCATGAAATTTCAATAAAATAATGACAAGATTGTTAAATGCATAAAGAAAAAGAGTATGAAGGCAGAAGATAGAATATTATGTTGTCAACCATGATTTCGTAGCTGGGGGGGGGGATGAAAGAAAGAAAGAAAAACTGTTGTATCCCATATCCTTGAACATTCATGGAAATTTCAATAAAATAATAAATAGATTGTTATTTACATAAAGAAAAAGTGTAAGAATGCCGAAGATTGAATATTAATGTTGTCAACCATGATTTGGAAGGTGGGGGGTGGTGGGGGATAAAAAAAAGAAAGAAAAACTGTTGTATACCATTTCCTTGCACATTCATGGAAATTTCAATAAAATAATTAAAAGATTGTTCATCTGCATAAAGAAAAAGTGTAAGAATGCAGAAGATAAAATATTAATGTTGTCAACCATGATTTGGAAGCTGGGGGAGGTGGGGGATAAAAGAAAGAAAGAAAAACTGTTGTATCCCATTTCCTTGAACATTCATGGAAATTTCAATAAAATAATAAAAAGATTGTTCATATGCATAAAGAAAAAGTGTAAGAATGCAGAAGATAGATTATTAGTGTTGTGAACCATGATTTGGAAGCTTGGGGGGTGGGGGATAAAAGAAAGAAAGAAAAACTCTTGTGTCACATTTCTATGAACATTCATTGAAATTTCAATAAAATAATAAAGAGATTCTTAATCTGCATAGAGAAAAAGAGTAAGAATGCAGAAGATAGAATATTAATGTTGTCAACCATGATTTTGAAGCTGACGGGGGTGGGGGATAAAAGAAAGAAAGAAACACTGTTGTATCCCTTTTCCTTGAACATTCATGGAAAGTTCAATAAGATAATAAAAAGATTGGTAATCTGCATAAAGAAAAAGAGTAAGAATGCAGGAGATAGAATGTTAAAGTTGTCAACCATGATTTGGAAGCTGGTGGGGGTGGGGGATAAAAGAAAGAAAGAAAAACTTTTTTATCCCATTTCCTTGAACATTCATGGAAATTTCAATACAATAATAAAAAGATTGTTAATCTGCATAAACAAAAAGGGTAAGAATGCAGAAGATAGAATATTAATGTTGTCAACCATGATTTGTAAACTGGGGGGGAGTGGGGGATAAAAGAAAGAAAGAGAAACTGTTGTATACCATTTCCTTGAACATTCATGGAAAGTTCAATAAAATAATAAAAAGATTGGTAATCTGCATAAAGAAAAAGAGTAAGAATGCAGAAGATAGAATATTAATGTTGTCAACCATGATTTGGAAGCTTGGTGCGTGGGGGATAAAAGAAAGAAAGAGAAATTGTTGTATCCCATTTCCTTGAACATTCATGAAATTTCAATAAAATAATGACAAGATTGTGAATCTGCATAAAGAAAAAGAGTATGAAGGCAGAAGATAGAATATTATGTTGTCAACCATGATTTGGAAGCTGGGGGGGGTGGGGGATGAAAGAAAGAAAGAAAAACTGTTGTATCCCATTTCCTTGAACATTCATTGAAATTTCAATAAAATAATAAGTAGATTGTTAATCTGCATAAAGAAAAAGTGTAAGAATGCAGAAGATATAATATTAATGTTGTCAACCATGATTTGTAAACTGGGGGGCAGTGGGGGATAAAAGAAAGAAAGAAAAACAGTTGTATACCATTTCCTTGAACATTCATGGAAAGTTCAATAAAATAATAAAAAGAATGGTAATCTGCATAAAGAAAAAGAATAAGAATGCAGAAGATAGAATATTAATGTTGGCAACCATGATTTGGAAGCTGGGGGGGGTGGGGGATGAAAGAAAGAAAGAAACACTGTTGTATCCCATTTCCTTGAACATTCATGGAAATTTCAATAAAATAATAAAAAGATTGTTAATCTGCATAAAGAAAAAGAGTAAGAATGCAGAAGATAGAATATTAATGTTGTCAACCATGATTTGGAAGGTGGGGGCGCTGGAGGATAAAAGAAAGAAAGAAAAACTGTTGTATACCATTTACTGGAATATTCATGGAAATTTCAATAAAATAAGAAAAAGATTGTTAATATGCATAAAGTAAAAGTGTAAGAATGCAGAAGATTGAATATTAATATTGTCAATCATGATTTGGAAGATGGCAGGGGTGCTGGATAAAAGAAAGAAAGAAAAACTGTTGTATCCCATTTCCTTGAACATTCATGGAAATTTCAATAAAATAATAAAAAGATTGTTAATCTGCATAAAGGAAAAGTGTAAGAATGCAGAAGATAGAATATTAATGTTGTCAACCATGATTTGGAAGCTGGGGTCGCTGGAGGATAAAAGAAAGAAAGAAAAACTGCTGTATCCCATTTACTGGAACATTCATGGAAATTTCAATAAAATAATAAAAAGATTGTTAATCTGCATAAAGAAAAAGAGTAAGAATGCAGAAGATAGAATATTAATGTTGTCAACCATGATTTGTAAACTGGGGGGCAGTGGGGGATAAAAGAAAGAAAGAAAAACTGTTGTATACCATTTCCTTGCACATTCATGGAAATTTCAATAAAATAATAAAAAGATTGGTAATCTGCATAAAGAAAAAGTCTAAGAATGCCGAAGATTGAATATTAATCTTGTCAAGCATGATTTGGAAGCTGGGGGGGGTGGGGGATAAAAGAAAGAAAGAAAAACTCTTGTATACCATTTCCTTGAACATTCATGGAAATTTCAATAAAATAATAAAAAGATTGGTAATCTGCATAAAGAAAAAGAGTAAGAATGCAGAAGATAGAATATTAATGTTGTCAACCATGATTTGGAAGCTTGGGGAGTGGGGGATAAAAGAAAGAAAGAGAAAATGTTGTATCCCATTTCCATGAACATTCATGAAATTTCAATAAAATAATGACAAGATTGTTAAATGCATAAAGAAAAAGAGTATGAAGGCAGAAGATAGAATATTATGTTGTCAACCATGATCGGGAAGCTGGGGGGGTGGGGGATGAAAGAAAGAAAGAAAAACTCTTGTATCCCATTTCCTTGAACAGTCATGGAAATTTCAATAAAATAATAAAAAGATTGTTCATCTGCATAAAGAAAAAGTGTAAGAATGCAGAAGATAAAATATTAATGTTGTCAACCATGATTTGGAAGCTGGGGGAGGTGGGGGATAAAAGAAAGAAAGAAAAACTGTTGTATCCCATTTCCTTGAACATTCATGGAAATTTCAATAAAATAATAAAAAGATTGTTCATATGCATAAAGAAAAAGTGTAAGAATGCAGAAGATAGACTATTAGTGTTGTGAACCATGATTTGGAAGCTTGGGGGGTGGGGGATAAAAGAAAGAAAGAAAAACTCTTGTGTCACATTTCTATGAACATTCATTGAAATTTCAATAAAATAATAAAGAGATTCTTAATCTGCATAGAGAAAAAGAGTAAGAATCCAGAAGATAGAATATTAATGTTGTCAACCATGATTTTGAAGCTGACGGGGGTGGGGGATAAAAGAAAGAAATAAACACTGTTGTATCCCATTTCCTTGAACATTCATGGAAAGTTCAATAAAATAATAAAAAGATTGGTAATCTGCATAAAGAAAAAGAGTAAGAATGCAGGAGATAGAATGTTAATGTTGTCAACCATGATTTGGAAGCTGGCGGGGGTGGGGGATAAAAGAAAGAAAGAAAAACTTTTTTATCCCATTTCCTTGAGCATTCATGGAAATTTCAATACAATACTAAAAAGATTGTTAATCTGCATAAACAAAAAGGGTAAGAATGCAGAAGATAGAATATTAATGTTGTCAACCATGATTTGTAAACTGGGGGGGAGTGGGGGATAAAAGAAAGAAAGAAAAACTGTTGTATTCCATTTCCTTGAACATTCATGGAAATTAAATTAAAATAATAAAAAGATTGTTCATCTGCATAAAGAAAAAGTGTAAGAATGCCGAAGATTGAATATTAGTATTGTCAAACACGATTTGGAAGCAGGGGGTGTGGGGGATAAAAGAAAGAAAGGAAAAATGTTGTATCCCATTTCCTTGGACATTCATGGAAATTTCAATAAAATAATGAATAGATTGTTATTTACATAAAGAAAAAGTGTAAGAATAAAGAAGATTGAATATTAATGTTGTCAACCATGATTTGGAATCTGGGGGGTGGTGGGGGATAAAAGAAAGAAAGAAAAACTGTTGTATACCATTTCCTTGAACATTCATGGAAATTTCAATAAAATAATAAAAAGATTGGTAATCTGCATAAAGAAAAAGTAAGAATTCACAAGATAGAATATTAATGTTGTCAACCATGATTTGGAAGCTTGGGGAGTGGGGGATAAAAGAAAGAAAGAGAAAATGTTGTATCCCATTTCCTTGAACATTCATGAAATTTCAATAAAATAATGACAAGATTGTTAAATGCATAAAGAAAAAGAGTATGAAGGCAGAAGATAGAATATTATGTTGTCAACCATGATTTGGAAGCTGGGGGGTTGGGGGATGAAAGAAAGAAAGAAAAATTGTTGTATCCCATTTCCTTGAACATTCATTGAAATTTCAATGAAATAATAAATAGATTGTTAATCTGCATAAAGAAAAAGTGTAAGAATGTAGAAGATAGAATATTAATCTTGTCAAGCATGATTTGGAAGCTGGGGGGGGTGGGGGATAAAAGAAAGAAAGAAAAACTGTTGTATCCCATTTCCTTGAACATTCATGGAAATTTCAATAAAATAATAAAGAGATTGTTAATCTGCATAAAGAAAAAGAGTAAGAATGCAGAAGATAGAATATTAATGTTGTCAACCATGATTTGGAAGCTGGGGTCGCTGGAGGATAAAAGAAAGAAAGAAAAACTGCTGTATCCCATTTACTGGAACATTCATGGAAATTTCAATAAAAAAATAAAAAGATTGTTAATCTGCATGAAGAAAAAGAGTAAGAATGCAGAAGATAGAATATTAATGTTGTCAACCATGATTTGTAAACTGGGGGGCAGTGGGGGATAAAAGAAAGAAAGAAAAACAGTTGTATACCATTTCCTTGAACATTCATGGAAAGTTCAATAAAATAATAAAAAGAATGGTAATCTGCATAAAGAAAAAGAATAAGAATGCAGAAGATAGAATATTAATGTTGTCAACCATGATTTGGAAGCTTGGAGCGTGGGGGATAAAAGAAAGAAAGAGAAATTGTTGTATCCCATTTCCTTGAACATTCATGGAATTTCAATAAAATAATGACAAGATTGTGAATCTGCATAAAGAAAAAGACTATGAAGGCAGAAGATAGAATATTATGTTGTCAACCATGATTTGGAAGCTGGGGGGGGTGGGGGATGAAAGAAAGAAAGAAAAACTGTTGTATCCCATTTCCTTGAACATTCATGGAAATTTCAATAAAATAATAAATAGATTGTTACTTACATAAAGAAAAAGTGTAAGAATGCCGAAGATTGAATATTAATATTGTCAACCATGATTTGGAATGTGGGGGGTGGTGGGGGATAAAAGAAAGAAAGAAAAACTGTTGTATACCATTTCCTTGCACATTCATGGAAATTTCAATAAAATAATAAAAAGATTGGTAATCTGCATAAAGAAAAAGTGTAAGAATGCCGAAGATTGAATATTAATGTTGTCAACCACGATTTGGAAGCTGGGGGCGTGGGGGATAAAAGAAAGAAAGAAAAAATGTTGTATCCCATTTCCTTGGACATTCATGGAAATTTCAATAAAATAATAAATAGATTGTTATTTACATAAAGAAAAAGTGTAAGAATACAGAAGATTGAATATTAATGTTGTCAACCATGATTTGGAAGGTGGGGGGTGGTGGGGGATAAAAGAAGGAAAGAAAAACTGTTGTATACCATTTCCTTGAACATTCATGGAAATTTCAATAAAATAATAAAAAGATTGGTAATCTGCATAAAGAAAAAGAGTAAGAATGCAGAAGATAGAATATTAATGTTGTCAACCATGATTTGGAAGCTTGGGGAGTGGGGGATAAAAGAAAGAAAGAGAAAATGTTGTATCCCATTTCCTTGAACATTCATGAAATTTCAATAAAATAATGACAAGATTGTTAAATGCATAAAGAAAAAGAGTATGAAGGCAGAAGATAGAATATTATGTTGTCAACCATGATTTGGTAGCTGGGGGGGGGATGAAAGAAAGAAAGAAAAACTGTTTTATCCCATATCCTTGAACATTCATGGAAATTTCAATAAAATAATAAATGGATTGTTATTTACATAAAGAAAAAGTGTAAGAATGCCGAAGATTGAATATTAATGTTGTCAACCATGATTTGGAAGGTGGGGGGTGGTGGGGGATAAAAGAAAAAAAGAAAAACTGTTGTATACCATTTCCTTGCACATTCATGGAAATTTCAATAAAATAATAAAAAGATTGGTAATCTGCATAAAGAAAAAGTGTAAGAATGCCGAAGATTGAATATTAATGTTGTCAACCACGATTTGGAAGCTGGGGGCGTGGGGGATAAAAGAAAGAAAGAAAAAATGTTATATCCCATTTCCTTGGACATTAATGGAAATTTCAATAAAATAATAAATAGATTGTTATTTACATAAAGAAAAAGTGTAAGAATACAGAAGATTGAATATTAATGTTGTCAACCATGATTTGGAATGTGGGGGGTGGTGGGGGATAAAAGAAAGAAAGAAAAACAGTTGTATACCATTTCCTTGAACATTCATGGAGATTTCAAAAACATAATAAAAAGATTGGTAATCTGCATAAAGAAAAAGAGTAAGAATGCAGTAGATAGAATATTAATATTGTCAACCATGATTTGGAAGCTTGGCGAGTGGGGGATAAAAGAAAGAAAGAGAAAATGTTGTATCCCATTTCCTTGAACATTCATGAAATTTCAATAAAATACTGACAAGATTGTTAAATGCATAAAGAAAAAGAGTATGAAGGCAGAAGATAGAATATTATGTTGTCAACCATGATTTGGAAGCTGGGGGGGGGTGGGGGATGAAAGAAAGAAAGAAAAACTGTTGTATCCCATTTCCTTGAATATTCATGGAAATTTCAATAAAATAATAAAAAGATTGTTCATCTGCATAAAGAAAAAGTGTAAGAATGCAGAAGATAAAATATTAATGTTGTCAACCATGATTTGGAAGCTGGGGGAGGTGGGGGATAAAAGAAAGAAAGAAAAACTGTTGTATCCCATTTCCTTGAACATTCATGGAAATTTCAATAAAATAATAAATAGATTGTTCATATGCATAAAGAAAAAGTGTAAGAATGCAGAAGATAGACTATTAGTGTTGTGAACCATGATTTGGAAGCTTGGGGGGTGGGGGATAAAAGAAAGAAAGAAAAACTCTTGTGTCACATTTCTATGAACATTCATTGAAATTTCAATAAAATAATAAAGAGA
This sequence comes from Cynocephalus volans, assembly GCF_027409185.1. Taxonomy (NCBI): domain Eukaryota; kingdom Metazoa; phylum Chordata; class Mammalia; order Dermoptera; family Cynocephalidae; genus Cynocephalus; species Cynocephalus volans. The sequence continues at coordinate 56,881,097 of NC_084463.1, forward strand.
TTCTTAATCTGCATAGAGAAAAAGAGTAAGAATGCAGAAGATAGAATATTAATGTTGTCAACCATGATTTTGAAGCTGACGGGGGTGGGGGATAAAAGAAAGAAAGAAACACTGTTGTATCCCATTTCCTTGAACATTCATGGAAAGTTCAATAAGATAATAAAAAGATTGATAATCTGCATAAAGAAAAAGAGTAAGAATGCAGGAGATAGAATGTTAATGTTGTCAACCATGATTTGGAAGCCTGTGGGGGTGGGGGATAAAAGAAAGAAAGAAAAACTTTTTTATACCATTTCCTTGAACATTCATGGAAATTTCAATACAATAATAAAAAGATTGTTAATCTGCATAAACAAAAAGGGTAAGAATGCAGAAGATAGAATATTAATGTTGTCAACCATGATTTGTAAACTGGGGGGGAGTGGGGGATAAAAGAAAGAAAGAGAAACTGTTGTATACCATTTCCTTGAACATTCATGGAAAGTTCAATAAAATAATAAAAAGATTGGTAATCTGCATAAAGAAAAAGAGTAAGAATGCAGAAGATAGAATATTAATGTTGTCAACCATGATTTGGAAGCTTGGAGCGTGGGGGATAAAAGAAAGAAAGAGAAATTGTTGTATCCCATTTCCTTGAACATTCATGAAATTTCAATAAAATAATGACAAGATTGTGAATCTGCATAAAGAAAAAGAGTATGAAGGCAGAAGATAGAATATTATGTTTTCAACCATGATTTGGAAGCTGGGGGGGGTGGGGGATGAAAGAAAGAAAGAAAAACTGTTGTATCCCATTTCCTTGAACATTCATGGAAATTTGAATAAAATAATAAATAGATTGTTATTTACATAAAGAAAAAGTGTAAGAATGCCGAAGATAGAATATTAATGTTGTCAACCATGATTTGGAATGTGGGGGGTGGTGGGGGATAAAAGAAAGAAAGAAAAACTGTTGTATACCATTTCCTTGCACATTCATGGAAATTTCAATAAAATAATAAAAAGATTGTTCATATGCATAAAGAAAAAGTGTAAGAATGCAGAAGATAGACTATTAGTGTTGTGAACCATGATTTGGAAGCTTGGGGGGTGGGGGATAAAAGAAAGAAAGAAAAACTCTTGTGTCACATTTCTATGAACATTCATTGAAATTTCAATAAAATAATAAAGAGATTCTTAATCTGCATAGAGAAAAAGAGTAAGAATGCAGAAGATAGAATATTAATGTTGTCAACCATGATTTTGAAGCTGACGGGGGTGGGGGATAAAAGAAAGAAAGAAAAAATGTTGAATCCCATTTCCTTGGACATTCATGGAAATTTCAATAAAATAATAAATATATTGTTATTTACATAAAGAAAAAGTGGAAGAATACAGAAGATTGAATATTAATGTTGTCAACCATGATTTGGAAGGTGGGGGGTGGTGGGGGATAAAAGAAAGAAAGAAAAACTGTTGTATACCATTTCCTTGAAAATTCATGGAAATTTCAATAAAATAATAAAAAGATTGGTAATCTGCATAAAGAAAAAGAGTAAGAATGCAGAAGATAGAATATTAATGTTGTCAACCATGATTTGGAAGCTTGGGGAGTGGGGGATAAAAGAAAGAAAGAGAAAATGTTGTATCCCATTTCCTTGAACATTCATGAAATTTCAATAAAATAATGACAAGATTGTTAAATGCATAAAGAAAAAGAGTATGAAGGCAGAAGATAGAATATTATGTTGTCAACCATGATTTGGAAGCTGGGGGGGTGGGGGATGAAAGAAAGAAAGAAAAACTGTTGTATCCCATTTCCTTGAACATTCATGGAAATTTCAATAAAATAATAAAAAGATTGTTCATCTGCATAAAGAAAAAGTGTCAGAATGCAGAAGATAAAATATTAATGTTGTCAACCATGATTTGGAAGCTGGGGGAGGTGGGGGATAAAAGAAAGAAAGAAAAACTGTTGTATCCCATTTCCTTGAACATTCATGGAAATTTCAATAAAATAATAAAAAGATTGTTCATATGCATAAAGAAAAAGTGTAAGAATGCAGAAGATAGACTATTAGTGTTGTGAACCATGATTTGGAAGCTTGGGGGGTGGGGGATAAAAGAAAGAAAGAAAAACTCTTGTGTCACATTTCTATGAACATTCATTGAAATTTCAATAAAATAATAAAGAGATTCTTAATCTGCATAGAGAAAAAGAGTAAGAATGCAGAAGATAGAATATTAATGTTGTCAACCATGATTTTGAAGCTGACGGGGGTGGGGGATAAAAGAAAGAAAGAAACACTGTTGTATCCCATTTCCTTGAACATTCATGGAAAGTTCAATAAGATAATAAAAAGATTGATAATCTGCATAAAGAAAAAGAGTAAGAATGCAGGAGATAGAATGTTAATGTTGTCAACCATGATTTGGAAGCCTGTGGGGGTGGGGGATAAAAGAAAGAAAGAAAAACTTTTTTATCCCATTTCCTTGAACATTCATGGAAATTTCAATACAATAATAAAAAGATTGTTAATCTGCATAAACAAAAAGGGTAAGAATGCAGAAGATAGAATATTAATGTTGTCAACCATGATTTGTAAACTGGGGGGGAGTGGGGGATAAAAGAAAGAAAGAGAAACTGTTGTATACCATTTCCTTGAACATTCATGGAAAGTTCAATAAAATAATAAAAAGATTGGTAATCTGCATAAAGAAAAAGAGTAAGAATGCAGAAGATAGAATATTAATGTTGTCAACCATGATTTGGAAGCTTGGAGCGTGGGGGATAAAAGAAAGAAAGAGAAATTGTTGTATCCCATTTCCTTGAACATTCATGAAATTTCAATAAAATAATGACAAGATTGTGAATCTGCATAAAGAAAAAGAGTACGAAGGAAGAAGATAGAATATTATGTTGTCAACCATGATTTGGAACCTGGGGTCGCTGGAGGATAAAAGAAAGAAAGAAAAACTGCTGTATCCTATTTACTGGAACATTCATGGAAATTTCAATAAAAAAATAAAAAGATTGTTAATCTGCATAAAGAAAAAGAGTAAGAATGCAGAAGATAGAATATTAATGTTGTCAACCATGATTTGTAAACTGGGGGGCAGTGGGGGATAAAAGAAAGAAAGAAAAACAGTTGTATACCATTTCCTTGAACATTCATGGAAATTTCAATAAAAAAATAAAAAGATTGTTAATCTGCATAAAGAAAAAGAGTAAGAATGCAGAAGATAGAATATTAATGTTGTCAACCATGATTTGGAAGCTGGGGGGGGTGGGGGATGAAAGAAAGAAAGAAAAACTGTTGTATCCCATTTCCTTGAACATTCATGGAAATTTCAATAAAATAATAAATAGATTGTTACTTACATAAAGAAAAAGTGTAAGAATGCCGAAGATTGAATATTAATATTGTCAACCATGATTTGGAAGGTGGGGGGTGGTGGGGGATAAAAGAAAGAAAGAAAAACTGTTGTATACCATTTCCTTGCACATTCATGGAAATTTCAATAAAATAATAAAAAGATTGGTAATCTGCATAAAGAAAAAGTGTAAGAATGCCGAAGATTGAATATTAATGTTGTCAACCACGATTTTCAAGCTGGGGGCGTGGGGGATAAAAGAAAGAAAGAAAAAATGTTGTATCCCATTTCCTTGGACATTCATGGAAATTTCAATAAAATAATAAATAGATTGTTATTTACATAAAGAAAAAGTGTAAGAATACAGAAGATTGAATATTAATGTTGTCAACCATGATTTGGAAGGTGGGGGGTGGTGTGGGATAAAAGAAGGAAAGAAAAACTGTTGTATACCATTTCCTTGAACATTCATGGAAATTTCTATAAAATAATAAAAAGATTGGTAATCTGCATAAAGAAAAAGAGTAAGAATGCAGAAGATAGAATATTAATGTTGTCAACCATGATTTGGAAGCTTGGGGAGTGGGGGATAAAAGAAAGAAAGAGAAAATGTTGTATCCCATTTCCTTGAACATTCATGAAATTTCAATAAAATAATGACAAGATTGTTAAATGCATAAAGAAAAAGAGTATGAAGGCAGAAGATAGAATATTATGTTGTCAACCATGATTTGGTAGTTGGGGGGGGGGATGAAAGAAAGAAAGAAAAACTGTTGTATCCCATTTCCTTGAATATTCATGGAAATTTCAATAAAATAATAAAAAGATTGTTCATCTGCATAAAGAAAAAGTGTAAGAATGCAGAAGATAGACTATTAGTGTTGTGAACCATGATTTGGAAGCTTGGGGGGTGGGGGATAAAAGAAAGAAAGAAAAACTCTTGTGTCACATTTCTATGAACATTCATTGAAATTTCAATAAAATAATAAAGAGATTCTTAATCTGCATAGAGAAAAAGAGTAAGAATGCAGAAGATAGAATATTAATGTTGTCAACCATGATTTTGAAGCTGACGGGGGTGGGGGATAAAAGAAAGAAAGAAACACTGTTGTATCCCATTTCCTTGAACATTCATGGAAAGTTCAATAAGATAATAAAAAGATTGGTAATCTGCATAAAGAAAAAGAATAAGAATGCAGGAGATAGAATGTTAATGTTGTCAACCAAGATTTGGAAGCTGGTGGGGGTGGGGGATAAAAGAAATAAAGAAAAACTTTTTTATCCCATTTCCTTGAACATTCATGGAAATTTCAATACAATAATAAAAAGATTGTTAATCTGCATAAACAAAAAGTGTAAGAATGCAGAAGATAGAATATTAATGTTGTCAACCATGATTTGTAAACTGGGGGGGAGTGGGGGATAAAAGAAAGAAAGAGAAACTGTTGTATACCATTTCCTTGAACATTCATGGAAAGTTCAATAAAATAATAAAAAGATTGGTAATCTGCATAAAGAAAAAGAGTATGAAGGCAGAAGATAGAATATTATGTTTTCAACCATGATTTGGAAGCTGGGGGGGGTGGGGGATGAAAGAAAGAAAGAAAAACTGTTGTATCCCATTTCCTTGAACATTCATGGAAATTTCAGTAAAATAATAAAAAGATTGTTATTCTGCATAAAGAAAAAGAGTAAGAATGCAGAAGATAGATTATTAATCTTGTCAACCATGATTTGGAAGCTTGGGGTGGTGGGGGATAAAAGAAAGATAGAGAAATTGCTGTATCGCAATCCCTTGAACATTCATGAAATCTCAATAATATAATGAAAATATTGTTAATCTGCATAAAGATAAAGAGTAAGAAGGCAGAAGATAGAATATTATGTTGTCAACCATGATTTGGACACTGGGGGGGTGGGGGATAATAGAAAGAAAGAAAAACTGTTGTATGCCATTTACTTGAACATTCATGGAAATTTCAATAAAATAATAAAAGATTGTTAATCTGCATAAAGAAAAACAGTAAGAATGCAGAATATAGAATATTAATGTTTTCAATCATGATTTGGAAGCTGAGGGGGTGAGGGATAAAAGAATGAAAGAAAAACTGTTGTATCCCTTTCCTTGAACATTTATGGAAATTACAATAAAACAATAAAAAGATTGTTAATCTGCATAAAGAAAAAGAGTAAGAATGCTGAAGATAGAATATTAATGTTGTCAACCATGATTTGGAAGCTGGGGGCGCTGGAGGATAAAAGAAAGAAAGAAAAACTGTTGTATCCCATTTACTGGAACATTCATGGAAATTTCAATAAAATAAGAAAAAGATTGTTAATCTGCATAAAGTAAAAGTGTAAGAATGCAGAAGATTGAATATTAATGTTGTCAACCATGATTTGTATACTGGGGGGGAGTGGGGGATAAAAGTAACAAAGAAAAACAGTTGTATACCATTTCCTTGAACATTCATGGAAAGTTCAATAAAATAATAAAAAGATTGGTAATCTGCATAAAGAAAAAGAATAAGAATGCAGAAGATAGAATATTAATGTTGTCAACCATGATTTGGAAGCTTGGAGCGTGGGGGATAAAAGAAAGAAAGAGAAATTGTTGTATCCCATTTCCTTGAACATTCATGGAATTTCAATAAAATAATGACAAGATTGTGAATCTGCATAAAGAAAAAGAGTATGAAGGCAGAAGATACAATATTATGTTGTCAACCATGATTTGGAAGCTGGGGGGGGTGAGGGATGAAAGAAAGAAAGAAAAACTGTTGTATTCCATTTCCTTGAACATTCATGGAAATTTCAATACAATAATAAAAAGATTGTTAATCTGCATAAAGAAAAAGAGTAAGAATGCAGAAGATAGAAAATTAATGTTGTCAGCCATGTTTTGGAACCTGGGGGGTTGTGGGGGATAAAAGAAAGAAAGAAAAACTGTTGTATCCCATTTCCTTGAACATTCATGGAAATTTCAATAAAATAAGAAAAAGATTGTTAATCTGCATAAAGTAAAAGTGTAAGAATGCAGAAGATTGAATATTAATGTTGTCAACCATGATTTGGAAGATGGCGGGGGTGCTGGATAAAAGAAAGAAAGAAAAACTGTTGTATCACATGTCCTTGAACATTGATGGAAATTTCAATAAAATAATAAAAAGATTGTTAATCTGTATAAAGAAAAACTGTAAGAATGCAGAAGATAGAATATTAATGTTTTCAACCATGATTTGGAAGGTGGGGGGTGGTGGGGGATAAAAGAAAGAAAGAAAAACTGTTGTATACCATTTCCTTGAACATTCATGGAAATTTCAATAAAATAATAAAAAGATTGGTAATCTGCATAAAGAAAAAGAGTAAGAATGCAGAAGATAGAATATTAATGTTGTCAACCATGATTTGGAAGCTTGGGGAGTGGGGGATCAAAGAAAGAAAGAGAAAATGTTGTATCCCATTTCCTTGAACATTCATGAAATTTCAATAAAATAATGACAAGATTGTTAAATGCTTAAAGAAAAAGAGTATGAAGGCAGAAGATAGAATATTATGTTGTCAACCATGATTTGGAAGCTGGGTGGGGGTGGGGGATGAAAGAAAGAAAGAAAAACTGTTGTATCCCATTTCCTTGAACATTCATGGAAATTTCAATAAAATAATAAAAAGATTGTTTATCTGCATAAAGAAAAAGTGTAAGAATGCAGAAGATAAAATATTAATGTTGTCAACCATGATTTGGAAGCTGGGGGAGGTGGGGGATAAAAGAAAGAAAGAAAAACTGTTGTATCCCATTTCCTTGAACATTCATGGAAATTTCAATAAAATAATAAAAAGATTGTTCATATGCATAAAGAAAAAGTGTAAGAATGCAGAAGATAGAATATTAGTGTTGTGAACCATGATTTGGAAGCTTGGGGAGTGGGGGATAAAAGAAAGAAAGAAAAACTCTTGTGTCACATTTCTATGAACATTCATTGAAATTTCAATAAAATAATAAAGAGATTCTTAATCTGCATAGAGAAAAAGAGTAAGAATGCAGAAGATAGAATGTTAATGTTGTCAACCATGATTTTGAAGCTGACGGGGGTGGGTGATAAAAGAAAGAAAGAGAAATTGTTGTATCCCATTTCCTTGAACATTCATGAAATTTCAATAAAATAATGACAAGATTGTGAATCTGCATAAAGAAAAAGAGTATGAAGGCAGAAGATAGAATATTATGTTGTCAACCATGATTTGGAAGCTGCGGGGGGGTGGGGGATGAAAGAAAGAAAGAAAAACTGTTGTATCCCATTTCCTAGAACATTCATTGAAATTTCAATAAAATAATAAGTAGATTGTTAATCTGCATAAAGAAAAAGTGTAAGAATGCAGAAGATAGAATATTAATGTTTTCAACCAAGATTTGGAAGCTGGGGGGGAGTGGTGGGTAAAAGAAAGAAAGAAAAACTGTTGTATACCATTTCCTTGAACATTCATGGAAGTTTCAGTAAAATAATAAAAAGATTGTTATTCTGCATAAAGAAAAAGAGTAAGAATGCAGAAGATAGATTATTAATCTTGTCAACCATGATTTGGAAGCTTGGGGTGGTGGGGGATAAAAGAAAGATAGAGAAATTGCTGTATCCCAATCCCTTGAACAACCATGAAATATCAATAATATAATGAAAAGATTGTTAATCTGCATAAACAAAAAGAGTAAGAATGCAGAAGATAGAAAATTAATGTTGTCAGCCATGTTTCGGAAGCTGGGGGTTGTGGGGGATAAAAGAAAGAAAGAAAAACTGTTGTATCCCATTTCCTTGAACATTCATGGAAATTTCAATAAAATGAGAAAAAGATTGTTAATCTGCATAAAGTAAAAGTGTAAGAATGCAGAAGATTGAATATTAATGTTGTCAACCATGATTTGGAAGATGGCGGGGGTGCTGGATAAAAGAAAGAAAGAAAAACTGTTGTATCCCATGTCCTTGAACATAGAAGGAAATTTCAATAAAGTAATAAAAAGATTGTTAATCTGTATAAAGAAAAAGTGTAAGAATGCAGAAGATAGAATATTAATGTTTTCAACCATGATTTGGAAGCTGGGGGGGAGTGGGGGATAAAAGAATGAAAGAAAAAGAGTTCTATACCATTTCCTTGAACATTCATGGAAAGTTCAATAAAATAATAAAAAGATTGGTAATCTGCATAAAGAAAAAGAGTAAGAATGCAGAAGATATAATATTAATGTTGTCAACCATGATTTTGACGCTGGGGGGGTGGGGGATAAAAGAAAGAAAGAAAAACTGTTGCCTCCCATTTCCTTGAACATTCATGGAAATTTCAATAAAACAATAAAAAGATTGCTAATCTGCATAAAGAAAAAGAGTAAGAATGCAGAAGATGGAATATTAATGTTGTCAACCATGATTTGGAAGCCGGGGGGTGGGGGATAAAAAAAGAAAGAAAAACTGTTGTATCCCATTTCCGTGAACACTCATGGAAATTTCAATAAAATAATAAAAAGATTGTTAATCTGCATAAAGAAAAAGTGTAAGAATGCCCAAGATTGAATATTAATGTTGTCAACCATGATTTGGAAGGTGGGGGGTGGTGGGGGATAAAAGAAAGAAAGAAAAACTGTTGTATACCATTTCCTTGAACATTCATGGAAATTTCAATAAAATAATAAAAAGATTGGTAATCTGCATAAAGAAAAAGAGTAAGAATGCAGAACATAGAATATTAATGTTTTCAACCATGATTTGGAAGCTGGGTTCGCTGGAGGATAAAAGAAAGAAAGAAAAACTGCTGTATCCCATTTACTGGAACATTCATGGAAATTTCAATAAAATAATAAAAAGATTATTAATCTGCATAAAGAAAAAGAGTAAGAATGCAGAAGATAGAATATTAATGTAGTCAACCATGATTTGTAAACTGGGGGGGAGTGGGGGATAAAAGTAAGAAAGAAAAACCGTTGTATACCATTTCCTTGAACATTCATGGAAAGTTCAATAAAATAATAAAAAGATTGGTAATCTGCATAAAGAAAAAGAATAAGAATGCAGAAGATAGAATATTAATGTTGTCAACCATGATTTGGAAGCTTGGAGCGTGGGGGATAAAAGAAAGAAAGAGAAATTGTTGTATCCCATTTACTTGAAGATTCATGGAATTTCAATAAAATAATGACAAGATTGTGAATCTGCATAAAGAAAAAGAGTATGAAGGCAGAAGATACAATATTATGTTGTCAACCATGATTTGGACACTGGGGGGGTGGGGGATAAAAGAAAGAAAGAAAAACTGTTGTATGCCATTTCCTTGAACATTCATGGAAATTTCAATAAAATAATAAAAGATTGTTAATCTGCATAAAGAAAAACAGTAAGAATGCAGAATATAGAATATTAATGTTTTCAATCATGATTTGGAAGCTGAGGGGGTGAGGGATAAAAGAATGAAAGAAAAACTGTTGTATCCCATTTCCTTGAACATTCATGGAAATTTCAATAAAACAATAAAGAGATTGTTAATCTGCATAAAGAAAAAGAGTAAGAATGCAGAAGATAGAATATTAATGTTGTCAACCATGATTTGGAAGCTGGGGGCGCTAGAGGATAAAAGAAAGAAAGAAAAACTGTTGTATCCCATTTACTGGAACATTCATGGAAATTTCAATAAAATAAGAAAAAGATTGTTAATCTGCATAAAGTAAAAGTGTAAGAATGCAGAAGATTGAATATTAATGTTGTCAACCAAGATTTGGAAGATGGCAGGGGTGCTGGATAAAAGAAAGAAAGAAAAACTGTTGTATCCCATTTCCTTGAACATTCATGGAAATTTCAATAAAATAATAAAAAGATTGTTAATCTGCATAAAGAAAAAGTGTAAGAATGCAGAAGATAGAATATTAATGTTGTCAACCATGATTTGGAAGCTGGGGTCGCTGGAGGATAAAAGAAAGAAAGAAAAACTGCTGTATCCCATTTACTGGAACATTCATGGAAATTTCAATAAAATAATAAAAAGATTGTTAATCTGCATAAAGAAAAAGAGTAAGAATGCAGAAGATAGAATATTAATGTTGTCAACCATGATTTGGAAGCTGGGGTCGCTGGGGGATAAAAGAAAGAAAGAAAAACTGCTGTATCCCATTTACTGGAACATTCATGGAAATTTCAATATAATAATAAAAAGATTGTTAATCTGCATAAAGAAAAAGAGTAAGAATGCAGAAGATAGAATATTAATGTTGTCAACCATGATTTGTAAACTGGGGGGGAGTGGGGGATAAAAGTAAGAAAGAAAAACCGTTGTATACCATTTCCTTGAACATTCATGGAAAGTTCAATAAAATAATAAAAAGATTGGTAATCTGCATAAAGAAAAAGAATAAGAATGCAGAAGATAGAATATTAATGTTGTCAACCATGATTTGGAAGCTTGGAGCGTGGGGTATAAAAGTAAGAAAGAGAAATTGTATCCCATTTCCTTGAACATTCATGGAATTTCAATAAAATAATGACAAGATTGTGAATCTGCATAAAGAAAAAGAGTATGAAGGCAGAAGATACAATATTATGTTGTCAACCATGATTTGGAAGCTGGGGGGGTGGGGGATGAAAGAAAGAAAGAAAAACTGTTGTATCCCATTTCCTTGAACATTCATGGAAATTTCAATACAATAATAAAAAGATTGTTAATCTGCATAAAGAAAAAGATTAAGAATGCAGAAGATAGAAAATTAATGTTGTCAGCCTTGTTTTGGAAGCTGGGGGGTTGTGGGGGATAAAAGAAAGAAAGAAAAACTGTTGTATCCCATTTCCTTGAACATTCATGGAAATTTCAATAAAATGAGAAAAAGATTGTTAATCTGCATAAAGTAAAAGTGTAAGAATGCAGAAGATTGAATATTAATGTTGTCAACCATGATTTGGAAGATGGCGGGGGTGCTGGATAAAAGAAAGAAAGAAAAACTGTTGTATCCCATGTCCTTGAACATTGAAGGAAATTTCAATAAAGTAATAAAAAGATTGTTAATCTGTATAAAGAAAAAGTGTAAGAATGCAGAAGATAGAATATTAATGTTTTCAACCATGATTTGGAAGCTGGGGGGGAGTGGGGGATAAAAGAATGAAAGAAAAAGTGTTCTATACCATTTCCTTGAACATTCATGGAAAGTTCAATAAAATAATAAAAAGATTGGTAATCTGCATAAAGAAAAAGTTTAAGAATGCAGAAGATAGAATATTAATGTTGTCAACCATGATTTTGACGCTGGGGGGGTGGGAGATAAAAGAAAGAAAGAAAAACTGCTGTATCCCATTTACTGGAACATTCATGGAAATTTCAATAAAATAATAAAAAGATTGATAATCTGCATAAAGAAAAAGAGTAAGAATGCAGAAGATAGAATATTAATGTTGTCAACCATGATTTGTAAACTGGGGGGGAGTGGGGGATAAAAGTAACAAAGAAAAAGAGTTCTATACCATTTCCTTGAACATTCATGGAAAGTTCAATAAAATAATAAAAAGATTGGTAATCTGCATAAAGAAAAAGATTAAGAATGCAGAAGATAGAATATTAATGTTGTCAACCATGATTTTGACGCTGGGGGGGTGGGGGATAAAAGAAAGAAAGAAAAACTGTTGCCTCCCATTTCCTTGAACATTCATGGAAATTTCAATAAAATAATAAAAAGATTGCTAATCTGCATAAAGAAAAAGAGTAAGAATGCTGAAGATGGAATATTAATGTTGTCAACTATGATTTGGAAGCCGGGGGGGTGGGGGATAAAAGAAAGAAAGAAAAACTGTTGTATCCCATTTCCTTGAACACTCATGGAAATTTCAATAAAATAATAAAAAGATTGTTAATCTGCATAAAGAAAAAGTGTAAGAATGCCGAAGATTGAATATTAATGTTGTCAACCATGATTTGGAAGGTGGGGGGTGGTGGGGGATAAAAGAAAGAAAGAAAAACTGTTGTATACCATTTCCTTGAACATTCATGGAAATTTCAATAAAATAATAAAAAGATTGGTAATCTGCATAAAGAAAAAGAGTAAGAATGCAGAACATAGAATATTAATGTTGTCAACCATGATTTGGAAGCTTGGGGAGTGGGGGATAAAAGAAAGAAAGAGAAAATATTGTATCCCATTTCCTTGAACATTCATGAAATTTCAATAAAATAATGACAAGATTGTTAAATGCATAAAGAAAAAGAGTATGAAGGCAGAAGATAGAATATTATGTTGTCAACCATGATTTGGAAGCTGGGGGGGTGGGGGATGAAAGAAAGAAAGAAAAACTGTTGTATCCCATTTCCTTGAACATTCATGGAAATTTCAATAAAATAATAAAAAGATTGTTAATATGCATAAAGAAATAGTGTAAGAATGCAGAAGATAGAATATTAATGTTGTCAACCATGATTTGGAAGCTGGGGTCGCTGGAGGATAAAAGAAAGAAAGAAAAACTGCTGTATCCCATTTACTGGAACATTCATGGAAATTTCAATAAAATAATAAAAAGTTTGTTAATCTGCATAAAGAAAAAGTGTAAGAATGCAGAAGATAGAATATTAATGTTGTCAACCATGATTTGGAAGCTGGGGTCGCTGGAGGACAAAAGAAAGAAAGAAAAACTGCTGTATCCCATTTCCTTGAACATTCATGGAAATTTCAATAAAATAATAAAAAGATTGTTAATATGCATAAAGAAATAGTGTAAGAATGCAGAAGATAGAATATTAATGTTGTCAACCATGATTTGGAAGCTGGGGTCGCTGGAGGATAAAAGAAAGAAAGAAAAACAGTTGTATACCATTTCCTTGAACATTCATGGAAAGTTCAATAAAATAATAAAAAGATTGGTAATCTGCATAAAGAAAAACAATAAGAATGCAGAAGATAGAATATTAATGTTGTCAACCATGATTTGGAAGCTTGGAGCGTGGGGGATAAAAGAAAGAAAGAGAAATTGTTGTATCCCATTTCCTTGAACATTCATGGAATTTCAATAAAATAATGACAAGATTGTGAATCTGCATAAAGAAAAAGAGTATGAAGGCAGAAGATACAATATTATGTTGTCAACCATGATTTGGAAGCTGGGGGGGGTGAGGGATGAAAGAAAGAAAGAAAAACTGTTGTATCCCATTTCCTTGAACATTCATGGAAATTTCAATACAATAATAAAAAGATTGTTAATCTGCATAAAGAAAAAGAGTAAGAATGCAGAAGATAGAAAATTAATGTTGTCAGCCATGTTTTGGAAGCTGGGGGGTTGTGGGGGATAAAAGAAAGAAAGAAAAACTGTTGTATCCCATTTCATTGAACATTCATGGAAATTTCAATAAAATAATAAAAAGATTGGTAATCTGCATAAAGAAAAAGAGTAAGAATGCAGAAGATAGAATATTAATGTTGTCAACCATGATTTGGAAGCTTGGGGAGTGGGGGATAAAAGAAAGAAAGAGAAAATGTTGTATCCCATTTCCTTGAACATTCATGAAATTTCAATAAAATAATGACAAGATTGTTAAATGCATAAAGAAAAAGTGTATGAAGGCAGAAGATAGAATATTATGTTGTCAACCATGATTTGGAAGCTGGGGGGGGTGGGGGATGAAAGAAAAAAAGAAAAACTGTTGTATCCCATTTCTTTGAACATTCATGGAAATTTCAATAAAATAATAAAAAGATTGTTCATCTGCATAAAGAAAAAGTGTAAGAATGCAGAAGATAAAATATTAATGTTGTCAACCACGATTTGGAAGCTGGGGGAGGTGGGGGATAAACGAAAGAAAGAAAAACTGTTGTATCCCATTTCCTTGAACATTCATGGAAATTTCAATAAAATAATAAAAAGATTGTTAATATGCATAAAGAAATAGTGTAAGAATGCAGAAGATAGAATATTAATGTTGTCAACCATGATTTGGAAGCTGGGGTCGCTGGAGGATAAAAGAAAGAAAGAAAAACTGCTGTATCCCATTTACTGGAACATTCATGGAAATTTCAATAAAATAATAAAAAGTTTGTTAATCTGCATAAAGAAAAAGTGTAAGAATGCAGAAGATAGAATATTAATGTTGTCAACCATGATTTGGAAGCTGGGGTCGCTGGAGGACAAAAGAAAGAAAGAAAAACTGCTGTATCCCATTTCCTTGAACATTCATGGAAATTTCAATAAAATAATAAAAAGATTGTTAATATGCATAAAGAAATAGTGTAAGAATGCAGAAGATAGAATATTAATGTTGTCAACCATGATTTGGAAGCTGGGGTCGCTGGAGGATAAAAGAAAGAAAGAAAAACAGTTGTATACCATTTCCTTGAACATTCATGGAAAGTTCAATAAAATAATAAAAAGATTGGTAATCTGCATAAAGAAAAACAATAAGAATGCAGAAGATAGAATATTAATGTTGTCAACCATGATTTGGAAGCTTGGAGCGTGGGGGATAAAAGAAAGAAAGAGAAATTGTTGTATCCCATTTCCTTGAACATTCATGGAATTTCAATAAAATAATGACAAGATTGTGAATCTGCATAAAGAAAAAGAGTATGAAGGCAGAAGATACAATATTATGTTGTCAACCATGATTTGGAAGCTGGGGGGGGTGAGGGATGAAAGAAAGAAAGAAAAACTGTTGTATCCCATTTCCTTGAACATTCATGGAAATTTCAATACAATAATAAAAAGATTGTTAATCTGCATAAAGAAAAAGAGTAAGAATGCAGAAGATAGAAAATTAATGTTGTCAGCCATGTTTTGGAAGCTGGGGGGTTGTGGGGGATAAAAGAAAGAAAGAAAAACTGTTGTATCCCATTTCATTGAACATTCATGGAAATTTCAATAAAATAATAAAAAGATTGGTAATCTGCATAAAGAAAAAGAGTAAGAATGCAGAAGATAGAATATTAATGTTGTCAACCATGATTTGGAAGCTTGGGGAGTGGGGGATAAAAGAAAGAAAGAGAAAATGTTGTATCCCATTTCCTTGAACATTCATGAAATTTCAATAAAATAATGACAAGATTGTTAAATGCATAAAGAAAAAGTGTATGAAGGCAGAAGATAGAATATTATGTTGTCAACCATGATTTGGAAGCTGGGGGGGGTGGGGGATGAAAGAAAAAAAGAAAAACTGTTGTATCCCATTTCTTTGAACATTCATGGAAATTTCAATAAAATAATAAAAAGATTGTTCATCTGCATAAAGAAAAAGTGTAAGAATGCAGAAGATAAAATATTAATGTTGTCAACCACGATTTGGAAGCTGGGGGAGGTGGGGGATAAACGAAAGAAAGAAAAACTGTTGTATCCCATTTCCTTGAACATTCATGGAAATTTCAATAAAATAATAAAAAGATTGTTCATATGCATAAAGAAAAAGTGTAAGAATGCAGAAGATAGACTATTAGTGTTGTGAACAATGATTTGGAAGCTTGGGGGGTGGGGGATAAAAGAAAGAAAGAAAAACTCTTGTGTCACATTTCTATGAATATTCATTGAAATTTCAATAAAATAATAAAGAGATTCTTAATCTGTATAGAGAAAAAGAGTAAGAATGCAGAAGATAGAATATTAATGTTGTCAACCATGATTTTGAAGCTGACGGGGGTGGGGGATAAAAGAAAGAAAGAAACACTGTTGGATCCCATTTCCTTGAACATTCATGGAAAGTTCAATAAAATAATAAAAAGATTGGTAATCTGCAAAAAGAAAAAGAGTAAGAATGCAGAAGATAGAATATTAATGTTGTCAACCATGATTTGGAAGCTTGGAGCGTGGGGGATAAAAGAAAGAAAGAGAAATTGTTGTATCCCATTTCCTTGAACATTCATGAAATTTCAATAAAATAATGACAAGATTGTGAATCTGCATAAAGAAAAAGAGTATGAAGGCAGAAGATAGAATTTTATGTTGTCAACCATGATTTGGAAGCTGGGGGGGGGGTGGGGAATGAAAGAAAGAAAGAAAAACTGTTGTATCCCATTTCCTTGAACATCCATTGAAATTTCAATAAAATAATAAGTAGATTGTTAATCTGCATAAAGAAAAAGTGTAAGAATGCAGAAGATAGAATATTAATGTTTTCAACCAAGATTTGGAAGCTGGGGGGGAGTGGGGGGTAAAAGAAAGAAAGAAAAACTGTTGTATACCATTTCCTTGAACATTCATGGAAATTTCAGTAAAATAATAAAAAGATTGTTATTCTGCATAAAGAAAAAGAGTAAGAATGCAGAAGAGAGATTATTAATCTTGTCAACCATGATTTGGAAGCTTGGGGTGGTGGGGGATAAAAGAAAGATAGAGAAATTGCTGTATCCCAATCCCTTGAACAACCATGAAATATCAATAATATAATGAAAAATTGTTAATCTGCATAAAGATAAAGAGTAAGAAGGCAGAAGATAGAATATTATGTTGTCAACCATGATTTGGAAGCTGGGGGGGGTGGGGGATAAAAGAAAGAAAGAAACACTGTTGTATCCCTTTTCCTTGAACATTCATGGAATGTTCAATAAGATAATAAAAAGATTGGTAATCTGCATAAAGAAAAAGAGTAAGAATGCAGGAGATAGAATGTTAAAGTTGTCAACCATGATTTGGAAGCTGGTGGGGGTGGGGGATAAAAGAAAGAAAGAAAAACTTTTTTATCCCATTTCCTTGAACATTCATGGAAATTTCAATACAATAATAAAAAGATTGTTAATCTGCATAAACAAAAAGGGTAAGAATGCAGAAGATAGAATATTAATGTTGTCAACCATGATTTGTAAACTGGGGGGGAGTGGGGGATAAAAGAAAGAAAGAGAAACTGTTGTATACCATTTCCTTGAACATTCATGGAAAGTTCAATAAAATAATAAAAAGATTGGTAATCTGCATAAAGAAAAAGAGTAAGAATGCAGAAGATAGAATATTAATGTTGTCAACCATGATTTGGAAGCTTGGTGCGTGGGGGATAAAAGAAAGAAAGAGAAATTGTTGTATCCCATTTCCTTGAACATTCATGAAATTTCAATAAAATAATGACAAGATTGTGAATCTGCATAAAGAAAAAGAGTATGAAGGCAGAAGATAGAATATTATGTTGTCAACCATGATTTGGAAGCTGGGGGGGGTGGGGGATGAAAGAAAGAAAGAAAAACTGTTGTATCCCATTTCCTTGAACATTCATTGAAATTTCAATAAAATAATAAGTAGATTGTTAATCTGCATAAAGAAAAAGTGTAAGAATGCAGAAGATATAATATTAATGTTGTCAACCATGATTTGTAAACTGGGGGGCAGTGGGGGATAAAAGAAAGAAAGAAAAACAGTTGTATACCATTTCCTTGAACATTCATGGAAAGTTCAATAAAATAATAAAAAGAATGGTAATCTGCATAAAGAAAAAGAATAAGAATGCAGAAGATAGAATATTAATGTTGGCAACCATGATTTGGAAGCTGGGGGGGGTGGGGGATGAAAGAAAGAAAGAAACACTGTTGTATCCCATTTCCTTGAACATTCATGGAAATTTCAATAAAATAATAAAAAGATTGTTAATCTGCATAAAGAAAAAGAGTAAGAATGCAGAAGATAGAATATTAATGTTGTCAACCATGATTTGGAAGGTGGGGGCGCTGGAGGATAAAAGAAAGAAAGAAAAACTGTTGTATACCATTTACTGGAATATTCATGGAAATTTCAATAAAATAAGAAAAAGATTGTTAATATGCATAAAGTAAAAGTGTAAGAATGCAGAAGATTGAATATTAATATTGTCAATCATGATTTGGAAGATGGCATGGGTGCTGGATAAAAGAAAGAAAGAAAAACTGTTGTATCCCATTTCCTTGAACATTCATGGAAATTTCAATAAAATAATAAAAATATTGTTAATCTGCATAAAGGAAAAGTGTAAGAATGCAGAAGATAGAATATTAATGTTGTCAACCATGATTTGGAAGCTGGGGTCGCTGGAGGATAAAAGAAAGAAAGAAAAACTGCTGTATCCCATTTACTGGAACATTCATGGAAATTTCAATAAAATAATAAAAAGATTGTTAATCTGCATAAAGAAAAAGAGTAAGAATGCAGAAGATAGAATATTAATGTTGTCAACCATGATTTGTAAACTGGGGGGCAGTGGGGGATAAAAGAAAGAAAGAAAAACTGTTGTATACCATTTCCTTGCACATTCATGGAAATTTCAATAAAATAATAAAAAGATTGGTAATCTGCATAAAGAAAAAGTCTAAGAATGCCGAAGATTGAATATTAATCTTGTCAAGCATGATTTGGAAGCTGGGGGGGGGTGGGGGATAAAAGAAAGAAAGAAAAACTCTTGTATACCATTTCCTTGAACATTCATGGAAATTTCAATAAAATAATAAAAAGATTGGTAATCTGCATAAAGAAAAAGAGTAAGAATGCAGAAGATAGAATATTAATGTTGTCAACCATGATTTGGAAGCTTGGGGAGTGGGGGATAAAAGAAAGAAAGAGAAAATGTTGTATCCCATTTCCATGAACATTCATGAAATTTCAATAAAATAATGACAAGATTGTTAAATGCATAAAGAAAAAGAGTATGAAGGCAGAAGATAGAATATTATGTTGTCAACCATGTTCGGGAAGCTGGGGGGGTGGGGGATGAAAGAAAGAAAGAAAAACTCTTGTATCCCATTTCCTTGAACATTCATGGAAATTTCAATAAAATAATAAAAAGATTGTTCATCTGCATAAAGAAAAAGTGTAAGAATGCAGAAGATAAAATATTAATGTTGTCAACCATGATTTGGAAGCTGGGGGAGGTGGGGGATAAAAGAAAGAAAGAAAAACTGTTGTATCCCATTTCCTTGAACATTCATGGAAATTTCAATAAAATAATAAAAAGATTGTTCATATGCATAAAGAAAAAGTGTAAGAATGCAGAAGATAGACTATTAGTGTTGTGAACCATGATTTGGAAGCTTGGGGGGTGGGGGATAAAAGAAAGAAAGAAAAACTCTTGTGTCACATTTCTATGAACATTCATTGAAATTTCAATAAAATAATAAAGAGATTCTTAATCTGCATAGAGAAAAAGAGTAAGAATCCAGAAGATAGAATATTAATGTTGTCAACCATGATTTTGAAGCTGACGGGGGTGGGGGATAAAAGAAAGAAATAAACACTGTTGTATCCCATTTCCTTGAACATTCATGGAAAGTTCAATAAAATAATAAAAAGATTGGTAATCTGCATAAAGAAAAAGAGTAAGAATGCAGGAGATAGAATGTTAATGTTGTCAACCATGATTTGGAAGCTGGCGGGGGTGGGGGATAAAAGAAAGAAAGAAACACTGTTGTATCCCTTTTCCTTGAACATTCATGGAATGTTCAATAAGATAATAAAAAGATTGGTAATCTGCATAAAGAAAAAGAGTAAGAATGCAGGAGATAGAATGTTAAAGTTGTCAACCATGATTTGGAAGCTGGCGGGGGTGGGGGATAAAAGAAAGAAAGAAAAACTTTTTTATCCCATTTCCTTGAGCATTCATGGAAATTTCAATACAATACTAAAAAGATTGTTAATCTGCATAAACAAAAAGGGTAAGAATGCAGAAGATAGAATATTAATGTTGTCAACCATGATTTGTAAACTGGGGGGGAGTGGGGGATAAAAGAAAGAAAGAAAAACTGTTGTATTCCATTTCCTTGAACATTCATGGAAATTAAATTAAAATAATAAAAAGATTGTTCATCTGCATAAAGAAAAAGTGTAAGAATGCCGAAGATTGAATATTAGTATTGTCAAACACGATTTGGAAGCTGGGGGTGTGGGGGATAAAAGAAAGAAAGGAAAAATGTTGTATCCCATTTCCTTGGACATTCATGGAAATTTCAATAAAATAATGAATAGATTGTTATTTACATAAAGAAAAAGTGTAAGAATAAAGAAGATTGAATATTAATGTTGTCAACCATGATTTGGAATCTGGGGGGTGGTGGGGGATAAAAGAAAGAAAGAAAAACTGTTGTATACCATTTCCTTGAACATTCATGGAAATTTCAATAAAATAATAAAAAGATTGGTAATCTGCATAAAGAAAAAGTAAGAATTCACAAGATAGAATATTAATGTTGTCAACCATGATTTGGAAGCTTGGGGAGTGGGGGATAAAAGAAAGAAAGAGAAAATGTTGTATCCCATTTCCTTGAACATTCATGAAATTTCAATAAAATAATGACAAGATTGTTAAATGCATAAAGAAAAAGAGTATGAAGGCAGAAGATAGAATATTATGTTGTCAACCATGATTTGGAAGCTGGGGGGTTGGGGGATGAAAGAAAGAAAGAAAAATTGTTGTATCCCATTTCCTTGAACATTCATTGAAATTTCAATGAAATAATAAATAGATTGTTAATCTGCATAAAGAAAAAGTGTAAGAATGTAGAAGATAGAATATTAATCTTGTCAAGCATGATTTGGAAGCTGGGGGGGGTGGGGGATAAAAGAAAGAAAGAAAAACTGTTGTATCCCATTTCCTTGAACATTCATGGAAATTTCAATAAAATAATAAAGAGATTGTTAATCTGCATAAAGAAAAAGAGTAAGAATGCAGAAGATAGAATATTAATGTTGTCAACCATGATTTGGAAGCTGGGGTCGCTGGAGGATAAAAGAAAGAAAGAAAAACTGCTGTATCCCATTTACTGGAACATTCATGGAAATTTCAATAAAAAAATAAAAAGATTGTTAATCTGCATGAAGAAAAAGAGTAAGAATGCAGAAGATAGAATATTAATGTTGTCAACCATGATTTGTAAACTGGGGGGCAGTGGGGGATAAAAGAAAGAAAGAAAAACAGTTGTATACCATTTCCTTGAACATTCATGGAAAGTTCAATAAAATAATAAAAAGAATGGTAATCTGCATAAAGAAAAAGAATAAGAATGCAGAAGATAGAATATTAATGTTGTCAACCATGATTTGGAAGCTTGGAGCGTGGGGGATAAAAGAAAGAAAGAGAAATTGTTGTATCCCATTTCCTTGAACATTCATGGAATTTCAATAAAATAATGACAAGATTGTGAATCTGCATAAAGAAAAAGACTATGAAGGCAGAAGATAGAATATTATGTTGTCAACCATGATTTGGAAGCTGGGGGGGGTGGGGGATGAAAGAAAGAAAGAAAAACTGTTGTATCCCATTTCCTTGAACATTCATGGAAATTTCAATAAAATAATAAATAGATTGTTACTTACATAAAGAAAAAGTGTAAGAATGCCGAAGATTGAATATTAATATTGTCAACCATGATTTGGAATGTGGGGGGTGGTGGGGGATAAAAGAAAGAAAGAAAAACTGTTGTATACCATTTCCTTGCACATTCATGGAAATTTCAATAAAATAATAAAAAGATTGGTAATCTGCATAAAGAAAAAGTGTAAGAATGCCGAAGATTGAATATTAATGTTGTCAACCACGATTTGGAAGCTGGGGGCGTGGGGGATAAAAGAAAGAAAGAAAAAATGTTGTATCCCATTTCCTTGGACATTCATGGAAATTTCAATAAAATAATAAATAGATTGTTATTTACATAAAGAAAAAGTGTAAGAATACAGAAGATTGAATATTAATGTTGTCAACCATGATTTGGAAGGTGGGGGGTGGTGGGGGATAAAAGAAGGAAAGAAAAACTGTTGTATACCATTTCCTTGAACATTCATGGAAATTTCAATAAAATAATAAAAAGATTGGTAATCTGCATAAAGAAAAAGAGTAAGAATGCAGAAGATAGAATATTAATGTTGTCAACCATGATTTGGAAGCTTGGGGAGTGGGGGATAAAAGAAAGAAAGAGAAAATGTTGTATCCCATTTCCTTGAACATTCATGAAATTTCAATAAAATAATGACAAGATTGTTAAATGCATAAAGAAAAAGAGTATGAAGGCAGAAGATAGAATATTATGTTGTCAACCATGATTTGGTAGCTGGGGGGGGGATGAAAGAAAGAAAGAAAAACTGTTGTATCCCATATCCTTGAACATTCATGGAAATTTCAATAAAATAATAAATGGATTGTTATTTACATAAAGAAAAAGTGTAAGAATGCCGAAGATTGAATATTAATGTTGTCAACCATGATTTGGAAGGTGGGGGGTGGTGGGGGATAAAAGAAGGAAAGAAAAACTGTTGTATACCATTTCCTTGAACATTCATGGAAATTTCAATAAAATAATAAAAAGATTGGTAATCTGCATAAAGAAAAAGAGTAAGAATGCAGAAGATAGAATATTAATGTTGTCAACCATGATTTGGAAGCTTGGGGAGTGGGGGATAAAAGAAAGAAAGAGAAAATGTTGTATCCCATTTCCTTGAACATTCATGAAATTTCAATAAAATAATGACAAGATTGTTAAATGCATAAAGAAAAAGAGTATGAAGGCAGAAGATAGAATATTATGTTGTCAACCATGTTCGGGAAGCTGGGGGGGTGGGGGATGAAAGAAAGAAAGAAAAACTCTTGTATCCCATTTCCTTGAACATTCATGGAAATTTCAATAAAATAATAAAAAGATTGTTCATCTGCATAAAGAAAAAGTGTAAGAATGCAGAAGATAAAATATTAATGTTGTCAACCATGATTTGGAAGCTGGGGGAGGTGGGGGATAAAAGAAAGAAAGAAAAACTGTTGTATCCCATTTCTTTGAACATTCATGGAAATTTCAATAAAATAATAAAAAGATTGTTCATATGCATAAAGAAAAAGTGTAAGAATGCAGAAGATAGACTATTAGTGTTGTGAACCATGATTTGGAAGCTTGGGGGGTGGGGGATAAAAGAAAGAAAGAAAAACTCTTGTGTCACATTTCTATGAACATTCATTGAAATTTCAATAAAATAATAAAGAGATTCTTAATCTGCATAGAGAAAAAGAGTAAGAATCCAGAAGATAGAATATTAATGTTGTCAACCATGATTTTGAAGCTGACGGGGGTGGGGGATAAAAGAAAGAAATAAACACTGTTGTATCCCATTTCCTTGAACATTCATGGAAAGTTCAATAAAATAATAAAAAGATTGGTAATCTGCATAAAGAAAAAGAGTAAGAATGCAGGAGATAGAATGTTAATGTTGTCAACCATGATTTGGAAGCTGGCGGGGGTGGGGGATAAAAGAAAGAAAGAAAAACTTTTTTATCCCATTTCCTTGAGCATTCATGGAAATTTCAATACAATACTAAAAAGATTGTTAATCTGCATAAACAAAAAGGGTAAGAATGCAGAAGATAGAATATTAATGTTGTCAACCATGATTTGTAAACTGGGGGGGAGTGGGGGATAAAAGAAAGAAAGAAAAACTGTTGTATTCCATTTCCTTGAACATTCATGGAAATTATATTAAAATAATAAAAAGATTGTTCATCTGCATAAAGAAAAAGTGTAAGAATGCCGAAGATTGAATATTAGTATTGTCAAACACGATTTGGAAGCTGGGGGTGTGGGGGATAAAAGAAAGAAAGGAAAAATGTTGTATCCCATTTCCTTGGACATTCATGGAAATTTCAATAAAATAATGAATAGATTGTTATTTACATAAAGAAAAAGTGTAAGAATAAAGAAGATTGAATATTAATGTTGTCAACCATGATTTGGAATCTGGGGGGTGGTGGGGGATAAAAGAAAGAAAGAAAAACTGTTGTATACCATTTCCTTGAACATTCATGGAAATTTCAATAAAATAATAAAAAGATTGGTAATCTGCATAAAGAAAAAGTAAGAATTCACAAGATAGAATATTAATGTTGTCAACCATGATTTGGAAGCTTGGGGAGTGGGGGATAAAAGAAAGAAAGAGAAAATGTTGTATCCCATTTCCTTGAACATTCATGAAATTTCAATAAAATAATGACAAGATTGTTAAATGCATAAAGAAAAAGAGTATGAAGGCAGAAGATAGAATATTATGTTGTCAACCATGATTTGGAAGCTGGGGGGTTGGGGGATGAAAGAAAGAAAGAAAAATTGTTGTATCCCATTTCCTTGAACATTCATTGAAATTTCAATGAAATAATAAATAGATTGTTAATCTGCATAAAGAAAAAGTGTAAGAATGTAGAAGATAGAATATTAATCTTGTCAAGCATGATTTGGAAGCTGGGGGGGGTGGGGGATAAAAGAAAGAAAGAAAAACTGTTGTATCCCATTTCCTTGAACATTCATGGAAATTTCAATAAAATAATAAAGAGATTGTTAATCTGCATAAAGAAAAAGAGTAAGAATGCAGAAGATAGAATATTAATGTTGTCAACCATGATTTGGAAGCTGGGGTCGCTGGAGGATAAAAGAAAGAAAGAAAAACTGCTGTATCCCATTTACTGGAACATTCATGGAAATTTCAATAAAAAAATAAAAAGATTGTTAATCTGCATGAAGAAAAAGAGTAAGAATGCAGAAGATAGAATATTAATGTTGTCAACCATGATTTGTAAACTGGGGGGCAGTGGGGGATAAAAGAAAGAAAGAAAAACAGTTGTATACCATTTCCTTGAACATTCATGGAAAGTTCAATAAAATAATAAAAAGAATGGTAATCTGCATAAAGAAAAAGAATAAGAATGCAGAAGATAGAATATTAATGTTGTCAACCATGATTTGGAAGCTTGGAGCGTGGGGGATAAAAGAAAGAAAGAGAAATTGTTGTATCCCATTTCCTTGAACATTCATGGAATTTCAATAAAATAATGACAAGATTGTGAATCTGCATAAAGAAAAAGACTATGAAGGCAGAAGATAGAATATTATGTTGTCAACCATGATTTGGAAGCTGGGGGGGGTGGGGGATGAAAGAAAGAAAGAAAAACTGTTGTATCCCATTTCCTTGAACATTCATGGAAATTTCAATAAAATAATAAATAGATTGTTACTTACATAAAGAAAAAGTGTAAGAATGCCGAAGATTGAATATTAATATTGTCAACCATGATTTGGAATGTGGGGGGTGGTGGGGGATAAAAGAAAGAAAGAAAAACTGTTGTATACCATTTCCTTGCACATTCATGGAAATTTCAATAAAATAATAAAAAGATTGGTAATCTGCATAAAGAAAAAGTGTAAGAATGCCGAAGATTGAATATTAATGTTGTCAACCACGATTTGGAAGCTGGGGGCGTGGGGGATAAAAGAAAGAAAGAAAAAATGTTGTATCCCATTTCCTTGGACATTCATGGAAATTTCAATAAAATAATAAATAGATTGTTATTTACATAAAGAAAAAGTGTAAGAATACAGAAGATTGAATATTAATGTTGTCAACCATGATTTGGAAGGTGGGGGGTGGTGGGGGATAAAAGAAGGAAAGAAAAACTGTTGTATACCATTTCCTTGAACATTCATGGAAATTTCAATAAAATAATAAAAAGATTGGTAATCTGCATAAAGAAAAAGAGTAAGAATGCAGAAGATAGAATATTAATGTTGTCAACCATGATTTGGAAGCTTGGGGAGTGGGGGATAAAAGAAAGAAAGAGAAAATGTTGTATCCCATTTCCTTGAACATTCATGAAATTTCAATAAAATAATGACAAGATTGTTAAATGCATAAAGAAAAAGAGTATGAAGGCAGAAGATAGAATATTATGTTGTCAACCATGATTTGGTAGCTGGGGGGGGGATGAAAGAAAGAAAGAAAAACTGTTGTATCCCATATCCTTGAACATTCATGGAAATTTCAATAAAATAATAAATGGATTGTTATTTACATAAAGAAAAAGTGTAAGAATGCCGAAGATTGAATATTAATGTTGTCAACCACGATTTGGAAGCTGGGGGCGTGGGGGATAAAAGAAAGAAAGAAAAAAGGTTATATCCCATTTCCTTGGACATTCATGGAAATTTCAATAAAATAATAAATAGATTGTTATTTACATAAAGAAAAAGTGTAAGAATACAGAAGATTGAATATTAATGTTGTCAACCATGATTTGGAATGTGGGGGGTCGTGGGGGATAAAAGAAAGAAAGAAAAACTGTTGTATACCATTTCCTTGAACATTCATGGAGATTTCAATAACATAATAAAAAGATTGGTAATCTGCATAAAGAAAAAGAGTAAGAATGCAGTAGATAGAATATTAATGTTGTCAACCATGATTTGGAAGCTTGGGGAGTGGGGGATAAAAGAAAGAAAGAGAAAATGTTGTATCCCATTTCCTTGAACATTCATGAAATTTCAATAAAATACTGACAAGATTGTTAAATGCATAAAGAAAAAGAGTATGAAGGCAGAAGATAGAATATTATGTTGTCAACCATGATTTGGAAGCTGGGGGGGGTGGGGGATGAAAGAAAGAAAGAAAAACTGTTGTATCCCATTTCCTTGAATATTCATGGAAATTTCAATAAAATAATAAAAAGATTGTTCATCTGCATAAAGAAAAAGTGTAAGAATGCAGAAGATAAAATATTAATGTTGTCAACCATGATTTGGAAGCTGGGGGAGGTGGGGGATAAAAGAAAGAAAGAAAAACTGTTGTATCCCATTTCCTTGAACATTCATGGAAATTTCAATAAAATAATAAATAGATTGTTCATATGCATAAAGAAAAAGTGTAAGAATGCAGAAGATAGACTATTAGTGTTGTGAACCATGATTTGGAAGCTTGGGGGGTGGGGGATAAAAGAAAGAAAGAAAAACTCTTGTGTCACATTTCTATGAACATTCATTGAAATTTCAATAAAATAATAAAGAGATTCTTAATCTGCATAGAGAAAAAGAGTAAGAATGCAGAAGATAGAATATTAATGTTGTCAACCATGATTTTGAAGCTGACGGGGGTGGGG
Organism: Cynocephalus volans; assembly: GCF_027409185.1. Lineage (NCBI taxonomy): Eukaryota > Metazoa > Chordata > Mammalia > Dermoptera > Cynocephalidae > Cynocephalus > Cynocephalus volans. The sequence goes on from NC_084463.1 coordinate 56,908,283, forward strand.
GATAAAAGAAAGAAAGAAACACTGTTGTATCCCATTTCCTTGAACATTCATGGAAAGTTCAATAAGATAATAAAAAGATTGATAATCTGCATAAAGAAAAAGAGTAAGAATGCAGGAGATAGAATGTTAATGTTGTCAACCATGATTTGGAAGCCTGTGGGGGTGGGGGATAAAAGAAAGAAAGAAAAACTTTTTTATCCCATTTCCTTGAACATTCATGGAAATTTCAATACAATAATAAAAAGATTGTTAATCTGCATAAACAAAAAGGGTAAGAATGCAGAAGATAGAATATTAATGTTGTCAACCATGATTTGTAAACTGGGGGGGAGTGGGGGATAAAAGAAAGAAAGAGAAACTGTTGTATACCATTTCCTTGAACATTCATGGAAAGTTCAATAAAATAATAAAAAGATTGGTAATCTGCATAAAGAAAAAGAGTAAGAATGCAGAAGATAGAATATTAATGTTGTCAACCATGATTTGGAAGCTTGGAGCGTGGGGGATAAAAGAAAGAAAGAGAAATTGTTGTATCCCATTTCCTTGAACATTCATGAAATTTCAATAAAATAATGACAAGATTGTGAATCTGCATAAAGAAAAAGAGTATGAAGGCAGAAGATAGAATATTATGTTTTCAACCATGATTTGGAAGCTGGGGTCGCTGGAGGATAAAAGAAAGAAAGAAGAACTGCTGTATCCCATTTACTGGAACATTCATGGAAATTTCAATAAAAAAATAAAAAGATTGTTAATCTGCATAAAGAAAAAGAGTAAGAATGCAGAAGATAGAATATTAATGTTGTCAACCATGATTTGTAAACTGGGGGCAGTGGGGGATAAAAGAAAGAAAGAAAAACAGTTGTATACCATTTCCTTGAACATTCATGGAAAGTTCAAAAAAATAATAAAAAGAATGGTAATCTGCATAAAGAAAAAGAATAAGAATGCAGAAGATAGAATATTAATGTTGTCATCCATGATTTGGAAGCTTGGAGCGTGGGGGATAAAAGAAAGAAAGAGAAATTGTTGTATCCCATTTCCTTGAACATTCATGGAATTTCAATAAAATAATGACAAGATTGTGAATCTGCATAAAGAAAAAGACTATGAAGGCAGAAGATAGAATATTATGTTGTCAACCATGATTTGGAAGCTGGGGGGGGTGGGGGATGAAAGAAAGAAAGAAAAACTGTTGTATCCCATTTCCTTGAACATTCATGGAAATTTCAATAAAATAATAAATAGATTGTTACTTACATAAAGAAAAAGTGTAAGAATGCCGAAGATTGAATATTAATATTGTCAACCATGATTTGGAAGGTGGGGGGTGGTGGGGGATAAAAGAAAGAAAGAAAAACTGTTGTATACCATTTCCTTGCACATTCATGGAAATTTCAATAAAATAATAAAAAGATTGGTAATCTGCATAAAGAAAAAGTGTAAGAATGCCGAAGATTGAATATTAATGTTGTCAACCACGATTTGGAAGCTGGGGGCGTGGGGGATAAAAGAAAGAAAGAAAAAATGTTGTATCCGATTTCCTTGGACATTCATGGAAATTTCAATAAAATAATAAATAGATTGTTATTTACATAAAGAAAAAGTGTAAGAATACAGAAGATTGAATATTAATGTTGTCAACCATGATTTGGAAGGTGGGGCTGGTGGGGGATAAAAGAAGGAAAGAAAAACTGTTGTATACCATTTCCTTGAACATTCATTGAAATTTCAATAAAATAATAAAAAGATTGGTAATCTGCATAAAGAAAAAGAGTAAGAATGCAGAAGATAGAATATTAATGTTGTCAACCATGATTTGGAAGCTTGGGGAGTGGGGGATAAAAGAAAGAAAGAGAAAATGTTGTATCCCATTTCCTTGAACATTCATGAAATTTCAATAAAATAATGACAAGATTGTTAAATGCATAAAGAAAAAGAGTATGAAGGCAGAAGATAGAATATTATGTTGTCAACCATGATTTGGTAGCTGGGGGGGGGATGAAAGAAAGAAAGAAAAACTGTTGTATCCCATTTCCTTGAATATTCATGGAAATTTCAATAAAATAATAAAAAGATTGTTCATCTGCATAAAGAAAAAGTGTAAGAATGCAGAAGATAGACTATTAGTGTTGTGAACCATGATTTGGAAGCTTGGGGGGTGGGGGATAAAAGAAAGAAAGAAAAACTCTTGTGTCACATTTCTATGAACATTCATTGAAATTTCAATAAAATAATAAAGAGATTCTTAATCTGCATAGAGAAAAAGAGTAAGAATGCAGAAGATAGAATATTAATGTTGTCAACCATGATTTTGAAGCTGAAGGGGGTGGGGGATAAAAGAAAGAAAGAAACACTGTTGTATCCCATTTCCTTGAACATTCATGGAAAGTTCAATAAGATAATAAAAAGATTGGTAATCTGCATAAAGAAAAAGAGTAAGAATGCAGGAGATAGAATGTTAATGTTGTCAACCATGATTTGGAAGCTGGTGGGGGTGGGGTATAAAAGAAAGAAAGAAAAACTTTTTTATCCCATTTCCTTGAACATTCATGGAAATTTCAATACAATAATAAAAAGATTGTTAATCTGCATAAACAAAAAGGGTAAGAATGCAGAAGATAGAATATTAATGTTGTCAACCATGATTTGTAAACTGGGGGGGAGTGGGGGATAAAAGAAAGAAAGAGAAACTGTTGTATACCATTTCCTTGAACATTCATGGAAAGTTCAATAAAATAATAAAAAGATTGGTAATCTGCATAAAGAAAAAGAGTAAGAATGCAGAAGATAGAATATTAATGTTGTCAACCATGATTTGGAAGCTTGGAGCGTGGGGGATAAAAGAAAGAAAGAGAAATTGTTGTATCCCATTTCCTTGAACATTCATGAAATTTCAATAAAATAATGACAAGATTGTGAATCTGCATAAAGAAAAAGAGTATGAAGGCAGAAGATAGAATATTATGTTTTCAACCATGATTTGGAAGCTGGGGGGGGTGGGGGATGAAAGAAAGAAAGAAAAACTGTTGTATCCCATTTCCTTGAACATTCATGGAAATTTGAATAAAATAATAAATAGATTGTTATTTACATAAAGAAAAAGTGTAAGAATGCCGAAGATAGAATATTAATGTTGTCAACCATGATTTGGAATGTGGGGGGTGGTGGGGGATAAAAGAAAGAAAGAAAAACTGTTGTATACCATTTCCTTGCACATTCATGGAAATTTCAATAAAATAATAAAAAGATTGGTAATCTGCATAAAGAAAAAGTGTAAGAATGCCGAAGATTGAATATTAATGTTGTCAACCACGATTTGGAAGCTGGGGGCGTGGGGGATAAAAGAAAGAAAGAAAAAATGTTGAATCCCATTTCCTTGGACATTCATGGAAATTTCAATAAAATAATAAATATATTGTTATTTACATAAAGAAAAAGTGTAAGAATACAGAAGATTGAATATTAATGTTGTCAACCATGATTTGGAAGGTGGGGGGTGGTGGGGGATAAAAGAAAGAAAGAAAAACTGTTGTATACCATTTCCTTGAAAATTCAAGGAAATTTCAATAAAATAATAAAAAGATTGGTAATCTGCATAAAGAAAAAGAGTAAGAATGCAGAAGATAGAATATTAATGTTGTCAACCATGATTTGGAAGCTTGGGGAGTGGGGGATAAAAGAAAGAAAGAGAAAATGTTGTATCCCATTTCCTTGAACATTCATGAAATTTCAATAAAATAATGACAAGATTGTTAAATGCATAAAGAAAAAGAGTATGAAGGCAGAAGATAGAATATTATGTTGTCAACCATGATTTGGAAGCTGGGGGGGTGGGGGATGAAAGAAAGAAAGAAAAACTGTTGTATCCCATTTCCTTGAACATTCATGGAAATTTCAATAAAATAATAAAAAGATTGTTCATCTGCATAAAGAAAAAGTGTCAGAATGCAGAAGATAAAATATTAATGTTGTCAACCATGATTTGGAAGCTGGGGGAGGTGGGGGATAAAAGAAAGAAAGAAAAACTGTTGTATCCCATTTCCTTGAACATTCATGGAAATTTCAATAAAATAATAAAAAGATTGTTCATATGCATAAAGAAAAAGTGTAAGAATGCAGAAGATAGACTATTAGTGTTGTGAACCATGATTTGGAAGCTTGGGGGGTGGGGGATAAAAGAAAGAAAGAAAAACTCTTGTGTCACATTTCTATGAACATTCATTGAAATTTCAATAAAATAATAAAGAGATTCTTAATCTGCATAGAGAAAAAGAGTAAGAATGCAGAAGATAGAATATTAATGTTGTCAACCATGATTTTGAAGCTGACGGGGGTGGGGGATAAAAGAAAGAAAGAAACACTGTTGTATCCCATTTCCTTGAACATTCATGGAAAGTTCAATAAGATAATAAAAAGATTGATAATCTGCATAAAGAAAAAGAGTAAGAATGCAGGAGATAGAATGTTAATGTTGTCAACCATGATTTGGAAGCCTGTGGGGGTGGGGGATAAAAGAAAGAAAGAAAAACTTTTTTATCCCATTTCCTTGAACATTCATGGAAATTCCAATACAATAATAAAAAGATTGTTAATCTGCATAAACAAAAAGGGTAAGAATGCAGAAGATAGAATATTAATGTTGTCAACCATGATTTGTAAACTGGGGGGGAGTGGGGGATAAAAGAAAGAAAGAGAAACTGTTGTATACCATTTCCTTGAACATTCATGGAAAGTTCAATAAAATAATAAAAAGATTGGTAATCTGCATAAAGAAAAAGAGTAAGAATGCAGAAGATAGAATATTAATGTTGTCAACCATGATTTGGAAGCTTGGAGCGTGGGGGATAAAAGAAAGAAAGAGAAATTGTTGTATCCCATTTCCTTGAACATTCATGAAATTTCAATAAAATAATGACAAGATTGTGAATCTGCATAAAGAAAAAGAGTACGAAGGAAGAAGATAGAATATTATGTTGTCAACCATGATTTGGAACCTGGGGTCGCTGGAGGATAAAAGAAAGAAAGAAAAACTGCTGTATCCCATTTACTGGAACATTCATGGAAATTTCAATAAAAAAATAAAAAGATTGTTAATCTGCATAAAGAAAAAGAGTAAGAATGCAGAAGATAGAATATTAATGTTGTCAACCATGATTTGTAAACTGGGGGGCAGTGGGGGATAAAAGAAAGAAAGAAAAACAGTTGTATACCATTTCCTTGAACATTCATGGAAAGTTCAATAAAATAATAAAAAGAATGGTAATCTGCATAAAGAAAAAGAATAAGAATGCAGAAGATAGAATATTATGTTGTAAACCATGATTTGGAAGCTGGGGGGGGTGGGGGATGAAAGAAAGAAAGAAAAACTGTTGTATCCCATTTCCTTGAACATTCATGGAAATTTCAATAAAATAATAAATAGATTGTTATTTACATAAAGAAAAAGTGTAAGAATACAGAAGATTGAATATTAATGTTGTCAACCATGATTTGGAAGGTGGGGGGTGGTGGGGGATAAAAGAAGGAAAGAAAAACTGTTGTATACCATTTCCTTGAACATTCATGGAAATTTCTATAAAATAATAAAAAGATTGGTAATCTGCATAAAGAAAAAGAGTAAGAATGCAGAAGATAGAATATTAATGTTGTCAACCATGATTTGGAATCTTGGGGAGTGGGGGATAAAAGAAAGAAAGAGAAAATGTTGTATCCCATTTCCTTGAACATTCATGAAATTTCAATAAAATAATGACAAGATTGTTAAATGCATAAAGAAAAAGAGTATGAAGGCAGAAGATAGAATATTATGTTGTCAACCATGATTTGGTAGTTGGGGGGGGGGATGAAAGAAAGAAAGAAAAACTGTTGTATCCCATTTCCTTGAATATTCATGGAAATTTCAATAAAATAATAAAAAGATTGTTCATCTGCATAAAGAAAAAGTGTAAGAATGCAGAAGATAGACTATTAGTGTTGTGAACCTTGATTTGGAAGCTTGGGGGGTGGGGGATAAAAGAAAGAAAGAAAAACTCTTGTGTCACATTTCTATGAACATTCATTGAAATTTCAATAAAATAATAAAGAGATTCTTAATCTGCATAGAGAAAAAGAGTAAGAATGCAGAAGATAGAATATTAATGTTGTCAACCATGATTTTGAAGCTGACGGGGGTGGGGGATAAAAGAAAGAAAGAAACACTGTTGTATCCCATTTCCTTGAACATTCATGGAAAGTTCAATAAGATAATAAAAAGATTGGTAATCTGCATAAAGAAAAAGAATAAGAATGCAGGAGATAGAATGTTAATGTTGTCAACCATGATTTGGAAGCTGGTGGGGGTGGGGGATAAAAGAAAGAAAGAAAAACTTTTTTATCCCATTTCCTTGAACATTCATGGAAATTTCAATACAATAATAAAAAGATTGTTAATCTGCATAAACAAAAAGTGTAAGAATGCAGAAGATAGAATATTAATGTTGTCAACCATGATTTGTAAACTGGGGGGGAGTGGGGGATAAAAGAAAGAAAGAGAAACTGTTGTATACCATTTCCTTGAACATTCATGGAAAGTTCAATAAAATAATAAAAAGATTGGTAATCTGCATAAAGAAAAAGAGCATGAAGGCAGAAGATAGAATATTATGTTTTCAACCATGATTTGGAAGCTGGGGGGGGGTGGGGGATGAAAGAAAGAAAGAAAAACTGTTGTATCCCATTTCCTTGAACATTCATGGAAATTTCAGTAAAATAATAAAAAGATTGTTATTCTGCATAAAGAAAAAGAGTAAGAATGCAGAAGATAGATTATTAATCTTGTCAACCATGATTTGGAAGCTTGGGGTGGTGGGGGATAAAAGAAAGATAGAGAAATTGCTGTATCGCAATCCCTTGAACATTCATGAAATCTCAATAATATAATGAAAATATTGTTAATCTGCATAAAGATAAAGAGTAAGAAGGCAGAAGATAGAATATTATGTTGTCAACCATGATTTGGACACTGGGGGGGTGGGGGATAATAGAAAGAAAGAAAAACTGTTGTATGCCATTTACTTGAACATTCATGGAAATTTCAATAAAATAATAAAAGATTGTTAATCTGCATAAAGAAAAACAGTAAGAATGCAGAATATAGAATATTAATGTTTTCAATCATGATTTGGAAGCTGAGGGGGTGAGGGATAAAAGAATGAAAGAAAAACTGTTGTATCCCTTTCCTTGAACATTTATGGAAATTACAATAAAACAATAAAAAGATTGTTAATCTGCATAAAGAAAAAGAGTAAGAATGCTGAAGATAGAATATTAATGTTGTCAACCATGATTTGGAAGCTGGGGGCGCTGGAGGATAAAAGAAAGAAAGAAAAACTGTTGTATCCCATTTACTGGAACATTCATGGAAATTTCAATAAAATAAGAAAAAGATTGTTAATCTGCATAAAGTAAAAGTGTAAGAATGCAGAAGATTGAATATTAATGTTGTCAACCATGATTTGTATACTGGGGGGGAGTGGGGGATAAAAGTAAGAAAGAAAAACAGTTGTATACCATTTCCTTGAACATTCATGGAAAGTTCAATAAAATAATAAAAAGATTGGTAATCTGCATAAAGAAAAAGAATAAGAATGCAGAAGATAGAATATTAATGTTGTCAACCATGATTTGGAAGCTTGGAGCGTGGGGGATAAAAGAAAGAAAGAGAAATTGTTGTATCCCATTTCCTTGAACATTCATGGAATTTCAATAAAATAATGACAAGATTGTGAATCTGCATAAAGAAAAAGAGTATGAAGGCAGAAGATACAATATTATGTTGTCAACCATGATTTGGAAGCTGGGGGGGGTGAGGGATGAAAGAAAGAAAGAAAAACTGTTGTATTCCATTTCCTTGAACATTCATGGAAATTTCAATACAATAATAAAAAGATTGTTAATCTGCATAAAGAAAAAGAGTAAGAATGCAGAAGATAGAAAATTAATGTTGTCAGCCATGTTTTGGAACCTGGGGGGTTGTGGGGGATAAAAGAAAGAAAGAAAAACTGTTGTATCCCATTTCCTTGAACATTCATGGAAATTTCAATAAAATAAGAAAAAGATTGTTAATCTGCATAAAGTAAAAGTGTAAGAATGCAGAAGATTGAATATTAATGTTGTCAACCATGATTTGGAAGATGGCGGGGGTGCTGGATAAAAGAAAGAAAGAAAAACTGTTGTATCACATGTCCTTGAACATTGATGGAAATTTCAATAAAATAATAAAAAGATTGTTAATCTGTATAAAGAAAAACTGTAAGAATGCAGAAGATAGAATATTAATGTTTTCAACCATGATTTGGAAGGTGGGGGGTGGTGGGGGATAAAAGAAAGAAAGAAAAACTGTTGTATACCATTTCCTTGAACATTCATGGAAATTTCAATAAAATAATAAAAAGATTGGTAATCTGCATAAAGAAAAAGAGTAAGAATGCAGAAGATAGAATATTAATGTTGTCAACCATGATTTGGAAGCTTGGGGAGTGGGGGATCAAAGAAAGAAAGAGAAAATGTTGTATCCCATTTCCTTGAACATTCATGAAATTTCAATAAAATAATGACAAGATTGTTAAATGCTTAAAGAAAAAGAGTATGAAGGCAGAAGATAGAATATTATGTTGTCAACCATGATTTGGAAGCTGGGTGGGGGTGGGGGATGAAAGAAAGAAAGAAAAACTGTTGTATCCCATTTCCTTGAACATTCATGGAAATTTCAATAAAATAATAAAAAGATTGTTTATCTGCATAAAGAAAAAGTGTAAGAATGCAGAAGATAAAATATTAATGTTGTCAACCATGATTTGGAAGCTGGGGGAGGTGGGGGATAAAAGAAAGAAAGAAAAACTGTTGTATCCCATTTCCTTGAACATTCATGGAAATTTCAATAAAATAATAAAAAGATTGTTCATATGCATAAAGAAAAAGTGTAAGAATGCAGAAGATAGAATATTAGTGTTGTGAACCATGATTTGGAAGCTTGGGGAGTGGGGGATAAAAGAAAGAAAGAAAAACTCTTGTGTCACATTTCTATGAACATTCATTGAAATTTCAATAAAATAATAAAGAGATTCTTAATCTGCATAGAGAAAAAGAGTAAGAATGCAGAAGATAGAATGTTAATGTTGTCAACCATGATTTTGAAGCTGACGGGGGTGGGTGATAAAAGAAAGAAAGAGAAATTGTTGTATCCCATTTCCTTGAACATTCATGAAATTTCAATAAAATAATGACAAGATTGTGAATCTGCATAAAGAAAAAGAGTATGAAGGCAGAAGATAGAATATTATGTTGTCAACCATGATTTGGAAGCTGCGGGGGGGTGGGGGATGAAAGAAAGAAAGAAAAACTGTTGTATCCCATTTCCTAGAACATTCATTGAAATTTCAATAAAATAATAAGTAGATTGTTAATCTGCATAAAGAAAAAGTGTAAGAATGCAGAAGATAGAATATTAATGTTTTCAACCAAGATTTGGAAGCTGGGGGGGAGTGGTGGGTAAAAGAAAGAAAGAAAAACTGTTGTATACCATTTCCTTGAACATTCATGGAAGTTTCAGTAAAATAATAAAAAGATTGTTATTCTGCATAAAGAAAAAGAGTAAGAATGCAGAAGATAGATTATTAATCTTGTCAACCATGATTTGGAAGCTTGGGGTGGTGGGGGATAAAAGAAAGATAGAGAAATTGCTGTATCCCAATCCCTTGAACAACCATGAAATATCAATAATATAATGAAAAGATTGTTAATCTGCATAAACAAAAAGAGTAAGAATGCAGAAGATAGAAAATTAATGTTGTCAGCTATGTTTTGGAAGCTGGGGGGTTGTGGGGGATAAAAGAAAGAAAGAAAAACTGTTGTATCCCATTTCCTTGAACATTCATGGAATTTCAATAAAATAATGACAAGATTGTGAATCTGCATAAAGAAAAAGAGTATGAAGGCAGAAGATACAATATTACGTTGTCAACCATGATTTGGAAGCTGGGGGGGGTGGGGGATGAAAGAAAGAAAGAAAAACTGTTGTATCCCATTTCCTTGAACATTCATGGAAATTTCAATACAATAATAAAAAGATTGTTAATCTGCATAAAGAAAAAGAGTAAGAATGTAGAAGATAGAAAATTAATGTTGTCAGCCATGTTTCGGAAGCTGGGGGTTGTGGGGGATAAAAGAAAGAAAGAAAAACTGTTGTATCCCATTTCCTTGAACATTCATGGAAATTTCAATAAAATGAGAAAAAGATTGTTAATCTGCATAAAGTAAAAGTGTAAGAATGCAGAAGATTGAATATTAATGTTGTCAACCATGATTTGGAAGATGGCGGGGGTGCTGGATAAAAGAAAGAAAGAAAAACTGTTGTATCCCATGTCCTTGAACATAGAAGGAAATTTCAATAAAGTAATAAAAAGATTGTTAATCTGTATAAAGAAAAAGTGTAAGAATGCAGAAGATAGAATATTAATGTTTTCAACCATGATTTGGAAGCTGGGGGGGAGTGGGGGATAAAAGAATGAAAGAAAAAGAGTTCTATACCATTTCCTTGAACATTCATGGAAAGTTCAATAAAATAATAAAAAGATTGGTAATCTGCATAAAGAAAAAGAGTAAGAATGCAGAAGATATAATATTAATGTTGTCAACCATGATTTTGACGCTGGGGGGGTGGGGGATAAAAGAAAGAAAGAAAAACTGTTGCCTCCCATTTCCTTGAACATTCATGGAAATTTCAATAAAACAATAAAAAGATTGCTAATCTGCATAAAGAAAAAGAGTAAGAATGCAGAAGATGGAATATTAATGTTGTCAACCATGATTTGGAAGCCGGGGGGTGGGGGATAAAAAAAGAAAGAAAAACTGTTGTATCCCATTTCCGTGAACACTCATGGAAATTTCAATAAAATAATAAAAAGATTGTTAATCTGCATAAAGAAAAAGTGTAAGAATGCCGAAGATTGAATATTAATGTTGTCAACCATGATTTGGAAGGTGGGGTGTGGTGGGGGATAAAAGAAAGAAAGAAAAACTGTTGTATACCATTTCCTTGAACATTCATGGAAATTTCAATAAAATAATAAAAAGATTGGTAAAATGCATAAAGAAAAAGAGTAAGAATGCAGAACATAGAATATTAATGTTTTCAACCATGATTTGGAAGCTGGGGTCGCTGGAGGATAAAAGAAAGAAAGAAAAACTGCTGTATCCCATTTACTGGAACATTCATGGAAATTTCAATAAAATAATAAAAAGATTATTAATCTGCATAAAGAAAAAGAGTAAGAATGCAGAAGATAGAATATTATTGTAGTCAACCATGATTTGTAAACTGGGGGGGAGTGGGGGATAAAAGTAAGAAAGAAAAACCGTTGTATACCATTTCCTTGAACATTCATGGAAAGTTCAATAAAATAATAAAAAGATTGGTAATCTGCATAAAGAAAAAGAATAAGAATGCAGAAGATAGAATATTAATGTTGTCAACCATGATTTGGAAGCTTGGAGCGTGGGGGATAAAAGAAAGAAAGAGAAATTGTTGTATCCCATTTACTTGAAGATTCATGGAATTTCAATAAAATAATGACAAGATTGTGAATCTGCATAAAGAAAAAGAGTATGAAGGCAGAAGATACAATATTATGTTGTCAACCATGATTTGGAAGCCGGGGGGGGGGTGAGGGATGAAAGAAAGAAAGAAAAACTGTTGTATACCATTTCCTTGAACATTCATGGAAATTTCAATAAAATAATAAAAAGATTGGTAATCTGCATAAAGAAAAAGTGTAAGAATGCAGAAGATAGATTATTAATCTTGTCAACCATGATTTGGAAGCTTGGGGTGGTGGGGGATAAAAGAAAGATAGAGAAATTGCTGTATCCCAATCCCTTGAACATTCATGAAATATCAATAATATAATGAAAAATTGTTAATCTGCATAAAGATAAAGAGTAAGAAGGCAGAAGATAGAATATTATGTTGTCAACCATGATTTGGACACTGGGGGGGTGGGGGATAAAAGAAAGAAAGAAAAACTGTTGTATGCCATTTCCTTGAACATTCATGGAAATTTCAATAAAATAATAAAAGATTGTTAATCTGCATAAAGAAAAACAGTAAGAATGCAGAATATAGAATATTAATGTTTTCAATCATGATTTGGAAGCTGAGGGGGTGAGGGATAAAAGAATGAAAGAAAAACTGTTGTATCCCATTTCCTTGAACATTCATGGAAATTTCAATAAAACAATAAAGAGATTGTTAATCTGCATAAAGAAAAAGAGTAAGAATGCAGAAGATAGAATATTAATGTTGTCAACCATGATTTGGAAGCTGGGGGCGCTAGAGGATAAAAGAAAGAAAGAAAAACTGTTGTATCCCATTTACTGGAACATTCATGGAAATTTCAATAAAATAAGAAAAAGATTGTTAATCTGCATAAAGTAAAAGTGTAAGAATGCAGAAGATTGAATATTAATGTTGTCAACCAAGATTTGGAAGATGGCAGGGGTGCTGGATAAAAGAAAGAAAGAAAAACTGTTGTATCCCATTTCCTTGAACATTCATGGAAATTTCAATAAAATAATAAAAAGATTGTTAATCTGCATAAAGAAAAAGTGTAAGAATGCAGAAGATAGAATATTAATGTTGTCAACCATGATTTGGAAGCTGGGGTCGCTGGAGGATAAAAGAAAGAAAGAAAAACTGCTGTATCCCATTTACTGGAACATTCATGGAAATTTCAATAAAATAATAAAAAGATTGTTAATCTGCATAAAGAAAAAGAGTAAGAATGCAGAAGATAGAATATTAATGTTGTCAACCATGATTTGGAAGCTGGGGTCGCTGGGGGATAAAAGAAAGAAAGAAAAACTGCTGTATCCCATTTACTGGAACATTCATGGAAATTTCAATAAAATAATAAAAATATTGTTAATCTGCATAAAGAAAAAGAGTAAGAATGCAGAAGATAGAATATTAATGTTGTCAACCATGATTTGTAAACTGGGGGGGAGTGGGGGATAAAAGTAAGAAAGAAAAACCGTTGTATACCATTTCCTTGAACATTCATGGAAAGTTCAATAAAATAATAAAAAGATTGGTAATCTGCATAAAGAAAAAGAATAAGAATGCAGAAGATAGAATATTAATGTTGTCAACCATGATTTGGAAGCTTGGAGCGTGGGGTATAAAAGTAAGAAAGAGAAATTGTATCCCATTTCCTTGAACATTCATGGAATTTCAATAAAATAGTGACAAGATTGTGAATCTGCATAAAGAAAAAGAGTATGAAGGCAGAAGATACAATATTATGTTGTCAACCATGATTTGGAAGCTGGGGGGGGTGGGGGATGAAAGAAAGAAAGAAAAACTGTTGTATCCCATTTCCTTGAACATTCATGGAAATTTCAATACAATAATAAAAAGATTGTTAATCTGCATAAAGAAAAAGATTAAGAATGCAGAAGATAGAAAATTAATGTTGTCAGCCTTGTTTTGGAAGCTGGGGGGTTGTGGGGGATAAAAGAAAGAAAGAAAAACTGTTGTATCCCATTTCCTTGAACATTCATGGAAATTTCAATAAAATGAGAAAAAGATTGTTAATCTGCATAAAGTAAAAGTGTAAGAATGCAGAAGATTGAATATTAATGTTGTCAACCATGATTTGGAAGATGGCGGGGGTGCTGGATAAAAGAAAGAAAGAAAAACTGTTGTATCCCATGTCCTTGAACATTGAAGGAAATTTCAATAAAGTAATAAAAAGATTGTTAATCTGTATAAAGAAAAAGTGTAAGAATGCAGAAGATAGAATATTAATGTTTTCAACCATGATTTGGAAGCTGGGGGGGAGTGGGGGATAAAAGAATGAAAGAAAAAGTGTTCTATACCATTTCCTTGAACATTCATGGAAAGTTCAATAAAATAATAAAAAGATTGGTAATCTGCATAAAGAAAAAGATTAAGAATGCAGAAGATAGAATATTAATGTTGTCAACCATGATTTTGACGCTGGGGGGGTGGGAGATAAAAGAAAGAAAGAAAAACTGCTGTATCCCATTTACTGGAACATTCATGGAAATTTCAATAAAATAATAAAAAGATTGATAATCTGCATAAAGAAAAAGAGTAAGAATGCAGAAGATAGAATATTAATGTTGTCAACCATGATTTGTAAACTGGGGGGGAGTGGGGGATAAAAGTAACAAAGAAAAAGAGTTCTATACCATTTCCTTGAACATTCATGGAAAGTTCAATAAAATAATAAAAAGATTGGTAATCTGCATAAAGAAAAAGATTAAGAATGCAGAAGATAGAATATTAATGTTGTCAACCATGATTTTGACGCTGGGGGGGTGGGGGATAAAAGAAAGAAAGAAAAACTGTTGCCTCCCATTTCCTTGAACATTCATGGAAATTTCAATAAAATAATAAAAAGATTGCTAATCTGCATAAAGAAAAAGAGTAAGAATGCTGAAGATGGAATATTAATGTTGTCAACTATGATTTGGAAGCCGGGGGGGTGGGGGATAAAAGAAAGAAAGAAAAACTGTTGTATCCCATTTCCTTGAACACTCATGGAAATTTCAATAAAATAATAAAAAGATTGTTAATCTGCATAAAGAAAAAGTGTAAGAATGCCGAAGATTGAATATTAATGTTGTCAACCATGATTTGGAAGGTGGGGGGTGGTGGGGGATAAAAGAAAGAAAGAAACACTGTTGTATACCATTTCCTTGAACATTCATGGAAATTTCAATAAAATAATAAAAAGATTGGTAATCTGCATAAAGAAAAAGAGTAAGAATGCAGAACATAGAATATTAATGTTGTCAACCATGATTTGGAAGCTTGGGGAGTGGGGGATAAAAGAAAGAAAGAGAAAATATTGTATCCCATTTCCTTGAACATTCATGAAATTTCAATAAAATAATGACAAGATTGTTAAATGCATAAAGAAAAAGAGTATGAAGGCAGAAGATAGAATATTATGTTGTCAACCATGATTTGGAAGCTGGGGGGGTGGGGGATGAAAGAAAGAAAGAAAAACTGTTGTATCCCATTTCCTTGAACATTCATGGAAATTTCAATAAAATAATAAAAAGATTGTTAATATGCATAAAGAAATAGTGTAAGAATGCAGAAGATAGAATATTAATGTTGTCAACCATGATTTGGAAGCTGGGGTCGCTGGAGGATAAAAGAAAGAAAGAAAAACTGCTGTATCCCATTTACTGGAACATTCATGGAAATTTCAATAAAATAATAAAAAGTTTGTTAATCTGCATAAAGAAAAAGTGTAAGAATGCAGAAGATAGAATATTAATGTTGTCAACCATGATTTGGAAGCTGGGGTCGCTGGAGGACAAAAGAAAGAAAGAAAAACTGCTGTATCCCATTTCCTTGAACATTCATGGAAATTTCAATAAAATAATAAAAAGATTGTTAATATGCATAAAGAAATAGTGTAAGAATGCAGAAGATAGAATATTAATGTTGTCAACCATGATTTGGAAGCTGGGGTCGCTGGAGGATAAAAGAAAGAAAGAAAAACAGTTGTATACCATTTCCTTGAACATTCATGGAAAGTTCAATAAAATAATAAAAAGATTGGTAATCTGCATAAAGAAAAACAATAAGAATGCAGAAGATAGAATATTAATGTTGTCAACCATGATTTGGAAGCTTGGAGCGTGGGGGATAAAAGAAAGAAAGAGAAATTGTTGTATCCCATTTCCTTGAACATTCACGGAATTTCAATAAAATAATGACAAGATTGTGAATCTGCATAAAGAAAAAGAGTATGAAGGCAGAAGATACAATATTATGTTGTCAACCATGATTTGGAAGCTGGGGGGGGTGAGGGATGAAAGAAAGAAAGAAAAACTGTTGTATCCCATTTCCTTGAACATTCATGGAAATTTCAATACAATAATAAAAAGATTGTTAATCTGCATAAAGAAAAAGAGTAAGAATGCAGAAGATAGAAAATTAATGTTGTCAGCCATGTTTTGGAAGCTGGGGGGTTGTGGGGGATAAAAGAAAGAAAGAAAAACTGTTGTATCCCATTTCATTGAACATTCATGGAAATTTCAATAAAATAATAAAAAGATTGGTAATCTGCATAAAGAAAAAGAGTAAGAATGCAGAAGATAGAATATTAATGTTGTCAACCATGATTTGGAAGCTTGGGGAGTGGGGGATAAAAGAAAGAAAGAGAAAATGTTGTATCCCATTTCCTTGAACATTCATGAAATTTCAATAAAATAATGACAAGATTGTTAAATGCATAAAGAAAAAGTGTATGAAGGCAGAAGATAGAATATTATGTTGTCAACCATGATTTGGAAGCTGGGGGGGGGTGGGGGATGAAAGAAAAAAAGAAAAACTGTTGTATCCCATTTCTTTGAACATTCATGGAAATTTCAATAAAATAATAAAAAGATTGTTCATCTGCATAAAGAAAAAGTGTAAGAATGCAGAAGATAAAATATTAATGTTGTCAACCACGATTTGGAAGCTGGGGGAGGTGGGGGATAAAAGAAAGAAAGAAAAACTGTTGTATCCCATTTCCTTGAACATTCATGGAAATTTCAATAAAATAATAAAAAGATTGTTCATATGCATAAAGAAAAAGTGTAAGAATGCAGAAGATAGACTATTAGTGTTGTGAACAATGATTTGGAAGCTTGGGGGGTGGGGGATAAAAGAAAGAAAGAAAAACTCTTGTGTCACATTTCTATGAATATTCATTGAAATTTCAATAAAATAATAAAGAGATTCTTAATCTGCATAGAGAAAAAGAGTAAGAATGCAGAAGATAGAATATTAATGTTGTCAACCATGATTTTGAAGCTGACGGGGGTGGGGGATAAAAGAAAGAAAGAAACACTGTTGGATCCCATTTCCTTGAACATTCATGGAAAGTTCAATAAAATAATAAAAAGATTGGTAATCTGCAAAAAGAAAAAGAGTAAGAATGCAGAAGATAGAATATTAATGTTGTCAACCATGATTTGGAAGCTTGGAGCGTGGGGGATAAAAGAAAGAAAGAGAAATTGTTGTATCCCATTTCCTTGAACATTCATGAAATTTCAATAAAATAATGACAAGATTGTGAATCTGCATAAAGAAAAAGAGTATGAAGGCAGAAGATAGAATTTTATGTTGTCAACCATGATTTGGAAGCTGGGGGGGGGTGGGGAATGAAAGAAAGAAAGAAAAACTGTTGTATCCCATTTCCTTGAACATCCATTGAAATTTCAATAAAATAATAAGTAGATTGTTAATCTGCATAAAGAAAAAGTGTAAGAATGCAGAAGATAGAATATTAATGTTTTCAACCAAGATTTGGAAGCTGGGGGGGAGTGGGGGGTAAAAGAAAGAAAGAAAAACTGTTGTATACCATTTCCTTGAACATTCATGGAAATTTCAGTAAAATAATAAAAAGATTGTTATTCTGCATAAAGAAAAAGAGTAAGAATGCAGAAGAGAGATTATTAATCTTGTCAACCATGATTTGGAAGCTTGGGGTGGTGGGGGATAAAAGAAAGATAGAGAAATTGCTGTATCCCAATCCCTTGAACAACCATGAAATATCAATAATATAATGAAAAATTGTTAATCTGCATAAAGATAAAGAGTAAGAAGGCAGAAGATAGAATATTATGTTGTCAACCATGATTTGGAAGCTGGGGGGGGTGGGGGATAAAAGAAAGAAAGAAACACTGTTGTATCCCTTTTCCTTGAACATTCATGGAAAGTTCAATAAGATAATAAAAAGATTGGTAATCTGCATAAAGAAAAAGAGTAAGAATGCAGGAGATAGAATGTTAAAGTTGTCAACCATGATTTGGAAGCTGGTGGGGGTGGGGGATAAAAGAAAGAAAGAAAAACTTTTTTATCCCATTTCCTTGAACATTCATGGAAATTTCAATACAATAATAAAAAGATTGTTAATCTGCATAAACAAAAAGGGTAAGAATGCAGAAGATAGAATATTAATGTTGTCAACCATGATTTGTAAACTGGGGGGGAGTGGGGGATAAAAGAAAGAAAGAGAAACTGTTGTATACCATTTCCTTGAACATTCATGGAAAGTTCAATAAAATAATAAAAAGATTGGTAATCTGCATAAAGAAAAAGAGTAAGAATGCAGAAGATAGAATATTAATGTTGTCAACCATGATTTGGAAGCTTGGTGCGTGGGGGATAAAAGAAAGAAAGAGAAATTGTTGTATCCCATTTCCTTGAACATTCATGAAATTTCAATAAAATAATGACAAGATTGTGAATCTGCATAAAGAAAAAGAGTATGAAGGCAGAAGATAGAATATTATGTTGTCAACCATGATTTGGAAGCTGGGGGGGGTGGGGGATGAAAGAAAGAAAGAAAAACTGTTGTATCCCATTTCCTTGAACATTCATTGAAATTTCAATAAAATAATAAGTAGATTGTTAATCTGCATAAAGAAAAAGTGTAAGAATGCAGAAGATATAATATTAATGTTGTCAACCATGATTTGTAAACTGGGGGGCAGTGGGGGATAAAAGAAAGAAAGAAAAACAGTTGTATACCATTTCCTTGAACATTCATGGAAAGTTCAATAAAATAATAAAAAGAATGGTAATCTGAATAAAGAAAAAGAATAAGAATGCAGAAGATAGAATATTAATGTTGGCAACCATGATTTGGAAGCTGGGGGGGGTGGGGGATGAAAGAAAGAAAGAAACACTGTTGTATCCCATTTCCTTGAACATTCATGGAAATTTCAATAAAATAATAAAAAGATTGTTAATCTGCATAAAGAAAAAGAGTAAGAATGCAGAAGATAGAATATTAATGTTGTCAACCATGATTTGGAAGGTGGGGGCGCTGGAGGATAAAAGAAAGAAAGAAAAACTGTTGTATACCATTTACTGGAATATTCATGGAAATTTCAATAAAATAAGAAAAAGATTGTTAATATGCATAAAGTAAAAGTGTAAGAATGCAGAAGATTGAATATTAATATTGTCAATCATGATTTGGAAGATGTTATGGGTGCTGGATAAAAGAAAGAAAGAAAAACTGTTGTATCCCATTTCCTTGAACATTCATGGAAATTTCAATAAAATAATAAAAAGATTGTTAATCTGCATAAAGGAAAAGTGTAAGAATGCAGAAGATAGAATATTAATGTTGTCAACCATGATTTGGAAGCTGGGGTCGCTGGAGGATAAAAGAAAGAAAGAAAAACTGCTGTATCCCATTTACTGGAACATTCATGGAAATTTCAATAAAATAATAAAAAGATTGTTAATCTGCATAAAGAAAAAGAGTAAGAATGCAGAAGATAGAATATTAATGTTGTCAACCATGATTTGTAAACTGGGGGGCAGTGGGGGATAAAAGAAAGAAAGAAAAACTGTTGTATACCATTTCCTTGCACATTCATGGAAATTTCAATAAAATAATAAAAAGATTGGTAATCTGCATAAAGAAAAAGTCTAAGAATGCCGAAGATTGAATATTAATCTTGTCAAGCATGATTTGGAAGCTGGGGGGGGGTGGGGGATAAAAGAAAGAAAGAAAAACTCTTGTATACCATTTCCTTGAACATTCATGGAAATTTCAATAAAATAATAAAAAGATTGGTAATCTGCATAAAGAAAAAGAGTAAGAATGCAGAAGATAGAATATTAATGTTGTCAACCATGATTTGGAAGCTTGGGGAGTGGGGGATAAAAGAAAGAAAGAGAAAATGTTGTATCCCATTTCCATGAACATTCATGAAATTTCAATAAAATAATGACAAGATTGTTAAATGCATAAAGAAAAAGAGTATGAAGGCAGAAGATAGAATATTATGTTGTCAACCATGTTCGGGAAGCTGGGGGGGTGGGGGATGAAAGAAAGAAAGAAAAACTCTTGTATCCCATTTCCTTGAACATTCATGGAAATTTCAATAAAATAATAAAAAGATTGTTCATCTGCATAAAGAAAAAGTGTAAGAATGCAGAAGATAAAATATTAATGTTGTCAACCATGATTTGGAAGCTGGGGGAGGTGGGGGATAAAAGAAAGAAAGAAAAACTGTTGTATCCCATTTCCTTGAACATTCATGGAAATTTCAATAAAATAATAAAAAGATTGTTCATATGCATAAAGAAAAAGTGTAAGAATGCAGAAGATAGACTATTAGTGTTGTGAACCATGATTTGGAAGCTTGGGGGGTGGGGGATAAAAGAAAGAAAGAAAAACTCTTGTGTCACATTTCTATGAACATTCATTGAAATTTCAATAAAATAATAAAGAGATTCTTAATCTGCATAGAGAAAAAGAGTAAGAATCCAGAAGATAGAATATTAATGTTGTCAACCATGATTTTGAAGCTGACGGGGGTGGGGGATAAAAGAAAGAAATAAACACTGTTGTATCCCATTTCCTTGAACATTCATGGAAAGTTCAATAAAATAATAAAAAGATTGGTAATCTGCATAAAGAAAAAGAGTAAGAATGCAGGAGATAGAATGTTAATGTTGTCAACCATGATTTGGAAGCTTGGTGCGTGGGGGATAAAAGAAAGAAAGAGAAATTGTTGTATCCCATTTCCTTGAACATTCATGAAATTTCAATAAAATAATGACAAGATTGTGAATCTGCATAAAGAAAAAGAGTATGAAGGCAGAAGATAGAATATTATGTTGTCAACCATGATTTGGAAGCTGGGGGGGGTGGGGGATGAAAGAAAGAAAGAAAAACTGTTGTATCCCATTTCCTTGAACATTCATTGAAATTTCAATAAAATAATAAGTAGATTGTTAATCTGCATAAAGAAAAAGTGTAAGAATGCAGAAGATATAATATTAATGTTGTCAACCATGATTTGTAAACTGGGGGGCAGTGGGGGATAAAAGAAAGAAAGAAAAACAGTTGTATACCATTTCCTTGAACATTCATGGAAAGTTCAATAAAATAATAAAAAGAATGGTAATCTGCATAAAGAAAAAGAATAAGAATGCAGAAGATAGAATATTAATGTTGGCAACCATGATTTGGAAGCTGGGGGGGGTGGGGGATGAAAGAAAGAAAGAAACACTGTTGTATCCCATTTCCTTGAACATTCATGGAAATTTCAATAAAATAATAAAAAGATTGTTAATCTGCATAAAGAAAAAGAGTAAGAATGCAGAAGATAGAATATTAATGTTGTCAACCATGATTTGGAAGGTGGGGGCGCTGGAGGATAAAAGAAAGAAAGAAAAACTGTTGTATACCATTTACTGGAATATTCATGGAAATTTCAATAAAATAAGAAAAAGATTGTTAATATGCATAAAGTAAAAGTGTAAGAATGCAGAAGATTGAATATTAATATTGTCAATCTTGATTTGGAAGATGGCATGGGTGCTGGATAAAAGAAAGAAAGAAAAACTGTTGTATCCCATTTCCTTGAACATTCATGGAAATTTCAATAAAATAATAAAAAGATTGTTAATCTGCATAAAGGAAAAGTGTAAGAATGCAGAAGATAGAATATTAATGTTGTCAACCATGATTTGGAAGCTGGGGTCGCTGGAGGATAAAAGAAAGAAAGAAAAACTGCTGTATCCCATTTACTGGAACATTCATGGAAATTTCAATAAAATAATAAAAAGATTGTTAATCTGCATAAAGAAAAAGAGTAAGAATGCAGAAGATAGAATATTAATGTTGTCAACCATGATTTGTAAACTGGGGGGCAGTGGGGGATAAAAGAAAGAAAGAAAAACTGTTGTATACCATTTCCTTGCACATTCATGGAAATTTCAATAAAATAATAAAAAGATTGGTAATCTGCATAAAGAAAAAGTCTAAGAATGCCGAAGATTGAATATTAATCTTGTCAAGCATGATTTGGAAGCTGGGGGGGGGTGGGGGATAAAAGAAAGAAAGAAAAACTCTTGTATACCATTTCCTTGAACATTCATGGAAATTTCAATAAAATAATAAAAAGATTGGTAATCTGCATAAAGAAAAAGAGTAAGAATGCAGAAGATAGAATATTAATGTTGTCAACCATGATTTGGAAGCTTGGGGAGTGGGGGATAAAAGAAAGAAAGAGAAAATGTTGTATCCCATTTCCATGAACATTCATGAAATTTCAATAAAATAATGACAAGATTGTTAAATGCATAAAGAAAAAGAGTATGAAGGCAGAAGATAGAATATTATGTTGTCAACCATGTTCGGGAAGCTGGGGGGGTGGGGGATGAAAGAAAGAAAGAAAAACTCTTGTATCCCATTTCCTTGAACATTCATGGAAATTTCAATAAAATAATAAAAAGATTGTTCATCTGCATAAAGAAAAAGTGTAAGAATGCAGAAGATAAAATATTAATGTTGTCAACCATGATTTGGAAGCTGGGGGAGGTGGGGGATAAAAGAAAGAAAGAAAAACTGTTGTATCCCATTTCCTTGAACATTCATGGAAATTTCAATAAAATAATAAAAAGATTGTTCATATGCATAAAGAAAAAGTGTAAGAATGCAGAAGATAGACTATTAGTGTTGTGAACCATGATTTGGAAGCTTGGGGGGTGGGGGATAAAAGAAAGAAAGAAAAACTCTTGTGTCACATTTCTATGAACATTCATTGAAATTTCAATAAAATAATAAAGAGATTCTTAATCTGCATAGAGAAAAAGAGTAAGAATCCAGAAGATAGAATATTAATGTTGTCAACCATGATTTTGAAGCTGACGGGGGTGGGGGATAAAAGAAAGAAATAAACACTGTTGTATCCCATTTCCTTGAACATTCATGGAAAGTTCAATAAAATAATAAAAAGATTGGTAATCTGCATAAAGAAAAAGAGTAAGAATGCAGGAGATAGAATGTTAATGTTGTCAACCATGATTTGGAAGCTGGCGGGGGTGGGGGATAAAAGAAAGAAAGAAAAACTTTTTTATCCCATTTCCTTGAGCATTCATGGAAATTTCAATACAATACTAAAAAGATTGTTAATCTGCATAAACAAAAAGGGTAAGAATGCAGAAGATAGAATATTAATGTTGTCAACCATGATTTGTAAACTGGGGGGGAGTGGGGGATAAAAGAAAGAAAGAAAAACTGTTGTATTCCATTTCCTTGAACATTCATGGAAATTAAATTAAAATAATAAAAAGATTGTTCATCTGCATAAAGAAAAAGTGTAAGAATGCCGAAGATTGAATATTAGTATTGTCAAACACGATTTGGAAGCTGGGGGTGTGGGGGATAAAAGAAAGAAAGGAAAAATGTTGTATCCCATTTCCTTGGACATTCATGGAAATTTCAATAAAATATTGAATAGATTGTTATTTACATAAAGAAAAAGTGTAAGAATAAAGAAGATTGAATATTAATGTTGTCAACCATGATTTGGAATCTGGGGGGTGGTGGGGGATAAAAGAAAGAAAGAAAAACTGTTGTATACCATTTCCTTGAACATTCATGGAAATTTCAATAAAATAATAAAAAGATTGGTAATCTGCATAAAGAAAAAGTAAGAATTCACAAGATAGAATATTAATGTTGTCAACCATGATTTGGAAGCTTGGGGAGTGGGGGATAAAAGAAAGAAAGAGAAAATGTTGTATCCCATTTCCTTGAACATTCATGAAATTTCAATAAAATAATGACAAGATTGTTAAATGCATAAAGAAAAAGAGTATGAAGGCAGAAGATAGAATATTATGTTGTCAACCATGATTTGGAAGCTGGGGGGTTGGGGGATGAAAGAAAGAAAGAAAAATTGTTGTATCCCATTTCCTTGAACATTCATTGAAATTTCAATGAAATAATAAATAGATTGTTAATCTGCATAAAGAAAAAGTGTAAGAATGTAGAAGATAGAATATTAATCTTGTCAAGCATGATTTGGAAGCTGGGGGGGGTGGGGGATAAAAGAAAGAAAGAAAAACTGTTGTATCCCATTTCCTTGAACATTCATGGAAATTTCAATAAAATAATAAAGAGATTGTTAATCTGCATAAAGAAAAAGAGTAAGAATGCAGAAGATAGAATATTAATGTTGTCAACCATGATTTGGAAGCTGGGGTCGCTGGAGGATAAAAGAAAGAAAGAAAAACTGCTGTATCCCATTTACTGGAACATTCATGGAAATTTCAATAAAAAAATAAAAAGATTGTTAATCTGCATGAAGAAAAAGAGTAAGAATGCAGAAGATAGAATATTAATGTTGTCAACCATGATTTGTAAACTGGGGGGCAGTGGGGGATAAAAGAAAGAAAGAAAAACAGTTGTATACCATTTCCTTGAACATTCATGGAAAGTTCAATAAAATAATAAAAAGAATGGTAATCTGCATAAAGAAAAAGAATAAGAATGCAGAAGATAGAATATTAATGTTGTCAACCATGATTTGGAAGCTTGGAGCGTGGGGGATAAAAGAAAGAAAGAGAAATTGTTGTATCCCATTTCCTTGAACATTCATGGAATTTCAATAAAATAATGACAAGATTGTGAATCTGCATAAAGAAAAAGACTATGAAGGCAGAAGATAGAATATTATGTTGTCAACCATGATTTGGAAGCTGGGGGGGGTGGGGGATGAAAGAAAGAAAGAAAAACTGTTGTATCCCATTTCCTTGAACATTCATGGAAATTTCAATAAAATAATAAATAGATTGTTACTTACATAAAGAAAAAGTGTAAGAATGCCGAAGATTGAATATTAATATTGTCAACCATGATTTGGAATGTGGGGGGTGGTGGGGGATAAAAGAAAGAAAGAAAAACTGTTGTATACCATTTCCTTGCACATTCATGGAAATTTCAATAAAATAATAAAAAGATTGGTAATCTGCATAAAGAAAAAGTGTAAGAATGCCGAAGATTGAATATTAATGTTGTCAACCACGATTTGGAAGCTGGGGGCGTGGGGGATAAAAGAAAGAAAGAAAAAATGTTGTATCCCATTTCCTTGGACATTCATGGAAATTTCAATAAAATAATAAATAGATTGTTATTTACATAAAGAAAAAGTGTAAGAATACAGAAGATTGAATATTAATGTTGTCAACCATGATTTGGAAGGTGGGGGGTGGTGGGGGATAAAAGAAGGAAAGAAAAACTGTTGTATACCATTTCCTTGAACATTCATGGAAATTTCAATAAAATAATAAAAAGATTGGTAATCTGCATAAAGAAAAAGAGTAAGAATGCAGAAGATAGAATATTAATGTTGTCAACCATGATTTGGAAGCTTGGGGAGTGGGGGATAAAAGAAAGAAAGAGAAAATGTTGTATCCCATTTCCTTGAACATTCATGAAATTTCAATAAAATAATGACAAGATTGTTAAATGCATAAAGAAAAAGAGTATGAAGGCAGAAGATAGAATATTATGTTGTCAACCATGATTTGGTAGCTGGGGGGGGGATGAAAGAAAGAAAGAAAAACTGTTGTATCCCATATCCTTGAACATTCATGGAAATTTCAATAAAATAATAAATGGATTGTTATTTACATAAAGAAAAAGTGTAAGAATGCCGAAGATTGAATATTAATGTTGTCAACCACGATTTGGAAGCTGGGGGCGTGGGGGATAAAAGAAAGAAAGAAAAACTGTTGTATGCCATTTCCTTGAACATTCATGGAAATTTCAATAAAATAATAAAAGATTGTTAATCTGCATAAAGAAAAACAGTAAGAATGCAGAATATAGAATATTAATGTTTTCAATCATGATTTGGAAGCTGAGGGGGTGAGGGATAAAAGAATGAAAGAAAAACTGTTGTATCCCATTTCCTTGAACATTCATGGAAATTTCAATAAAACAATAAAGAGATTGTTAATCTGCATAAAGAAAAAGTGTAAGAATGCAGAAGATAGAATATTAATGTTGTCAACCATGATTTGGAAGCTGGGGGCGCTAGAGGATAAAAGAAAGAAAGAAAAACTGTTGTATCCCATTTACTGGAACATTCATGGAAATTTCAATAAAATAAGAAAAAGATTGTTAATCTGCATAAAGTAAAAGTGTAAGAATGCAGAAGATTGAATATTAATGTTGTCAACCAAGATTTGGAAGATGGCAGGGGTGCTGGATAAAAGAAAGAAAGAAAAACTGTTGTATCCCATTTCCTTGAACATTCATGGAAATTTCAATAAAATAATAAAAAGATTGTTAATCTGCATAAAGAAAAAGTGTAAGAATGCAGAAGATAGAATATTAATGTTGTCAACCATGATTTGGAAGCTGGGGTCGCTGGAGGATAAAAGAAAGAAAGAAAAACTGCTGTATCCCATTTACTGGAACATTCATGGAAATTTCAATAAAATAATAAAAAGATTGTTAATCTGCATAAAGAAAAAGAGTAAGAATGCAGAAGATAGAATATTAATGTTGTCAACCATGATTTGGAAGCTGGGGTCGCTGGGGGATAAAAGAAAGAAAGAAAAACTGCTGTATCCCATTTACTGGAACATTCATGGAAATTTCAATAAAATAATAAAAAGATTGTTAATCTGCATAAAGAAAAAGAGTAAGAATGCAGAAGATAGAATATTAATGTTGTCAACCATGATTTGTAAACTGGGGGGGAGTGGGGGATAAAAGTAAGAAAGAAAAACCGTTGTATACCATTTCCTTGAACATTCATGGAAAGTTCAATAAAATAATAAAAAGATTGGTAATCTGCATAAAGAAAAAGAATAAGAATGCAGAAGATAGAATATTAATGTTGTCAACCATGATTTGGAAGCTTGGAGCGTGGGGTATAAAAGTAAGAAAGAGAAATTGTATCCCATTTCCTTGAACATTCATGGAATTTCAATAAAATAATGACAAGATTGTGAATCTGCATAAAGAAAAAGAGTATGAAGGCAGAAGATACAATATTATGTTGTCAACCATGATTTGGAAGCTGGGGGGGGGTGGGGGATGAAAGAAAGAAAGAAAAACTGTTGTATCCCATTTCCTTGAACATTCATGGAAATTTCAATACAATAATAAAAAGATTGTTAATCTGCATAAAGAAAAAGAGTAAGAATGCAGAAGATAGAAAATTAATGTTGTCAGCCTTGTTTTGGAAGCTGGGGGGTTGTGGGGGATAAAAAAAAGAAAGAAAAACTGTTGTATCCCATTTCCTTGAACATTCATGGAAATTTCAATAAAATGAGAAAAAGATTGTTAATCTGCATAAAGTAAAAGTGTAAGAATGCAGAACATTGAATATTAATGTTGTCAACCATGATTTGGAAGATGGCGGGGGTGCTGGATAAAAGAAAGAAAGAAAAACTGTTGTATCCCATGTCCTTGAACATTGAAGGAAATTTCAATAAAGTAATAAAAAGATTGTTAATCTGTATAAAGAAAAAGTGTAAGAATGCAGAAGATAGAATATTAATGTTTTCAACCATGATTTGGAAGCTGGGGGGGAGTGGGGGATAAAAGAATGAAAGAAAAAGTGTTCTATACCATTTCCTTGAACATTCATGGAAAGTTCAATAAAATAATAAAAAGATTGGTAATCTGCATAAAGAAAAAGATTAAGAATGCAGAAGATAGAATATTAATGTTGTCAACCATGATTTTGACGCTGGGGGGGTGGGAGATAAAAGAAAGAATGAAAAACTGCTGTATCCCATTTACTGGAACATTCATGGAAATTTCAATAAAATAATAAAAAGATTGATAATCTGCATAAAGAAAAAGAGTAAGAATGCAGAAGATAGAATATTAATGTTGTCAACCATGATTTGTAAACTGGGGGGGAGTGGGGGATAAAAGTAAGAAAGAAAAACCGTTGTATACCATTTCCTTGAACATTCATGGAAAGTTCAATAAAATAATAAAAAGATTGGTAATCTGCATAAAGAAAAAGAATAAGAATGCAGAAGATAGAATATTAATGTTGTCAACCATGATTTGGAAGCTTGGAGCGTGGGGTATAAAAGTAAGAAAGAGAAATTGTTGTATCCCATTTCCTTGAACATTCATGGAATTTCAATAAAATAATGACAAGATTGTGAATCTGCATAAAGAAAAAGAGTATGAAGGCAGAAGATACAATATTATGTTGTCAACCATGATTTGGAAGCTGGGGGGGGTGGGGGATGAAAGAAAGAAAGAAAAACTGTTGTATCCCATTTCCTTGAACATTCATGGAAATTTCAATACAATAATAAAAAGATTGTTAATCTGCATAAAGAAAAAGAGTAAGAATGCATAAGATAGAAAATTAATGTTGTCAGCCATGTTTTGGAAGCTGGGGGGTTGTGGGGGATAAAAGAAAGAAAGA
The DNA here is from genome assembly GCF_027409185.1 of Cynocephalus volans. Taxonomy (NCBI): domain Eukaryota; kingdom Metazoa; phylum Chordata; class Mammalia; order Dermoptera; family Cynocephalidae; genus Cynocephalus; species Cynocephalus volans. Next base: position 56,936,579 of record NC_084463.1, read on the forward strand.
AAAACTGTTGTATCCCATTTCCTTGAACATTCATGGAAATTTCAATAAAATGAGAAAAAGATTGTTAATCCGCATAAAGTAAAAGTGTAAGAATGCAGAAGATTGAATATTAATGCTGTCAACCATGATTTGGAAGATGGCGGGGGTGCTGGATAAAAGAAAGAAAGAAAAACTGTTGTATCCCATGTCCTTGAACATTGAAGGAAATTTCAATAAAGTAATAAAAAGATTGTTAATCTGTATAAAGAAAAAGTGTAAGAATGCAGAAGATAGAATATTAATGTTTTCAACCATGATTTGGAAGCTGGGGGGGAGTGGGGGATAAAAGAATGAAAGAAAAAGAGTTCTATACCATTTCCTTGAACATTCATGGAAAGTTCAATAAAATAATAAAAAGATTGGTAATCTGCATAAAGAAAAAGATTAAGAATGCAGAAGATAGAATATTAATGTTGTCAACCATGATTTTGACGCTGGGGGGGTGGGGGATAAAAGAAAGAAAGAAAAACTGTTGCCTCCCATTTCCTTGAACATTCATGGAAATTTCAATAAAATAATAAAAAGATTGCTAATCTGCATAAAGAAAAAGAGTAAGAATGCAGAAGATGGAATATTAATGTTGTCAACTATGATTTGGAAGCCGGGGGGGTGGGGGATAAAAGAAAGAAAGAAAAACTGTTGTATCCCATTTCCTTGAACACTCATGGAAATTTCAATAAAATAATAAAAAGATTGTTAATCTGCATAAAGAAAAAGTGTAAGAATGCCGAAGATTGAATATTAATGTTGTCAACCATGATTTGGAAGGTGGGGGGTGGTGGGGGATAAAAGAAAGAAAGAAAAACTGTTGTATACCATTTCCTTGAACATTCATGGAAATTTCAATAAAATAATAAAAAGATTGGTAATCTGCATAAAGAAAAAGAGTAAGAATGCAGAACATAGAATATTAATGTTGTCAACCATGATTTGGAAGCTTGGGGAGTGGGGGATAAAAGAAAGAAAGAGAAAATATTGTATCCCATTTCCTTGAACATTCATGAAATTTCAATAAAATAATGACAAGATTGTTAAATGCATAAAGAAAAAGAGTATGAAGGCAGAAGATAGAATATTATGTTGTCAACCATGATTTGGAAGCTGGGGGGGTGGGGGATGAAAGAAAGAAAGAAAAACTGTTGTATCCCATTTCCTTGAACATTCATGGAAATTTCAATAAAATAATAAAAAGATTGTTAATATGCATAAAGAAATAGTGTAAGAATGCAGAAGATAGAATATTAATGTTGTCAACCATGATTTGGAAGCTGGGGTCGCTGGAGGATAAAAGAAAGAAAGAAAAACTGCTGTATCCCATTTACTGGAACATTCATGGAAATTTCAATAAAATAATAAAAAGTTTGTTAATCTGCATAAAGAAAAAGAGTAAGAATGCAGAAGATAGAATATTAATGTTGTCAACCATGATTTGGAAGCTGGGGTCGCTGGAGGACAAAAGAAAGAAAGAAAAACTGCTGTATCCCATTTCCTTGAACATTCATGGAAATTTCAATAAAATAATAAAAAGATTGTTAATATGCATAAAGAAATAGTGTAAGAATGCAGAAGATAGAATATTAATGTTGTCAACCATGATTTGGAAGCTGGGGTCGCTGGAGGATAAAAGAAAGAAAGAAAAACAGTTGTATACGATTTCCTTGAACATTCATGGAAAGTTCAATAAAATAATAAAAAGATTGGTAATCTGCATAAAGAAAAACAATAAGAATGCAGAAGATAGAATATTAATGTTGTCAACCATGATTTGGAAGCTTGGAGCGTGGGGGATAAAAGAAAGAAAGAGAAATTGTTGTATCCCATTTCCTTGAACATTCATGGAATTTCAATAAAATAATGACAAGATTGTGAATCTGCATAAAGAAAAAGAGTATGAAGGCAGAAGATACAATATTATGTTTTCAACCATGATTTGGAAGCTGGGGGGGGTGAGGGATGAAAGAAAGAAAGAAAAACTGTTGTATCCCATTTCCTTGAACATTCATGGAAATTTCAATACAATAATGAAAAGATTGTTAATCTGCATAAAGAAAAAGAGTAAGAATGCAGAAGATAGAAAATTAATGTTGTCAGCCATGTTTTGGAAGCTGGGGGGTTGTGGGGGATAAAAGAAAGAAAGAAAAACTGTTGTATCCCATTTCATTGAACATTCATGGAAATTTCAATAAAATAATAAAAAGATTGGTAATCTGCATAAAGAAAAAGAGTAAGAATGCAGAAGATAGAATATTAATGTTGTCAACCATGATTTGGAAGCTTGGGGAGTGGGGGATAAAAGAAAAAAGAGAAAATGTTGTATCCCATTTCCTTGAACATTCATGAAATTTCAATAAAATAATGACAAGATTGTTAAATGCATAAAGAAAAAGTGTATGAAGGCAGAAGATAGAATATTATGTTGTCAACGATGATTTGGAAGCTGGGGGGGGTGGGGGATGAAAGAAAAAAAGAAAAACTGTTGTATCCCATTTCTTTGAACATTCATGGAAATTTCAATAAAATAATAAAAAGATTGTTCATCTGCATAAAGAAAAAGTGTAAGAATGCAGAAGATAAAATATTAATGTTGTCAACCACGATTTGGAAGCTGGGGGAGGTGGGGGATAAAAGAAAGAAAGAAAAACTGTTGTATCCCATTTCCTTGAACATTCATGGAAATTTCAATAAAATAATAAAAAGATTGTTCATATGCATAAAGAAAAAGTGTAAGAATGCAGAAGATAGACTATTAGTGTTGTGAACAATGATTTGGAAGCTTGGGGGGTGGGGGATAAAAGAAAGAAAGAAAAACTCTTGTGTCACATTTCTATGAATATTCATTGAAATTTCAATAAAATAATAAAGAGATTCTTAATCTGCATAGAGAAAAAGAGTAAGAATGCAGAAGATAGAATATTAATGTTGTCAACCATGATTTTGAAGCTGACGGGGGTGGGGGATAAAAGAAAGAAAGAAACACTGTTGGATCCCATTTCCTTGAACATTCATGGAAAGTTCAATAAAATAATAAAAAGATTGGTAATCTGCAAAAAGAAAAAGAGTAAGAATGCAGAAGATAGAATATTAATGTTGTCAACCATGATTTGGAAGCTTGGAGCGTGGGGGATAAAAGAAAGAAAGAGAAATTGTTGTATCCCATTTCCTTGAACATTCATGAAATTTCAATAAAATAATGACAAGATTGTGAATCTGCATAAAGAAAAAGAGTATGAAGGCAGAAGATAGAATTTTATGTTGTCAACCATGATTTGGAAGCTGGGGGGGGTGGGGAATGAAAGAAAGAAAGAAAAACTGTTGTATCCCATTTCCTTGAACATCCATTGAAATTTCAATAAAATAATAAGTAGATTGTTAATCTGCATAAAGAAAAAGTGTAAGAATGCAGAAGATAGAATATTAATGTTTTCAACCAAGATTTGGAAGCTGGGGGGGAGTGGGGGGTAAAAGAAAGAAAGAAAAACTGTTGTATACCATTTCCTTGAACATTCATGGAAATTTCAGTAAAATAATAAAAAGATTGTTATTCTGCATAAAGAAAAAGAGTAAGAATGCAGAAGAGAGATTATTAATCTTGTCAACCATGATTTGGAAGCTTGGGGTGGTGGGGGATAAAAGAAAGATAGAGAAATTGCTGTATCCCAATCCCTTGAACAACCATGAAATATCAATAATATAATGAAAAATTGTTAATCTGCATAAAGATAAAGAGTAAGAAGGCAGAAGATAGAATATTATGTTGTCAACCATGATTTGGACACTGGGGGGGTGGGGGATAAAAGAAAGAAAGAAAAACTGTTGTATGCCATTGCCTTGAACATTCATGGAAATTTCAATAAAATAATAAAAGGTTGTTAATCTGCATAAAGAAAAACAGTAAGAATGCAGAATATAGAATATTAATGTTTTCAATCATGATTTGGAAGCTGAGGGGGTGAGGGATAAAAGAATGAAAGAAAAACTGTTGTATCCCATTTCCTTGTACATTCATGGAAATTTCAATAAAACAATAAAAAGATTGTTAATCTGCATAAAGAAAAAGAGTAAGAATCCAGAAGATAGAATATTAATGTTTTCAACCATGATTTGGAAGCTGGGGGCGCTGGAGGATAAAAGAAAGAAAGAAAAACTGTTGTATCCCATTTACTGGAACATTCATGGAAATTTCAATAAAATAAGAAAAAGATTGTTAATCTGCATAAAGTAAAAGTGTAAGAATGCAGAAGATTGAATATTAATGTTGTCAACCAAGATTTGGAAGATGGCAGGGGTGCTGGATAAAAGAAAGAAAGAAAAACTGTTGTATCCCATTTCCTTGAACATTCATGGAAATTTCAATAAAATAATAAAAAGATTGTTAATCTGCATAAAGAAAAAGAGTAAGAATGCAGAAGATAGAATATTAATGTTGTCAACCATGATTTGGAAGCTGGGGGGGAGTGGGGGATAAAAGTAAGAAAGAAAAACCGTTGTATACCATTTCCTTGAACATTCATGGAAAGTTCAATAAAATAATAAAAAGATTGGTAACCTGCATAAAGAAAAAGAATAAGAATGCAGAAGATAGTATATTAATGTTGTCAACCATGATTTGGAAGCTTGGAGCGTGGGGTATAAAAGAAAGAAAGAAAAATTGTTGCATCCCATTTCCTTGAACATTCATGGAATTTCAATAAAATAATGACAAGATTGTGAATCTGCATAAAGAAAAAGAGTATGAAGGCAGAAGATACAATATTATGTTGTCAACCATGATTTGGAAGCTGGGGGGGGTGGGGGATGAAAGAAAGAAAGAAAAACTGTTGTATCCCATTTCCTTGAACATTCATGGAAATTTCAATACAATAATAAAAAGATTGTTAATCTGCATATAGAAAAAGAGTAAGAATGCAGAAGATAGAACATTAATGTTGTCACCCATGTTTTGGAAGATGGGGGGTTGTGGGGGATAAAAGAAAGAAAGAAAAATTGTTGTATCCCATTTCCTTGAACATTCATGGAAATTTCAATAAAATGAGAAAAAGATTGTTAATCTGCATAAAGTAAAAGTGTAAGAATGCAGAAGATTGAATATTAATGTTGTCAACCATGATTTGGAAGATGGCGGGGGTGCTGGATAAAAGAAAGAAAGAAAAACTGTTGTATCCCATGTCCTTGAACATTGAAGGAAATTTCAATAAAGTAATAAAAAGATTGTTAATCTCTATAAAGAAAAAGTGTAAGAATGCAGAAGATAGAATATTAATGTTTTCAACCATGATTTGGAACCTTGGGGTGGTGGGGGATAAAAGAAAGATAGAGAAATTGCTGTATCCCAATCCCTTGAACATTCATGAAATCTCAATAATATAATGAAAAGATTGTTAATCTGCATAAAGATAAAGAGTAAGAAGGCAGAAGATAGAATATTATGTTGTCAACCATGATTTCGAAGCATGGGGATTGGGGGATAAAAGAAAGAAAGAGAAAATGTTGTATCCCATTTCCTTGAACATTCATGAAATTTCAATAAAATAATGACAAGATTGTTAAATGCATAAAGAAAAAGAGTATGAAGGCAGAAGATAGAATATTATGTTGTCAACCATGATTTCGAAGCTGGGGGCGCTGGAGGATAAAAGAAAGAAAGAAAAACAGTTGTATCCCATTTCCTTGAACATTCATGGAAATTTCAATAAAATAATAAAAAGATTGATAATCTACATAAAGAAAAAGAGTAAGAATGCAGAAGATAGAATATTAATGTTATCAACCATGATTTGGAAGCTGGGGGCGCTGGAGGATAAAAGAAAGAAAGAAAAACTGTTGTATCCCATTTACTGGAACATTCATGGAAATTTCAAAAAAATAAGAAAAAATTGTTAATCTGCATAAAGTAAAAGTGTAAGAATGCAGAAGATTGAATATTAATGTTGTCAGCCATGATTTGGAAGATGGCAGGGGTGCTGGATAAAAGAAAGAAAGAAAAACTGTTGTATCCCATTTCCTTGAACATTCATGGAAATTTCAATAAAATAATAAAAAGATTGTTAATCTGCATGAAGAAAAAGAGTAAGAATGCAGAAGATAGAATATTAATGTTGTCAACCATGATTTGGAAGCTGGGGTCGCTGGAGGATAAAAGAAAGAAAGAAAAACTGCTGTATCCCATTTACTGGAACATTCATGGAAATTTCAATAAAATAAGAAAAAGATTGTTAATCTGCATAAAGTAAAAGTGTAAGAATGCAGAAGATTGAATATTAATATTGTCAACCATGATATGGAAGATGGCGGGTGTGCTGGATAAAAGAAAGAAAGAAAAACTGTTGTATCCCATGTCCTTGAACATTCATGGAAATTTCAATAAAATAATAAAAAGATTGTTAATCTGCTTAAAGAAAAAGAGTAAGAATGCAGAAGATAGAATATTAATGTTGTCAACCATGATTTGGAAGCTGGGCGCGCTGGAGGATAAAAGAGAGAAAGAAAAACTTTTTTATCCCATTTCCTTGAACATTCATGGCAATTTAAATAAAATAATAAAAAGATTGTTTATCTGCATAAAGAAAAAAAGAATGCAGAAGATAGATTATTAATCTTGTCAACCATGATTTGGAAGCTTCGGGTGGTGGGGGATAAAAGAAAGATAGAGAAATTGCTGTATACCAATCACTTGAACATTCATGAAATCTCAATAATATAATTAAAAGATTGTTAATCTGCATAAAGATAAAGAGTAAGAAGGCAGAGGATAGAATATTATGTTGTCAACCATGATTTGGAAGCTGGGGGGTGGGGGATAAAAGAAAGAAAGAAAATCTGTTGTATCCCATTTCCATGAACATTCATGGAAATTTCAATAAAATAATAAAAAGATTGTTAATCTGCATAGAGAAAAACAGTAAGATTGCAGAAGATAGAATATTAATGTTTTCAATCATGATTTGGAAGCTGAGGGGGTGGGGGATAAAAGAATGAAAGAAAAACTGTTGTATCCCATTTCCTTGAACATTCATGGAAATTTCAATAAAATAATAAAAAGATTGGTAATCTGCATAAAGAAAAATAGTAAGAATGCAGAAGATAGAATATGAATGTTTTCAACTATGATTTGGATGCTGGGGGGGTTGGGGGATGATAGAAAGAAAAAAAAAGTGTTGTATCCCATTTCCTTGAACATTTATGGAAATTTCAAGAAAATAATAAAAAGATTGTTAATCTGCATAAAGAAAAAGTGTAAGAATGCAGAATATTGAATATTAAAGTTGTCAACCACGATTTGAAAGCTGGGGGTGTGGGGGATAAAAGAAAGAAAGAAATAATGTTGTATCCCATTTCCTTGAACATTCATGGAGATTTCAATAAAATAATAACAAGATTATTAGTCTGCATAAAGAAAAAGTGTAAGAATGCAGAAGATAGAATATTAATATTGTCAACCATGATTTGGAAGCTGGGGGGCGTGGGCGATAAAAGAAGAAAGAAAAACAGTTGTGTACCATTTCCTTGAACATTCATGGAAAGTTCAATAAAATAATAAAAAGATTGGTAATCTGCATAAAGAAAAAGAGTAAGAATGCAGAAGATGGAATATTAATGTTGTCAACAATGATTTGGGAGCTGGGGTGGTAGGGGGATGAAATAAAGAAAGAAAAACTGTTGTATCCCATTTCCTTGAACATTCATGGAAATTTCAATAAAATAATAAAAAATTGTTAATCTGCATTAAGAAAAAGTGTAAGAATGCAGAACATTGAATATTAATATTGTCAACCACGATTTGGAAGCTGGGGGCGTCCGGGATGAAAGAAAGAAAGAAATAATGTTGTATCACATTTCCTTGAACATTCATGGAAATTTCAATAAAATAATAAAAAGATTGTTAGTCTGCATAAAGAAAAAGTGTAAGAATGCAGAAGATAGAATATTAATGTTGTCAAACATGATTTGGAAGCCTGGGGGGTGGGGGATAAAAGAAAGTAAGAAAAACTGTTGTATCCAATTTCCTTGAACATTCATGGAAATTTTAATAAAATAATGAAAAGACTGTTAATCTGCATAAAGTAAAAGTGTAAGAATGCACAAGATTGAATATTACTGTTGCCAACCATGATTTGGAAGGTGGGAGGTGGTGGGGGATAAAAGAAAGAAAGAAAAACTGTTGTATTCCATTTCCTTGAACATTCATGGAAATTTGAATAAAATAATAAAAAGATTGTTCATCTGCATAAAGAAAAAGTGTAAGAATGCCGAAGATTGAATATTAATGTTGTCAACCACGATTTGGAAGCTGCGGGCATGGGGGATAAAAGAAAGAAAGAAAAAATGTTGTATCCCATTTCCATGGACATTCATGGAAATTTCAATAAAATAATAAATAGATTGTTATTTACATAAAGAAAAAGTGTAAGAATACAGAAGATTGAATATTAATGTTGTCAACCATGATTTGGAAGGTGGTGGGTGGTGGGGGATAAAAGAAAGAAAGAAAAACTGTTGGATACCATTTCCTTGAACATTCGTGGAAATTTCAATAAAATATTAAAAAGATTGGTAATCTGCATAAAGAAAAAGAGTAAGAATGCAGAAGATAGAATATTAATGTTGTCAACCATGATTTGGAAGCTTGGGGAGTGGGGGATAAAAGAAAGAAAGAGAAAGTGTTGTATCCCATTTCCTTGAACATTCATAAAATTTCAATAAAATAATGACAAGATTGTTAAATGCATAAAGAAAAAGAGTATGAAGGCAGAAGATACAATATTATGTTGTCAACCATGATTTGGAAGCTGGGGGGGTGGGGGATGAAAGAAAGAAAGAAAAACTGTTGTATCCCATTTCCTTGAACATTCATGGAAATTTCAAAAAAATAATAAAAGAATGTTAATCTGCATAAAGAAAAAGAGTAAGAATGCAGGAGATAGAATGTTCATGTTGTCAACCATGATTTGGAAGGTGGCGGGGGTGGGGGATAAAAGAAAGAAAGAAAAACGGTTGTATCCCATTTCCTTGAACATTCATGGAAATTTGAATACAATAATAAAAAGATTGTGAATCTGCATAAAGAAAAAGAGTAATAATGCAGAAGATAGAATATTAATGTTGTCAACCATGTTTTAGAAGCTGGGGGGTTGTGGGGGATAAAAGAAAGAAAAACTGTTGTATCCCATTTCCTTGAACATTCATGGAAATTTCAATAAAATAAGAAAAAGATTGTTAATCTGCATAAAGTAAAAGTGTAAGAATGCAGAAGATTGAATATTAATGTTGTCAACCATGATTTGGAAGATGGCGGGGGTGCTGGATAAAAGAAAGAAAGAAAAACTGTTGTATCTCATTTCCTTGAACATTCATGGAAATTTCAATAAAATAATAAAAAGATTGTTAATCTGCACAAAGAAAAAGAGTAAGAATGCAGAAGATAGAATATTAATGTTGTCAACCATGATTTGGAAGCTGGGGCCGCTGGAGGATAAACGAAAGAATGAAAAACTGTTGTATCCCATTTACTTGAACATTCATGGAAATTTCAATTAAATAATAAAAAGATTGTTAATCTGCATAGAGAAAAAGAGTAAGAATGCAGAAGATAGAATATTAATGTTGTCAACCATGATTGGGAAGATGGGGGGTGTTGGGGGATAAAAGAAAGAAAGAAAAACTGTTGTATCCCATTTCCTTGAACTTTCATGGAAATTTCAATAAAATAATAAAAGATTGTTAATCTGCATAAAGAAAAAGAGTAAGAATGCAGAAGATGGAATATTAATGTTGTCAACCATGATTTGGAAGCTGGGGGTGTAGGGGGATGAAAGAAAGAAAGAAAAACTGTTGTATATCATTTCCTTGAACATTCATGGAAATTTCAATAAAATAATAAAAAATTGTTAATCTGCATAAAGAAAAAGTGTAAGAATGCAGAACATTGAATATTAATATTGTCAACCACGATTTGGAAGCTGGGGGCGTGGGGATGAAACAAAGAAAGAAATAATGTTGTATCACATTTCCTTGAACATTCATGGAAATTTCAATAAAATAATAAAAAGTTTGTTAGTCTGCATAAAGAAAAAGTGTAAGAATGCAGAAGATAGAATATTAATGTTGTCAACCATGATTTGGAAGCTGGGGGGGGTGGGGGATAAAAGAAAGTAAGAAAAACTGTTGTATCCCATTTCCTTGAACATTCATGGAAATTTCAATAAAATAATAAAAAGATAGTTAATCTGCATAAAGAAAAAGAGTAAGAATGCAGAAGATAGAATATTAATGTTGTCAGCCATGAATTAGAAGCTGCGGGCAAGTGGGGGATAAAAGAAAGAAAGAAAAACTGTTGTATTCCATTTCCTTGAACATTCATGGAAATTTCATTAAAATAATAAAAAGATTGTTCATCTGCATAAAGAAAAAGTGTAAGAATGCCGAAGATTGAATATTAATGTTGTCAACCACGTTTTGGAAGCTGGGGGCGTGGGGGATAAAAGAAAGAATGAAAAAATGTTGTATCCCATTTCCTTGGACATTCATGGAAATTTCAATAAAATAATAAATAGATTGTTATTTACATAAAGAAAAAGTGTAAGATTACAGAAGATTGAATATTAATGTTGTCAACCATGATTTGGAAGGTGGGGGGTGGTGGGGGATAAAAGAAAGTAAGAAAAACTGTTGTATACCATTTCCTTGAACATTCATGGAGATTTAAATAAAATAATAAAACGATTGGTAATCTGCATAAAGAAAAAGAGTAAGAATGCAGAAGATAGAATATTAATGTTGTCAACCATGATTTGGAAGCTTGGGGAGTGGGGGATAAAAGAAAGAAAGAGAAAATGTTGTATCCCATTTCCTTGAACGTTCATGAAATTTCAATAAAATAATGACAAGATTGTTAAATGCATAAAGAAAAAGAGTATGAAGGCAGAAGATACAATATTATGTTGTCAACCATGATTGGGAAGCTGGGGCGTGTTGGGGGATAAAAGAAAGAAAGAAAAACTGTTGTATTCCATTTACTTGAACTTTCATGGAAATTTCAATAAAATAATAAAAGATTGTTAATCTGCATAAAGAAAAAGAGTAAGAATGCAGAAGATGGAATATTAATGTTGTCAACAATGATTTGGGAGCTGGGGGTGTAGGGGGATGTAAGAAAGAAAGAAAAACTGTTGTATCCCATTTCCTTGAACATTCATGGAAATTTCAATAAAATAATAAAAAATTGTTAATCTTCATAAAGAAAAAGGGTAAGAATGCAGAACATTGAATATTAATATTTTCAACCACGATTTGGAAGCTGGGGGCGTGCGGGATGAAAGAAAGAAAGAAATAATGTTGTATCACATTTCCTTGAACATTCATGGAAATTTCAATAAAATAATAAAAAGATTGTTAGTCTGCATAAAGAAAAAGTGTAAGACTGCAGAAGATAGAATATTAATGTTGTCAAACATGATTTGGAAGCCTGGGGGGTGGGGGATAAAAGAAAGTAAGAAAAACTGTTGTATCCAATTTCCTTGAACATTCATGGAAATTTTAATAAAATAATAAAAAGATTGTTAATCTGCATAAAGTAAAAGTGTAAGAATGCACAAGATTGAATATTACTGTTGCCAACCATGATTTGGAAGGTGGGAGGTGGTGGGGGATAAAAGAAAGAAAGAAAAACTGTTGTATTCCATTTCCTTGAACATTCATGGAAATTTCAATAAAATAATAAAAAGATTGTTTATCTGCATAAAGAAAAAGTGTAAGAATGCCGAAGATTGAATATTAATGTTGTCAACCACGATTTGGAAGCTGGGGGCATGGGGGATAAAAGAAAGAAAGAAAAAATGTTGTATCCCATTTCCTTGGACTTTCATGGACATTTCAATAAAATAATAAATAGAATGTTATTTACATAAAGAAAAAGTGTAAGAATACAGAAGATTGAATATAAATGTTGTCAACCATGATTTGGAAGGTGGTGGGTGGTGGGGAATAAAGGAAAGAAAGAAAAACTGTTGTATACCATTTCCTTGAACATTCATGGAAATTTCAATAAAATATTAAAAAGATTGGTAATCTGCATAAAGAAAAAGAGTAAGAATGCAGAAGATAGAATATTAATGTTGTCAACCATGATTTGGAAGCTTGGGGAGTGGGGGATAAAAGAAAGAAAGAGAAAATGTTGTATCCCATTTCCTTGAACATTCATGAAATTTCAATAAAATAATGACAAGATTGTTAAATGCATAAAGAAAAAGAGTATGAAGGCAGAAGATAGAATATTGTGTTGTCAACCATGATTTGGAAGCTGGGGGGGGGTGGGGGATGAAAGAAAGAAAGAAAAACTGTTGTATCCCATTTCCTTGAACATTCATGGAAATTTCAAAAAAATAATAAAAGATTGTTAATCTGCATAAAGAAAAAGAGTAAGAATGCAGGAGATAGAATGTTCATGTTGTCAACCATGATTTGGAAGCTGGCGGGGGTGGGGGATAAAAGAAAGAAAGAAAAACTGTTGTATCCCATTTAATGAACATTCATGGAAATTTCAATACAATAATAAAAAGATTGTTAATCTGCATAAAGAAAAATAGTAAGAATGCAGAAGATAGAATATTAATGTTGTCAACCATGTTTTAGAAGCTGGGGGGTTGTGGGGGATAAAAGAAAGAAAGAAAAACTGTTGTATCCCATTTCCTTGAACATTCATGGAAATTTCAATAAAATAAGAGAAAGATTGTTAATCTGCATAAAGTAAAAGTGTAAGAATGCAGAAGATTTAATATTAATGTTGTCAACCATGATTAGGAAGATGGCGGGGGTGCTGGATAAAAGAAAGAAAGAAAAACTGTTGTATCCCATTTCCTTGAACATTCAAGGCAATTTTAATAAAATAATAAAAAGATTGTTAATCTGCATAAAGTACAAGTGTAAGAATGCAGAAGATTGAATATTACTGTTGCCAACCATGATTTGGAAGGTGGGATGTGGTGGGGGATAAAAGAAAGAAAGAAAAACTGTTGTATTCCATTTCCTTGAACATTCATGGAAATTTCATTAAAATAATAAAAAGATTGTTCATCTGCATAAAGAAAAAGTGTAAGAATGCCGAAGATTGAATATTAATGTTGTCAACCATGAATTGGAAGGTGGGGGGTGGTGGGGGATAAAAGAAAGAAAGAAAAAGTGTTGTATCCCATTTCCTTGAACATTCATGGAAATTTCAAAAAAATAATAAAAGATTGTTAATCTGCATAAAGAAAAAGAGTAAGAATGCAGGAGATAGAATGTTCATGTTGTCAACCATGATTTGGAAGCTGGCGGGGGTGGGGGATAAAAGAAAGAAAGAAAAACTGTTGTATCCCATTTCCTTGAACATTCATGGAAATTTCAATACAATAATAAAAAGATTGTTAATCTGCATAAAGAAAAAGTGTAAGAATGCAGAAGATAGACGATTAGTGTTGTGAACCATGATTTGGAAGCTTGGGGGGTGGGGGATAATAGAAAGAAAGAAAAACTCTTGTGTCACATTTCCATGAACATTCATTGAAATTTCAAGAAAATAATAAAGAGATTCTTAATCTGCATAGAGAAAAAGAGTAAGAATGCAGAAGATAGAATATTAATGTTGTCAACCATGATTTGGAAGCTTGGGGGTGTGGGGGATAAAAGAATGAAAGAAAAACTGTTGTATTCCATTTCCTTGAACATTGATGGAAAGTTCAATAAAATAATAAAAAGATTGTTAATCTGTATAAACAAAAAGGGTAAGAATGCAGAAGATAGAATATTAATGTAGTCAACCATGATTTGTAAACTAGGGGGGAGTGGGGGATAAAAGAAAGAAAGAAAAACAGTTGTATACCATTTCCTTGAACATTCTTGGAAACTTCAATAAAATAATAAAAAGATTGGTAATCTGCATAAAGAAAAAGAGTAAGAACGCAGAACATAGATTATTAATGTTGTCAACCATGATTTGGAAGCTTGGAGCGTGGGGGATAAAAGAAAGAAAGAGAAATTGTTGTATCCCATTTCCTTGAACATTCATGAAATTTCAATAAAATAATGACAAGATTGTGAATCTGGATAAAGAAAAAGAGTATGAAGGCAGAAGATAGAATATTATGTTTTCAACCATGATTTGGAAGCTGGGGGGTGTGGGGGATGAAAGAAAGAAAGAAAAACTGTTGTATCACATTTCCTTGAACATTCATTGAAATTTCAATAAAATAATTAATAGATTGTTAATCTGCATAAAGAAAAAGTGTAAGAATGCAGAAGATAGAATATTAATCTTGTCAAGCATGATTTGGAAGCTTGTGGTTGGGGGATAAAAGAAAGAAAGAGAAATTGTTGTATCCCAATTCCTTGAACATTCATAAAATTTCAATAAAATAATAAAAAGATTGTTAATCTGCATAAAGTAAAAGTGTAAGAATGCAGAAGATTGAATATTACTGTTGCCAAACATGATTTGGAAGGTGGGAGGTGGTGGGGGATAAAAGAAAGAAAGAAAAACTGTTGTATTCCATTTCCTTGAACATTCATGGAAATTTCATTAAAATAATAAAAAGATTGTTCATCTGCATAAAGAAAAAGTGTAAGAATGCCGAAGATTGAATATTAATGTTGTCAACCACGATTTGGAAGCTGGGGGCGTGGGGGATAAAAGAAAGAAAGAAAAAATGTTGTATCCCATTTCCTTGGACATTCATGGAAATTTCAATAAAATAATAAATAGATTGTTATTTACATAAAGAAAAAGTGTAAGATTACAGAAGATTGAATATTAATGTTGTCAACCATGATTTGGAATGTGGGGGGTGGTGGGGGATAAAAGAAAGAAAGAAAAACTGTTGTATACCATTTCCTTGAACATTCATGGAAATTTCAATAAAATAATAAAACGATTGGTAATCTGCATAAAGAAAAAGAGTAAGAATTCAGAAGATAGAATATTAATGTTGTCAACCATGATTTGGAAGATTGGGGAGTGGGGGATGAAAGAAAGAAAGAAAAACTGTTGTATCCCATTTCCTTGAACATTCATGGAAATTTCAAAAAAATAATAAAAAATTGTTAATCAGCATAAAGAAAAAGTGTAAGAATGCAGGACATTGAATATTAATATTGTCAACCACGATTTGGAAGCTGGGGGCGTGGGGGATGAAAAAAAGAAAGAAATAATGTTGTATCACATTTCCTTGAACATTCATGGAAATTTCAATAAAATAATAAAAAGATTGTTAGTCTGCATAATGAAAAAGTGTAAGAATGCAGAAGATAGAATATTAATGTTGTCAACCATGATTTGGAAGCTGGCGGGGGTGGGGGATAAAAGAAAGAAAGAAAAACTGTTGTATCCCATTTCCTTGAACATTCATGGAAATTTCAATACAATAATAATGAGATTCTTAATCTGCATAGAGAAAAAGAGTAAGAATGCAGAAGATAGAATATTAATGTTGTCAACCATGATTTGGAAGCTTGGGGGGGTGGGGGATAAAAGAATGAAAGAAAAACTGTTGTATTCCATTTCCTTGAACATTGATGGAAAGTTCAATAAAATAATAAATAGATTGGTAATCTGCATAAAGAAAAAGAGTAAGAATGCAGGAGATAGAATGTTAATGTTGTCAACCATGATTTGGAAGCTGGCGGGGGTGGGGGATAAAAGAAAGAAAGAAAAACTTTTTATCCCATTTCCTTGAACATTCATGGAAATTTCAATACAATAATAAAAAGATTGTTAATCTGCATAAACAAAAAGGGTAAGAATGCAGAAGATAGAATATTAATGTTGTCAACCGTGATTTGTAAACTGGGGGGGAGTGGGGGATAAAAGAAAGAAAGAAAAACAGTTGTATCCCATTTCCTTGAACATTCATGAAATTTCAATAAAATAATGACAAGATTGTGAATCTGGATAAAGAAAAAGAGTATGAAGGCAGAAGATAGAATATTATGTTGTCAACAATGATTTGGAAGCTGGGGGGTGTGGTGGATGAAAGAAAGAAAGAAAAACTGTTGTATCCCATTTCCTAGAACATTCATTGAAATTTCAATAAAATAATAAATAGATTGTTAATCTGCATAAAGAAAAAGTGTAAGAATGCAGAAAATAGAATATTAATCTTGTCAAGCATGATTTGGAAGCTTGTGGTTGGGGGATAAAAGAAAGAAAGAGAAATTGTTGTATCCCAATTTCTTGAACATTCATAAAATTTCAATAAAATAATAAAAAGATTGTTAATCTGCATAGAGAAAAAGAGTAAGAATGTAGAAGATAGAATATTAATGTTTTCAACCATGATATGGAAGCTGGGGGGTTGGGGGATGATAGAATGAAAGAAAAAGTGTCGTATCCCATTTCCTTGAACATTCATGGAAATTTCAATAAAATAACAAAAAGATTGTTAACCTGCCGAAAGAAAGAGTTAGAATGCAGAAGATAGAATATTAATGTTGGCAACCATGATTTGGAAGCTGGGGGGTATGGGGGATAAAAGAAAGAAAGAAAAACTGTTGTATCCCATTTCCTTGAACATTCATGGAAATTTCAATAAAATAATAAATAGATTGTTAATCTGCATAAAGAAAAAGTGTAAGAATGCAGATGATAGAATATTAATCTTGTCAACCATGATTTGGAAGCTTGGGGGGTGGGGGATTAAAGAAAGAAAGAGAAATTGTTGTATCCCAATTCCTTGAACATTCATGAAATTTCAATAAAATAATGACAAGATTGTTAATCTGCATAAAGAAAAAGAATATGAAGGCAGAAGATAGAATATTATGTTGTCAAACATGATTTGGAAGCGGGGAGTGGGTGGGGGAGGAAAGAAAGAAAGAAAAACTGTTGTATCCCATTTCTTTGAACATTCATGGAAATTTCAATAAAATAATAAAAGATTCTTAATCTGCATAAAGAAAAAGAGTACGAATGCAGAAGATTGAATATTAATGTTGTCTACCATGATTTGGAAGATGGCGGGGGTTCTGGATAAAAGAAAGAAAGAAAAACTGTTGTATCCCATTTCCTTGAACATTCATGGAAATTTCAATAAAATAATAAAAAGATTGTTAATCTGCATAAAGAAAAAGAGTAAGAATGCAGAAGATAGAATATTAATGTTATCAACCATGATATGGAAGCTGGGGCCGCTGGAGGATAAAAGAAAGAAAGAAAAACTGTTGTATCCCATTTACTTGAACATTCATGGAAATTTCAATAAAATAATAAAAAGATTGTTAATCTGCATAGAGAAAAAGTGTAAGAATGCAGAAGATAGAATATTAATGTTGTCAACCATGATTGGGAAGCTGGGGGGTGTTGGGGGATAAAAGAAAGAAAGAAAAACTGTTGTATCCCATTTCCTTGAACTTTCATGGAAATTTCTATAAAATAATAAAAGATTGTTAATCTGCATAAAGAAAAAGAGTAAGAATGCAGAAGATGGAATATTAACGTTGTCAACCATGATTTGGAAGCTGGGGGGGTAGGGGGATGAAAGAAAGAAAGAAAAACTGTTGTATACCATTTCCTTGAACATTCATGTAAATTTCAATAAAATAATAAAAAATTGTTAATCTGCATAAAGAAAAAGTGTAAGAATGCAGAACATTGAATATTAATATTGTCAACCACGATTTGGAAGCTGGGGGCGTGGGGGATGAAAGAAAGAAAGAAATAATGTTGTATCACATTTCCTTGAACATTCATGGAAATTTCAATAAAATAATAAAATGATTGTTAGTCTGCATAAAGAAAAAGTGTAAGAATGCAGAAGATAGAATATTAATGTTGTCAACCATGATTTGGAAGCTGGGGGGGGTGGGGGATAAAAGAAAGTAAGAAAAACTGTTGTATCCCATTTCCTTGAACATTCATGGAAATTTCAATAAAATAATAAAAAGATAGTTAATCTGCATAAAGAAAAAGAGTAAGAATGCAGAAGATAGAATATTAATGTTGTCAACCATGAATTAGAAGCTGCGGGCAAGTGGGGGATAAAAGAAAGAAAGAAAAACTGTTGTATCCAATTTCCTTGAACATTCATGGAAATTTTAATAAAATAATAAAAAGATTGTTAATCTGCATAAAGTAAAAGTGTAAGAATGCAGAAGATTGAATATTACTGTTGCCAACCATGATTTGGAAGGTGGGGGGTGGTGGGGGATAAAAGAAAGAAAGAAAAACTGTTGTATTCCATTTCCTTGAACATTCATGGAAATTTCATTAAAATAAAAAAGATTGTTCATCTGCATAAAGAAAAAGTGTAAGAATGCCGAAGATTGAATATTAATGTTGTCAACCACGCTTTGGAAGCTGGGGGCGTGGGGGATAAAAGAAAGAAAGAAAAAATGTTGTATCCCATTTCCTTGGACATTCATGGAAATTTCAATAAAATAATAAATAGATTGTTATTTACATAAAGAAAAAGTGTAAGATTACAGAAGATTGAATATTAATGTTGTCAACCATGATTTGGAAGGTGGGGGGTTGTGGGGGATAAAAGAAAGAAAGAGAAAATGTTGTATCCCTTTTCCTTGAACATTCATGAAATTTCAATAAAATAATGACAAGATTGTTAAATGCATAAAGAAAACGAGTATGAAGGCAGAAGATACAATATTATGTTGTCAACCATGATTTGGAAGCTGGGGGGGTGGGGGATGAAAGAAAGAAAGAAAAACTGTTGTATCCCATTTCCTTGAACATTCATGGAAATTTCAATACAATAATAAAAAGACTGTTAATCTGCATAAAGAAAAAGTGTAAGAATGCAGAAGATAGACGATTAGTGTTGTGAACCATGATTTGGAAGCTTGTTGGGTGGGGGATAAAAGAAAGAAAGAAAAACTCTGGTGTCACATTTCTATGAACATTCATTGAAATTTCAATAAAATAATAAAGAGATTCTTAATCTGCATAGAGAAAAAGAGTAAGAATGCAGAAGATAGAATATTAATGTTGTCAACCATGATTTGGAAGCTTGGGGGTGTGGGGGATAAAAGAATGAAAGAAAAACTGTTGTATTCCATTTCCTTGAACATTGATGGAAAGTTCAATAAAATAATAAAAAGATTGGTAATCTTCATAAAGAAAAAGAGTAAGAATGCAGGAGATAGAATGTTAATGTTGTCAACCATGATTTGGAAGCTGGCGGGGGTGGGGGATAAAAGAAAGAAAGAAAAACTTTTTTATCCCATTTCCTTGAACATTCATGGAAAGTTCAATAAAATAATAAAAAGATTGGTAATCTGCATAAAGAAAAAGGGTAAGAACGCAGAACATAGATTATTAATGTTCTCAACCATGATTTGGAAGCTTGGAGCGTGGGGGATAAAAGAAAGAAAGAGAAATTGTTGTATCCCATTTCCTGGAACATTCATGAAATTTCAATAAAATAATGACAAGATTGTGAATCTGGATAAAGAAAAAGAGTATGAAGGCAGAAGATAGAATATTATGTTGTCAACCATGATTTGGAAGCTGGGGGGTGTGGGGGATGAAAGAAAGAAAGAAAAACTGTTGTATCCCATTTCCTTGAACATTCATTGAAATTTCAATAAAATAATAAATAGATTGTTAATCTGCATAAAGAAAAAGGGTAAGAATGCAGAAGATAGAATATTAATCTTGTCACGCATGATTTGGAAGCTGGGGGTGTAGGGGGATGAAAGAAAGAAAGAAAAACTGTCGTATCCCATTTCCTTGAACATTCATGGAAATTTCAATAAAATAATAAAAAATTGTTAATCTGCATAAAGAAAAAGTGTAAGAATGCAGGACATTGAATATTAATATTGTCAACCACGATTTGGAAGCTGGGGGCGTGGGAGATGAAAAAAAGAAAGAAATAATGTTGTATCACATTTCCTTGAACATTCATGGAAATTTCAATAAAATAATAAAAAGATTGTTAGTCTGCATAAAGAAAAAGTGTAAGAATGCAGAAGATAGAATATTAATGTTGTCAACCATGATTTGGAAGCTGGCGGGGGTGGGGGATAAAAGAAAGAAAGAAAAACTGTTGTATCCCATTTCCTTGAACATTCATGGAAAATTCAATACAATAATAAAAAATTGTTAATCTGCATAAAGAAAAAGTGTAAGAATGCAGAAGATAGACGATTAGTGTTGTGAAACATGATTTGGAAGCTTGGGGGGTGGGGGATAAAAGAAAGAAAGAAAAACTCTTGTGTCACATTTCTATGAACATTCATTGAAATTTCAATACAATAATAAAAAGATTGTTAATCTGCATAAACAAAAAGGGTAAGAATGCAGAAGATAGAATATTAATGTTGTCAACCGTGATTTGTAAACTGGGGGGGAGTGGGGGATAAAAGAAAGAAGGAAAACAGTTGTATACCATTTCCTTGAACATTGATGGAAAGTTCAATAAAATAATAAAACGATTGTTAATCTGCATAAAGAAAAAGAGTAAGAACGCAGAACATAGATTATTAATGTTGTCAACCATGATTTGGAAGCTTGGAGCGTGGGGGATAAAAGAAAGAAAGAGAAATTGTTGTATCCCATTTCCTTGAACATTCATGAAATTTCAATAAAATAATGACAAGATTGTGAATCTGGATAAAGAAAAAGATTATGAAGGCAGAAGATAGAATATTATGTTGTCAACCATGATTTGGAAGCTGGTGGGTGTGGGGGATGAAAGAAAGAAAGAAAAACTGTTGTATCCCATTTCCTTGAACATTCATTGAAATTTCAATAAAATAATAAATAGATTGTTAATCTGCATAAAGAAAAAGTGTAAGAATGCAGAAGATAGAATATTAATCTTGTCAAGCATGATTTGGAAGCTTGTGGTTGGGGGATAAAAGAAAGAAAGAGAAATTGTTGTATCCCAATTCCTTGAACATTCATAAAATTTCAATAAAATAATAAAAAGATTGTTAATCTGCATAAAGAAAAAGAGTAAGAATGTAGAAGATAGAATATTAATGTTTTCAACCATGATTTCGAAGCTGGGGGGTTGGGGGATGATAGAAAGAAAGAAAAAGTGTCGTATCCCATTTCCTTGAACATTCATGGAAATTTCAATAAAATAACAAAAAGATTGTTAACCTGCGTAAAGAAAGAGTTAGAATGCAGAAGATAGAATATTAATGTTGGCAACCATGATTTGGAAGCTGGGGGGTATGGGGCATAAAAGAAAGAAAGAAAAACTGTTGTATCCCATTTCCTTGAACATTCATGGAAATTTCAATAAAATAATAAATAGATTGTTAATCTGCATAAAGAAAAAGTGAAAGAATGCAGAAGATAGAATATTAATCTTGTCAACCATGATTTGGAAGCTTGGGGTATGGGGCATAAAAGAAAGAAAGAAAAACTGTTGTATTCCATTTCCTTGAACATTCATGGAAATTTCATTAAAATAAAAAAGATTGTTCATCTGCATAAAGAAAAAGTGTAAGAATGCCGAAGATTGAATATTAATGTTGTCAACCACGCTTTGGAAGCTGGGGGCGTGGGGGATAAAAGAAAGAAAGAAAAAATGTTGTATCCCATTTCCTTGGACATTCATGGAAATTTCAATAAAATAATAAATAGATTGTTATTTACATAAAGAAAAAGTGTAAGATTACAGAAGATTGAATATTAATGTTGTCAACCATGATTTGGAAGGTGGGGGGTTGTGGGGGATAAAAGAAAGAAAGAGAAAATGTTGTATCCCATTTCCTTGAACATTCATGAAATTTCAATAAAATAATGACAAGATTGTTAAATGCATAAAGAAAACGAGTATGAAGGCAGAAGATACAATATTATGTTGTCAACCATGATTTGGAAGCTGGGGGGGTGGGGGATGAAAGAAAGAAAGAAAAACTGTTGTATCCCATTTCCTTGAACATTCATGGAAATTTCAAAAAAATAATAAAAGATTGTTAATCTGCATAAAGAAAAAGAGTAAGAATGCAGGAGATAGAATGTTCATGTTGTCAACCATGATTTGGAAGCTGGCGGGGGTGGGGGATAAAAGAAAGAAAGAAAAACTGTTGTATCCCATTTCCTTGAACATTCATGGAAATTTCAATACAATAATAAAAAGATTGTTAATCTGCATAAAGAAAAAGTGTAAGAATGCAGAAGATAGACGATTAGTGTTGTGAACCATGATTTGGAAGCTTGGGGGGTGGGGGATAAAAGAAAGAAAGAAAAACTCTGGTGTCACATTTCTATGAACATTCATTGAAATTTCAATAAAATAATAAAGAGATTCTTAATCTGCATAGAGAAAAAGAGTAAGAATGCAGAAGATAGAATATTAATGTTGTCAACCATGATTTGGAAGCTTGGGGGTGTGGGGGATAAAGGAATGAAAGAAAAACTGTTGTATTCCATTTCCTTGAACATTGATGGAAAGTTCAATAAAATAATAAAAAGATTGGTAATCTGCATAAAGAAAAAGAGTAAGAATGCAGAAGATGGAATATTAATGTTGTCAACCATGATTTGGAAGCTGGGGGGGTAGGGGGATGAAAGAAAGAAAGAAAAACTGTTGTATCCCATTTCCTTGAACTTTCATGGAAATTTCAATAAAATAATAAAAGATTGTTAATCTGCATAAAGAAAAAGTGTAAGAATGCAGAAGATGGAATATTAATGTTGTCAACCATGATTTGGAAGCTGGGGGGGTAGGGGGATGAAAGAAAGAAAGAAAAACTGTTGTATCCCATTTCCTTGAACTTTCATGGAAATTTCAATAAAATAATAAAAGATTGTTAATCTGCATAAAGAAAAATTGTAAGAATGCAGAAGATAGAATATTAATCTTGTCAACCATGATTTGGAAGCTTGGGGGGTGGGGGATAAAAGAAAGAAAGAGAAATTGTTGTATCCCAATTCCTTGAACATTCATGAAATTTCAATAAAATAATGACAAGATTGTTAATCTGCATAAAGAAAAAGAGTAAGAATGCAGAAGATAGAATATTAATGTCGTCAACCATGATTTGGAAGCTGGGGCCGCTGGAGGATAAAAGAAAGAAAGAAAAACTGTTGTATCCCATTTACTTGAACATTCATGGAAATTTCAATAAAATAATAAAAAGATTGTTAATCTGCATAGAGAAAAAGAGTAAGAATGCAGAAGATAGAATATTAATGTTTTCAACCATGATTGGGAAGCTCGGGGGGTAGGGGGATGAAAGAAAGAAAGACAAACTGTTATATACCATTTCCTTGAACACTCATGGAAATTCAATTAAAATAATAAAAAATTGTTAATCTGCATAAAGAAAAAGTATAAGAATGCTGAACATTGAATATTAATATTGTCAACCACGATTTGGAAGCTGGGGGCGTGGGGGATGAAAGAAAGAAAGAAATAATGTTGTATCACATTTCCTTGAACATTCATGGAAATTTCAATAAAATAATAAAAAGATTGTTAGTCTGCATAAAGAAAAAGTGTAAGAATGCAGAAGATAGAATATTAATGTTGTCAACCATGATTTGGAAGCTGGGGGGGTTGGGGATAAAAGAAAGTAAGAAAAACTGTTGTATCCCATTTCCTTGAACATTCATGGAAATTTCAATAAAATAATAAAAAGATAGTTAATCTGCATAAAGAAAAAGAGTAAAAATGCAGAAGATAGAATATTAATGTTGTCAACCATGAATTAGAAGCTGCGGGCAAGTGGGGGATAAAAGAAAGAAAGAAAAACAGTTGTATCAAATTTCCTTGAACATTCATGGAAATTTTAATAAAATAATAAAAAGATTGTTAATCTGCATAAAGTAAAAGTGTAAGAATGCAGAAGATTGAATATTACTGTTGCCAACCATGATTTGGAAGGTGGGAGGTGGTGGGGGATAAAAGAAAGAAAGAAAAACTGTTGTATTCCATTTCCTTGAACATTCATGGAAATTTCATTAAAATAATAAAAAGATTGTTCATCTGCATAAAGAAAAAGTGTAAGAATGCCGAAGATTGAATATTAATGTTGTCAACCACGATTTGGAAGCTGGGGGCGTGGGGGATAAAAGAAAGAAAGAAAAAATGTTGTATCCCATTTCCTTGGACATTCATGGAAATTTCAATAAAATAATAAATAGATTGTTATTTACATAAAGAAAAAGTGTAAGATTACAGAAGATTGAATATTAATGTTGTCAACCATGATTTGGAATGTGGGGGGTGGTGGGGGATAAAAGAAAGAAAGAAAAACTGTTGTATACCATTTCCTTGAACATTCATGGAAATTTCAATAAAATAATAAAACGATTGGTAATCTGCATAAAGAAAAAGAGTAAGAATGCAGAAGATAGAATATTAATGTTGTCAACCATGATTTGGAAGCTTGGGGAGTAGGGGATGAAAGAAAGAAAGAAAAATTGTTGTATCCCATTTCCTTGAACATTCATGGAAATTTCAAAAAAATAATAAAAGATTGTTAATCTGCATAAAGAAAAAGGGTAAGAATGCAGAAGATAGAATATTAATCTTGTCAAGCATGATTTGGAAGCTGGGGGTGTAGGAGGTTGAAAGAAAGAAAGAAAAACTGTTGTATCCCATTTCCTTGAACATTCATGGAAATTTCAATAAAATAATAAAAAATAGTTAATCAGCATAAAGAAAAAGTGTAAGAATGCAGGACATTGAATATTAATATTGTCA
This sequence comes from Cynocephalus volans, assembly GCF_027409185.1. Taxonomy (NCBI): domain Eukaryota; kingdom Metazoa; phylum Chordata; class Mammalia; order Dermoptera; family Cynocephalidae; genus Cynocephalus; species Cynocephalus volans. The sequence goes on from NC_084463.1 coordinate 56,961,268, forward strand.
ACCACGATTTGGAAGCTGGGGGCGTGGGGGATGAAAAAAAGAAAGAAATAATGTTGTATCACATTTCCTTGAACATTCATGGAAATTTCAATAAAATAATAAAAAGATTGTTAGTCTGCATAATGAAAAAGTGTAAGAATGCAGAAGATAGAATATTAATGTTGTCAACCATGATTTGGAAGCTGGCGGGGGTGGGGGATAAAAGAAAGAAAGAAAAACTGTTGTATCCCATTTCCTTGAACATTCATGGAAATTTCAATACAATAATAAAAAGATTGTTAATCTGCATAAAGAAAAAGTGTAAGAATGCAGAAGATAGACGATTAGTGTTGTGAAACATGATTTGGATGCTTGGGGGGTGGGGGATAAAAGAAAGAAAGAAAAACTCTTGTGTCACATTTTTATGAACATTCATTGAAATTTCAATAAAATAATAATGAGATTCTTAATCTGCATAGAGAAAAAGAGTAAGAATGCAGAAGATAGAATATTAATGTTGTCAACCATGATTTGGAAGCTTGGGGGGGTGGGGGATAAAAGAATGAAAGAAAAACTGTTGTATTCCATTTCCTTGAACATTGATGGAAAGTTCAATAAAATAATAAAAAGATTGGTAATCTGCATAAAGAAAAAGAGTAAGAATGCAGGAGATAGAATGTTAATGTTGTCAACCATGATTTGGAAGCTGGCGGGGGTGGGGGATAAAAGAAAGAAAGAAAAACTTTTTTATCCCATTTCCTTGAACATTCATGGAAATTTCAATACAATAATAAAAAGATTGTTAATCTGCATAAACAAAAAGGGTAAGAATGCAGAAGATAGAATATTAATGTTGTCAACCGTGATTTGTAAACTGGGGGGGAGTGGGGGATAAAAGAAAGAAAGAAAAACAGTTGTATCCCATTTCCTTGAACATTCATGAAATTTCAATAAAATAATGACAAGATTGTGAATCTGGATAAAGAAAAAGAGTATGAAGGCAGAAGATAGAATATTATGTTGTCAACCATGATTTGGAAGCTGGGGGGTGTGGTGGATGAAAGAAAGAAAGAAAAACTGTTGTATCCCATTTCCTTGAACATTCATTGAAATTTCAATAAAATAATAAATAGATTGTTAATCTGCATAAAGAAAAAGTGTAAGAATGCAGAAAATAGTATATTAATCTTGTCAAGCATGATTTGGAAGCTTGTGGTTGGGGGATAAAAGAAAGAAAGAGAAATTGTTGTATCCCAATTCCTTGAACATTCATGAAATTTCAATAAAATAATGACAAGATTGTTAATCTGCATAAAGAAAAAGAATATGAAGGCAGAAGATAGAATATTATGTTGTCAAACATGATTTGGAAGCGGGGGGTGGGTGGGGGAGGAAAGAAAGAAAGAAAAACTGTTGTATCCCATTTCTTTGAACATTCATGGAAATTTCAATAAAATAATAAAAGATTCTTAATCTGCATAAAGAAAAAGAGTAAGAATGCAGAAGATTGAATATTAATGTTGTCAACCATGATTTGGAAGATGGCGGGGGTTCTGGACAAAAGAAAGAAAGAAAAACTGTTGTGTCCCATTTCCTTGAACATTCATGGAAATTTCAATAAAATAATAAAAAGATTGTTAATCTGCATAAAGAAAAAGAGTAAGAATGCAGAAGATAGAATATTAATGTTGTCAACCATGATTTGGAAGCTGGGGCCGCAGGAGGATAAAAGAAAGAAAGAAAAACTGTTGTATCCCATTTACTTGAACATTCATGGAAATTTCAATAAAATAATAAAAAGATTGTTAATCTGCATAGAGAAAAAGAGTAAGAATGCAGAAGATAGAATATTAATGTTGTCAACCATGATTGGGAAGCTGGCTGGTGTTGGGGGATAAAAGAAAGAAAGAAAAACTGTTGTATCCCATTTCCTTGAACTTTCATGGAAATTTCTATAAAATAATAAAAGATTGTTAATCTGCATAAAGAAAAAGAGTAAGAATGCAGAAGATAGAATATTAATGTTGTCAACCATGATTTGGAAGCTGGCGGGGGTGGGGGATAAAAGAAAGTAAGAAAACCTGTTGTATCCCATTTCCTTGAACATTCATGGAAATTTCAATAAAATAATAAAAAGATAGTTAATCTGCATAAAGAAAAAGAGTAAGAATGCAGAAGATAGAATATTAATGTTGTCAACCATGAATTAGAAGCTGCGGGCAAGTGGGGGATAAAAGAAAGAAAGAAAAACTGTTGTATCCAATTTCCTTGAACATTCATGGAAATTTTAATAAAATAATAAAAAGATTGTTAATCTGCATAAAGTAAAAGAGTAAGAATGCAGAAGATTGAATATTACTGTTGCCAACCATGATTTGGAAGGTGGGAGGTGGTGGGGGATAAAAGAAAGAAAGAAAAACTGTTGTATTCCATTTCCTTGAACATTCATGGAAATTTCATTAAAATAAAAAAGATTGTTCATCTGCATAAAGAAAAAGTGTAAGAATGCCGAAGATTGAATATTAATGTTGTCAACCACGCTTTGGAAGCTGGGGGCGTGGGGGATAAAAGAAAGAAAGAAAAAATGTTGTATCCCATTTCCTTGGACATTCATGGAAATTTCAATAAAATAATAAATAGATTGTTATTTACATAAAGAAAAAGTGTAAGATTACAGAAGATTGAATATTAATGTTGTCAACCATGATTTGGAAGGTGGGGGGTGGTGGGGGATAAAAGAAAGAAATAATGTTGTATCACATTTCCTTGAACATTCATGGAAATTTCAATAAAATAATAAAAAATTGTTAATCTGCATAAAGAAAAAGTGTAAGAATGCAGGACATTGAATATTAATATTGTCAACAACGATTTGGAAGCTGGGGGCGTGGGGGATGAAAAAAAGAAAGAAATAATGTTGTATCACATTTCCTTGAACATTCATGGAAATTTCAATAAAATAATAAAAAGATTGTTAGTCTGCATAAAGAAAAAGTGTAAGAATGCAGAAGATAGAATATTAATGTTGTCAACCATGATTTGGAAGCTGGCGGGGCTGGGGGATAAAAGAAAGAAAGAAAAACTGTTGTATCCCATTTCCTTGAACATTCATGGAAATTTCAATACAATAATAAAAAGATTGTTAATCTGCATAAAGAAAAAGTGTAAGAATGCAGAAGATAGACGATTAGTGTTGTGAACCATGATTTGGAAGCTTGGGGGGTGGGGGATAAAAGAAAGAAAGAAAAACTCTTGTGTCACATTTCTATGAACATTCATTGAAATTTCAATAAAATAATAAAGAGATTCTTAATCTGCATAGAGAAAAAGAGTAAGAATGCAGAAGATAGAATATTAATGTTGTCAACCATGATTTGGAAGCTTGGGGGGGTGGGGGATAAAAGAATGAAAGAAAAACTGTTGTATTCCATTTCCTTGAACATTGATGGAAAGTTCAATAAAATAATAAAAAGATTGGTAATCTGCATAAAGAAAAAGAGTAAGAATGCAGGAGATAGAATGTTAATGTTGTCAACCATGATTTGGAAGCTGGCGGGGGTGGGGGATAAAAGAAAGAAAGAAAAACTTTTTTATCCCATTTCCTTGAACATTCATGGAAATTTCAATACAATAATAAAAAGATCGTTAATCTGCATAAACAAAAAGGGTAAGAATGCAGAAGATAGAATATTAATGTTGTCAACCGTGATTTGTAAACTGGGGGGGAGTGGGGGATAAAAGAAAGAAAGGAAAACAGTTGTATACCATTTCCTTGAACATTCATGGAAAGTTCAATAAAATAATAAAAAGATTGGTAATCTGCATAAAGAAAAAGAGTAAGAACGTAGAACATAGATTATTAATGTTGTCAACCATGATTTGGAAGCTTGGAACGTGGGGGATAAAAGAAAGAAAGAGAAATTGTTGTATCCCATTTCCTTGAACATTCATGAAATTTCAATAAAATAATGTCAAGATTGTGAATCTGGATAAAGAAAAAGAGTATGAAGGCAGAAGATAGAATATTATGTTGTCAACCATGATTTGGAAGCTGGGGGGTGTGGGGGATGAAAGAAAGAAAGAAAAACTGTTGTATCCCATTTCTTTGAACATTCATTGAAATTTCAATAAAATAATAAATAGATTGTTAATCTGCAAAAAGAAAAAGTGTAAGAATGCAGAAGATAGAATATTAATCTTGTCAAGCATGATTTGGAAGCTTGGGGTTGGGGGATAAAAGAAAGAAAGAGAAATTGTTGTATCCCAATTCCTTGAACATTCATAAAATTTCAATAAAATAATAAAAAGATTGTTAATCTGCATAAAGAAAAAGAGTAAGAATGTAGAAGATAGAATATTAATCTTTTCAACCATGATTTGGAAGCTGGGGGGTTGGGGGATGATAGAAAGAAAGAAAAAGTGTCGTATCCCATTTCCTTGAACATTCATGGAAATTTCAATAAAATAACAAAAAGATTGTTTACCTGCGTAAAGAAAGAGTTAGAATGCAGAAGATAGAATATTAATGTTGGCAACCATGATTTGGAAGCTGGGGGGTATGGGGGATAAAAGAAAGAAAGAAAAACTGTTGTATCCCATTTCCTTGAACATTCATGGAAATTTCAATAAAATAATAAATAGATTGTTAATCTGCATAAAGAAAAAGTGTAAGAATGCAGAAGATAGAATATTAATCTTGTCAACCATGATTTGGAAGCTTGGGGGGTGGGGGATAAAAGAAAAAAAGAGAAATTTTTATATCCCAATTCCTTGAACATTCATGAAATTTCAATAAAATAATGACAAGATTGTTAATCTGCATAAAGAAAAAGAATATGAAGGCAGAAGATAGAATATTATGTGGTCAAACATGATTTGGAAGCTGGGGGTGGTTGGGGGATGAAAGAAAGAAAGAAAAACTGTTGTATCCCATTTCTTTGAACATTCATGGAAATTTCAATAAAATAATAAAAGATTCTTAATCTGCATAAAGAAAAAGTGTAAGAATGCAGAAGATTGAATATTAATGTTGTCAACCATGATTTGGAAGAAGGCGGGGGTTCTGGACAAAAGAAAGAAAGAAAAACTGTTGTATCCCATTTCCTTGAACATTCATGGAAATTTCAATAAAATAATAAAAAGATTGTTAATCTGCATAAAGAAAAAGAGTAAGAATGCAGAAGATAGAATATTAATGTTGTCAACCATGATTTGGAAGCTGGGGCCGCTGGAGGATAAAAGAAAGAAAGAAAAACTGTTGTATCCCATTTACTTGAACATTCATGGAAATTTCAATAAAATAATAAAAAGATTGTTAATCTGCATAGAGAAAAAGAGTAAGAATGCAGAAGATAGAATATTAATGTTGTCAACCATGATTGGGAAGCTGGGGGGTGTTGGGGGATAAAAGAAAGAAAGAAAAACTGTTGTATCCCATTTCCTTGAACTTTCATGGAAATTTCTATAAAATAATAAAAGATTGTTAATCTGCATAAAGAAAAAGAGTAAGAATGCAGAAGATGGAATATTAATGTTGTCAACCATGATTTGGAAGCTGGGGGGGTAGGGGGATGAAAGAAAGAAAGAAAAACTGTTGTATACCATTTCCTTGATCATTCATGTAAATTTCAATAAAATAATAAAAAATTGTTAATCTGCATAAAGAAAAAGTGTAAGAATGCAGAACATTGAATATTAATATTGTCAACCACGATTTGGAAGCTGGGGGCGTGGGGGATGAAAGAAAGAAAGAAATAATGTTGTATCACATTTCCTTGAACATTCATGGAAATTTCAATAAAATAATAAAATGATTGTTAGTCTGCATAAAGAAAAAGTGTGAGAATGCAGAAGATAGAATATTAATGTTGTCAACCATGATTTGGAAGCTGGCGGGGGTGGGGGATAAAAGAAAGTAAGAAAACCTGTTGTATCCCATTTCCTTGAACATTCATGGAAATTTCAATAAAATAATAAAAAGATAGTTAATCTGCATAAAGAAAAAGAGTAAGAATGCAGAAGATAGAATATTAATGTTGTCAACCATGAATTAGAAGCTGCGGGCAAGTGGGGGATAAAAGAAAGAAAGAAAAACTGTTGTATCCAATTTCCTTGAACATTCATGGAAATTTTAATAAAATAATAAAAAGATTCTTAATCTGCATAAAGTAAAAGAGTAAGAATGCAGAAGATTGAATATTACTGTTGCCAACCATGATTTGGAAGGTGGGAGGTGGTGGGGGATAAAAGAAAGAAAGAAAAACTGTTGTATTCCATTTCCTTGAACATTCATGGAAATTTCATTAAAATAAAAAAGGTTGTTCATCTGCATAAAGAAAAAGTGTAAGAATGCCGAAGATTGAATATTAATGTTGTCAACCACGCTTTGGAAGCTGGGGGCGTGGGGGATAAAAGAAAGAAAGAAAAAATGTTGTATCCCATTTCCTTGGACATTCATGGAAATTTCAATAAAATAATAAATAGATTGTTATTTACATAAAGAAAAAGTGTAAGATTACAGAAGATTGAATATTAATGTTGTCAACCATGATTTGGAAGGTGGGGGGTTGTGGGGGATAAAAGAAAGAAAGAGAAAATGTTGTATCCCTTTTCCTTGAACATTCATGAAATTTCAATAAAATAATGAGAAGATTGTTAAATGCATAAAGAAAACGAGTATGAAGGCAGAAGATACAATATTATGTTGTCAACCATGATTTGGAAGCTGGGTGGGTGGGGGATGAAAGAAAGAAAGAAAAACTGTTGTATCCCATTTCCTTGAACATTCATGGAAATTTCAAAAAAATAATAAAAGATTGTTAATCTGCATAAAGAAAAAGAGTAAGAATGCAGGAGATAGAATGTTCATGTTGTCAACCATGATTTGGAAGCTGGCGGGGGTGGGGGATAAAAGAAAGAAAGAAAAACTGTTGTATCCCATTTCCTTGAACATTCATGGAAATTTCAATACAATAATAAAAAGATTGTTAATCTGCATAAAGAAAAAGTGTAAGAATGCAGAACATAGACGATTAGTGTTGTGAACCATGATTTGGAAGCTTGGGGGGTGGGGGATAAAAGAAAGAAAGAAAAACTCTGGTGTCACATTTCTATGAACATTCATTGAAATTTCAATAAAATAATAAAGAGATTCTTAATCTGCATAGAGAAAAAGAGTAAGAATGCAGAAGGTAGAATGTTAATGTTGTCAACCATGATTTGGAAGCTGGCGGGGGTGGGGGATAAAAGAAAGAAAGAAAAACTTTTTTATCCCATTTCCTTGAACATTCATGGAAATTTCAATACAATAATAAAAAGATTGTTAATCTGCATAAACAAAAAGGGTAAGAATGCAGAAGATAGAATATTAATGTTGTCAACCGTGATTTGTAAACTGGGGGGGAGTGGGGGATAAAAGAAAGAAAGGAAAACAGTTGTATACCATTTCCTTGAACATTCATGGAAAGTTCAATAAAATAATAAAAAGATTGGTAATCTGCATAAAGAAAAAGAGTAAGAACGCAGAACATAGATTATTAATGTTCTCAACCATGATTTGGAAGCTTGGAGCGTGAGGGATAAAAGAAAGAAAGAGAAATTGTTGTATCCCATTTCCTGGAACATTCATGAAATTTCAATAAAATAATGACAAGATTGTGAATCTGCATAAAGAAAAAGAATATGAAGGCAGAAGATAGAATATTACGTTGTCAAACATGATTTGGAAGCTGGGGGTGGGTGGGGGATGAAAGAAAGAAAGAAAAACTGTTGTATCCTATTTCCTTGAACATTCATGGAAATTTCAATAAAATAATAAAAAGATTGTAAATCTGCATGAAGAAAAAGATTAAGAATGCAGAAGATTGAATGTTAATGTTGTCAACAACGATTGGGAATCTGGGGGGTTGTGCGGGATAAAAGAAAGAAAGAAAAACTGTTGTATCCCATTTCCTTGAATATTCATGGAAATTTCAATAAAATAATAAAAAGATTGTTAATCTGCATAGAGAAAAAGAGTAAGAATGCAGAAGATAGAATATTAATGTTGTCAACCATGATTGGGAAGCTGGGGGGTGTTGGGGGATAAAAGAAAGAAAGAAAAACTGTTGTATCCCATTTCCTTGAACTTTCATGGAAATTTCAATAAAATAATAAAAGATTGTTAATCTGCATAAAGAAAAAGAGTAAGAATGCAGAAGATGGAATATTAATGTTGTCAACCATGATTTGGAAGCTGGGGGGGTAGGGGGATGAAAGAAAGAAAGAAAAACTGTTGAATCCCATTTCCTTGAACATTCATGGAAATTTCAATAAAATAATAAAAAATTGTTAATCTGCATAAAGAAAAAGTGTAAGAATGCAGGACATTGAATATTAATATTGTCAACAACGATTTGGAAGCTGGGGGCGTGGGGGATGAAAAAAAGAAAGAAATAATGTTGTATCACATTTCCTTGAACATTCATGGAAATTTCAATAAAATAATAAAAAGATTGTTAGTCTGCATAAAGAAAAAGTGTAAGAATGCAGAAGATAGAATATTAATGTTGTCAACCATGATTTGGAAGCTGGCGGGGCTGGGGGATAAAAGAAAGAAAGAAAAACTGTTGTATCCCATTTCCTTGAACATTCATGGAAATTTCAATACAATAATAAAAAGATTGTTAATCTGCATAAAGAAAAAGTGTAAGAATGCAGAAGATAGACGATTAGTGTTGTGAACCATGATTTGGAAGCTTGGGGGGTGGGGGATAAAAGAATGAAAGAAAAACTGTTGTATTCCATTTCCTTGAACATTGATGGAAAGTTCAATAAAATAATAAAAAGATTGGTAATCTGCATAAAGAAAAAGAGTAAGAATGCAGGAGATAGAATGTTAATGTTGTCAACCATGATTTGGAAGCTGGCGGGGGTGGGGGATAAAAGAAAGAAAGAAAAACTTTTTTATCCCATTTCCTTGAACATTCATGGAAATTTCAATACAATAATAAAAAGATCGTTAATCTGCATAAACAAAAAGGGTAAGAATGCAGAAGATAGAATATTAATGTTGTCAACCGTGATTTGTAAACTGGGGGGGAGTGGGGGATAAAAGAAAGAAAGGAAAACAGTTGTATACCATTTCCTTGAACATTCATGGAAAGTTCAATAAAATAATAAAAAGATTGGTAATCTGCATAAAGAAAAAGAGTAAGAACGTAGAACATAGATTATTAATGTTGTCAACCATGATTTGGAAGCTTGGAACGTGGGGGATAAAAGAAAGAAAGAGAAATTGTTGTATCCCATTTCCTTGAACATTCATGAAATTTCAATAAAATAATGTCAAGATTGTGAATCTGGATAAAGAAAAAGAGTATGAAGGCAGAAGATAGAATATTATGTTGTCAACCATGATTTGGAAGCTGGGGGGTGTGGGGGATGAAAGAAAGAAAGAAAAACTGTTGTATCCCATTTCTTTGAACATTCATTGAAATTTCAATAAAATAATAAATAGATTGTTAATCTGCAAAAAGAAAAAGTGTAAGAATGCAGAAAATAGAATATTAATCTTGTCAAGCATGATTTGGAAGCTTGGGGTTGGGGGATAAAAGAAAGAAAGAGAAATTGTTGTATCCCAATTCCTTGAACATTCATAAAATTTCAATAAAATAATAAAAAGATTGTTAATCTGCATATAGAAAAAGAGTAAGAATGTAGAAGATAGAATATTAATCTTTTCAACCATGATTTGGAAGCTGGGGGGTTGGGGGATGATAGAAAGAAAGAAAAAGTGTCGTATCCCATTTCCTTGAACATTCATGGAAATTTCAATAAAATAACAAAAAGATTGTTTACCTGCGTAAAGAAAGAGTTAGAATGCAGAAGATAGAATATTAATGTTGGCAACCATGATTTGGAAGCTGGGGGGTATGGGGGATAAAAGAAAGAAAGAAAAACTGTTGTATCCCATTTCCTTGAACATTCATGGAAATTTCAATAAAATAATAAATAGATTGTTAATCTGCATAAAGAAAAAGTGTAAGAATGCAGAAGATAGAATATTAATCTTGTCAACCATGATTTGGAAGCTTGGGGGGTGGGGGTTAAAAGAAAAAAAGAGAAATTTTTATATCCCAATTCCTTGAACATTCATGAAATTTCAATAAAATAATGACAAGATTGTTAATCTGCATAAAGAAAAAGAATATGAAGGCAGAAGATAGAATATTATGTGGTCAAACATGATTTGGAAGCTGGGGGTGGTTGGGGGATGAAAGAAAGAAAGAAAAACTGTTGTATCCCATTTCTTTGAACATTCATGGAAATTTCAATAAAATAATAAAAGATTCTTAATCTGCATAAAGAAAAAGTGTAAGAATGCAGAAGATTGAATATTAATGTTGTCAACCATGATTTGGAAGATGGCGGGGGTTCTGGACAAAAGAAAGAAAGAAAAACTGTTGTATCCCATTTCCTTGAACATTCATGGAAATTTCAATAAAATAATAAAAAGATTGTTAATCTGCATAAAGAAAAAGAGTAAGAATGCAGAAGATAGAATATTAATGTTGTCAACCATGATTTGGAAGCTGGGGCCGCTGGAGGATAAAAGAAAGAAAGAAAAACTGTTGTATCCCATTTACTTGAACATTCATGGAAATTTCAATAAAATAATAAAAAGATTGTTAATCTGCATAGAGAAAAAGAGTAAGAATGCAGAAGATAGAATATTAATGTTGTCAACCATGATTGGGAAGCTGGGGGGTGTTGGGGGATAAAAGAAAGAAAGAAAAACTGTTGTATCCCATTTCCTTGAACTTTCATGGAAATTTCTATAAAATAATAAAAGATTGTTAATCTGCATAAAGAAAAAGAGTAAGAATGCAGAAGATGGAATATTAATGTTGTCAACCATGATTTGGAAGCTGGGGGGGTAGGGGGATGAAAGAAAGAAAGAAAAACTGTTGTATACCATTTCCTTGATCATTCATGTAAATTTCAATAAAATAATAAAAAATTGTTAATCTGCATAAAGAAAAAGTGTAAGAATGCAGAACATTGAATATTAATATTGTCAACCACGATTTGGAAGCTGGGGGCGTGGGGGATGAAAGAAAGAAAGAAATAATGTTGTATCACATTTCCTTGAACATTCATGGAAATTTCAATAAAATAATAAAATGATTGTTAGTCTGCATAAAGAAAAAGTGTGAGAATGCAGAAGATAGAATATTAATGTTGTCAACCATGATTTGGAAGCTGGCGGGGGTGGGGGATAAAAGAAAGTAAGAAAACCTGTTGTATCCCATTTCCTTGAACATTCATGGAAATTTCAATAAAATAATAAAAAGATAGTTAATCTGCATAAAGAAAAAGAGTAAGAATGCAGAAGATAGAATATTAATGTTGTCAACCATGAATTAGAAGCTGCGGGCAAGTGGGGGATAAAAGAAAGAAAGAAAAACTGTTGTATCCAATTTCCTTGAACATTCATGGAAATTTTAATAAAATAATAAAAAGATTGTTAATCTGCATAAAGTAAAAGAGTAAGAATGCAGAAGATTGAATATTACTGTTGCCAACCATGATTTGGAAGGTGGGAGGTGGTGGGGGATAAAAGAAAGAAAGAAAAACTGTTGTATTCCATTTCCTTGAACATTCATGGAAATTTCATTAAAATAAAAAAGGTTGTTCATCTGCATAAAGAAAAAGTGTAAGAATGCCGAAGATTGAATATTAATGTTGTCAACCACGCTTTGGAAGCTGGGGGCGTGGGGGATAAAAGAAAGAAAGAAAAAATGTTGTATCCCATTTCCTTGGACATTCATGGAAATTTCAATAAAATAATAAATAGATTGTTATTTACATAAAGAAAAAGTGTAAGATTACAGAAGATTGAATATTAATGTTGTCAACCATGATTTGGAAGGTGGGGGGTTGTGGGGGATAAAAGAAAGAAAGAGAAAATGTTGTATCCCTTTTCCTTGAACATTCATGAAATTTCAATAAAATAATGACAAGATTGTTAAATGCATAAAGAAAACGAGTATGAAGGCAGAAGATACAATATTATGTTGTCAACCATGATTTGGAAGCTGGGTGGGTGGGGGATGAAAGAAAGAAAGAAAAACTGTTGTATCCCATTTCCTTGAACATTCATGGAAATTTCAAAAAAATAATAAAAGATTGTTAATCTGCATAAAGAAAAAGAGTAAGAATGCAGGAGATAGAATGTTCATGTTGTCAACCATGATTTGGAAGCTGGCGGGGGTGGGGGATAAAAGAAAGAAAGAAAAACTGTTGTATCCCATTTCCTTGAACATTCATGGAAATTTCAATACAATAATAAAAAGATTGTTAATCTGCATAAAGAAAAAGTGTAAGAATGCAGAAGATAGACGATTAGTGTTGTGAACCATGATTTGGAAGCTTGGGGGGTGGGGGATAAAAGAAAGAAAGAAAAACTCTGGTGTCACATTTCTATGAACATTCATTGAAATTTCAATAAAATAATAAAGAGATTCTTAATCTGCATAGAGAAAAAGAGTAAGAATGCAGAAGATAGAATGTTAATGCTGTCAACCATGATTTGGAAGCTGGCGGGGGTGGGGGATAAAAGAAAGAAAGAAAAACTTTTTTATCCCATTTCCTTGAACATTCATGGAAATTTCAATACAATAATAAAAAGATTGTTAATCTGCATAAACAAAAAGGGTAAGAATGCAGAAGATAGAATATTAATGTTGTCAACCGTGATTTGTAAACTGGGGGGGAGTGGGGGATAAAAGAAAGAAAGGAAAACAGTTGTATACCATTTCCTTGAACATTCATGGAAAGTTCAATAAAATAATAAAAAGATTGGTAATCTGCATAAAGAAAAAGAGTAAGAACGCAGAACATAGATTATTAATGTTCTCAACCATGATTTGGAAGCTTGGAGCGTGAGGGATAAAAGAAAGAAAGAGAAATTGTTGTATCCCATTTCCTGGAACATACATGAAATTTCAATAAAATAATGACAAGATTGTGAATCTGCACAAAGAAAAAGAATATGAAGGCAGAAGATAGAATATTACGTTGTCAAACATGATTTGGAAGCTGGGGGTGGGTGGGGGATGAAAGAAAGAAAGAAAAACTGTTGTATCCTATTTCCTTGAACATTCATGGAAATTTCAATAAAATAATAAAAAGATTGTAAATCTGCATGAAGAAAAAGATTAAGAATGCAGAAGATTGAATGTTAATGTTGTCAACAACGATTGGGAATCTGGGGGGTTGTGCGGGATAAAAGAAAGAAAGAAAAACTGTTGTATCCCATTTCCTTGAATATTCATGGAAATTTCAATAAAATAATAAAAAGATTGTTAATCTGCATAGAGAAAAAGAGTAAGAATGCAGAAGATAGAATATTAATGTTGTCAACCATGATTGGGAAGCTGGGGGGTGTTGGGGGATAAAAGAAAGAAAGAAAAACTGTTGTATCCCATTTCCTTGAACTTTCATGGAAATTTCAATAAAATAATAAAAGATTGTTAATCTGCATAAAGAAAAAGAGTAAGAATGCAGAAGATGGAATATTAATGTTGTCAACCATGATTTGGAAGCTGGGGGGGTAGGGGGATGAAAGAAAGAAAGAAAAACTGTTGTATCCCATTTCCTTGAACATTCATGGAAATTTCAATAAAATAATAAAAAATTGTTAATCTGCATAAAGAAAAAGTGTAAGAATGCAGGACATTGAATATTAATATTGTCAACAACGATTTGGAAGCTGGGGGCGTGGGGGATGAAAAAAAGAAAGAAATAATGTTGTATCACATTTCCTTGAACATTCATGGAAATTTCAATAAAATAATAAAAAGATTGTTAGTCTGCATAAAGAAAAAGTGTAAGAATGCAGAAGATAGAATATTAATGTTGTCAACCATGATTTGGAAGCTGGCGGGGCTGGGGGATAAAAGAAAGAAAGAAAAACTGTTGTATCCCATTTCCTTGAACATTCATGGAAATTTCAATACAATAATAAAAAGATTGTTAATCTGCATAAAGAAAAAGTGTAAGAATGCAGAAGATAGACGATTAGTGTTGTGAACCATGATTTGGAAGCTTGGGGGGTGGGGGATAAAAGAAAGAAAGAAAAACTCTTGTGTCACATTTCTATGAACATTCATTGAAATTTCAATAAAATAATAAAGAGATTCTTAATCTGCATAGAGAAAAAGAGTAAGAATGCAGAAGATAGAATATTAATGTTGTCAACCATGATTTGGAAGCTTGGGGGGGTGGGGGATAAAAGAATGAAAGAAAAACTGTTGTATTCCATTTCCTTGAACATTGATGGAAAGTTCAATAAAATAATAAAAAGATTGGTAATCTGCATAAAGAAAAAGAGTAAGAATGCAGGAGATAGAATGTTAATGTTGTCAACCATGATTTGGAAGCTTGGGGGGGTCGGGGATAAAAGAAAGAAAGAAAAACTTTTTTATCCCATTTCCTTGAACATTCATGGAAATTTCAATACAATAATAAAAAGATCGTTAATCTGCATAAACAAAAAGGGTAAGAATGCAGAAGTTAGAATATTAATGTTGTCAACCGTGATTTGTAAACTGGGGGGGAGTGGGGGATAAAAGAAAGAAAGGAAAACAGTTGTATACCATTTCCTTGAACATTCATGGAAAGTTCAATAAAATAATAAAAAGATTGGTAATCTGCATAAAGAAAAAGAGTAAGAACGTAGAACATAGATTATTAATGTTGTCAACCATGATTTGGAAGCTTGGAACGTGGGGGATAAAAGAAAGAAAGAGAAATTGTTGTATCCCATTTCCTTGAACATTCATGAAATTTCAATAAAATAATGTCAAGATTGTGAATCTGGATAAAGAAAAAGAGTATGAAGGCAGAAGATAGAATATTATGTTGTCAACCATGATTTGGAAGCTGGGGGGTGTGGGGGATGAAAGAAAGAAAGAAAAACTGTTGTATCCCATTTCTTTGAACATTCATTGAAATTTCAATAAAATAATAAATAGATTGTTAATCTGCAAAAAGAAAAAGAGTAAGAATGCAGAAGATAGAATATTAATCTTGTCAAGCATGATTTGGAAGCTTGGGGTTGGGGGATAAAAGAAAGAAAGAGAAATTGTTGTATCCCAATTCCTTGAACATTCATAAAATTTCAATAAAATAATAAAAAGATTGTTAATCTGCATATAGAAAAAGAGTAAGAATGTAGAAGATAGAATATTAATCTTTTCAACCATGATTTGGAAGCTGGGGGGTTGGGGGATGATAGAAAGATAGAAAAAGTGTCGTATCCCATTTCCTTGAACATTCATGGAAATTTCAATAAAATAACAAAAAGATTGTTTACCTGCGTAAAGAAAGAGTTAGAATGCAGAAGATAGCATATTAATGTTGGCAACCATGATTTGGAAGCTGGGGGGTATGGGGGATAAAAGAAAGAAAGAAAAACTGTTGTATCCCATTTCCTTGAACATTCATGGAAATTTCAATAAAATAATAAATAGATTGTTAATCTGCATAAAGAAAAAGTGTAAGAATGCAGAAGATAGAATATTAATCTTGTCAACCATGATTTGGAAGCTTGGGGGGTGGGGGATAAAAGAAAAAAAGAGAAATTTTTATATCCCAATTCCTTGAACATTCATGAAATTTCAATAAAATAATGACAAGATTGTTAATCTGCATAAAGAAAAAGAATATGAAGGCGGAAGATAGAATATTATGTGGTCAAACATGATTTGGAAGCTGGGGGTGGTTGGGGGATGAAAGAAAGAAAGAAAAACTGTTGTATCCCATTTCTTTGAACATTCATGGAAATTTCAATAAAATAATAAAAGATTCTTAATCTGCATAAAGAAAAAGTGTAAGAATGCAGGACATTGAATATTAATATTGTCAACCACGATTTGGAAGCTGGGGGCGTGGGGGATGAAAAAAAGAAAGAAATAATGTTGTATCACATTTCCTTGCACATTCATGGAAATTTCAATAAAATAATAAAAAGATTGTTAGTCTGCATAAAGAAAAAGTGTAAGAATGCAGAAGATAGAATATTAATGTTGTCAACCATGATTTGGAAGCTGGGGCGGGGTGGGGGATAAAAGAAAGTAAGAAAAACTGTTGAATCCCATTTCCTTGAACATTCATGGAAATTTCAATAGAATAATAAAAAGATAGTTAATCTGCATAAAGAAAAAGTGTAAGAATGCAGAAGATAGAATATTAATGTTGTCAACCATGAATTAGAAGCTGCGGGCAAGTTGGGGATAAAAGAAAGAAAGAAAAACTGTTGTATCCAATTTCCATGAACATTCATGGAAATTTTAATAAAATAATAAAAAGATTGTTAATCTGCATAAAGTAAAAGTGTAAGAATGCCGAAGATTGAATATTAATGTTGTCAACCATGATTTGGAAGCTACGGGAGTGGGGGATAAAAGAAAGAAAGAGAAAATGTTGTATTCCATTTCCTTGAACATTCATGAAATTTCAATAAAATAATGACAAGATTGTTAAATGCATAAAGAAAAAGAGTACGAAGGCCGAAGATAGAATATTATGTTGTGAACCATGATTTGGAAGCTGGGGGGGTGGGGGATGAAAGAAAGAAAGAAAAACTGTTGTATCCCATTTCCTTAAACATTCATTGAAATTTCAATGAAATAATAAATAGATTGTTAATCTGCATAAAGAAAAAGTGTAAGGATGCAGAAGATAGAATATTAATCTTGTCAAGCATGATTTGGAAGCTGGGGGTGTAGGGGGTTGAAAGAAAGAAAGAAAAACTGTTGTATCCCATTTCCTTAAACATTCATTGAAATTTCAATAAAATAATAAAAAGATTGTAAATCTGCATGAAGAAAAAGATTAAGAATGCAGAAGATTGAATGTTAATGTTGTCAACAACGATTGGGAATCTGGGGGGTTGTGCGGGATAAAAGAAAGAAAGAAAAACTGTTGTATCCCATTTCCTTGAATATTCATGGAAATTTCAATAAAATAATAAAAAGATTGTTAATCTGCATAGAGAAAAAGAGTAAGAATGCAGAAGATAGAATATTAATGTTGTCAACCATGATTGGGAAGCTGGGGGGTGTTGGGGGATAAAAGAAAGAAAGAAAAACTGTTGTATCCCATTTCCTTGAACTTTCATGGAAATTTCAATAAAATAATAAAAGATTGTTAATCTGCATAAAGAAAAAGAGTAAGAATGCAGAAGATGGAATATTAATGTTGTCAACCATGATTTGGAAGCTGGGGGGGTAGGGGGATGAAAGAAAGAAAGAAAAACTGTTGAATCCCATTTCCTTGAACATTCATGGAAATTTCAATAAAATAATAAAAAATTGTTAATCTGCATAAAGAAAAAGTGTAAGAATGCAGGACATTGAATATTAATATTGTCAACAACGATTTGGAAGCTGGGGGCGTGGGGGATGAAAAAAAGAAAGAAATAATGTTGTATCACATTTCCTTGAACATTCATGGAAATTTCAATAAAATAATAAAAAGATTGTTAGTCTGCATAAAGAAAAAGTGTAAGAATGCAGAAGATAGAATATTAATGTTGTCAACCATGATTTGGAAGCTGGCGGGGCTGGGGGATAAAAGAAAGAAAGAAAAACTGTTGTATCCCATTTCCTTGAACATTCATGGAAATTTCAATACAATAATAAAAAGATTGTTAATCTGCATAAAGAAAAAGTGTAAGAATGCAGAAGATAGACGATTAGTGTTGTGAACCATGATTTGGAAGCTTGGGGGGTGGGGGATAAAAGAATGAAAGAAAAACTGTTGTATTCCATTTCCTTGAACATTGATGGAAAGTTCAATAAAATAATAAAAAGATTGGTAATCTGCATAAAGAAAAAGAGTAAGAATGCAGGAGATAGAATGTTAATGTTGTCAACCATGATTTGGAAGCTGGCGGGGGTGGGGGATAAAAGAAAGAAAGAAAAACTTTTTTATCCCATTTCCTTGAACATTCATGGAAATTTCAATACAATAATAAAAAGATCGTTAATCTGCATAAACAAAAAGGGTAAGAATGCAGAAGATAGAATATTAATGTTGTCAACCGTGATTTGTAAACTGGGGGGGAGTGGGGGATAAAAGAAAGAAAGGAAAACAGTTGTATACCATTTCCTTGAACATTCATGGAAAGTTCAATAAAATAATAAAAAGATTGGTAATCTGCATAAAGAAAAAGAGTAAGAACGTAGAACATAGATTATTAATGTTGTCAACCATGATTTGGAAGCTTGGAACGTGGGGGATAAAAGAAAGAAAGAGAAATTGTTGTATCCCATTTCCTTGAACATTCATGAAATTTCAATAAAATAATGTCAAGATTGTGAATCTGGATAAAGAAAAAGAGTATGAAGGCAGAAGATAGAATATTATGTTGTCAACCATGATTTGGAAGCTGGGGGGTGTGGGGGATGAAAGAAAGAAAGAAAAACTGTTGTATCCCATTTCTTTGAACATTCATTGAAATTTCAATAAAATAATAAATAGATTGTTAATCTGCAAAAAGAAAAAGTGTAAGAATGCAGAAAATAGAATATTAATCTTGTCAAGCATGATTTGGAAGCTTGGGGTTGGGGGATAAAAGAAAGAAAGAGAAATTGTTGTATCCCAATTCCTTGAACATTCATAAAATTTCAATAAAATAATAAAAAGATTGTTAATCTGCATATAGAAAAAGAGTAAGAATGTAGAAGATAGAATATTAATCTTTTCAACCATGATTTGGAAGCTGGGGGGTTGGGGGATGATAGAAAGAAAGAAAAAGTGTCGTATCCCATTTCCTTGAACATTCATGGAAATTTCAATAAAATAACAAAAAGATTGTTTACCTGCGTAAAGAAAGAGTTAGAATGCAGAAGATAGAATATTAATGTTGGCAACCATGATTTGGAAGCTGGGGGGTATGGGGGATAAAAGAAAGAAAGAAAAACTGTTGTATCCCATTTCCTTGAACATTCATGGAAATTTCAATAAAATAATAAATAGATTGTTAATCTGCATAAAGAAAAAGTGTAAGAATGCAGAAGATAGAATATTAATCTTGTCAACCATGATTTGGAAGCTTGGGGGGTGGGGGTTAAAAGAAAAAAAGAGAAATTTTTATATCCCAATTCCTTGAACATTCATGAAATTTCAATAAAATAATGACAAGATTGTTAATCTGCATAAAGAAAAAGAATATGAAGGCAGAAGATAGAATATTATGTGGTCAAACATGATTTGGAAGCTGGGGGTGGTTGGGGGATGAAAGAAAGAAAGAAAAACTGTTGTATCCCATTTCTTTGAACATTCATGGAAATTTCAATAAAATAATAAAAGATTCTTAATCTGCATAAAGAAAAAGTGTAAGAATGCAGAAGATTGAATATTAATGTTGTCAACCATGATTTGGAAGATGGCGGGGGTTCTGGACAAAAGAAAGAAAGAAAAACTGTTGTATCCCATTTCCTTGAACATTCATGGAAATTTCAATAAAATAATAAAAAGATTGTTAATCTGCATAAAGAAAAAGAGTAAGAATGCAGAAGATAGAATATTAATGTTGTCAACCATGATTTGGAAGCTGGGGCCGCTGGAGGATAAAAGAAAGAAAGAAAAACTGTTGTATCCCATTTACTTGAACATTCATGGAAATTTCAATAAAATAATAAAAAGATTGTTAATCTGCATAGAGAAAAAGAGTAAGAATGCAGAAGATAGAATATTAATGTTGTCAACCATGATTGGGAAGCTGGGGGGTGTTGGGGGATAAAAGAAAGAAAGAAAAACTGTTGTATCCCATTTCCTTGAACTTTCATGGAAATTTCTATAAAATAATAAAAGATTGTTAATCTGCATAAAGAAAAAGAGTAAGAATGCAGAAGATGGAATATTAATGTTGTCAACCATGATTTGGAAGCTGGGGGGGTAGGGGGATGAAAGAAAGAAAGAAAAACTGTTGTATACCATTTCCTTGATCATTCATGTAAATTTCAATAAAATAATAAAAAATTGTTAATCTGCATAAAGAAAAAGTGTAAGAATGCAGAACATTGAATATTAATATTGTCAACCACGATTTGGAAGCTGGGGGCGTGGGGGATGAAAGAAAGAAAGAAATAATGTTGTATCACATTTCCTTGAACATTCATGGAAATTTCAATAAAATAATAAAATGATTGTTAGTCTGCATAAAGAAAAAGTGTGAGAATGCAGAAGATAGAATATTAATGTTGTCAACCATGATTTGGAAGCTGGCGGGGGTGGGGGATAAAAGAAAGTAAGAAAACCTGTTGTATCCCATTTCCTTGAACATTCATGGAAATTTCAATAAAATAATAAAAAGATAGTTAATCTGCATAAAGAAAAAGAGTAAGAATGCAGAAGATAGAATATTAATGTTGTCAACCATGAATTAGAAGCTGCGGGCAAGTGGGGGATAAAAGAAAGAAAGAAAAACTGTTGTATCCAATTTCCTTGAACATTCATGGAAATTTTAATAAAATAATAAAAAGATTGTTAATCTGCATAAAGTAAAAGAGTAAGAATGCAGAAGATTGAATATTACTGTTGCCAACCATGATTTGGAAGGTGGGAGGTGGTGGGGGATAAAAGAAAGAAAGAAAAACTGTTGTATTCCATTTCCTTGAACATTCATGGAAATTTCATTAAAACAAAAAAGGTTGTTCATCTGCATAAAGAAAAAGTGTAAGAATGCCGAAGATTGAATATTAATGTTGTCAACCACGCTTTGGAAGCTGGGGGCGTGGGGGATAAAAGAAAGAAAGAAAAAATGTTGTATCCCATTTCCTTGGACATTCATGGAAATTTCAATAAAATAATAAATAGATTGTTATTTACATAAAGAAAAAGTGTAAGATTACAGAAGATTGAATATTAATGTTGTCAACCATGATTTGGAAGGTGGGGGGTTGTGGGGGATAAAAGAAAGAAAGAGAAAATGTTGTATCCCTTTTCCTTGAACATTCATGAAATTTCAATAAAATAATGACAAGATTGTTAAATACATAAAGAAAACGAGTATGAAGGCAGAAGATACAATATTATGTTGTCAACCATGATTTGGAAGCTGGGTGGGTGGGGGATGAAAGAAAGAAAGAAAAACTGTTGTATCCCATTTCCTTGAACATTCATGGAAATTTCAAAAAAATAATAAAAGATTGTTAATCTGCATAAAGAAAAAGAGTAAGAATGCAGGAGATAGAATGTTCATGTTGTCAACCATGATTTGGAAGCTGGCGGGGGTGGGGGATAAAAGAAAGAAAGAAAAACTGTTGTATCCCATTTCCTTGAACATTCATGGAAATTTCAATACAATAATAAAAAGATTGTTAATCTGCATAAAGAAAAAGTGTAAGAATGCAGAAGATAGACGATTAGTGTTGTGAACCATGATTTGGAAGCTTGGGGGGTGGGGGATAAAAGAAAGAAAGAAAAACTCTGGTGTCACATTTCTATGAACATTCATTGAAATTTCAATAAAATAATAAAGAGATTCTTAATCTGCATAGAGAAAAAGAGTAAGAATGCAGAAGATAGAATGTTAATGCTGTCAACCATGATTTGGAAGCTGGCGGGGGTGGGGGATAAAAGAAAGAAAGAAAAACTTTTTTATCCCATTTCCTTGAACATTCATGGAAATTTCAATACAATAATAAAAAGATTGTTAATCTGCATAAACAAAAAGGGTAAGAATGCAGAAGATAGAATATTAATGTTGTCAACCGTGATTTGTAAACTGGGGGGGAGTGGGGGATAAAAGAAAGAAAGGAAAACAGTTGTATACCATTTCCTTGAACATTCATGGAAAGTTCAATAAAATAATAAAAAGATTGGTAATCTGCATAAAGAAAAAGAGTAAGAACGCAGAACATAGATTATTAATGTTCTCAACCATGATTTGGAAGCTTGGAGCGTGAGGGATAAAAGAAAGAAAGAGAAATTGTTGTATCCCATTTCCTGGAACATACATGAAATTTCAATAAAATAATGACAAGATTGTGAATCTGCACAAAGAAAAAGAATATGAAGGCAGAAGATAGAATATTACGTTGTCAAACATGATTTGGAAGCTGGGGGTGGGTGGGGGATGAAAGAAAGAAAGAAAAACTGTTGTATCCTATTTCCTTGAACATTCATGGAAATTTCAATAAAATAATAAAAAGATTGTAAATCTGCATGAAGAAAAAGATTAAGAATGCAGAAGATTGAATGTTAATGTTGTCAACAACGATTGGGAATCTGGGGGGTTGTGCGGGATAAAAGAAAGAAAGAAAAACTGTTGTATCCCATTTCCTTGAATATTCATGGAAATTTCAATAAAATAATAAAAAGATTGTTAATCTGCATAGAGAAAAAGAGTAAGAATGCAGAAGATAGAATATTAATGTTGTCAACCATGATTGGGAAGCTGGGGGGTGTTGGGGGATAAAAGAAAGAAAGAAAAACTGTTGTATCCCATTTCCTTGAACTTTCATGGAAATTTCAATAAAATAATAAAAGATTGTTAATCTGCATAAAGAAAAAGAGTAAGAATGCAGAAGATGGAATATTAATGTTGTCAACCATGATTTGGAAGCTGGGGGGGTAGGGGGATGAAAGAAAGAAAGAAAAACTGTTGTATCCCATTTCCTTGAACATTCATGGAAATTTCAATAAAATAATAAAAAATTGTTAATCTGCATAAAGAAAAAGTGTAAGAATGCAGGACATTGAATATTAATATTGTCAACAACGATTTGGAAGCTGGGGGCGTGGGGGATGAAAAAAAGAAAGAAATAATGTTGTATCACATTTCCTTGAACATTCATGGAAATTTCAATAAAATAATAAAAAGATTGTTAGTCTGCATAAAGAAAAAGTGTAAGAATGCAGAAGATAGAATATTAATGTTGTCAACCATGATTTGGAAGCTGGCGGGGCTGGGGGATAAAAGAAAGAAAGAAAAACTGTTGTATCCCATTTCCTTGAACATTCATGGAAATTTCAATACAATAATAAAAAGATTGTTAATCTGCATAAAGAAAAAGTGTAAGAATGCAGAAGATAGACGATTAGTGTTGTGAACCATGATTTGGAAGCTTGGGGGGTGGGGGATAAAAGAAAGAAAGAAAAACTCTTGTGTCACATTTCTATGAACATTCATTGAAATTTCAATAAAATAATAAAGAGATTCTTAATCTGCATAGAGAAAAAGAGTAAGAATGCAGAAGATAGAATATTAATGTTGTCAACCATGATTTGGAAGCTTGGGGGGGTGGGGGATAAAAGAATGAAAGAAAAACTGTTGTATTCCATTTCCTTGAACATTGATGGAAAGTTCAATAAAATAATAAAAAGATTGGTAATCTGCATAAAGAAAAAGAGTAAGAATGCAGGAGATAGAATGTTAATGTTGTCAACCATGATTTGGAAGCTTGGGGGGGTCGGGGATAAAAGAAAGAAAGAAAAACTTTTTTATCCCATTTCCTTGAACATTCATGGAAATTTCAATACAATAATAAAAAGATCGTTAATCTGCATAAACAAAAAGGGTAAGAATGCAGAAGATAGAATATTAATGTTGTCAACCGTGATTTGTAAACTGGGGGGGAGTGGGGGATAAAAGAAAGAAAGGAAAACAGTTGTATACCATTTCCTTGAACATTCATGGAAAGTTCAATAAAATAATAAAAAGATTGGTAATCTGCATAAAGAAAAAGAGTAAGAACGTAGAACATAGATTATTAATGTTGTCAACCATGATTTGGAAGCTTGGAACGTGGGGGATAAAAGAAAGAAAGAGAAATTGTTGTATCCCATTTCCTTGAACATTCATGAAATTTCAATAAAATAATGTCAAGATTGTGAATCTGGATAAAGAAAAAGAGTATGAAGGCAGAAGATAGAATATTATGTTGTCAACCATGATTTGGAAGCTGGGGGGTGTGGGGGATGAAAGAAAGAAAGAAAAACTGTTGTATCCCATTTCTTTGAACATTCATTGAAATTTCAATAAAATAATAAATAGATTGTTAATCTGCAAAAAGAAAAAGAGTAAGAATGCAGAAGATAGAATATTAATCTTGTCAAGCATGATTTGGAAGCTTGGGGTTGGGGGATAAAAGAAAGAAAGAGAAATTGTTGTATCCCAATTCCTTGAACATTCATAAAATTTCAATAAAATAATAAAAAGATTGTTAATCTGCATATAGAAAAAGAGTAAGAATGTAGAAGATAGAATATTAATCTTTTCAACCATGATTTGGAAGCTGGGGGGTTGGGGGATGATAGAAAGATAGAAAAAGTGTCGTATCCCATTTCCTTGAACATTCATGGAAATTTCAATAAAATAACAAAAAGATTGTTTACCTGCGTAAAGAAAGAGTTAGAATGCAGAAGATAGCATATTAATGTTGGCAACCATGATTTGGAAGCTGGGGGGTATGGGGGATAAAAGAAAGAAAGAAAAACTGTTGTATCCCATTTCCTTGAACATTCATGGAAATTTCAATAAAATAATAAATAGATTGTTAATCTGCATAAAGAAAAAGTGTAAGAATGCAGAAGATAGAATATTAATCTTGTCAACCATGATTTGGAAGCTTGGGGGGTGGGGGATAAAAGAAAAAAAGAGAAATTTTTATATCCCAATTCCTTGAACATTCATGAAATTTCAATAAAATAATGACAAGATTGTTAATCTGCATAAAGAAAAAGAATATGAAGGCGGAAGATAGAATATTATGTGGTCAAACATGATTTGGAAGCTGGGGGTGGTTGGGGGATGAAAGAAAGAAAGAAAAACTGTTGTATCCCATTTCTTTGAACATTCATGGAAATTTCAATAAAATAATAAAAGATTCTTAATCTGCATAAAGAAAAAGTGTAAGAATGCAGGACATTGAATATTAATATTGTCAACCACGATTTGGAAGCTGGGGGCGTGGGGGATGAAAAAAAGAAAGAAATAATGTTGTATCACATTTCCTTGCACATTCATGGAAATTTCAATAAAATAATAAAAAGATTGTTAGTCTGCATAAAGAAAAAGTGTAAGAATGCAGAAGATAGAATATTAATGTTGTCAACCATGATTTGGAAGCTGGGGCGGGGTGGGGGATAAAAGAAAGTAAGAAAAACTGTTGAATCCCATTTCCTTGAACATTCATGGAAATTTCAATAGAATAATAAAAAGATAGTTAATCTGCATAAAGAAAAAGTGTAAGAATGCAGAAGATAGAATATTAATGTTGTCAACCATGAATTAGAAGCTGCGGGCAAGTTGGGGATAAAAGAAAGAAAGAAAAACTGTTGTATCCAATTTCCATGAACATTCATGGAAATTTTAATAAAATAATAAAAAGATTGTTAATCTGCATAAAGTAAAAGTGTAAGAATGCCGAAGATTGAATATTAATGTTGTCAACCATGATTTGGAAGCTACGGGAGTGGGGGATAAAAGAAAGAAAGAGAAAATGTTGTATTCCATTTCCTTGAACATTCATGAAATTTCAATAAAATAATGACAAGATTGTTAAATGCATAAAGAAAAAGAGTACGAAGGCCGAAGATAGAATATTATGTTGTGAACCATGATTTGGAAGCTGGGGGGGTGGGGGATGAAAGAAAGAAAGAAAAACTGTTGTATCCCATTTCCTTAAACATTCATTGAAATTTCAATGAAATAATAAATAGATTGTTAATCTGCATAAAGAAAAAGTGTAAGGATGCAGAAGATAGAATATTAATCTTGTCAAGCATGATTTGGAAGCTGGGGGTGTAGGGGGTTGAAAGAAAGAAAGAAAAACTGTTGTATCCCATTTCCTTGAACATTCATGGAAATTTCAATAAAATAATAAAAAATTGTTAATCAGCATAAAGAAAAAGTGTAAGAATGCAGGACATTGAATATTAATATTGTCAACCACGATTTGGAAGCTGGGGGCGTGGGGGATGAAAAAAAGAAAGAAATAATGTTGTATCACATTTCCTTGAACATTCATGGAAATTTCAATAAAATAATAAAAAGATTGTTAGTCTGCATAATGAAAAAGTGTAAGAATGCAGAAGATAGAATATTAATGTTGTCAACCATGATTTGGAAGCTGGCGGGGGTGGGGGATAAAAGAAAGAAGGAAAAACTGTTGTATCCCATTTCCTTGAACATTCATGGAAATTTCAATACAATAATAAAAAGATTGTTAATCTGCATAAAGAAAAAGTGTAAGAATGCAGAAGATAGACGATTAGTGTTGTGAAACATGATTTGGAAGCTTGGGGGGTGGGGGATAAAAGAAAGAAAGAAAAACTCTTGTGTCACATTTTTATGAACATTCATTGAAATTTCAATAAAATAATAATGAGATTCTTAATCTGCATAGAGAAAAAGAGTAAGAATGCAGAAGATAGAATATTAATGTTGTCAACCATGATTTGGAAGCTTGGGGGGGTGGGGGATAAAAGAATGAAAGAAAAACTGTTGTATTCCATTTCCTTGAACATTGATGGAAAATTCAATAAAATAATAAAAAGATTGGTAATCTGCATAAAGAAAAAGAGTAAGAATGCAGGAGATAGAATGTTAATGTTGTCAACCATGATTTGGAAGCTGGCGGGGGTGGGGGATAAAAGAAAGAAAGAAAAACTTTTTTATCCCATTTCCTTGAACATTCATGGAAATTTCAATACAATAATAAAAAGATTGTTAATCTGCATAAACAAAAAGGGTAAGAATGCAGAAGATAGAATATTAATGTTGTCAACCGTGATTTGTAAACTGGGGAGGAGTGGGGGATAAAAGAAAGAAAGAAAAACAGTTGTATCCCATTTCCTTGAACATTCATGAAATTTCAATAAAATAATGACAAGATTGTGAATCTGGATAAAGAAAAAGAGTATGAAGGCAGAAGATAGAATATTATGTTGTCAACCATGATTTGGAAGCTGGGGGGTGTGGTGGATGAAAGAAAGAAAGAAAAACTGTTGTATCCCATTTCCTTGAACATTCATTGAAATTTCAATAAAATAATAAATATATTGTTAATCTGCATAAAGAAAAAGTGTAAGAATGCAGAAAATAGAATATTAATCTTGTCAAGCATGATTTGGAAGCTTGTGGTTGGGGGATAAAAGAAAGAAAGAGAAATTGTTGTATCCCAATTCCTTGAACATTCACAAAATTTCAATAAAATAATAAAAAGATTGTTAATCTGCATAGAGAAAAAGAGTAAGAATGTAGAAGATAGAATATTAATGTTTTCAACCATGATTTGGAAGCTGGGGGGTTGGGGGATGATAGAATGAAAGAAAAAGTGTCGTATCCCATTTCCTTGAACATTCATGGAAATTTCAATAAAATAACAAAAAGATTGTTAACCTCTCCGAAAGAAAGAGTTAGAATGCAGAAGATAGAATATTAATGTTGGCAACCATGATTTGGAAGCTGGGGGGTATGGGGGATAAAAGAAAGAAAGAAAAACTGTTGTATCCCATTTCCTTGAACATTCATGGAAATTTCAATAAAATAATAAATAGATTGTTAATCTGCATAAAGAAAAAGTGTAAGAATGCAGAAGATAGAATATTAATCTTGTCAACCATGATTTGGAAGCTTGGGGGGTGGGGGATAAAAGAAAGAAAGAGAAATTGTTGTATCCCAATTCCTTGAACATTCATGAAATTTCAATAAAATAATGACAAGATTGTTAATCTGCATAAAGAAAAAGAATATGAAGGCAGAAGATAGAATATTATGTTGTCAAACATGATTTGGAAGCGGGGGGTGGGTGGGGGAGGAAAGAAAGAAAGAAAAACTGTTGTATCCCATTTCTTTGAACATTCATGGAAATTACAATAAAATAATAAAAGATTCTTAATCTGCATAAAGAAAAAGAGTAAGAATGCAGAAGATTGAATATTAATGTTGTCAACCATGATTTGGAAGATGGCGGGGGTTCTGGACAAAAGAAAGAAAGAAAAACTGTTGTATCCCATTTCCTTGAACATTCATGGAAATTTCAATAAAATAATAAAAAGATTGTTAATCTGCATAAAGAAAAAGAGTAAGAATGCAGAAGATAGAATATTAATGTTGTCAACCATGATTTGGAAGCTGGGGCCGCTGGAGGATAAAAGAAAGAAAGAAAAACTGTTGTATCCCATTTACTTGAACATTCATGGAAATTTCAATAAAATAATAAAAAGATTGTTAATCTGCATAGAGAAAAACAGTAAGAATGCAGAAGATAGAATATTAATGTTGTCAACCATGATTGGGAAGCTGGGGGGTGTTGGGGGATAAAAGAAAGAAAGAAAAACTGTTGTATCCCATTTCCTTGAACTTTCATGGAAATTTCTATAAAATAATAAAAGATTGTTAATCTGCATAAAGAAAAAGAGTAAGAATGCAGAAGATGGAATATTAATGTTGTCAACCATGATTTGGAAGCTGGGGGGGTAGGGGGATGAAAGAAAGAAAGAAAAACTGTTGTATACCATTTCCTTGAACATTCATGTAAATTTCAATAAAATAATAAAAAATTGTTAATCTGCATAAAGAAAAAGTGTAAGAATGCCGAAGATTGAATATTAATATTGTCAACCACGCTTTGGAAGCTGGGGGCGTGGGGGATAAAAGAAAGAAAGAAAAAATGTTGTATCCCATTTCCTTGGACATTCATGGAAATTTCAATAAAATAATAAATAGATTGTTATTTACATAAAGAAAAAGTGTAAGATTACAGAAGATTGAATATTAATGTTGTCAACCATGATTTGGAAGGTGGGGGGTTGTGGGGGATAAAAGAAAGAAAGAGAAAATGTTGTATCCCTTTTCCTTGAACATTCATGAAATTTCAATAAAATAATGACAAGATTGTTAAATGCATAAAGAAAACGAGTATGAAGGCAGAAGATACAATATTATGTTGTCAACCATGATTTGGAAGCTGGGGGGGTGGGGGATGAAAGAAAGAAAGAAAAACTGTTGTATCCCATTTCCTTGAACATTTATGGAAATTTCAAAAAAATAATAAAAGATTGTTAATCTGCATAAAGAAAAAGAGTAAGAATGCAGGAGATAGAATGTTCATGTTGTCAACCATGATTTGGAAGCTGGCGGGGGTGGGGGATAAAAGAAAGAAAGAAAAACTGTTGTATCCCATTTCCTTGAACATTCATGGAAATTTCAATACAATAATAAAAAGATTGTTAATCTGCATAAAGAAAAAGTGTAAGAATGCAGAAGATAGACGATTAGTGTTGTGAACCATGATTTGGAAGCTTGGGGGGTGGGGGATAAAAGAAAGAAAGAAAAACACTGGTGTCACATTTCTATGAACATTCATTGAAATTTCAATAAAATAATAAAGAGATTCTTAATCTGCATAGAGAAAAAGAGTAAGAATGCAGAAGATAGAATGTTAATGTTGTCAACCATGATTTGGAAGCTGGCGGGGGTGGGGGATAAAAGAAAGAAAGAAAAACTTTTTTATCCCATTTCCTTGAACATTCATGGAAATTTCAATACAATAATAAAAAGATTGTTAATCTGCATAAACAAAAAGGGTAAGAATGCAGAAGATAGAATATTAATGTTGTCAACCGTGATTTGTAAACTGGGGGGGAGTGGGGGATAAAAGAAAGAAAGGAAAACAGTTGTATACCATTTCCTTGAACATTCATGGAAAGTTCAATAAAATAATAAAAAGATTGGTAATCTGCATAAAGAAAAAGAGTAAGAACGCAGAACATAGATTATTAATGTTCTCAACCATGATTTGGAAGCTTGGAGCGTGAGGGATAAAAGAAAGAAAGAGAAATTGTTGTATCCCATTTCCTGGAACATTCATGAAATTTCAATAAAATAATGACAAGATTGTGAATCTGCATAAAGAAAAAGAATATGAAGGCAGAAGATAGAATATTACGTTGTCAAACATGATTTGGAAGCTGGGGGTGGGTGGGGGATGAAAGAAAGAAAGAAAAACTGTTGTATCCTATTTCCTTGAACATTCATGGAAATTTCAATGAAATAATAAAAAGATTGTTAATCTGCATAGAGAAAAAGAGTAAGAATGCAGAAGATAGAATATTAATGTTGTCAACCATGATTGGGAAGCTGGGGGGTGTTGGGGGATAAAAGAAAGAAAGAAAAACTGTTGTATCCCATTTCCTTGAACTTTCATGGAAATTTCAATAAAATAATAAAAGATTGTTAATCTGCATAAAGAAATAAGTAAGAATGCAGAAGATGGAATATTAATGTTGTCAACCATGATTTGGAAGCTGGGGGGGTAGGGGGATGAAAGAAAGAAAGAAAAACTGTTGTATCCCATTTCCTTGAACATTCATGGAAATTTCAATAAAATAATAAAAAATTGTTAATCTGCATAAAGAAAAAGTGTAAGAATGCAGGACATTGAATATTAATATTGTCAACAACGATTTGGAAGCTGGGGGCGTGGGGGATGAAAAAAAGAAAGAAATAATGTTGTATCACATTTCCTTGAACATTCATGGAAATTTCAATACAATAATGAAAAGATTGTTAATCTGCATAAAGAAAAAGTGTAAGAATGCAGAAGATAGACGATTAGTGTTGTGAACCATGATTTGGAAGCTTGGGGGGTGGGGGATAAAAGAAAGAAAGAAAAACTCTTGTGTCACATTTCTATGAACATTCATTGAAATTTCAATAAAATAATAAAGAGATTCTTAATCTGCATAGAGAAAAAGAGTAAGAATGCAGAAGATAGAATATTAATGTTGTCAACCATGATTTGGAAGCATGGGGGGGTGGGGGATAAAAGAATGAAAGAAAAACTGTTGTATTCCATTTCCTTGAACATTGATGGAAAGTTCAATAAAATAATAAAAAGATTGGTAATCTGCATAAAGAAAAAGAGTAAGAATGCAGGAGATAGAATGTTAATGTTGTCAACCATGATTTGGAAGCTGGCAGGGGTGGGGGATAAAAGAAAGAAAGAAAAACTTTTTTATCCCATTTCCTTGAACATTCATGGAAATTTCAATACAATAATAAAAAGATCGTTAATCTGCATAAAGAAAAAGGGTAGGAATGCAGAAGATAGAATATTAATGTTGTCAACCGTGATTTGTAAACTGGGGGGGAGTGGGGGATAAAAGAAAGAAAGGAAAACAGTTGTATACCATTTCCTTGAACATTCATGGAAAGTTCAATAAAATAATAAAAAGATTGGTAATCTGCATAAAGAAAAAGAGTAAGAACGTAGAACATAGATTATTAATGTTGTCAACCATGATTTGGAAGCTTGGAACGTGGGGGATAAAAGAAAGAAAGAGAAATTGTTGTATCCCATTTCCTTGAACATTCATGAAATTTCAATAAAATAATGTCAAGATTGTGAATCTGGATAAAGAAAAAGAGTATGAAGGCAGAAGATAGAATATTATGTTGTCAACCATGATTTGGAAGCTGGGGGGTGTGGGGGATGAAAGAAAGAAAGAAAAACTGTTGTATCCCATTTCTTTGAACATTCATTGAAATTTCAATAAAATAATAAATAGATTGTTAATCTGCATAAAGAAAAAGTGTAAGAATGCAGAAGATAGAATATTAATCTTGTCAAGCATGATTTGGAAGCTTGGGGTTGGGGGATAAAAGAAAGAAAGAGAAATTGTTGTATCCCAATTCCTTGAACATTCATAAAATTTCAATAAAATAATAAAACGATTGTTAATCTGCATAAAGAAAAAGAATATGAAGGCAGAAGATAGAATATTATGTGGTCAAACATGATTTGGAAGCTGGCGGTGGTTGGGGGATGAAAGAAAGAAAGAAAAACTGTTGTATACCATTTCTTTGAACATTCATGGAAATTTCAATAAAATAATAAAAGATTCTTAATCTGCATAAAGAAAAAGTGTAAGAATGCAGGACATTGAATATTAATATTGTCAACCACGATTTGGAAGCTGGGGGCGTGGGGGATGAAAAAAAGAAAGAAATAATGTTGTATCACATTTCCTTGCACATTCATGGAAATTTCAATAAAATAATAAAAAGATTGTTAGTCTGCATAAAGAAAAAGTGTAAGAATGCAGAAGATAGAATATTAATGTTGTCAACCATGATTTGGAAGCTGGGGCGGGGTGGGGGATAAAAGAAAGTAAGAAAAACTGTTGTATCCCATTTCCTTGAACATTCATGGAAATTTCAATAGAATAATAAAAAGAGAGTTAGTCTGCATAAAGAAAAAGTGTAAGAATGCAGAAGATAGAATATTAATGTTGTCAACCATGATTTGGAAGCTGGGGCGGGGTGGGGGATAAAAGAAAGTAAGAAAAACTGTTGTATCCCATTTCCTTGAACATTCATGGAAATTTTAATACAATAATAAAAAGATTGTTAATCTGCATAAAGTAAAAGTGTAAGAATGCAGAAGATTGAATATTACTGTTGCCAACCATGATTTGGAAGGTGGGAGGTGGTGGGCGATAAAAGAAAGAAAGAAAAACTGTTGTATTCCATTTCCTTGAACATTCTTGGAAATTTCATTAAAATAATAAAAAGATTGTTCATCTGCATAAAGAAAAAGTGTAAGAATGCCGAAGATTGAATATTAATGTTGTCAACCACGATTTGGAAGCTGGGGGCGTGGGGGATAAAAGAAAGAAAGAAAAAATGTTGTATCCCGTTTCCTTGGACATTCATGGAAATTTCAATAAAATAATAAATAGATTGTTATTTACATAAAGAAAAAGTGTAAGATTACAGAAGATTGAATATTAATGTTGTCAACCATGATTTGGAATGTGGGGGTGGTGGGGGATAAAAGAAAGAAAGAAAAACTGTTGTATACCATTTCCTTGAACATTCATGGAAATTTAAATAAAATAATAAAACGATTGGTAATCTGCATAAAGAAAAAGAGTAAGAATGTAGAAGATAGAATATTAATGTTGTCAACCATGATTTGGAAGCTTGGGGAGTGGGGGATAAAAGAAAGAAAGAGAAAATGTTGTATCCCATTTCCTTGAACATTCATGGAAATTTCAATAAAATAATGACAAGATTGTTAAATGCATAAAGAAAACGAGTATGATGGCAGAAGATACAATATTATGTTGTCAACCATGATTTGGAACCTGTTGGGATGGGGGATGAAAGAAAGAAAGAAAAACTGTTGCATCCCATTTCCTTGAACATTCATGGAAATTTCAAAAAAATATTAAAAGATTGTTAATCTGCATAAAGAAAAAGAGTAAGAATGCAGGAGATAGAATGTTCATGTTGTCAACCATGATTTGGAAGCTGGCGGGGGTGGGGGATAAAAGAAAGAAAGAAAAACTGTTGTATCCCATTTCCATGAACATTCATGGAAATTTCAATACAATAATAAAAAGATTGTTAATCTGCATAAAGAAAAAGAGTAAGAATGCAGAAGATAGAATATTAATGTTGTCAACCATGATTTGGAAGCTGGGGGCGCTGGAGGATAAAAGAAAGAAATAAAAACTTTTTTATCCCATTTCCTTGAACATTCATGGAAATTTCAATACAATAATAAAAAGATTGTTAATCTTCATAAAGAAAAAGAGTAAGAATGCAGAAGATAGAATATTAATGTTGTCAACCATGTTTTGGAAGCTGGGGGGTTGTGGGGGATAAAAGAAAGAAAGAAAAACTGTTGTATCCCATTTCCTTGAACATTCATGGAAATTTCAATAAAATAAGAAAAAGATTGTTAATCTGCATAAAGTAAAAGTGTAAGAATGCAGAAGATTGAATATTAATGTTGTCAACCATGATTTGGAAGATGGCGGGGGTGCTGGATAAAAGAAAGAAAGAAAAACTGTTGTATCCCATTTCCTTGAACATTCATGGAAATTTCAATAAAATAATAAAAAGATTGTTAATCTGCATAAAGAAAAAGAGTAAGAATGCAGAAGATAGAATATTAATGTTGTCAACCATGATTTGGAAGCTGGGGGCGCTGGAGGATAAAAGAAAGAAAGAAAAACTTTTTTATCCCTTTTCCTTGAACATTCATAGAAATTTCAATACAATAATAAAAAGATTGTTAATCTGCATAAACAAAAAGGGTAAGAATGCAGAAGATAGAATATTAATATTGTCAACCATGATTTGTAAACTGGGGGAGAGTGGGGGATAAAAGAAAGAAAGAAAAACAGTTCTATACCATTTCCTTGAACATTCATGGAAATTTCAATAAAATAATAAAAAGATTGTTAATCTGCATAAAGAAAAAGAGTAAGAATGCAGAAGATAGAATATTAGTGTTGTCAACCATGATTTTGACGCTAGGGTGGTGGGTGATAAAAGAAAGAAAGAAAAACTGTTGCGTCCCATTTCCTTGAACATTCATGGAAATTTCAATAAAATAATAAAAAGATTGCTAATCTGCATAAAGAAAAAGAGTAAGAATGCAGAAGATGTAATATTAATGTTGTCAACCATGATTTGGAAGCCGGGGGGGTGGGGGATAAAAGAAAGAAAGAAAAACTGTTGTATCCCATTTCCTTGAACACTCATGGAAATTTCAATGAAATAATAAAAAGATTGTTAATCTGCATAGAGAAAAAGTGTAAGAATGCAGAAGATGGAATATTAATGTTGTCAACCATGATTTGGAAGCTGTGGGGGTAGGGGGATGAAAGAAAGAAAGAAAAACTGTTGTATCATTTCCTTGAACATTGATGGAAATTTCAATAAAATAATAAAAAGATTGTTAGTCTGCATAAAGAAAAAGTGTAAGAATGCAGAACATTGAATATTAATATTGTCAACCACGATTTGGAAGCTGGGTGCGTGGGGGATGAAAGAAAGAAAGAAATAATGTTGTATCACATTTCCTTGAACATTCATGGAAATTTCAATAAAATAATAAAAAGATTGTTAGTCTGCATAAAGAAAAAGTGTAAGAATGCAGAAGATAGAATATTAATGTTGTCAACCATGATTTGGAAGCTGGGGGGGTGGGGGATAAAAGAAAGTAAGAAAAACTGTTGTATCCCATTTCCTTGACCATTCGTGGAAATTTCAATAAAATAATAAAAAGATAGATAATCTGCATAAAGAAAAAGAGTAAGAATGCAGAAGATAGAATATTAATGTTCTCAACCATGATTTAGAAGCTGCGGGCCAGTGGGGGATAAAAGAAAGAAAGAAAAACCGTTGTATCCAATTTCCTTGAACATTCATGGAAATTTCAATAAAATAATAAATAGATTGTTATTTACATAAAGAAAAAGTGTAAGAATGCCGAAGATTGAATATTAATGATGTCAACCATGATTTGGAAGGTGGGGGGTGGTGGGGGATAAAAGAAAGAAAGAAAAACTGTTGTATACCATTTCCTTGAACATTCATGGAAATTTCAATAAAATAATAAAAAGATTGGTAATCTGCATAAAGAAAAAGTGTAAGAATGCCGAAGATTGAATATTAATGTTGTCAACCACGATTTGGAAGCTGGGGGCGTGGGGGATAAAAGAAAGAAAGAAAAAATGTTGTATCCCATTTCCTTGGACATTCATGGAAATTTCAATATAATAATAAATAGATTGTTATTTACATAAAGAAAATGTGTAAGAATACAGAAGATTAAATATTAATGTTGTCAACCATGATTTGGAAGGTGGGGGTTGGTGGGGGATAAAAGAAAGAAAGAAAAACTGTTGTATACCATTTCCTTGAACATTCATGGAAATTTCAATAAAATAATAAAAAGATTGGTAATCTGCATGAAGAAAAAGAGTAAGAATGCAGAAGATAGAATATTAATGTTGTCAACCATGATTTGGAAGCTTGGGGTGTGGGGGATAAAAGAAAGAACGAGAAAATGTTGTATCTCATTTCCTTGAACATTCATGAAGTTTGAATAAAATAATGCAAGATTGTTAAATGCATAAAGAAAAAGAGTATGAAGTCAGAAGATACAATATTATGTTGTCAACCATGATTTGGAAGCTGGGGGGGTGGGGGATGAAAGAAAGAAAGAAAAACTGTTGTATCCCATTTCCTTGAACATTCATGGATATTTCAATAAAATAATAAAAGATTGTTAATCTGCATAAAGAAAAAGAGTAAGAATGCAGGAGATAGAATGTTCATGTTGTCAACCATGATTTGGACGCTGGCAGGGGTGGGGGATAAAAGAAAGAAAGAAAAACTGTTGTATCCCATTTCCTTGAACATTCATGGAAATTTCAATACAATAATAAAAAGTTTGTTAATCTGCATAATGAAAAACAGTAAGAATGCAGAAGATAGAATATTAATGTTGTCAACCATGATTTGGAAGCTGGGGGAGGTGGGGGATAAAAGAAAGAAAGAAAAACTGTTGTATCCCATTTCCTTGAACATTCATGGAAATTTGAATAAAATAATAAAAGATTGTTAATATGCATAAAGAAAAAGTGAAAGAATGCTGAAGATAGATGATTAGTGTTGTGAACCATGATTTGGAAGCTTGGGGGGTGGGGGATAAAAGAAAGAAAGAAAAACTCTTGTGTCACATTTCTATGAACATTCATTGAAATTTCAATAAAATAATAAAGAGATTCTTAATCTGCATAGAGAAAAAGAGTAAGAATGCAGAAGATAGAATATTAATGTTGTCAACCATGATTTGGAAGCTTGGGGGGGTGGGGGATAAAAGAATGAAAGAAAAACTGTTGTATACCATTTCCTTGAACATTCATGGAAAGTTCAATAAAATAATAAAAAGATTGGTAATCTGCATAAACAAAAAGAGTAAGAATGCAGGAGATAGAATGTTAATGTTGTCAACCATGATTTGGAAGCTGGCGGGGGTGGGGGATAAAAGAAAGAAAGAAAAACTTTTTTATCCCATTTCCTTGAACATTCATGGAAATTTCAATACAATAATAAAAAGATTGTTAATCTGCATAAACAAAAAGGGTAAGAATGCAGAAGATAGAATATTAATGTTGTCAACCGTGATTTGTAAACTGAGGGGGAGTGAGGGA
Organism: Cynocephalus volans; assembly: GCF_027409185.1. Taxonomy (NCBI): domain Eukaryota; kingdom Metazoa; phylum Chordata; class Mammalia; order Dermoptera; family Cynocephalidae; genus Cynocephalus; species Cynocephalus volans. The sequence continues at coordinate 56,998,264 of NC_084463.1, forward strand.
TAAAAGAAAGAAAGAAAAACAGTTGTATACCATTTCCTTGAACATTCATGGAAAGTTCAATAAAATAATAAAAAGTTTGGTAATCTGCATAAAGAAAAAGAGTAAGAATGCAGAACATAGATTATTAATGTTGTCAACCACGATTTGGAAGCTTGGAGCGTTGGGGATAAAAGAAAGAAAGAGAAATTGTTGTATCCCATTTCCTTGAACATTCATGGAAATTTCAATAAAATAATGACAAAATTGTGAATCTGCATAAAGAAAAAGAGTATGAAGGCAGAAGATAGAATATTATGTTGTCAACCATGATTTGGAAGCTGGGGGCGGTGGGGGATGAAAGAAAGAAAGAAAAAGTGTCGTATCCCATTTCCTTGAACATTCATGGAAATTTCAATTAAATAACAGAAAGATTGTTAACCTGCGTAAAGAAAGAGTTAGAATGCAGAAGATAGATTATTAATGTTGTCAACCATGATTTGGAAGGTGGGGGTTGGTGGGGGATAAAAGAAAGAAAGAAAAACTGTTGTATACCATTTCCTTGAACATTCATGGAAATTTCAATAAAATAATAAAAAGATTGGTAATCTGCATAAAGAAAAAGACTAAGAATTCAGAAGATAGAATATTAATGTTGTCAACCATGATTTGGAAGCTTGGGGAGCGGGGGATAAAAGAAAGAAAGAGAAAATGTTGTATCCCATTTCCTTGAACATTCATGAAATTTCAATAAAATAATGACAAGATTGTTAAATGCATAAAGAAAAAGAGTATGAAGGCAGAAGATAGAATATTATGTTGTCAACCATGATTTGGAAGCTGGGGGCGGTGGGGGATGAAAGAAAGAAAGAAAAACTGTTGTATCCCATTTCCTTGAACATTCATTCAAATTTCAATAAAATAATAAATAGATTGTTAATCTGCATAAAGAAAAAGTGTAAGAATGCAGAAGATAGAATATTAATCTTGTCAAGCATGATTTGGAAGCTTGGGGGGTGGGGGATAAAAGAAAGAAAGAGAAATTGTTGTATCCCAATTCCTTGAACATTCATAAAATTTCAATAAAATAATAAGAAGTTAGTTAATCTGCATAAAGAAAAAGAGTAAGAATGTAGAAGATAGAATATTAATGTTTTCAACCATGATTTGGAAGCTGGGGGGTTGGGGGATGATAGAAAGAAAGAAAAAGTGTCCTATCCCATTTCCTTGAACATTCATGGAAATTTCAATTAAATAACAGAAAGATTGTTAACCTGCGTAAAGAAAGAGTTAGAGTGCAGAAGATAGATTATTAATGTTGGCAACCATGATTTGGAAGCTGGGGGGTATGGGGGATAAAAGAAAGAAAGAAAAACTGTTGTATCCCATTTCCTTGAACTTTCATGGAAATTTCAATAAAATAATAAATAGATTATTAATCTGCATATAGAAAAAGTGTAAGAATGCAGAAGATAGAATATTAATCTTGTCAACCATGATTTGGAAGCTTGGGGGGTGGGGGATAAAGGAAAGAAAGAGAAATTGTTGTATCCCAATTCCTTGAACATTCATGAAATTTCAAAAAAAAATGACAAGATTGTTAATCTGCATAAAGAAAAAGAATATGAAGGCAGAAGATAGAATATTATGTTGTCAACCATGATTTGGAAGCTGGCGGGAGTGGGGATAAAAGAAAGAAAGAAAAACTGTTGTATCCTATTTCTTTGAACATTCATGGAAATTTCAATAAAATAATAAAAAGATTGTTAATCTGCATAAAGACAAAGATTAAGAATGCAGAAGATTCAATGTTAATGTTGTCAACAACGATTGGGAAGCTGGGGGGTGTTGGGGGATAAAAGAAAGAAAGAAAAACTGTTGTATCCCATTTCCTTGAACTTTCATGGAAATTTCAATAAAATAATAAAAGATTGTTAATCTGCATAAAGAAAAAGAGTAAGAATGCAGAAGATGGAATATTAATGTTGTCAACCATGATTTGGAAGCTGGGGGGGTAGGGGGATGAAAGAAAGAAAGAAAAACTGTTGTATCCCATTTCCTTGAACATTCATGGAAATTTCAATAAAATAATAAAAAATTGTTAATCTGCATAAAGAAAAAGTGTAAGAATGCAGAACATTGAATATTAATATTGTCAACCACGATTTGGAAGCTGGGGGCGTGGGGGATGAAAAAAAGAAAGAAATAATGTTGTATCACATTTCCTTGAACATTCATGGAAATTTCAATAAAATAATAAAAAGATTGTTAGTCTGCATAAAGAAAAAGTGTAAGAATGCAGAAGATAGAATATTAATGTTGTCAACCATGATTTGGAAGCTGGGGGGTGTGGGGGATAAAAGAATGTAAGAAAAACTGTTGTATCCCATTTCCTTGAACATTCATGGAAATTTCAATAAAATAATAAAAAGATAGTTAATCTGCATAAAGAAAAAGAGTAAGAATGCAGAAGATAGAATATTAATGTTGTCAACCATGTTTTGGAAGCTGGGGGGTTGTGGGGGATAAAAGAAAGAAAGAAAAACTGTTGTATCCCATTTCCTTGAACATTCATGGAAATTTCAATAAAATAAGAAAAAGATTGTTAATCTGCATAAAGTAAAAGTGTAAGAATGCAGAAGATTGAATATTAATGTTGTCAACCATGATTTGGAAGATGGCGGGGGTGCTGGATAAAAGAAAGAAAGAAAAACTGTTGTATCCCATTTCCTTGAACATTCATGGAAATTTCAATAAAATAATAAAAAGATTGTTAATCTGCATAAAGAAAAAGAGTAAGAATGCAGAAGATAGAATATTAATGTTGTCAACCATGATTTGGAAGCTGGGGGCGCTGGAGGATAAAAGAAAGAAAGAAAAACTTTTTTATCCCATTTCCTTGAACATTCATAGAAATTTCAATACAATAATAAAAAGATTGTTAATCTGCATAAACAAAAAGGGTAAGAATGCAGAAGATAGAATATTAATATTGTCAACCATGATTTGTAAACTGGGGGAGAGTGGGGGATAAAAGAAAGAAAGAAAAACAGTTCTATACCATTTCCTTGAACATTCAAGGAAATTTCAATAAAATAATAAAAAGATTGCTAATCTGCATAAAGAAAAAGAGTAAGAATGCAGAAGATGGAATATTAATGTTGTCAACCATGATTTGGAAGCCGGGGGGGTGGGGGATAAAAGAAAGAAAGAAAAACTGTTGTATCCCATTTCCTTGAACACTCATGGAAATTTCAATGAAATAATAAAAAGATTGTAAATCTGCATAGAGAAAAAGTGTAAGAATGCAGAAGATGGAATATTAATGTTGTCAACCATGATTTGGAAGCTGTGGGGGTAGGGGGATGAAAGAAAGAAAGAAAAACTGTTGTATCATTTCCTTGAACATTGATGGAAATTTCAATAAAATAATAAAAAGATTGTTAATCTGCATAAAGAAAAAGTGTAAGAATGCAGAACATTGAATATTAATATTGTCAACCACGATTTGGAAGCTGGGTGCGTGGGGGATGAAAGAAAGAAAGAAATAATGTTGTATCACATTTCCTTGAACATTCATGGAAATTTCAATAAAATAATAAAAAGATTGTTAGTCTGCATAAAGAAAAAGTGTAAGAATGCAGAAGATAGAATATTAATGTTGTCAACCATGATTTGGAAGCTGGGGGGTGGGGGATAAAAGAAAGTAAGAAAAACTGTTGTATCCCATTTCCTTGACCATTCATGGAAATTTCAATAAAATAATAAAAAGATAGATAATCTGCATAAAGAAAAAGAGTAAGAATGCAGAAGATAGAATATTAATGTTCTCAACCATGATTTAGAAGCTGCGGGCCAGTGGGGGATAAAAGAAAGAAAGAAAAACCGTTGTATCCAATTTCCTTGAACATTCATGGAAATTTCAATAAAATAATAAATAGATTGTTATTTACATAAAGAAAAAGTGTAAGAATGCCGAAGATTGAATATTAATGATGTCAACCATGATTTGGAAGGTGGGGGGTGGTGGGGGATAAAAGAAAGAAAGAAAAACTGTTGTATACCATTTCCTTGAACATTCATGGAAATTTCAATAAAATAATAAAAAGATTGGTAATCTGCATAAAGAAAAAGTGTAAGAATGCCGAAGATTGAATATTAATGTTGTCAACCACGATTTGGAAGCTGGGGGCGTGGGGGATAAAAGAAAGAAAGAAAAAATGTTGTATCCCATTTCCTTGGACATTCATGGAAATTTCAATATAATAATAAATAGATTGTTATTTACATAAAGAAAATGTGTAAGAATACAGAAGATTAAATATTAATGTTGTCAACCATGATTTGGAAGGTGGGGGTTGGTGGGGGATAAAAGAAAGAAAGAAAAACTGTTGTATACCATTTCCTTGAACATTCATGGAAATTTCAATAAAATAATAAAAAGATTGGTAATCTGCATGAAGAAAAAGAGTAAGAATGCAGAAGATAGAATATTAATGTTGTCAACCATGATTTGGAAGCTTGGGGTGTGGGGGATAAAAGAAAGAACGAGAAAATGTTGTATCTCATTTCCTTGAACATTCATGAAGTTTGAATAAAATAATGCAAGATTGTTAAATGCATAAAGAAAAAGAGTATGAAGTCAGAAGATACAATATTATGTTGTCAACCATGATTTGGAAGCTGGGGGGGTGGGGGATGAAAGAAAGAAAGAAAAACTGTTGTATCCCATTTCCTTGAACATTCATGGATATTTCAATAAAATAATAAAAGATTGTTAATCTGCATAAAGAAAAAGAGTAAGAATGCAGGAGATAGAATGTTCATGTTGTCAACCATGATTTGGACGCTGGCAGGGGTGGGGGATAAAAGAAAGAAAGAAAAACTGTTGTATCCCATTTCCTTGAACATTCATGGAAATTTCAATACAATAATAAAAAGTTTGTTAATCTGCATAATGAAAAACAGTAAGAATGCAGAAGATAGAATATTAATGTTGTCAACCATGATTTGGAAGCTGGGGGAGGTGGGGGATAAAAGAAAGAAAGAAAAACTGTTGTATCCCATTTCCTTGAACATTCATGGAAATTTGAATAAAATAATAAAAAGATTGTTAACATGCATAAAGAAAAAGTGAAAGAATGCTGAAGATAGATGATTAGTGTTGTGAACCATGATTTGGAAGCTTGGGGGGTGGGGGATAAAAGAAAGAAAGAAAAACTCTTGTGTCACATTTCTATGAACATTCATTGAAATTTCAATAAAATAATAAAGAGATTCTTAATCTGCATAGAGAAAAAGAGTAAGAATGCAGAAGATAGAATATTAATGTTGTCAACCATGATTTGGAAGCTTGGGGGGGTGGGGGATAAAAGAATGAAAGAAAAACTGTTGTATACCATTTCCTTGAACATTCATGGAAAGTTCAATAAAATAATAAAAAGATTGGTAATCTGCATAAACAAAAAGAGTAAGAATGCAGGAGATAGAATGTTAATGTTGTCAACCATGATTTGGAAGCTGGCGGGGGTGGGGGATAAAAGAAAGAAAGAAAAACTTTTTTATCCCATTTCCTTGAACATTCATGGAAATTTCAATACAATAATAAAAAGATTGTTAATCTGCATAAACAAAAAGGGTAAGAATGCAGAAGATAGAATATTAATGTTGTCAACCGTGATTTGTAAACTGAGGTGGAGTGAGGGATAAAAGAAAGAAAGAAAAACAGTTGTATACCATTTCCTTGAACATTCATGGAAAGTTCAATAAAATAATAAAAAGATTGGTAATCTGCATAAAGAAAAAGAGTAAGAATGCAGAACATAGATTATTAATGTTGTCAACCACGATTTGGAAGCTTGGAGCGTTGGGGATAAAAGAAAGAAAGAGAAATTGTTGTATCCCATTTCCTTGAACATTCATGAAATTTCAATAAAATAATGACAAAATTGTGAATCTGCATAAAGAAAAAGAGTATGAAGGCAGAAGATAGAATATTATGTTGTCAACCATGATTTGGAAGCTGGGGGCGGTGGGGGATGAAAGAAAGAAAGAAAAAGTGTCGTATCCCATTTCCTTGAACATTCATGGAAATTTCAATAAAATAATAAATAGATTGTTAATCTGCATAAAGAAAAAGTGTAAGAATGCAGAAGATAGAATATTAATCTTGTCAAGCATGATTTGGAAGCTTGGCGTTGGGGGATAAAAGAAAGAAAGAGAAATTGTTGTATCCCAATTCCTTGAACATTCATAAAATTTCAGTAAAATAATAAAAAGATTGTTAATCTGCATAAAGAAAAAGAGTAAGAATGTAGAAGATAGAATATTAATGTTTTCAACCATGATTTGGAAGCTGGGGGGTTGGGGGCTCATAGAAAGAAAGAAAAAGTGTCGTATCCCATTTCCTTGAACATTCATGGAAATTTCAATAAAATAACAAAAAGATTGTTAACCTGCGTAAAGAAAGAGTTAGAATGCAGAAGATAGAATATTAATGTTGGCAACCATGATTGGAAGCTGGGGGATATGGGGGATAAAGAAAGAAAGAAAAACTGTTGTATCCCATTTCCTTGAACATTCATGGAAATTTCAATAAAATAATAAATAGATTGTTCATCTGCATAAAGAAAAAGTGTAAGAATGCCGAAGATAGAATATTAATCTTGTCAACCATGATTTGGAAGCTTGGGGGGTGGGGGATAAAGGAAAGAAAGAGAAATTGTTGTATCCCAATTCCTTGAACATTCATGAAATTTCAAAAAAAAATGACAAGATTGTTAATCTGCATAAAGAAAAAGAATATGAAGGCAGAAGATAGAATATTAATGTTGTCAACCATGATTTGGAAGCTTGGGGAGCGGGGGATAAAAGAAAGAAAGAGAAAATGTTGTATCCCATTTCCTTGAACATTCATGAAATTTCAATAAAATAATGACAAGATTGTTAAATGCATAAAGAAAAAGAGTATGAAGGCAGAAGATAGAATATTATGTTGTCAACCATGATTTGGAAGCTGGGGGCGGTGGGGGATGAAAGAAAGAAAGAAAAACTGTTGTATCCCATTTCCTTGAACATTCATTCAAATTTCAATAAAATAATAAATAGATTGTTAATCTGCATAAAGAAAAAGTGTAAGAATGCAGAAGATAGAATATTAATCTTGTCAAGCATGATTTGGAAGCTTGGGGGGTGGGGGATAAAAGAAAGAAAGAGAAATTGTTGTATCCCAATTCCTTGAACATTCATAAAATTTCAATAAAATAATAAGAAGTTAGTTAATCTGCATAAAGAAAAAGAGTAAGAATGTAGAAGATAGAATATTAATGTTTTCAACCATGATTTGGAAGCTGGGGGGTTGGGGGATGATAGAAAGAAAGAAAAAGTGTCCTATCCCATTTCCTTGAACATTCATGGAAATTTCAATTAAATAACAGAAAGATTGTTAACCTGCGTAAAGAAAGAGTTAGAGTGCAGAAGATAGATTATTAATGTTGGCAACCATGATTTGGAAGCTGGGGGGTATGGGGGATAAAAGAAAGAAAGAAAAACTGTTGTATCCCATTTCCTTGAACTTTCATGGAAATTTCAATAAAATAATAAATAGATTATTAATCTGCATATAGAAAAAGTGTAAGAATGCAGAAGATAGAATATTAATATTGTCAACCATGATTTGGAAGCTTGGGGGGTGGGGGATAAAGGAAAGAAAGAGAAATTGTTGTATCCCAATTCCTTGAACATTCATGAAATTTCAAAAAAAAATGACAAGATTGTTAATCTGCATAAAGAAAAAGAATATGAAGGCAGAAGATAGAATATTATGTTGTCAACCATGATTTGGAAGCTGGCGGGAGTGGGGATAAAAGAAAGAAAGAAAAACTGTTGTATCCTATTTCTTTGAACATTCATGGAAATTTCAATAAAATAATAAAAAGATTGTTAATCTGCATAAAGACAAAGATTAAGAATGCAGAAGATTCAATGTTAATGTTGTCAACAACGATTGGGAAGCTGGGGGGTGTTGGGGGATAAAAGAAAGAAAGAAAAACTGTTGTATCCCATTTCCTTGAACTTTCATGGAAATTTCAATAAAATAATAAAAGATTGTTAATCTGCATAAAGAAAAAGAGTAAGAATGCAGAAGATGGAGTATTAATGTTGTCAACCATGATTTGGAAGCTGGGGGGGTAGGGGGATGAAAGAAAGAAAGAAAAACTGTTGTATCCCATTTCCTTGAACATTCATGGAAATTTCAATAAAATAATAAAAAATTGTTAATCTGCATAAAGAAAAAGTGTAAGAATGCAGAACATTGAATATTAATATTGTCAACCACGATTTGGAAGCTGGGGGCGTGGGGGATGAAAAAAAGAAAGAAATAATGTTGTATCACATTTCCTTGAACATTCATGGAAATTTCAATAAAATAATAAAAAGATTGTTAGTCTGCATAAAGAAAAAGTGTAAGAATGCAGAAGATAGAATATTAATGTTGTCAACCATGATTTGGAAGCTGGGGGGTGTGGGGGATAAAAGAATGTAAGAAAAACTGTTGTATCCCATTTCCTTGAACATTCATGGAAATTTCAATAAAATAATAAAAAGATAGTTAATCTGCATAAAGAAAAAGAGTAAGAATGCAGAAGATAGAATATTAATGTTGTCAACCATGTTTTGGAAGCTGGGGGGTTGTGGGGGATAAAAGAAAGAAAGAAAAACTGTTGTATCCCATTTCCTTGAACATTCATGGAAATTTCAATAAAATAAGAAAAAGATTGTTAATCTGCATAAAGTAAAAGTGTAAGAATGCAGAAGATTGAATATTTATGTTGTCAACAATGATTTGGAAGATGGCGGGGGTGCTGGATAAAAGAAAGAAAGAAAAACTGTTGTATCCCATTTCCTTGAACATTCATGGAAATTTCAATAAAATAATAAAAAGATTGTTAATCTGCATAAAGAAAAAGAGTAAGAATGCAGAAGATAGAATATTAATGTTGTCAACCATGATTTGGAAGCTGGGGGCGCTGGAGGATAAAAGAAAGAAAGAAAAACTTTTTTATCCCATTTCCTTGAACATTCATAGAAATTTCAATACAATAATAAAAAGATTGTTAATCTGCATAAACAAAAAGGGTAAGAATGCAGAAGATAGAATATTAATATTGTCAACCATGATTTGTAAACTGGGGGAGAGTGGGGGATAAAAGAAAGAAAGAAAAACAGTTCTATACCATTTCCTTGAACATTCAAGAAAATTTCAATAAAATAATAAAAAGATTGTTAATCTGCATAAAGAAAAAGAGTAAGAATGCAGAAGATAGAATATTAGTGTTGTCAACCATGATTTTGACGCTAGGGTGGTGGGTGATAAAAGAAAGAAAGAAAAACTGTTGCGTCCCATTTCCTTGAACATTCATGGAAATTTCAATAAAATAATAAAAAGATTGCTAATCTGCATAAAGAAAAAGAGTAAGAATGCAGAAGATGGAATATTAATGTTGTCAACCATGATTTGGAAGCCGGGGGGGTGGGGGATAAAAGAAAGAAAGAAAAACTGTTGTATCCCATTTCCTTGAACACTCATGGAAATTTCAATGAAATAATAAAAAGATTGTAAATCTGCATAGAGAAAAAGTGAAAGAATGCAGAAGATGGAATATTAATGTTGTCAACCATGATTTGGAAGCTGTGGGGGTAGGGGGATGAAAGAAAGAAAGAAAAACTGTTGTATCATTTCCTTGAACATTGATGGAAATTTCAATAAAATAATAAAAAGATTGTTAATCTGCATAAAGAAAAAGTGTAAGAATGCAGAACATTGAATATTAATATTGTCAACCACGATTTGGAAGCTGGGTGCGTGGGGGATGAAAGAAAGAAAGAAATAATGTTGTATCACATTTCCTTGAACATTCATGGAAATTTCAATAAAATAATAAAAAGATTGTTAGTCTGCATAAAGAAAAAGTGTAAGAATGCAGAAGATAGAATATTAATGTTGTCAACCATGATTTGGAAGCTGGGGGGTGGGGGATAAAAGAAAGTAAGAAAAACTGTTGTATCCCATTTCCTTGACCATTCATGGAAATTTCAATAAAATAATAAAAAGATAGATAATCTGCATAAAGAAAAAGAGTAAGAATGCAGAAGATAGAATATTAATGTTGTCAACCATGATTTGGAAGCTGGGGGGTGGGGGATAAAAGAAAGTAAGAAAAACTGTTGTATCCCATTTCCTTGACCATTCATGGAAATTTCAATAAAATAATAAAAAGATAGATAATCTGCATAAAGAAAAAGAGTAAGAATGCAGAAGATAGAATATTAATGTTCTCAACCATGATTTAGAAGCTGCGGGCCAGTGGGGGATAAAAGAAAGAAAGAAAAACCGTTGTATCCAATTTCCTTGAACATTCATGGAAATTTCAATAAAATAATAAATAGATTGTTATTTACATAAAGAAAAAGTGTAAGAATGCCGAAGATTGAATATTAATGATGTCAACCATGATTTGGAAGGTGGGGGGTGGTGGGGGATAAAAGAAAGAAAGAAAAACTGTTGTATACCATTTCCTTGAACATTCATGGAAATTTCAATAAAATAATAAAAAGATTGGTAATCTGCATAAAGAAAAAGTGTAAGAATGCCGAAGATTGAATATTAATGTTGTCAACCACGATTTGGAAGCTGGGGGCGTGGGGGATAAAAGAAAGAAAGAAAAAATGTTGTATCCCATTTCCTTGGACATTCATGGAAATTTCAATATAATAATAAATAGATTGTTATTTACATAAAGAAAATGTGTAAGAATACAGAAGATTAAATATTAATGTTGTCAACCATGATTTGGAAGGTGGGGGTTGGTGGGGGATAAAAGAAAGAAAGAAAAACTGTTGTATAACATTTCCTTGAACATTCATGGAAATTTCAATAAAATAATAAAAAGATTGGTAATCTGCATGAAGAAAAAGAGTAAGAATGCAGAAGATAGAATATTAATGTTGTCAACCATGATTTGGAAGCTTGGGGTGTGGGGGATAAAAGAAAGAACGAGAAAATGTTGTATCTCATTTCCTTGAACATTCATGAAGTTTGAATAAAATAATGCAAGATTGTTAAATGCATAAAGAAAAAGAGTATGAAGTCAGAAGATACAATATTATGTTGTCAACCATGATTTGGAAGCTGGGGGGGTGGGGGATGAAAGAAAGAAAGAAAAACTGTTGTATCCCATTTCCTTGAACATTCATGGATATTTCAATAAAATAATAAAAGATTGTTAATCTGCATAAAGAAAAAGAGTAAGAATGCAGGAGATAGAATGTTCATGTTGTCAACCATGATTTGGACGCTGGCAGGGGTGGGGGATAAAAGAAAGAAAGAAAAACTGTTGTATCCCATTTCCTTGAACATTCATGGAAATTTCAATACAATAATAAAAAGTTTGTTAATCTGCATAATGAAAAACAGTAAGAATGCAGAAGATAGAATATTAATGTTGTCAACCATGATTTGGAAGCTGGGGGAGGTGGGGGATAAAAGAAAGAAAGAAAAACTGTTGTATCCCATTTCCTTGAACATTCATGGAAATTTGAATAAAATAATAAAAAGATTGTTAACATGCATAAAGAAAAAGTGAAAGAATGCTGAAGATAGATGATTAGTGTTGTGAACCATGATTTGGAAGCTTGGGGGGTGGGGGATAAAAGAAAGAAAGAAAAACTCTTGTGTCACATTTCTATGAACATTCATTGAAATTTCAATAAAATAATAAAGAGATTCTTAATCTGCATAGAGAAAAAGAGTAAGAATGCAGAAGATAGAATATTAATGTTGTCAACCATGATTTGGAAGCTTGGGGGGGTGGGGGATAAAAGAATGAAAGAAAAACTGTTGTATACCATTTCCTTGAACATTCATGGAAAGTTCAATAAAATAATAAAAAGATTGGTAATCTGCATAAACAAAAAGAGTAAGAATGCAGGAGATAGAATGTTAATGTTGTCAACCATGATTTGGAAGCTGGCGGGGGTGGGGGATAAAAGAAAGAAAGAAAAACTTTTTTATCCCATTTCCTTGAACATTCATGGAAATTTCAATACAATAATAAAAAGATTGTTAATCTGCATAAACAAAAAGGGTAAGAATGCAGAAGATAGAATATTAATGTTGTCAACCGTGATTTGTAAACTGAGGTGGAGTGAGGGATAAAAGAAAGAAAGAAAAACAGTTGTATACCATTTCCTTGAACATTCATGGAAAGTTCAATAAAATAATAAAAAGATTGGTAATCTGCATAAAGAAAAAGAGTAAGAATGCAGAACATAGATTATTAATGTTGTCAACCACGATTTGGAAGCTTGGAGCGTTGGGGATAAAAGAAAGAAAGAGAAATTGTTGTATCCCATTTCCTTGAACATTCATTAAATTTCAATAAAATAATGACAAAATTGTGAATCTGCATAAAGAAAAAGAGTATGAAGGCAGAAGATAGAATATTATGTTGTCAACCATGATTTGGAAGCTGGGGGCGGTGGGGGATGAAAGAAAGAAAGAAAAAGTGTCGTATCCCATTTCCTTGAACATTCATGGAAATTTCAATAAAATAATAAATAGATTGTTAATCTGCATAAAGAAAAAGTGTAAGAATGCAGAAGATAGAATATTAATCTTGTCAAGCATGATTTGGAAGCTTGGCGTTGGGGGATAAAAGAAAGAAAGAGAAATTGTTGTATCCCAATTCCTTGAACATTCATAAAATTTCAGTAAAATAATAAAAAGATTGTTAATCTGCATAAAGAAAAAGAGTAAGAATGTAGAAGATAGAATATTAATGTTTTCAACCATGATTTGGAAGCTGGGGGGTTGGGGGCTCATAGAAAGAAAGAAAAAGTGTTGTATCCCATTTCCTTGAACATTCATGGAAATTTCAATAAAATAACAAAAAGATTGTTAACCTGCGTAAAGAAAGAGTTAGAATGCAGAAGATAGAATATTAATGTTGGCAACCATGATTGGAAGCTGGGGGATATGGGGGATAAAGAAAGAAAGAAAAACTGTTGTATCCCATTTCCTTGAACATTCATGGAAATTTCAATAAAATAATAAATAGATTGTTCATCTGCATAAAGAAAAAGTGTAAGAATGCCGAAGATAGAATATTAATCTTGTCAACCATGATTTGGAAGCTTGGGGGGTGGGGGATAAAGGAAAGAAAGAGAAATTGTTGTATCCCAATTCCTTGAACATTCATGAAATTTCAAAAAAAAATGACAAGATTGTTAATCTGCATAAAGAAAAAGAATATGAAGGCAGAAGATAGAATATTATGTTGTCAACCATGATTTGGAAGCTGGCGGGAGTGGGGATAAAAGAAAGAAAGAAAAACTGTTGTATCCTATTTCTTTGAACATTCATGGAAATTTCAATAAAATAATAAAAAGATTGTTAATCTGCATAAAGACAAAGATTAAGAATGCAGAAGATTCAATGTTAATGTTGTCAACAACGATTGGGAAGCTGGGGGGTGTTGGGGGATAAAAGAAAGAAAGAAAAACTGTTGTATCCCATTTCCTTGAACTTTCATGGAAATTTCAATAAAATAATAAAAGATTGTTAATCTGCATAAAGAAAAAGAGTAAGAATGCAGAAGATGGAATATTAATGTTGTCAACCATGATTTGGAAGCTGGGGGGGTAGGGGGATGAAAGAAAGAAAGAAAAACTGTTGTATCCCATTTCCTTGAACATTCATGGAAATTTCAATAAAATAATAAAAAATTGTTAATCTGCATAAAGAAAAAGTGTAAGAATGCAGAACATTGAATATTAATATTGTCAACCACGATTTGGAAGCTGGGGGCGTGGGGGATGAAAAAAAGAAAGAAATAATGTTGTATCACATTTCCTTGAACATTCATGGAAATTTCAATAAAATAATAAAAAGATTGTTAGTCTGCATAAAGAAAAAGTGTAAGAATGCAGAAGATAGAATATTAATGTTGTCAACCATGATTTGGAAGCTGGGGGGTGTGGGGGATAAAAGAATGTAAGAAAAACTGTTGTATCCCATTTCCTTGAACATTCATGGAAATTTCAATAAAATAATAAAAAGATAGTTAATCTGCATAAAGAAAAAGAGTAAGAATGCAGAAGATAGAATATTAATGTTGTCAACCATGTTTTGGAAGCTGGGGGGTTGTGGGGGATAAAAGAAAGAAAGAAAAACTGTTGTATCCCATTTCCTTGAACATTCATGGAAATTTCAATAAAATAAGAAAAAGATTGTTAATCTGCATAAAGTAAAAGTGTAAGAATGCAGAAGATTGAATATTAATGATGTCAACCATGATTTGGAAGATGGCGGGGGTGCTGGATAAAAGAAAGAAAGAAAAACTGTTGTATCCCATTTCCTTGAACATTCATGGAAATTTCAATAAAATAATAAAAAGATTGTTAATCTGCATAAAGAAAAAGAGTAAGAATGCAGAAGATAGAATATTAATGTTGTCAACCATGATTTGGAAGCTGGGGGCGCTGGAGGATAAAAGAATGAAAGAAAAACTTTTTTATCCCATTTCCTTGAACATTCATAGAAATTTCAATACAATAATAAAAAGATTGTTAATCTGCATAAACAAAAAGGGTAAGAATGCAGAAGATAGAATATTAATATTGTCAACCATGATTTGTAAACTGGGGGAGAGTGGGGGATAAAAGAAAGAAAGAAAAACAGTTCTATACCATTTCCTTGAACATTCAAGGAAATTTCAATAAAATAATAAAAAGATTGTTAATCTGCATAAAGAAAAAGAGTAAGAATGCAGAAGATAGAATATTAGTGTTGTCAACCATGATTTTGACGCTAGGGTGGTGGTTGATAAAAGAAAGAAAGAAAAACTGTTGCGTCCCATTTCCTTGAACATTCATGGAAATTTCAATAAAATAATAAAAAGATTGCTAATCTGCATAAAGAAAAAGAGTAAGAATGCAGAAGATGGAATATTAATGTTGTCAACCATGATTTGGAAGCCGGGGGGGTGGGGGATAAAAGAAAGAAAGAAAAACTGTTGTATCCCATTTCCTTGAACACTCATGGAAATTTCAATGAAATAATAAAAAGATTGTAAATCTGCATAGAGAAAAAATGTAAGAATGCAGAAGATGGAATATTAATGTTGTCAACCATGATTTGGAAGCTGTGGGGGTAGGGGGATGAAAGAAAGAAAGAAAAACTGTTGTATCATTTCCTTGAACATTGATGGAAATTTCAATAAAATAATAAAAAGATTGTTAATCTGCATAAAGAAAAAGTGTAAGAATGCAGAACATTGAATATTAATATTGTCAACCACGATTTGGAAGCTGGGTGCGTGGGGGATGAAAGAAAGAAAGAAATAATGTTGTATCACATTTCCTTGAACATTCATGGAAATTTCAATAAAATAATAAAAAGATTGTTAGTCTGCATAAAGAAAAAGTGTAAGAATGCAGAAGATAGAATATTAATGTTGTCAACCATGATTTGGAAGCTGGGGGGTGGGGGATAAAAGAAAGTAAGAAAAACTGTTGTATCCCATTTCCTTGACCATTCATGGAAATTTCAATAAAATAATAAAAAGATAGATAATCTGCATAAAGAAAAAGAGTAAGAATGCAGAAGATAGAATATTAATGTTCTCAACCATGATTAAGAAGCTGCGGGCCAGTGGGGGATAAAAGAAAGAAAGAAAAACCGTTGTATCCAATTTCCTTGAACATTCATGGAAATTTCAATAAAATAATAAATAGATTGTTATTTACATAAAGAAAAAGTGTAAGAATGCCGAAGATTGAATATTAATGATGTCAACCATGATTTGGAAGGTGGGGGGTGGTGGGGGATAAAAGAAAGAAAGAAAAACTGTTGTATACCATTTCCTTGAACATTCATGGAAATTTCAATAAAATAATAAAAAGATTGGTAATCTGCATAAAGAAAAAGTGTAAGAATGCCGAAGATTGAATATTAATGTTGTCAACCACGATTTGGAAGCTGGGGGCGTGGGGGATAAAAGAAAGAAAGAAAAAATGTTGTATCCCATTTCCTTGGACATTCATGGAAATTTCAATATAATAATAAATAGATTGTTATTTACATAAAGAAAATGTGTAAGAATACAGAAGATTAAATATTAATGTTGTCAACCATGATTTGGAAGGTGGGGGTTGGTGGGGGATAAAAGAAAGAAAGAAAAACTGTTGTATAACATTTCCTTGAACATTCATGGAAATTTCAATAAAATAATAAAAAGATTGGTAATCTGCATGAAGAAAAAGAGTAAGAATGCAGAAGATAGAATATTAATGTTGTCAACCATGATTTGGAAGCTTGGGGTGTGGGGGATAAAAGAAAGAACGAGAAAATGTTGTATCTCATTTCCTTGAACATTCATGAAGTTTGAATAAAATAATGCAAGATTGTTAAATGCATAAAGAAAAAGAGTATGAAGTCAGAAGATACAATATTATGTTGTCAACCATGATTTGGAAGCTGGGGGGGTGGGGGATGAAAGAAAGAAAGAAAAACTGTTGTATCCCATTTCCTTGAACATTCATGGATATTTCAATAAAATAATAAAAGATTGTTAATCTGCATAAAGAAAAAGAGTAAGAATGCAGGAGATAGAATGTTCATGTTGTCAACCATGATTTGGACGCTGGCAGGGGTGGGGGATAAAAGAAAGAAAGAAAAACTGTTGTATCCCATTTCCTTGAACATTCATGGAAATTTCAATACAATAATAAAAAGTTTGTTAATCTGCATAATGAAAAACAGTAAGAATGCAGAAGATAGAATATTAATGTTGTCAACCATGATTTGGAAGCTGGGGGAGGTGGGGGATAAAAGAAAGAAAGAAAAACTGTTGTATCCCATTTCCTTGAACATTCATGGAAATTTGAATAAAATAATAAAAAGATTGTGAACATGCATAAAGAAAAAGTGAAAGAATGCTGAAGATAGATGATTAGTGTTGTGAACCATGATTTGGAAGCTTGGGGGGTGGGGGATAAAAGAAAGAAAGAAAAACTCTTGTGTCACATTTCTATGAACATTCATTGAAATTTCAATAAAATAATAAAGAGATTCTTAATCTGCATAGAGAAAAAGAGTAAGAATGCAGAAGATAGAATATTAATGTTGTCAACCATGATTTGGAAGCTTGGGGGGGTGGGGGATAAAAGAATGAAAGAAAAACTGTTGTATACCATTTCCTTGAACATTCATGGAAAGTTCAATAAAATAATAAAAAGATTGGTAATCTGCATAAACAAAAAGAGTAAGAATGCAGGAGATAGAATGTTAATGTTGTCAACCATGATTTGGAAGCTGGCGGGGGTGGGGGATAAAAGAAAGAAAGAAAAACTTTTTTATCCCATTTCCTTGAACATTCATGGAAATTTCAATACAATAATAAAAAGATTGTTAATCTGCATAAACAAAAAGGGTAAGAATGCAGAAGATAGAATATTAATGTTGTCAACCGTGATTTGTAAACTGAGGTGGAGTGAGGGATAAAAGAAAGAAAGAAAAACAGTTGTATACCATTTCCTTGAACATTCATGGAAAGTTCAATAAAATAATAAAAAGATTGGTAATCTGCATAAAGAAAAAGAGTAAGAATGCAGAACATAGATTATTAATGTTGTCAACCACGATTTGGAAGCTTGGAGCGTTGGGGATAAAAGAAAGAAAGAGAAATTGTTGTATCCCATTTCCTTGAACATTCATGAAATTTCAATAAAATAATGACAAAATTGTGAATCTGCATAAAGAAAAAGAGTATGAAGGCAGAAGATAGAATATTATGTTGTCAACCATGATTTGGAAGCTGGGGGCGGTGGGGGATGAAAGAAAGAAAGAAAAAGTGTCGTATCCCATTTCCTTGAACATTCATGGAAATTTCAATAAAATAATAAATAGATTGTTAATCTGCATAAAGAAAAAGTGTAAGAATGCAGAAGATAGAATATTAATCTTGTCAAGCATGATTTGGAAGCTTGGCGTTGGGGGATAAAAGAAAGAAAGAGAAATTGTTGTATCCCAATTCCTTGAACATTCATAAAATTTCAGTAAAATAATAAAAAGATTGTTAATCTGCATAAAGAAAAAGAGTAAGAATGTAGAAGATAGAATATTAATGTTTTCAACCATGATTTGGAAGCTGGGGGGTTGGGGGCTCATAGAAAGAAAGAAAAAGTGTCGTATCCCATTTCCTTGAACATTCATGGAAATTTCAATAAAATAACAAAAAGATTGTTAACCTGCGTAAAGAAAGAGTTAGAATGCAGAAGATAGAATATTAATGTTGGCAACCATGATTGGAAGCTGGGGGATATGGGGGATAAAGAAAGAAAGAAAAACTGTTGTATCCCATTTCCTTGAACACTCATGGAAATTTCAATGAAATAATAAAAAGATTGTAAATCTGCATAGAGAAAAAGTGAAAGAATGCAGAAGATGGAATATTAATGTTGTCAACCATGATTTGGAAGCTGTGGGGGTAGGGGGATGAAAGAAAGAAAGAAAAACTGTTGTATCATTTCCTTGAACATTGATGGAAATTTCAATAAAATAATAAAAAGATTGTTAATCTGCATAAAGAAAAAGTGTAAGAATGCAGAACATTGAATATTAATATTGTCAACCACGATTTGGAAGCTGGGTGCGTGGGGGATGAAAGAAAGAAAGAAATAATGTTGTATCACATTTCCTTGAACATTCATGGAAATTTCAATAAAATAATAAAAAGATTGTTAGTCTGCATAAAGAAAAAGTGTAAGAATGCAGAAGATAGAATATTAATGTTGTCAACCATGATTTGGAAGCTGGGGGGTGGGGGATAAAAGAAAGTAAGAAAAACTGTTGTATCCCATTTCCTTGACCATTCATGGAAATTTCAATAAAATAATAAAAAGATAGATAATCTGCATAAAGAAAAAGAGTAAGAATGCAGAAGATAGAATATTAATGTTGTCAACCATGATTTGGAAGCTGGGGGGTGGGGGATAAAAGAAAGTAAGAAAAACTGTTGTATCCCATTTCCTTGACCATTCATGGAAATTTCAATAAAATAATAAAAAGATAGATAATCTGCATAAAGAAAAAGAGTAAGAATGCAGAAGATAGAATATTAATGTTCTCAACCATGATTTAGAAGCTGCGGGCCAGTGGGGGATAAAAGAAAGAAAGAAAAACCGTTGTATCCAATTTCCTTGAACATTCATGGAAATTTCAATAAAATAATAAATAGATTGTTATTTACATAAAGAAAAAGTGTAAGAATGCCGAAGATTGAATATTAATGATGTCAACCATGATTTGGAAGGTGGGGGGTGGTGGGGGATAAAAGAAAGAAAGAAAAACTGTTGTATACCATTTCCTTGAACATTCATGGAAATTTCAATAAAATAATAAAAAGATTGGTAATCTGCATAAAGAAAAAGTGTAAGAATGCCGAAGATTGAATATTAATGTTGTCAACCACGATTTGGAAGCTGGGGGCGTGGGGGATAAAAGAAAGAAAGAAAAAATGTTGTATCCCATTTCCTTGGACATTCATGGAAATTTCAATATAATAATAAATAGATTGTTATTTACATAAAGAAAATGTGTAAGAATACAGAAGATTAAATATTAATGTTGTCAACCATGATTTGGAAGGTGGGGGTTGGTGGGGGATAAAAGAAAGAAAGAAAAACTGTTGTATAACATTTCCTTGAACATTCATGGAAATTTCAATAAAATAATAAAAAGATTGGTAATCTGCATGAAGAAAAAGAGTAAGAATGCAGAAGATAGAATATTAATGTTGTCAACCATGATTTGGAAGCTTGGGGTGTGGGGGATAAAAGAAAGAACGAGAAAATGTTGTATCTCATTTCCTTGAACATTCATGAAGTTTGAATAAAATAATGCAAGATTGTTAAATGCATAAAGAAAAAGAGTATGAAGTCAGAAGATACAATATTTTGTTGTCAACCATGATTTGGAAGCTGGGGGGGTGGGGGATGAAAGAAAGAAAGAAAAACTGTTGTATCCCATTTCCTTGAACATTCATGGATATTTCAATAAAATAATAAAAGATTGTTAATCTGCATAAAGAAAAAGAGTAAGAATGCAGGAGATAGAATGTTCATGTTGTCAACCATGATTTGGACGCTGGCAGGGGTGGGGGATAAAAGAAAGAAAGAAAAACTGTTGTATCCCATTTCCTTGAACATTCATGGAAATTTCAATACAATAATAAAAAGTTTGTTAATCTGCATAATGAAAAACAGTAAGAATGCAGAAGATAGAATATTAATGTTGTCAACCATGATTTGGAAGCTGGGGGAGGTGGGGGATAAAAGAAAGAAAGAAAAACTGTTGTATCCCATTTCCTTGAACATTCATGGAAATTTGAATAAAATAATAAAAAGATTGTTAACATGCATAAAGAAAAAGTGAAAGAATGCTGAAGATAGATGATTAGTGTTGTGAACCATGATTTGGAAGCTTGGGGGGTGGGGGATAAAAGAAAGAAAGAAAAACTCTTGTGTCACATTTCTATGAACATTCATTGAAATTTCAATAAAATAATAAAGAGATTCTTAATCTGCATAGAGAAAAAGAGTAAGAATGCAGAAGATAGAATATTAATGTTGTCAACCATGATTTGGAAGCTTGGGGGGGTGGGGGATAAAAGAATGAAAGAAAAACTGTTGTATACCATTTCCTTGAACATTCATGGAAAGTTCAATAAAATAATAAAAAGATTGGTAATCTGCATAAACAAAAAGAGTAAGAATGCAGGAGATAGAATGTTAATGTTGTCAACCATGATTTGGAAGCTGGCGGGGGTGGGGGATAAAAGAAAGAAAGAAAAACTTTTTTATCCCATTTCCTTGAACATTCATGGAAATTTCAATACAATAATAAAAAGATTGTTAATCTGCATAAACAAAAAGGGTAAGAATGCAGAAGATAGAATATTAATGTTGTCAACCGTGATTTGTAAACTGAGGTGGAGTGAGGGATAAAAGAAAGAAAGAAAAACAGTTGTATACCATTTCCTTGAACATTCATGGAAATTTCATTAAAATAATAAAAAGATTGGTAATCTGCATAAAGAAAAAGAGTAAGAATGCAGAACATAGATTATTAATGTTGTCAACCACGATTTGGAAGCTTGGAGCGTTGGGGATAAAAGAAAGAAAGAGAAATTGTTGTATCCCATTTCCTTGAACATTCATTAAATTTCAATAAAATAATGACAAAATTGTGAATCTGCATAAAGAAAAAGAGTATGAAGGCAGAAGATAGAATATTATGTTCTCAACCATGATTTGGAAGCTGGGGGCGGTGGGGGATGAAAGAAAGAAAGAAAAAGTGTCGTATCCCATTTCCTTGAACATTCATGGAAATTTCAATAAAATAATAAATAGATTGTTAATCTGCATAAAGAAAAAGTGTAAGAATGCAGAAGATAGAATATTAATCTTGTCAAGCATGATTTGGAAGCTTGGCGTTGGGGGATAAAAGAAAGAAAGAGAAATTGTTGTATCCCAATTCCTTGAACATTCATAAAATTTCAGTAAAATAATAAAAAGATTGTTAATCTGCATAAAGAAAAAGAGTAAGAATGTAGAAGATAGAATATTAATGTTTTCAACCATGATTTGGAAGCTGGGGGGTTGGGGGCTCATAGAAAGAAAGAAAAAGTGTTGTATCCCATTTCCTTGAACATTCATGGAAATTTCAATAAAATAACAAAAAGATTGTTAACCTGCGTAAAGAAAGAGTTAGAATGCAGAAGATAGAATATTAATGTTGGCAACCATGATTGGAAGCTGGGGGATATGGGGGATAAAGAAAGAAAGAAAAACTGTTGTATCCCATTTCCTTGAACATTCATGGAAATTTCAATAAAATAATAAATAGATTGTTCATCTGCATAAAGAAAAAGTGTAAGAATGCCGAAGATAGAATATTAATCTTGTCAACCATGATTTGGAAGCTTGGGGGGTGGGGGATAAAGGAAAGAAAGAGAAATTGTTGTATCCCAATTCCTTGAACATTCATGAAATTTCAAAAAAAAATGACAAGATTGTTAATCTGCATAAAGAAAAAGAATATGAAGGCAGAAGATAGAATATTATGTTGTCAACCATGATTTGGAAGCTGGCGGGAGTGGGGATAAAAGAAAGAAAGAAAAACTGTTGTATCCTATTTCTTTGAACATTCATGGAAATTTCAATAAAATAATAAAAAGATTGTTAATCTGCATAAAGACAAAGATTAAGAATGCAGAAGATTCAATGTTAATGTTGTCAACAACGATTGGGAAGCTGGGGGGTGTTGGGGGATAAAAGAAAGAAAGAAAAACTGTTGTATCCCATTTCCTTGAACTTTCATGGAAATTTCAATAAAATAATAAAAGATTGTTAATCTGCATAAAGAAAAAGAGTAAGAATGCAGAAGATGGAATATTAATGTTGTCAACCATGATTTGGAAGCTGGGGGGGTAGGGGGATGAAAGAAAGAAAGAAAAACTGTTGTATCCCATTTCCTTGAACATTCATGGAAATTTCAATAAAATAATAAAAAATTGTTAATCTGCATAAAGAAAAAGTGTAAGAATGCAGAACATTGAATATTAATATTGTCAACCACGATTTGGAAGCTGGGGGCGTGGGGGATGAAAAAAAGAAAGAAATAATGTTGTATCACATTTCCTTGAACATTCATGGAAATTTCAATAAAATAATAAAAAGATTGTTAGTCTGCATAAAGAAAAAGTGTAAGAATGCAGAAGATAGAATATTAATGTTGTCAACCATGATTTGGAAGCTGGGGGGTGTGGGGGATAAAAGAATGTAAGAAAAACTGTTGTATCCCATTTCCTTGAACATTCATGGAAATTTCAATAAAATAATAAAAAGATAGTTAATCTGCATAAAGAAAAAGAGTAAGAATGCAGAAGATAGAATATTAATGTTGTCAACCATGTTTTGGAAGCTGGGGGGTTGTGGGGGATAAAAGAAAGAAAGAAAAACTGTTGTATCCCATTTCCTTGAACATTCATGGAAATTTCAATAAAATAAGAAAAAGATTGTTAATCTGCATAAAGTAAAAGTGTAAGAATGCAGAAGATTGAATATTAATGATGTCAACCATGATTTGGAAGATGGCGGGGGTGCTGGATAAAAGAAAGAAAGAAAAACTGTTGTATCCCATTTCCTTGAACATTCATGGAAATTTCAATAAAATAATAAAAAGATTGTTAATCTGCATAAAGAAAAAGAGTAAGAATGCAGAAGATAGAATATTAATGTTGTCAACCATGATTTGGAAGCTGGGGGCGCTGGAGGATAAAAGAATGAAAGAAAAACTTTTTTATCCCATTTCCTTGAACATTCATAGAAATTTCAATACAATAATAAAAAGATTGTTAATCTGCATAAACAAAAAGGGTAAGAATGCAGAAGATAGAATATTAATATTGTCAACCATGATTTGTAAACTGGGGGAGAGTGGGGGATAAAAGAAAGAAAGAAAAACAGTTCTATACCATTTCCTTGAACATTCAAGGAAATTTCAATAAAATAATAAAAAGATTGTTAATCTGCATAAAGAAAAAGAGTAAGAATGCAGAAGATAGAATATTAGTGTTGTCAACCATGATTTTGACGCTAGGGTGGTGGTTGATAAAAGAAAGAAAGAAAAACTGTTGCGTCCCATTTCCTTGAACATTCATGGAAATTTCAATAAAATAATAAAAAGATTGCTAATCTGCATAAAGAAAAAGAGTAAGAATGCAGAAGATGGAATATTAATGTTGTCAACCATGATTTGGAAGCCGGGGGGGTGGGGGATAAAAGAAAGAAAGAAAAACTGTTGTATCCCATTTCCTTGAACACTCATGGAAATTTCAATGAAATAATAAAAAGATTGTAAATCTGCATAGAGAAAAAATGTAAGAATGCAGAAGATGGAATATTAATGTTGTCAACCATGATTTGGAAGCTGTGGGGGTAGGGGGATGAAAGAAAGAAAGAAAAACTGTTGTATCATTTCCTTGAACATTGATGGAAATTTCAATAAAATAATAAAAAGATTGTTAATCTGCATAAAGAAAAAGTGTAAGAATGCAGAACATTGAATATTAATATTGTCAACCACGATTTGGAAGCTGGGTGCGTGGGGGATGAAAGAAAGAAAGAAATAATGTTGTATCACATTTCCTTGAACATTCATGGAAATTTCAATAAAATAATAAAAAGATTGTTAGTCTGCATAAAGAAAAAGTGTAAGAATGCAGAAGATAGAATATTAATGTTGTCAACCATGATTTGGAAGCTGGGGGGTGGGGGATAAAAGAAAGTAAGAAAAACTGTTGTATCCCATTTCCTTGACCATTCATGGAAATTTCAATAAAATAATAAAAAGATAGATAATCTGCATAAAGAAAAAGAGTAAGAATGCAGAAGATAGAATATTAATGTTCTCAACCATGATTAAGAAGCTGCGGGCCAGTGGGGGATAAAAGAAAGAAAGAAAAACCGTTGTATCCAATTTCCTTGAACATTCATGGAAATTTCAATAAAATAATAAATAGATTGTTATTTACATAAAGAAAAAGTGTAAGAATGCCGAAGATTGAATATTAATGATGTCAACCATGATTTGGAAGGTGGGGGGTGGTGGGGGATAAAAGAAAGAAAGAAAAACTGTTGTATACCATTTCCTTGAACATTCATGGAAATTTCAATAAAATAATAAAAAGATTGGTAATCTGCATAAAGAAAAAGTGTAAGAATGCCGAAGATTGAATATTAATGTTGTCAACCACGATTTGGAAGCTGGGGGCGTGGGGGATAAAAGAAAGAAAGAAAAAATGTTGTATCCCATTTCCTTGGACATTCATGGAAATTTCAATATAATAATAAATAGATTGTTATTTACATAAAGAAAATGTGTAAGAATACAGAAGATTAAATATTAATGTTGTCAACCATGATTTGGAAGGTGGGGGTTGGTGGGGGATAAAAGAAAGAAAGAAAAACTGTTGTATAACATTTCCTTGAACATTCATGGAAATTTCAATAAAATAATAAAAAGATTGGTAATCTGCATGAAGAAAAAGAGTAAGAATGCAGAAGATAGAATATTAATGTTGTCAACCATGATTTGGAAGCTTGGGGTGTGGGGGATAAAAGAAAGAACGAGAAAATGTTGTATCTCATTTCCTTGAACATTCATGAAGTTTGAATAAAATAATGCAAGATTGTTAAATGCATAAAGAAAAAGAGTATGAAGTCAGAAGATACAATATTATGTTGTCAACCATGATTTGGAAGCTGGGGGGGTGGGGGATGAAAGAAAGAAAGAAAAACTGTTGTATCCCATTTCCTTGAACATTCATGGATATTTCAATAAAATAATAAAAGATTGTTAATCTGCATAAAGAAAAAGAGTAAGAATGCAGGAGATAGAATGTTCATGTTGTCAACCATGATTTGGACGCTGGCAGGGGTGGGGGATAAAAGAAAGAAAGAAAAACTGTTGTATCCCATTTCCTTGAACATTCATGGAAATTTCAATACAATAATAAAAAGTTTGTTAATCTGCATAATGAAAAACAGTAAGAATGCAGAAGATAGAATATTAATGTTGTCAACCATGATTTGGAAGCTGGGGGAGGTGGGGGATAAAAGAAAGAAAGAAAAACTGTTGTATCCCATTTCCTTGAACATTCATGGAAATTTGAATAAAATAATAAAAAGATTGTGAACATGCATAAAGAAAAAGTGAAAGAATGCTGAAGATAGATGATTAGTGTTGTGAACCATGATTTGGAAGCTTGGGGGGTGGGGGATAAAAGAAAGAAAGAAAAACTCTTGTGTCACATTTCTATGAACATTCATTGAAATTTCAATAAAATAATAAAGAGATTCTTAATCTGCATAGAGAAAAAGAGTAAGAATGCAGAAGATAGAATATTAATGTTGTCAACCATGATTTGGAAGCTTGGGGGGGTGGGGGATAAAAGAATGAAAGAAAAACTGTTGTATACCATTTCCTTGAACATTCATGGAAAGTTCAATAAAATAATAAAAAGATTGGTAATCTGCATAAACAAAAAGAGTAAGAATGCAGGAGATAGAATGTTAATGTTGTCAACCATGATTTGGAAGCTGGCGGGGGTGGGGGATAAAAGAAAGAAAGAAAAACTTTTTTATCCCATTTCCTTGAACATTCATGGAAATTTCAATACAATAATAAAAAGATTGTTAATCTGCATAAACAAAAAGGGTAAGAATGCAGAAGATAGAATATTAATGTTGTCAACCGTGATTTGTAAACTGAGGTGGAGTGAGGGATAAAAGAAAGAAAGAAAAACAGTTGTATACCATTTCCTTGAACATTCATGGAAAGTTCAATAAAATAATAAAAAGATTGGTAATCTGCATAAAGAAAAAGAGTAAGAATGCAGAACATAGATTATTAATGTTGTCAACCACGATTTGGAAGCTTGGAGCGTTGGGGATAAAAGAAAGAAAGAGAAATTGTTGTATCCCATTTCCTTGAACATTCATGAAATTTCAATAAAATAATGACAAAATTGTGAATCTGCATAAAGAAAAAGAGTATGAAGGCAGAAGATAGAATATTATGTTGTCAACCATGATTTGGAAGCTGGGGGCGGTGGGGGATGAAAGAAAGAAAGAAAAAGTGTCGTATCCCATTTCCTTGAACATTCATGGAAATTTCAATAAAATAATAAATAGATTGTTAATCTGCATAAAGAAAAAGTGTAAGAATGCAGAAGATAGAATATTAATCTTGTCAAGCATGATTTGGAAGCTTGGCGTTGGGGGATAAAAGAAAGAAAGAGAAATTGTTGTATCCCAATTCCTTGAACATTCATAAAATTTCAGTAAAATAATAAAAAGATTGTTAATCTGCATAAAGAAAAAGAGTAAGAATGTAGAAGATAGAATATTAATGTTTTCAACCATGATTTGGAAGCTGGGGGGTTGGGGGCTCATAGAAAGAAAGAAAAAGTGTCGTATCCCATTTCCTTGAACATTCATGGAAATTTCAATAAAATAACAAAAAGATTGTTAACCTGCGTAAAGAAAGAGTTAGAATGCAGAAGATAGAATATTAATGTTGGCAACCATGATTGGAAGCTGGGGGATATGGGGGATAAAGAAAGAAAGAAAAACTGTTGTATCCCATTTCCTTGAACATTCATGGAAATTTCAATAAAATAATAAATAGATTGTTCATCTGCATAAAGAAAAAGTGTAAGAATGCCGAAGATTGAATATTAATCTTGTCAACCATGATTTGGAAGCTTGGGGGGTGGGGGATAAAAGATAGAAAGAGAAATTGTTGTATCCCAATTCCTTGAACATTCATGAAATTTCAATAAAATAATGACAAGATTGTTAATCTGCATAAAGAAAAAGAATATGAAGGCAGAAGATAGAATATTATGTTGTCAAACATGATTTGGAAGCTGGGGGTGGGTGGGGGATGAAAGAAAGAAAGAAAAACTGTTGTATCCTATTTCCTTGAACATTCATGGAAATTTCAATAAAATAATAAAAAGATTGTTAATCTGCATAAAGAAAAAGATTAAGAATGCAGAACATTGAATGTTAATGTTGGCAACAACGATTGGGAATCTGGGGGGTTGTGCGGGATAAAAGAAAGAAAGAAAAACTGTTGTATCCCATTTCCTTGAATATTCATGGAAATTTCAATAAAATAATAAAAAGATTGTTAATCTGCATAGGGAAAAAGAGTAAGAATGCAGAAGATAGAATATTAATATTGTCAACCATGATTGGGAAGCTGGGGGGTGTTGGGGGATAAAAGAAAGAAAGAAAAACTGTTGTATCCCATTTCCTTGAACTTTCATGGAAATTTCAATAAAATAATAAAAGATTGTTAATCTGCATAAAGAAAAAGAGTAAGAATGCAGAAGATGGAATATTAATGTTGTCAACCATTATTTGGAAGCTGCGGGGGTAGGGGGATGAAAGAAAGAAAGAAAAACTGTTGTATCCCATTTCCTTGAACATTCATGGAAATTTCAATAAAATAATAAAAAATTGTTAATCTGCATAAAGAAAAAGTGTAAGAATGCAGGACATTGAATATTAATATTGTCAACCACGATTTGGAAGCTGGGGGCGTGGGGGATGAAAAAAAGAAAGAAATAATGTTGTATCACATTTCCTTGAACATTCATGGAAATTTCAATAAAATAATAAAAAGATTGTTAGTCTGCATAAAGAAAAAGTGTAAGAATGCAGAAGATAGAATATTCATGTTGTCAACCATGATTTGGAAGCTGGGGCGGGGTGGGGGATAAAAGAAAGTAAGAAAAACTGTTGTATCCCATTTCCTTGAACATTCATGGAAATTTCAATAAAATAATAAAAAGATAGTTAATCTGCATAAAGAAAAAGAGTAAGAATGCAGAAGATAGAATATTAATGTTGTCAACCATGAATTAGAAGCTGCGGGCAAGTGGGGGATAAAAGAAAGAAAGAAAAACTGTTGTATCCAATTTCCATGAACATTCATGGAAATTTTAATAAAATAATAAAAAGATTGTTAATCTGCATAAAGTGAAAGTGAAAGAATGCCGAAGATTGAATATTAATGTTGTCAACCATGATTTGGAAGCTTGGGGAGTGGGGGATAAAAGAAAGAAAGAGAAAATGTTGTATCCCATTTCCTTGAACATTCATGAAATTTCAATAAAATAATGACAAGATTGTGAATCTGGATAAAGAAAAAGAGTATGAAGGCAGAAGATAGAATATTATGTTGTCAACCATGATTTGGAAGATGGCAGGGGTGCTGGATAAAAGAAAGAAAGAAAAACTGTTGTATCCCATTTCCTTGAACATTCATGGAAATTTCAATAAAATAATAAAAAGATAGTTAATCTGCATAAAGAAAAAGAGTAAGAATGCAGAAGATAGAATATTAATGTTGTCAACCATGAATTAGAAGCTGCGGGCAAGTGGGGGATAAAAGAAAGAAAGAAAAACTGTTGTATCCAATTTCCATGAACATTCATGGAAATTTTAATAAAATAATAAAAAGATTGTTAATCTGCATAAAGTGAAAGTGAAAGAATGCCGAAGATTGAATATTAATGTTGTCAACCATGATTTGGAAGCTTGGGGAGTGGGGGATAAAAGAAAGAAAGAGAAAATGTTGTATCCCATTTCCTTGAACATTCATGAAATTTCAATAAAATAATGACAAGATTGTGAATCTGGATAAAGAAAAAGAGTATGAAGGCAGAAGATAGAATATTATGTTGTCAACCATGATTTGGAAGATGGCAGGGGTGCTGGATAAAAGAAAGAAAGAAAAACTGTTGTATCCCATTTCCTTGAACATTCATGGAAATTTCAATAAAATAATAAAAAGATTGTTAATCTGCATAAAGAAAAAGAGTAAGAATGCAGAAGATAGAATATTAATGTTGTCAACCATGATTTGGAAGCTGCGGTCGCTGGAGGATAAAAGAAAGAAAGAAAAACTGCTGTATCCCATTTACTGGAACATTCATGGAAATTTCAATAAAATAATAAAAAGTTTGTTAATCTGCATAAAGAAAAAGAGTAAGAATGCATAAGATAGAATATTAATGTTGTCAACCATGATTTGTAAACTGGGGGGCAGTGGGGGATAAAAGAAAGAAAGAAAAACAGTTGTATAGCATTTCCTTGAACATTCATGGGAAGTTCAATAAAATAATAAAAAGAATGGTAATCTGCATAAAGAAAAATAATAAGAATGCAGAAGATAGAATATTAATGTTGTCAACCATGATTTGGAAGCTTGGAGCGTGGGGGATAAAAGAAAGAAAGAGAAATTGTTGTATCCCATTTCCTTGAACATTCATGGAATTTCAATAAAATAATGACAGGATTGTGAATCTGCATAAAGAAAAAGAGTATGAAGGCAGAAGATAGAATATTATGTTGTCAACCATGATATGGAAGCTGGGGGGGGGGATGAAAGAAAGAAAGAAAAACTGTTGTATCCCATTTCCTTGAACATTCATGGAAATTTCAATAAAATCATAAATAGAGTGTTATTTACATAAAGAAAAAGTGTAAGAATGCCGAAGATTGAATATTAATGTTGTCAACCATGATTTGGAAGGTGGGGGGTGGTGGGGGATAAAAGAAAGAAAGAAAAACTGTTGTATACCATTTCCTTGAACATTCATGGAAATTTCAATAAAATAATAAACAGATTGGTAATCTGCATTAAGAAAAAGAGTAAGAATGCAGAAGATAGAATATTAATGTTGTCAACCATGATTTGGAAGCTTGGGGAGTGGGGGATAAAAGAAAGAAAGAGAAAATGTTGTATCCCATTTCCTTGAACATTCATGACATTTCAATAAAATAATGACAAGATTGTTAAATGCATAAAGAAAAAGAGTATGAATGCAGAAGATGGAATATTATGTTGTCAACCATGATTTGGAAGCTGGGGGGGGTGGGGGATGAAAGAAAGAATGAAAAACTGTTGTATCCTATTTCCTTGAACATTCATGGAAATTTCAATAAAATAATAAAAAGATTGTTCATCTGCATAAAGAAAAAGTGTAAGAATGCAGAAGACAAAATATTAATGTTGTCAACCATGATTTGGAAGCTTGGGGGGTGGGGGATAAAAGAAAGAAAGAAAAACTCTTGTGTCACATTTCTATGAACATTCATTGAAATTTCAATTAAATAATAAAAAGATTGTTCATCTGCATAAAGAAAAAGTGTAAGAATGCAGAAGATAAAATATTAATGTTGTCAACCATGATTTTGAAGCTGACGGGGGTGGGGGATAAAAGAAAGAAAGAAACACTGTTGTATCCCATTTCCTTGAACATTCATGGAAAGTTCAATAAAATAATAAAAAGATTGTTAATCTGCATAAAGAAAAAGAGTAAGAATGCAGAAGATAGAATATTAATGTTGTCAACCATGATTTGTAAACTGGGGGGGAGTGAGGCATAAAAGAAAGAAAGAAAAACTGTTGTATACCATTTCCTTGAACATTCATGGAAATTTCAGTAAAATATTAAAAAGATTGTTATTCTGCATAAAGAAAAAGTGTAAGAATGCAGAAGATAGACTATTAATCTTGTCAACCATGATTTGGAAGCTTGGGGGGGTGGGGGATAAAAGAATGAAAGAAAAACTGTTGTATACCATTTCCTTGAACATTCATGGAAAGTTCAATAAAATAATAAAAAGATTGGTAATGTGCATAAAGAAAAAGAGTAAGAATGCAGGAGATAGAATGTTAATGTTGTCAACCATGATTTGGAAGCTGGCGGGGGTGGGGATAAAAGAAAGAAAGAAAAACTTTTTTATCCCATTTCCTTGAACATTCATGGAAATTTCAATACAATAATAAAAAGATTGTTAATCTGCGTAAACAAAAAGGGTAAGAATGCAGAAGATAGAATATTAATGTTGTCAACCATGATTTGGAAGCTTGGAGCGTGGGGGATAAAAGAAAGAAAGAGAAATTGTTGTATGCCATTTCCTTGAACATTCATGAAATTTCAATAAAATAATGACTAGATTGTGAATCTGCATAAAGAAAAAGAGTAAGAATGCAGAAGATAGATTATTAATCTTGTCAACCATGATTTGGAAGCTTGGGGTGGTGGGGGATAAAAGAAAGATAGAGAAATTGCTGTATCCGCATCCCTTGAACATTCATGAAATCTCAATAATATAATGAAAAGATTGTTAATCTGCATAAACATAAAGAGTAAGAAGGCAGAAGATAGATTATTAATATTGTCACCCACAATTTGGAAGCTGGGGGCGTGGGGGATGAAAAAAAGAAAGAAATATTGTTGTATCACATTTCCTTGAACATTCATGGAAATTTCAATAAAATAATAAAAAGATTGTTAGTCTGCATAAAGAAAAAGTGTAAGAATGCAGAAGATAGAATATTAATGTTGTCAACCATGATTTGGAAGCTGGGGGGGTGGGGGATAAAAGAAAGTAAGAAAAACTGTTGTATCCCATTTCCTTGAACATTCAAGGAAATTTCAATAAAATAATAAAAAGATAGTTAATCTGCATAAAGAAAAAGAGTAAGAATGCAGAAGATAGAATATTAATGTTGTCAACCATGAATTAGAAGCTGCGGGCAAGTGGGAGATAAACGAAAGAAAGAAAAACTGTTGTATCCAATTTCCTTGAACATTCATGGAAATTTTAATAAAATAATAAAAAGATTGTTAATCTGCATAAAGTAAAAGTGTAAGAATGCAGAAGATTGAATATTACTGTTGCCAACCATGATTTGGAAGGTGGGAGGTGGTGGGGGATAAAAGAAAGAAAGAAAAACTGTTGTATTCCATTTCCTTGAACATTCATGGAAATTTCATTAAAATAATAAAAAGATTGTTCATCTGCATAAAGAAAAAGTGTAAGAATGCCGAAGATTGAATATTAATGTTGTCAACCACAATTTGGAAGCTGGGGGCGTGGGGGATAAAAGAAAGAAAGAAAAAATGTTGTATCCCATTTCCTTGGACATTCATGGAAATTTCAATAAAATAATGAATAGATTGTTATTTACATAAAGAAAAAGTGTAAGAATAAAGAAGATTGAATACTAATGTTGTCAACCATGATTTGGAATCTGGGGGGTGGTGGGGGATAAAAGAAAGAAAGAAAAACTGTTGTATACCATTTCCTTGAACATTCATGAAAATTTCAATAAAATAATAAAAAGATTGGTAATCTGCATAAAGAAAAAGAGTAAGAATTCAGAAGATAGAATATTAATGTTGTCAACCATGATTTGGAAGCTTGGGGAGTGGGGGATAAAAGAAAGAAAGAGAAAATGTTGTATCCCATTTCCTTGAACATTCATGAAATTTCAATAAAATAATGACAAGATTGTTAAATGCATAAAGAAAAAGAGTATGAAGGCAGAAGATAGAATATTATGTTGTCAACCATGATTTGGAAGCTGGGGGGGGTGGGGGATGAAAGAAAGAAAGAAAAACTGTTGTATCCCATTTCCTTGATCATTCATTGAAATTTCAATGAAATAATAAATAGATTGTTAATCTGAATAAAGAAAAAGTGTAAGAATGTAGAAGATAGAATATTAATCTTGTCAAGCATGATTTGGAAGCTTGGGGGTGGGGGATAAAAGAAAGAAAGAGAAATTGTTGTATCCCAATTCCTTGATTATTCACAAAATTTCAATAAAATAATAAAAAGATTGTCAATCTGCATAAAGAAAAAGAGTAAGAATGTAGAAGATAGAATATGAATGTTTTCAACCATGATTTGGAAGCTGGGGGGTTGGGGGATGATAGAAAGAAAGAAAAAGTGTCGTATCCCATTTCCTTGAACATTCATGGAAATTTCAATAAAATAACAAAAAGATTGTTAACCTGCGTGAAGAAAGAGTTAGAATGCAGAAGATAGAATATTAATGTTGGCAACCATGATTTGGAAGCTGGGGGGGGGTGGGGGATGAAAGAAAGAAAGAAAAACTGTTGTATCCCATTTCCTTGAACATTCATGGAAATTTCAATAAAATAATAAAAAGATTGTTAATCTGCATAAAGAAAAAGTGTAAGAATGCAGAAGATAGAATATTAATGTTGTCAACCATGATTTGGAAGGTGGGGGCGCTGGAGGATAAAAGAAAGAAAGAAAAACTGTTGTATACCATTTACTGGAATATTCATGGAAATTTCAAGAAAATAAGAAAAAGATTGTTAATCTGCATAAAGTAAAATTGTAAGAATGCAGAAGATTGAATATTAATGTTGTCAACCATGATTTGGAAGATGGCAGGGGTGCTGGATAAAAGAAAGAAAGAAAAACTGTTGTATCCCATTTCCTTGAACATTCATGGAAATTTCAATAAAATAATAAAAAGATTGTTAATCTGCATAACGGAAAAGTGTAAGAATGCAGAAGATAGAATATTAATTTTGTCAACCATGATTTGGAAGCTGGGGTCGCTGGAGGATAAAAGAAAGAAAGAAAAACTGCTGTATCCCATTTACTGGAACATTCATGGAAATTTCAATAAAATAATAAAAAGATTGTTAATCTGCATAAAGAAAAAGAGTAAGAATGCAGAAGATAGAATATTAATGTTGTCAACCATGATTTGTAAACTGGGGGGCAGTGGGGGATAAAAGAAAGAAAGAAAAATTGTTGTATACCATTTCCTTGCACATTCATGGAAATTTCAATAAAATAATAAAAAGATTGGTAATCTGCATAAAGAAAAAGTCTAAGAATGCCGAAGATTGAATATTAATGTTGTCAACCACGATTTGGAAGCTGGGGGCGTGGGGGATAAAAGAAAGAAAGAAAAAATGTTGTATCCCATTTCCTTGAACATTCATAAAATTTCAATAAAATAATGACAAGATTGTTAAATGCATAAAGAAAAAGAGTATGAAGGCAGAAGATAGAATATTATGTTGTCAACCATGATCGGGAAGCTGGGGGGGTGGGGGATGAAAGAAAGAAAGAAAAACTGTTGTATCCCATTTCCTTGAACATTCATGGAAATTTCAATAAAATAATAAAAAGATTGTTCATCTGCATAAAGAAAAAGTGTAAGAATGCAGAAGATAAAATATTAATGTTGTCAACCATGATTTGGAAGCTGGGGGAGGTGGGGGATAAAAGAAAGAAAGAAAAACTGTTGTATCTCATTTCCTTGAACATTCATGGAAATTTCAATAAAATAATAAAAAGATTCTTCATATGCATAAAGAAAAAGTGTAAGAATGCAGAAGATAGACTATTAGTGTTGTGAACCATGATTTGGAAGCTTGGGGGGTGGGGGATAAAAGAAAGAAAGAAACACTGTTGTATCCCATTTCCTTGAACATTCATGGAAAGTTCAATAAAATAATAAAAAGATTGGTAATCTGCATAAAGAAAAAGAGTAAGAATGCAGGAGATAGAATGTTAATGTTGTCAACCATGATTAGGAAGCTGGCGGGGGTGGGGGATAAAAGAAAGAAAGAAAAACTTTTTTATCCCATTTCCTTGAGCATTCATGGAAATTTCAATACAATACTAAAAAGATTGTTAATCTGCATAAACAAAAAGGGTAAGAATGCAGAAGATAGAATATTAATGTTGTCAACCATGATTTGTAAACTGGGGGGGGAGTGGGGGATAAAAGAAAGAAAGAAAAACTGTTGTATACCATTTCCTTGAACATTCATGGAAAGTTCAATAAAATAATAAAAAGATTGGTAATCTGCATAAATAAAAAGAGTAAGAATGCAGAAGATAGAATATTAATGTTGTCAACCATGATTTGGAAGCTTGGAGCGTGGGGGATAAAAGAAAGAAAGAGAAATTGTTGTATCCCATTTCCTTGAACATTCATGAAATTTCAATAAAATAAAGACAAGATTGTGAATCTGCATAAAGAAAAAGAGTATGAAGGCAGAAGATAGAATATTATGTTGTCAACCATGATTTGGAAGCTGGGGGGGGTGGGGGATGAAAGAAAGAAAGAAAAACTGTTGTATCCCATTTCCTTGAACATTCATTGAAATTTCAATAAAATAATAAGTAGATTGTTAATCTGCATAAAGAAAAAGTGTAAGAATGCAGAAGATAGAATATTAATGTTTTCAACCATGATTTGGAAGCTGGGGGGGAGTGGGGGGTAAAAGAAAGAACGAAAAACTGTTGTATACCATTTCCTTGAACATTCATGGAAATTTCAGTAAAATAATAAAAAGATTGTTATTCTGGATAAAGAAAAAGAGTAAGAATGCAGAAGATAGATTATTAATCTTGTCAACCATGATTTGGAAGCTTGGGGTGGTGGGGGATAAAAGAAAGATAGAGAAATTGCTGTATCCCAATCCCTTGAACATTCATGAAATCTCAATAATATAATGAAAAGATTGTTAATCTGCATAAAGATAAAGAGTAAGAAGGCAGAAGATAGAATATTATGATGTCAACAATGATTTGGACACTGGGGGGGTGGGGGATAAAAGAAAGAAAGAAAAACTGTTGTATGCCATTTCCTTGAACATTCATGGAAATTTCAATAAAATAATAAAAGATTGTTAATCTGCATAAAGAAAAACAGTAAGAATGCAGAATATAGAATATTAATGTTTTCAATCATGATTTGGAAGCTGAGGGGGTGAGGGATAAAAGAATGAAAGAAAAACTGTTGTATCCCATTTCCTTGAACATACATGGAAATTTCAATAAAACAATAAAAAGATTGTTAATCTGCATAAAGAAAAAGAGTAAGAATGCAGAAGATAGAATATTAATGTTGTCAACTATGATTTGGAAGCTGGAGGCGCTGGAGGATAAAAGAAAGAAAGAAAAACTGTTGTATCCCATTTACTGGAACATTCATGGAAATTTCAATAAAATAAGAAAAAGATTGTTAATCTGCATAAAGTAAAAGTGTAAGAATGCAGAAGATTGAATATTAATGTTGTCAACCATGATTTGGAAGATGGCAGTGGTGGTGGATAAAAGAAAGAAAGAAAAACTGTTGTATCCCATTTCCTTGAACATTCATGGAAATTTCAATAAAATAATAAAAAGATTGTTAATCTGCATAAAGAAAAAAGTGTAAGAATGCAGAAGATAGAATATTAATGTTGTCAACCATGATTTGGAAGCTGGGGTCGCTGGAGGATAAAAGAAAGAAAGAAAAACTGCTGTATCCCATTTACTGGAACATTCATGGAAATTTCAATAAAATAATAAAAAGATTGTTAATCTCCATAAAGAAAAAGAGTAAGAATGCAGAAGATAGAATATTAATGTTGTCAACCATGATTTGTAAACTGGGGGGGAGTGAGGGGTAAAAGAAAGAAAGAAAAACTGTTGTATACCATTTCCTTGAACATTCATGGAAATTTCAGTAAAATAATAAAAAGATTGTTATTCTGCATAAAGAAAAAGAGTAAGAATGCAGAAGATAGATTATTAATCTTGTCAACCATGATTTGGAAGCTTGGGGTGGTGGGGGATAAAAGAAAGATAGAGAAATTGCTGTATCCCAATCCCTTGAACATTCATGAAATCTCAATAATATAATGAAAAGATTGTTAATCTGCATAAAGATAAAGAGTAAGAAGGCAGAAGATAGATTATTAATATTGTCAACCACGATTTGGAAGCTGGGGGCGTGGGGGATGAAAAAAAGAAAGAAATATTGTTGTATCACATTTCCTTGAACATTCATGGAAATTTCAATAAAATAATAAAAAGATTGTTAGTCTGCATAAAGAAAAAGTGTAAGAATGCAGAAGATAGAATATTAATGTTGTCAACCATGATTTGGAAGCTGGGGGGGTGGGGGATAAAAGAAAGTAAGAAAAACTGTTGTATCCCATTTCCTTGAACATTCATGGAAATTTCAATAAAATAATAAAAAGATAGTTAATCTGCATAAAGAAAAAGAGTAAGAATGCAGAAGATAGAATATTAATGTTGTCAACCATGAATTAGAAGCTGCGGGCAAGTGGGGGATAAAAGAAAGAAAGAAAAACTGTTGTATCCAATTTCCTTGAACATTCATGGAAATTTTAATAAAATAATAAAAAGATTGTTAATCTGCATAAAGTAAAACTGTAAGAATGCAGAAGATTGAATATTAATATTGTCAACCACGATTTGGAAGCTGGGGGCGTGGGGGATAAAAGAAAGAAAGAAAAAATGTTGTATCCCATTTCCTTGGACATTCATGGAAATTTCAATAAAATAATGAATAGATTGTTATTTACATAAAGAAAAAGTGTAAGAATAAAGAAGATTGAATATTAATGTTGTCAACCTTGAGTTGGAATCTGGGGGGTGGTGGGGCATAAAAGAAAGAAAGAAAAACTGTTGTATACCATTTCCTTGCACATTCATGGAAATTTCAATAAAATAATAAAAAGATTGGTAATCTGCATAAAGAAAAAGTGTAAGAATGCCGAAGATTGAATATTAATGTTGTCAACCACGATTTGGAAGCTGGGGGCGTGGGGGATAAAAGAAAGAAAGAAAAAATGTTGTATCCCATTTCCTTGGACATTCATGGAAATTTCAATAAAATAATAAATAGATTGTTATTTACATAAAGAAAAAGTGTAAGAATACAGAAGATTGAATATTAATGTTGTCAACCATGATTTGGAAGGTGGGGGGTGGTGGGGGATAAAAGAAGTTAAGAAAAACTGTTGTATACCATTTCCTTGAACATTCATGGAAATTTCAATAAAATAATAAAAAGATTGGTAATCTGCATAAAGAAAAAGAGTAAGAATGCAGAAGATAGAATATTAATGTTGTCAACCATGATTTGGAAGATTGGGGAGTGGGGGATAAAAGAAAGAAAGAGAAAATGTTGTATCCCATTTCCTTGAACATTCATGAAATTTCAATAAAATAATGACAAGATTGTTAAATGCATAAAGAAAAAGAGTATGAAGGCAGAAGATAGAATATTATGTTGTCAACCATGATTTGGTAGCTGGGGGGGGGGATGAAAGAAAGAAAGAAAGACTGTTGTATCCCATATCCTTCAACATTCATGGAAATTTCAATAAAATAATAAATAGATTGTTATTTACATAAAGAAAAAGTGTAAGAATGCCGAAGATTGAATATTAATGTTGTCAACCATGATTTGGAAGGTGGGGGGTGGTGGGGGATAAAAGAAAGAAAGAAAAACTGTTGTATACCATTTCCCTGCACATTCATGGAAATTTCAATAAAATAATAAAAAGATTGTTCATCTGCATAAAGAAAAAGTGTAAGAATGCAGAAGATAAAATATCAATGTTGTCAACCATGATTTGGTAGCTGGGGTGGGGGATAAAAGAAAGAAAGAAACACTGTTGTATCCCATTTCCTTGAACATTCATGGAAAGTTCAATAAGATAATAAAAAGATTGGTAATCTGCATAAAGAAAAAGAGTAAGAATGCAGGAGATAGAATGTTAATGTTGTCAACCATGATTTGGAAGCTGGTGGGGGTGGGGGATAAAAGAAAGAAAGAAAAACTTTTTTATCCCATTTCCTTGAACATTCATGGAAATTTCAATACAATAATAAAAAGATTGTTAATCTGCATAAACAAAAAGTGTAAGAATGCAGAAGATAGAATATTAATGTTGTCAACCATGATTTGTAAACTGGGGGGGAGTGGGGGATAAAAGAAAGAAAGAGAAACTGTTGTATACCATTTCCTTGAACATTCATGGAAAGTTCAATAAAATAATAAAAAGATTGGTAATCTGCATAAAGAAAAAGAGTAAGAATGCAGAAGATAGAATATTAATGTTGTCAACCATGATTTGGAAGCTTGGTGCGTGGGGGATAAAAGAAAGAAAGAGAAATTGTTGTATCCCATTTCCTTGAACATTCATGAAATTTCAATAAAATAATGACAAGATTGTGAATCTGCATAAAGAAAAAGAGTATGAAGGCAGAAGATAGAATATTATGTTGTCAACCATGATTTGGAAGCTGGGGGGTTGGGGGATGAAAGAAAGAAAGAAAAACTGTTGTATCCCATTTCCTTGAACATTCATTGAAATTTCAATAAAATAATAAGTAGATTGTTAATCTGCATAAAGAAAAAGGGTAAGAATGCAGAAGATATAATATTAATGTTGTCAACCATGATTTGTATACTGGGGGGCAGTGGGGGATAAAAGAAAGAAAGAAAAACAGTTGTATACCATTTCCTTGAACATTCATGGAAAGTTCAATAAAATAATAAAAAGAATGGTAATCTGCATAAAGAAAAAGAATAAGAATGCAGAAGATAGAATATTAATGTTGGCAACCATGATTTGGAAGCTGGGGGGTTGGGGGATGAAAGAAAGAAAGAAACACTGTTGTATCCCATTTCCTTGAACATTCATGGAAATTTCAATAAAATAATAAAAAGATTGTTAATCTGCATAAAGAAAAAGAGTAAGAATGCAGAAGATAGAATATTAATGTTGTCAACCATGATTTGGAATGTGCGGGCGCTGGAGGATAAAAGAAAGAAAGAAAAACTGTTGTATACCATTTACTGGAATATTCATGGAAATTTCAATAAAATAAGAAAAAGATTGTTAATATGCATAAAGTAAAAGTGTAAGAATGCAGAAGATTGAATATTAATGTTGTCAATCATGATTTGGAAGATGGCAGGGGTGCTGGATAAAAGAAAGAAAGAAAAACTGTAGTATCCCATTTCCTTGAACATTCATGGAAATTTCAATAAAATAATAAAAAGATTGTTAATCTGCATAAAGGAAAAGTGTAAGAATGCAGAAGATAGAATATTAATGTTGTCAACCATGATTTGGAAGCTGGAGTCGCTGGAGGATAAAAGAAAGAAAGAAAAACTGCTGTATCCCATTTACTGGAACATTCATGGAAATTTCAATAAAATAATAAAAAGATTGTTAATCTGCATAAAGAAAAAGAGTAAGAATGCAGAAGATAGAATATTAATGTTGTCAACCATGATTTGTAAACTGGGGGGCAGTGGGGGATAAAAGAAAGAAAGAAAAACTGTTGTATACCATTTCCTTGCACATTCATGGAAATTTCAATAAAATAATAAAAAGATTGTTAATCTGCATAAAGAAAAAGAGTAAGAATGCAGAAGATAGAATATTAATGTTGTCAACCATGATTTGTAAACTGGGGGACAGTGGGGGATTAAAG
This sequence comes from Cynocephalus volans, assembly GCF_027409185.1. Taxonomy (NCBI): domain Eukaryota; kingdom Metazoa; phylum Chordata; class Mammalia; order Dermoptera; family Cynocephalidae; genus Cynocephalus; species Cynocephalus volans. Next base: position 57,039,037 of record NC_084463.1, read on the forward strand.
AAAGAAAGAAAAACTTTTGTATACCATTTCCTTGCACATTCATGGAAATTATAATAAAATAATAAAAAGATTGGTAATCTGCATAAAGAAAAAGTCTAAGAATGCCGAAGATTGAATATTAATGTTGTCAACCACGATTTGGAAGCTGGGGGCGTGGGGGATAAAAGAAAGAAAGAAAAAATGTTGTATCCCATTTCCTTGGACATTCATGGAAATTTCAATAAAATAATAAATAGATTGTTATTTACATAAAGAAAAAGTGTAAGAATACAGAAGATTGAATATTAATGTTGTCAACCATGATTTGGAAGGTGGGGGGTGGTGGGGGATAAAAGAAAGAAAGAAAAACTGTTGTATACCATTTCCTTGAACATTCATGGAAATTTCAATAAAATAATAAAAAGATTGGTAATCTGCATAAAGAAAAAGAGTAAGAATGCAGAAGATAGAATATTAATGTTGTCAACCATGATTTGGAAGCTTGGGGAGTGGGGGATAAAAGAAAGAAAGAGAAAATGTTGTATCCCATTTCCATGAACATTCATGAAATTTCAATAAAATAATGACAAGATTGTTAAATGCATAAAGAAAAAGAGTATGAAGGCAGAAGATAGAATATTATGTTGTCAACCATGATCGGGAAGCTGGGGGGGTGGGGGATGAAAGAAAGAAAGAAAAACTGTTGTATCCCATTTCCTTGAACATTCATGGAAATTTCAATAAAATAATAAAAAGATTGTTCATCTGCATAAAGAAAAAGTGTAAGAATGCAGAAGATAAAATATTAATGTTGTCAACCATGATTTGGAAGCTGGGGGAGGTGGGGGATAAAAGAAAGAAAGAAAAACTGTTGTATCCCATTTCCTTGAACATTCATGGAAATTTCAATAAAATAATAAAAAGATTGTTCATATGCATAAAGAAAAAGTGTAAGAATGCAGAAGATAGACTATTAGTGTTGTGAACCATGATTTGGAAGCTTGGGGGGTGGGGGATAAAAGAAAGAAAGAAAAACTCTTGTGTCACATTTCTATGAACATTCATTGAAATTTCAATAAAATAATAAAGAGATTCTTAATCTGCATAGAGAAAAAGAGTAAGAATGCAGAAGATAGAATATTAATGTTGTCAACCATGATTTTGAAGCTGACGGGGGTGGGGGATAAAAGAAAGAAAGAAACACTGTTGTATCCCATTTCCTTGAACATTCATGGAAAGTTCAATAAAATAATAAAAAGATTGGTAATCTGCATAAAGAAAAAGAGTAAGAATGCAGGAGATAGAATGTTAATGTTGTCAACCATGATTTGGAAGCTGGCGGGGGTGGGGGATAAAAGAAAGAAAGAAAAACTTTTTTATCCCATTTCCTTGAGCATTCATGGAAATTTCAATACAATACTAAAAAGATTGTTAATCTGCATAAAGAAAAAGGGTAAGAATGCAGAAGATAGAATATTAATGTTGTCAACCATGATTTGTAAACTGGGGGGGAGTGGGGGATAAAAGAAAGAAAGAAAAACTGTTGTATTCCATTTCCTTGAACATTCATGGAAATTTCATTAAAATAATAAAAAGATTGTTCATCTGCATAAAGAAAAAGTGTAAGAATGCCGAAGATTGAATATTAATATTGTCAAACACGATTTGGAAGCTGGGGGCGTGGGGGATAAAAGAAAGAAAGAAAAAATGTTGTATCCCATTTCCTGGGACATTCATGGAAATTTCAATAAAATAATGAATAGATTGTTATTTACATAAAGAAAAAGTGTAAGAATAAAGAAGATTGAATATTAATGTTGTCAACCATGATTTGGAATCTGGGGGGTGGTGGGGGATAAAAGAAAGAAAGAAAAACTGTTGTATACCATTTCCTTGAACATTCATGGAAATTTCAATAAAATAATAAAAAGATTGGTAATCTGCATAAAGAAAAAGAGTAAGAATTCACAAGATAGAATATTAATGTTGTCAACCATGATTTGGAAGCTTGGGGAGTGGGGGATAAAAGAAAGAAAGAGAAAATGTTGTATCCCATTTCCTTGAACATTCATGAAATTTCAATAAAATAATGACAAGATTGTTAAATGCATAAAGAAAAAGAGTATGAAGGCAGAAGATAGAATATTATGTTGTCAACCATGATTTGGAAGCTGGGGGGGGTGGGGGATGAAAGAAAGAAAGAAAAATTGTTGTATCCCATTTCCTTGAACATTCATTGAAATTTCAATGAAATAATAAATAGATTGTTAATCTGCATAAAGAAAAAGTGTAAGAATGTAGAAGATAGAATATTAATCTTGTCAAGCATGATTTGGAAGCTTGGGGGGTGGGGATAAAAGAAAGAAAGAGAAATTGTTGTATCCTAATTCCTTGAACATTCATAAAATTTCAATAAAATAATAAAAAGATTGTCAATCTGCATAAAGAAAAAGAGTAAGAATGTAGAAGATAGAATATGAATGTTTTCAACCATGATTTGGAAGCTGGGGGGTTGGGGGATGATAGAAAGAAAGAAAAAGTGTCGTATCCCATTTCCTTGAACATTCATGGAAATTTCAATAAAATAACAAAAAGATTGTTAACCTGCGTAAAGAAAGAGTTAGAATGCCGAAGATAGAATATTAATGTTGGGAACCATGATTTGGAAGCTGGGGGGGGTGGGGGATGAAAGAAAGAAAGAAAAACTTTTGTATCACATTTACTTGAACATTCATGGAAATTTCAATAAAATAATAAAAAGATTGTTAATCTGCATAAAGAAAAAGTGTAAGAATGCAGAAGATAGAATATTAATGTTGTCAACCATGATTTGGAAGCTGGGGGCGCTGGAGGATAAAAGAAAGAAAGAAAAACTGTTGTATCCCATTTACTGGAATATTCATGGAAATTTCAATAAAATAAGAAAAAGATTGTTAATCTGCATAAAGTAAAAGTGTAAGAATGCAGAAGATTGAATATTAATGTTGTCAACCATGATTTGGAAGATGGCAGGGGTGCTGGATAAAAGAAAGAAAGAAAAACTGTTGTATCCCATTTCCTTGAACATTCATGGAAATTTCAATTAAATAATAAAAAGATTGTTAATCTGCATAAAGAAAAAGAGTAAGAATGCAGAAGATAGAATATTAATGTTGTCAACCATGATTTGGAAGCTGGGGTCGCTGGAGGATAAAAGAAAGAAAGAAAAACTGCTGTATCCCATTTACTGGAACATTCATGGAAATTTCAATAAAAAAATAAAAAGATTGTTAATCTGCATAAAGAAAAAGAGTAAGAATGCAGAAGATAGAATATTAATGTTGTCAACCATGATTTGTAAACTGGGGGGCAGTGGGGGATAAAAGAAAGAAAGAAAAACAGTTGTATACCATTTCCTTGAACATTCATGGAAAGTTCAATAAAATAATAAAAAGAATGGTAATCTGCATAAAGAAAAAGAATAAGAATGCAGAAGATAGAATATTAATGTTGTCAACCATGATTTGGAAGCTTGGAGCGTGGGGGATAAAAGAAAGAAAGAGAAATTGTTGTATCCCATTTCCTTGAACATTCATGGAATTTCAATAAAATAATGACAAGATTGTGAATCTGCATAAAGAAAAAGAGTATGAAGGCAGAAGATAGAATATTATGTTGTCAACCATGATTTGGAAGCTGGGGTCGCTGGAGGTTAAAAGAAAGAAAGAAAAACTGCTGTATCCCATTTACTGGAACATTCATGGAAATTTCAATTAAAAAATAAAAAGATTGTTAATCTGCATAAAGAAAAAGAGTAAGAATGCAGAAGATAGAATATTAATGTTGTCAACCATGATTTGTAAACTGCGGGGCAGTGGGGGATAAAAGAAAGAAAGAAAAACAGTTGTATACCATTTCCTTGAACATTCATGGAATTTCAATAAAATAATGACAAGATTGTGAATCTGCATAAAGAAAAAGACTATGAAGGCAGAAGATAGAATATTATGTTGTCAACCATGATTTGGAAGCTGGGGGGGGTGGAGAATGAAAGAAAGAAAGAAAAACTGTTGTATCCCATTTCCTTGAACATTCATGGAAATTTCAATAAAATAATAAATAGATTGTTACTTACATAAAGAAAAAGTGTAAGAATGAAGAAGATTGAATATTAATATTGTCAACCATGATTTGGAAGGTGGGGGGTGGTGGGGGATAAAAGAAAGAAAGAAAAAATGTTGTATCCCATTTCCTTGGACATTCATGGAAATTTCAATAAAATAATAAATAGATTGTTATTTACATAAAGAAAAAGTGTAAGAATACAGAAGATTGAATATTAATGTTGTCAACCATGATTTGGAAGGTGGGGGGTGGTGGGGGATAAAAGAGGGAAAGAAAAACTGTTGTATACCATTTCCTTGAACATTCATGGAAATTTCAATAAAATAATAAAAAGATTGGTAATCTGCATAAAGAAAAAGAGTAAGAATGCAGAAGATAGAATATTAATGTTGTCAACCATGATTTGGAAGCTTGGGGAGTGGGGGATAAAAGAAAGAAAGAGAAAATGTTGTATCCCATTTCCTTGAACATTCATGAAATTTCAATAAAATAATGACAAGATTGTTAAATGCATAAAGAAAAAGAGTATGAAGGCAGAAGATAGAATAATATGTTGTCAACCATGATTTGGTAGCTGGGGGGGGGGATGAAAGAAAGAAAGAAAAACTGTTGTATCCCAATTCCTTGAATATTCATGGAAATTTCAATAAAATAATAAAAAGATTGTTCATCTGCATGAAGAAAAAGTGTAAGAATGCAGAAGATAGACTATTAGTGTTGTGAACCATGATTTGGAAGCTTGGGGGGTGGGGGATAAAAGAAAGAAAGAAAAACTCTTGTGTCACATTTCTATGAACATTCATTGAAATTTCAATAAAATAATAAAGAGATTCTTAATCTGCATAGAGAAAAAGAGTAAGAATGCAGAAGATAGAATATTAATGTTGTCAACCATGATTTTGAAGCTGAAGGGGGTGGGGGATAAAAGAAAGAAAGAAACACTGTTGTATCCCATTTCCTTGAACATTCATGGAAAGTTCAATAAGATAATAAAAAGATTGGTAATCTGCATAAGGAAAAAGAGTAAGAATGCAGGAGATAGAATGTTAATGTTGTCAACCATGATTTGGAAGCTGGTGGGGGTGGGGGATAAAAGAAAGAAAGAAAAACTTTTTTATCCCATTTCCTTGAACATTCATGGAAATTTCAATACAATAATAAAAAGATTGTTAATCTGCATAAACAAAAAGGGTAAGAATGCAGAAGATAGAATATTAATGTTGTCAACCATGATTTGTAAACTGGGGGGGAGTGGGGGATAAAAGAAAGAAAGAGAAACTGTTGTATACCATTTCCTTGTACATTCATGGAAAGTTCAATAAAATAATAAAAAGATTGGTAATCTGCATAAAGAAAAAGAGTAAGAATGCAGAAGATAGAATATTAATGTTGTCAACCATGATTTGGAAGCTTGGAGCGTGGGGGATAAAAGAAAGAAAGAGAAATTGTTGTATCCCATTTCCTTGAACATTCATGAAATTTCAATAAAATAATGACAAGATTGTGAATCTGCATAAAGAAAAAGAGTATGAAGGCAGAAGATAGAATATTATGTTGTCAACCATGATTTGGTAGCTGGGGGGGGGGATGAAAGAAAGAAAGAAAGACTGTTGTATCCCATATCCTTCAACATTCATGGAAATTTCAATAAAATAATAAATAGATTGTTATTTACATAAAGAAAAAGTGTAAGAATGCCGAAGATTGAATATTAATGTTGTCAACCATGATTTGGAAGGTGGGGGGTGGTGGGGGATAAAAGAAAGAAAGAAAAACTGTTGTATACCATTTCCCTGCACATTCATGGAAATTTCAATAAAATAATAAAGAGATTCTTAATCTGCATAGAGAAAAAGAGTAAGAATGCAGAAGATAGAATATTAATGTTGTCAACCATGATTTTGAAGCTGAAGGGGGTGGGGGATAAAAGAAAGAAAGAAACACTGTTGTATCCCATTTCCTTGAACATTCATGGAAAGTTCAATAAGATAATAAAAAGATTGGTAATCTGCATAAAGAAAAAGAGTAAGAATGCAGGAGATAGAATGTTAATGTTCTCAACCATGATTTGGAAGCTGGTGGGGGTGGGGGATAAAAGAAAGAAAGAAAAACTTTTTTATCCCATTTCCTTGAACATTCATGGAAATTTCAATACAATAATAAAAAGATTGTTAATCTGCATAAACAAAAAGGGTAAGAATGCAGAAGATAGAATATTAATGTTGTCAACCATGATTTGTAAACTGGGGGGGAGTGGGGGATAAAAGAAAGAAAGAGAAACTGTTGTATACCATTTCCTTGAACATTCATGGAAAGTTCAATAAAATAATAAAAAGATTGGTAATCTGCATAAAGAAAAAGAGTAAGAATGCAGAAGATAGAATATTAATGTTGTCAACCATGATTTGGAAGCTTGGTGCGTGGGGGATAAAAGAAAGAAAGAGAAATTGTTGTATCCCATTTCCTTGAACATTCATGAAATTTCAATAAAATAATGACAAGATTGTGAATCTGCATAAAGAAAAAGAGTATGAAGGCAGAAGATAGAATATTATGTTGTCAACCATGATTTGGAAGCTGGGGGGTTGGGGGATGAAAGAAAGAAAGAAAAACTGTTGTATCCCATTTCCTTGAACATTCATTGAAATTTCAATAAAATAATAAGTAGATTGTTAATCTGCATAAAGAAAAAGGGTAAGAATGCAGAAGATATAATATTAATGTTGTCAACCATGATTTGTATACTGGGGGGCAGTGGGGGATAAAAGAAAGAAAGAAAAACAGTTGTATACCATTTCCTTGAACATTCATGGAAAGTTCAATAAAATAATAAAAAGAATGGTAATCTGCATAAAGAAAAAGAATAAGAATGCAGAAGATAGAATATTAATGTTGGCAACCATGATTTGGAAGCTGGGGGGGGTGGGGGATGAAAGAAAGAAAGAAACACTGTTGTATCCCATTTCCTTGAACATTCATGGAAATTTCAATAAAATAATAAAAAGATTGTTAATCTGCATAAAGAAAAAGAGTAAGAATGCAGAAGATAGAATATTAATGTTGTCAACCATGATTTGGAAGGTGGGGGCGCTGGAGGATAAAAGAAAGAAAGAAAAACTGTTGTATACCATTTACTGGAATATTCATGGAAATTTCAATAAAATAAGAAAAAGATTGTTAATATGCATAAAGTAAAAGTGTAAGAATGCAGAAGATTGAATATTAATGTTGTCAATCATGATTTGGAAGATGGCAGGGGTGCTGGATAAAAGAAAGAAAGAAAAACTGTTGTATCCCATTTCCTTGAACATTCATGGAAATTTCAATAAAATAATAAAAAGATTGTTAATCTGCATAAAGGAAAAGTGTAAGAATGCAGAAGATAGAATATTAATGTTGTCAACCATGATTTGGAAGCTGGAGTCGCTGGAGGATAAAAGAAAGAAAGAAAAACTGCTGTATCCCATTTACTGGAACATTCATGGAAATTTCAATAAAATAATAAAAAGATTGTTAATCTGCATAAAGAAAAAGAGTAAGAATGCAGAAGATAGAATATTAATGTTGTCAACCATGATTTGTAAACTGGGGGGCAGTGGGGGATAAAAGAAAGAAAGAAAAACTGTTGTATACCATTTCCTTGCACATTCATGGAAATTTCAATAAAATAATAAAAAGATTGTTAATCTGCATAAAGAAAAAGAGTAAGAATGCAGAAGATAGAATATTAATGTTGTCAACCATGATTTGTAAACTGGGGGACAGTGGGGGATTAAAGAAAGAAAGAAAAACTTTTGTATACCATTTCCTTGCACATTCATGGAAATTTCAATAAAATAATAAAAAGATTGGTAATCTGCATAAAGAAAAAGTCTAAGAATGCCGAAGATTGAATATTAATGTTGTCAACCACGATTTGGAAGCTGGGGGCGTGGGGGATAAAAGAAAGAAAGAAAAAATGTTGTATCCCATTTCCTTGGACATTCATGGAAATTTCAATAAAATAATAAATAGATTGTTATTTACATAAAGAAAAAGTGTAAGAATACAGAAGATTGAATATTAATGTTGTCAACCATGATTTGGAAGGTGGGGGGTGGTGGGGGATAAAAGAAAGAAAGAAAAACTGTTGTATACCATTTCCTTGAACATTCATGGAAATTTCAATAAAATAATAAAAAGATTGGTAATCTGCATAAAGAAAAAGAGTAAGAATGCAGAAGATAGAATATTAATGTTGTCAACCATGATTTGGAAGCTTGGGGAGTGGGGGATAAAAGAAAGAAAGAGAAAATGTTGTATCCCATTTCCATGAACATTCATGAAATTTCAATAAAATAATGACAAGATTGTTAAATGCATAAAGAAAAAGAGTATGAAGGCAGAAGATAGAATATTATGTTGTCAACCATGATCGGGAAGCTGGGGGGGTGGGGGATGAAAGAAAGAAAGAAAAACTGTTGTATCCCATTTCCTTGAACATTCATGGAAATTTCAATAAAATAATAAAAAGATTGTTCATCTGCATAAAGAAAAAGTGTAAGAATGCAGAAGATAAAATATTAATGTTGTCAACCATGATTTGGAAGCTGGGGGAGGTGGGGGATAAAAGAAAGAAAGAAAAACTGTTGTATCCCATTTCCTTGAACATTCATGGAAATTTCAATAAAATAATAAAAAGATTGTTCATATGCATAAAGAAAAAGTGTAAGAATGCAGAAGATAGACTATTAGTGTTGTGAACCATGATTTGGAAGCTTGGGGAGTGGGGGATAAAAGAAAGAAAGAGAAAATGTTGTATCCCATTTCCTTGAACATTCATGAAATTTCAATAAAATAATGACAAGATTGTTAAATGCATAAAGAAAAAGAGTATGAAGGCAGAAGATAGAATAATATGTTGTCAACCATGATTTGGTAGCTGGGGGGGGGGATGAAAGAAAGAAAGAAAAACTGTTGTATCCCAATTCCTTGAATATTCATGGAAATTTCAATAAAATAATAAAAAGATTGTTCATCTGCATGAAGAAAAAGTGTAAGAATGCAGAAGATAGACTATTAGTGTTGTGAACCATGATTTGGAAGCTTGGGGGGTGGGGGATAAAAGAAAGAAAGAAAAACTCTTGTGTCACATTTCTATGAACATTCATTGAAATTTCAATAAAATAATAAAGAGATTCTTAATCTGCATAGAGAAAAAGAGTAAGAATGCAGAAGATAGAATATTAATGTTGTCAACCATGATTTTGAAGCTGAAGGGGGTGGGGGATAAAAGAAAGAAAGAAACACTGTTGTATCCCATTTCCTTGAACATTCATGGAAAGTTCAATAAGATAATAAAAAGATTGGTAATCTGCATAAGGAAAAAGAGTAAGAATGCAGGAGATAGAATGTTAATGTTGTCAACCATGATTTGGAAGCTGGTGGGGGTGGGGGATAAAAGAAAGAAAGAAAAACTTTTTTATCCCATTTCCTTGAACATTCATGGAAATTTCAATACAATAATAAAAAGATTGTTAATCTGCATAAACAAAAAGGGTAAGAATGCAGAAGATAGAATATTAATGTTGTCAACCATGATTTGTAAACTGGGGGGGAGTGGGGGATAAAAGAAAGAAAGAGAAACTGTTGTATACCATTTCCTTGTACATTCATGGAAAGTTCAATAAAATAATAAAAAGATTGGTAATCTGCATAAAGAAAAAGAGTAAGAATGCAGAAGATAGAATATTAATGTTGTCAACCATGATTTGGAAGCTTGGAGCGTGGGGGATAAAAGAAAGAAAGAGAAATTGTTGTATCCCATTTCCTTGAACATTCATGAAATTTCAATAAAATAATGACAAGATTGTGAATCTGCATAAAGAAAAAGAGTATGAAGGCAGAAGATAGAATATTATGTTGTCAACCATGATTTGGTAGCTGGGGGGGGGGATGAAAGAAAGAAAGAAAGACTGTTGTATCCCATATCCTTCAACATTCATGGAAATTTCAATAAAATAATAAATAGATTGTTATTTACATAAAGAAAAAGTGTAAGAATGCCGAAGATTGAATATTAATGTTGTCAACCATGATTTGGAAGGTGGGGGGTGGTGGGGGATAAAAGAAAGAAAGAAAAACTGTTGTATACCATTTCCCTGCACATTCATGGAAATTTCAATAAAATAATAAAGAGATTCTTAATCTGCATAGAGAAAAAGAGTAAGAATGCAGAAGATAGAATATTAATGTTGTCAACCATGATTTTGAAGCTGAAGGGGGTGGGGGATAAAAGAAAGAAAGAAACACTGTTGTATCCCATTTCCTTGAACATTCATGGAAAGTTCAATAAGATAATAAAAAGATTGGTAATCTGCATAAAGAAAAAGAGTAAGAATGCAGGAGATAGAATGTTAATGTTCTCAACCATGATTTGGAAGCTGGTGGGGGTGGGGGATAAAAGAAAGAAAGAAAAACTTTTTTATCCCATTTCCTTGAACATTCATGGAAATTTCAATACAATAATAAAAAGATTGTTAATCTGCATAAACAAAAAGGGTAAGAATGCAGAAGATAGAATATTAATGTTGTCAACCATGATTTGTAAACTGGGGGGGAGTGGGGGATAAAAGAAAGAAAGAGAAACTGTTGTATACCATTTCCTTGAACATTCATGGAAAGTTCAATAAAATAATAAAAAGATTGGTAATCTGCATAAAGAAAAAGAGTAAGAATGCAGAAGATAGAATATTAATGTTGTCAACCATGATTTGGAAGCTTGGTGCGTGGGGGATAAAAGAAAGAAAGAGAAATTGTTGTATCCCATTTCCTTGAACATTCATGAAATTTCAATAAAATAATGACAAGATTGTGAATCTGCATAAAGAAAAAGAGTATGAAGGCAGAAGATAGAATATTATGTTGTCAACCATGATTTGGAAGCTGGGGGGTTGGGGGATGAAAGAAAGAAAGAAAAACTGTTGTATCCCATTTCCTTGAACATTCATTGAAATTTCAATAAAATAATAAGTAGATTGTTAATCTGCATAAAGAAAAAGGGTAAGAATGCAGAAGATATAATATTAATGTTGTCAACCATGATTTGTATACTGGGGGGCAGTGGGGGATAAAAGAAAGAAAGAAAAACAGTTGTATACCATTTCCTTGAACATTCATGGAAAGTTCAATAAAATAATAAAAAGAATGGTAATCTGCATAAAGAAAAAGAATAAGAATGCAGAAGATAGAATATTAATGTTGGCAACCATGATTTGGAAGCTGGGGGGGGTGGGGGATGAAAGAAAGAAAGAAACACTGTTGTATCCCATTTCCTTGAACATTCATGGAAATTTCAATAAAATAATAAAAAGATTGTTAATCTGCATAAAGAAAAAGAGTAAGAATGCAGAAGATAGAATATTAATGTTGTCAACCATGATTTGGAAGGTGGGGGCGCTGGAGGATAAAAGAAAGAAAGAAAAACTGTTGTATACCATTTACTGGAATATTCATGGAAATTTCAATAAAATAAGAAAAAGATTGTTAATATGCATAAAGTAAAAGTGTAAGAATGCAGAAGATTGAATATTAATGTTGTCAATCATGATTTGGAAGATGGCAGGGGTGCTGGATAAAAGAAAGAAAGAAAAACTGTTGTATCCCATTTCCTTGAACATTCATGGAAATTTCAATAAAATAATAAAAAGATTGTTAATCTGCATAAAGGAAAAGTGTAAGAATGCAGAAGATAGAATATTAATGTTGTCAACCATGATTTGGAAGCTGGAGTCGCTGGAGGATAAAAGAAAGAAAGAAAAACTGCTGTATCCCATTTACTGGAACATTCATGGAAATTTCAATAAAATAATAAAAAGATTGTTAATCTGCATAAAGAAAAAGAGTAAGAATGCAGAAGATAGAATATTAATGTTGTCAACCATGATTTGTAAACTGGGGGGCAGTGGGGGATAAAAGAAAGAAAGAAAAACTGTTGTATACCATTTCCTTGCACATTCATGGAAATTTCAATAAAATAATAAAAAGATTGTTAATCTGCATAAAGAAAAAGAGTAAGAATGCAGAAGATAGAATATTAATGTTGTCAACCATGATTTGTAAACTGGGGGACAGTGGGGGATTAAAGAAAGAAAGAAAAACTTTTGTATACCATTTCCTTGCACATTCATGGAAATTTCAATAAAATAATAAAAAGATTGGTAATCTGCATAAAGAAAAAGTCTAAGAATGCCGAAGATTGAATATTAATGTTGTCAACCACGATTTGGAAGCTGGGGGCGTGGGGGATAAAAGAAAGAAAGAAAAAATGTTGTATCCCATTTCCTTGGACATTCATGGAAATTTCAATAAAATAATAAATAGATTGTTATTTACATAAAGAAAAAGTGTAAGAATACAGAAGATTGAATATTAATGTTGTCAACCATGATTTGGAAGGTGGGGGGTGGTGGGGGATAAAAGAAAGAAAGAAAAACTGTTGTATACCATTTCCTTGAACATTCATGGAAATTTCAATAAAATAATAAAAAGATTGGTAATCTGCATAAAGAAAAAGAGTAAGAATGCAGAAGATAGAATATTAATGTTGTCAACCATGATTTGGAAGCTTGGGGAGTGGGGGATAAAAGAAAGAAAGAGAAAATGTTGTATCCCATTTCCATGAACATTCATGAAATTTCAATAAAATAATGACAAGATTGTTAAATGCATAAAGAAAAAGAGTATGAAGGCAGAAGATAGAATATTATGTTGTCAACAATGATCGGGAAGCTGGGGGGGTGGGGGATGAAAGAAAGAAAGAAAAACTGTTGTATCCCATTTCCTTGAACATTCATGGAAATTTCAATAAAATAATAAAAAGATTGTTCATCTGCATAAAGAAAAAGTGTAAGAATGCAGAAGATAAAATATTAATGTTGTCAACCATGATTTGGAAGCTGGGGGAGGTGGGGGATAAAAGAAAGAAAGAAAAACTGTTGTATCCCATTTCCTTGAACATTCATGGAAATTTCAATAAAATAATAAAAAGATTGTTCATATGCATAAAGAAAAAGTGTAAGAATGCAGAAGATAGACTATTAGTGTTGTGAACCATGATTTGGAAGCTTGGGGGGTGGGGGATAAAAGAAAGAAAGAAAAACTCTTGTGTCACATTTCTCTGAACATTCATTGAAATTTCAATAAAATAATAAAGAGATTCTTAATCTGCATAGAGAAAAAGAGTAAGAATGCAGAAGATAGAATATTAATGTTGTCAACCATGATTTTGAAGCTGACGGGGGTGGGGGATAAAAGAAAGAAAGAAACACTGTTGTATCCCATTTCCTTGAACATTCATGGAAAGTTCAATAAAATAATAAAAAGATTGGTAATCTGCATAAAGAAAAAGAGTAAGAATGCAGGAGATAGAATGTTAATGTTGTCAACCATGATTTGGAAGCTGGCGGGGGTGGGGGATAAAAGAAAGAAAGAAAAACTTTTTTATCCCATTTCCTTGAGCATTCATGGAAATTTCAATACAATACTAAAAAGATTGTTAATCTGCATAAACAAAAAGGGTAAGAATGCAGAAGATAGAATATTAATGTTGTCAACCATGATTTGTAAACTCGGGGGGAGTGGGGGATAAAAGAAAGAAAGAAAAACTGTTGTATTCCATTTCCTTGAACATTCATGGAAATTTCATTAAAATAATAAAAAGATTGTTCATCTGCATAAAGAAAAAGTGTAAGAATGCCGAAGATTGAATATTAATATTGTCAAACACGATTTGGAAGCTGGGGGCGTGGGGGATAAAAGAAAGAAAGAAAAAATGTTGTATCCCATTTCCTGGGACATTCATGGAAATTTCAATAAAATAATGAATAGATTGTTATTTACATAAAGAAAAAGTGTAAGAATAAAGAAGATTGAATATTAATGTTGTCAACCATGATTTGGAATCTGGGGGGTGGTGGGGGATAAAAGAAAGAAAGAAAAACTGTTGTATACCATTTCCTTGAACATTCATGGAAATTTCAATAAAATAATAAAAAGATTGGTAATCTGCATAAAGAAAAAGAGTAAGAATTCACAAGATAGAATATTAATGTTGTCAACCATGATTTGGAAGCTTGGGGAGTGGGGGATAAAAGAAAGAAAGAGAAAATGTTGTATCCCATTTCCTTGAACATTCATGAAATTTCAATAAAATAATGACAAGATTGTTAAATGCATAAAGAAAAAGAGTATGAAGGCAGAAGATAGAATATTATGTTGTCAACCATGATTTGGAAGCTGGGGGGGGTGGGGGATGAAAGAAAGAAAGAAAAATTGTTGTATCCCATTTCCTTGAACATTCATTGAAATTTCAATGAAATAATAAATAGATTGTTAATCTGCATAAAGAAAAAGTGTAAGAATGTAGAAGATAGAATATTAATCTTGTCAAGCATGATTTGGAAGCTTGGGGGGTGGGGATAAAAGAAAGAAAGAGAAATTGTTGTATCCTAATTCCTTGAACATTCATAAAATTTCAATAAAATAATAAAAAGATTGTCAATCTGCATAAAGAAAAAGAGTAAGAATGTAGAAGATAGAATATGAATGTTTTCAACCATGATTTGGAAGCTGGGGGGTTGGGGGATGATAGAAAGAAAGAAAAAGTGTCGTATCCCATTTCCTTGAACATTCATGGAAATTTCAATAAAATAACAAAAAGATTGTTAACCTGCGTAAAGAAAGAGTTAGAATGCCGAAGATAGAATATTAATTTTGGGAACCATGATTTGGAAGCTGGGGGGGGTGGGGGATGAAAGAAAGAAAGAAAAACTTTTGTATCACATTTCCTTGAACATTCATGGAAATTTCAATAAAATAATAAAAAGATTGTTAATCTGCATAAAGAAAAAGTGTAAGAATGCAGAAGATAGAATATTAATGTTGTCAACCATGATTTGGAAGCTGGGGGCGCTGGAGGATAAAAGAAAGAAAGAAAAACTGTTGTATCCCATTTACTGGAATATTCATGGAAATTTCAATAAAATAAGAAAAAGATTGTTTTCTGCATAAAGAAAAAGAGTAAGAATGCAGAAGATTGAATATTAATGTTGTCAACCATGATTTGGAAGATGGCAGGGGTGCTGGATAAAAGAAAGAAAGAAAAACTGTTGTATCCCATTTCCTTGAACATTCATGGAAATTTCAATAAAATAATAAAAAGATTGTTAATCTGCATAAAGAAAAAGAGTAAGACATTTATATGGAACAATAAAAGACCACGAATAGCCAAAGCAATGCTCAGCAAAAAAAATAAAGCTGGAGGCATAACACTACCTGACTTTAAGCTATACTACAAAGCTATAATAACCAAAACAGTATGGTACTGGCATAAAAACAGACACACTGACCAATGGAATAGAATAGAGAATCCAGAAATCAACCCACACACTTACTGCCATCTGATCTTTGACAAAGGCACCAAGCCTATTCACTGGGGAAGGGACTGCCTCTTCAGCAAGTGGTGCTGGGATAACTGGATATCGATATGCAGGAGAATGAAACTAGATCCATACCTCTCACCGTATACTAAAATCAACTCAAAATGGATTAAGTATTTAAATATACACCCTGAGACAATAAAACTTCTTAAAGAAAACATAGGGGAAACACTTCAGGAAATAGGACTGGGCACAGACTTCATGAATACGACCCCAAAAGCACGGGCAACCAAAGGAAAAATAAACAAATGGGATTATATCAAACTAAAAAGCTTCTGCACAGCAAAAGAAACAATTAACAGAGTTAAAAGACAACCAACAGAGTGGGAGAAAATATTTGCAAAATATACACCTGACAAAGGATTAATATCCAGAATATATAAGGAACTCAAACAACTTTACAAGAAGAAAACAAGCAACCCAATTAAAAAATGGGCAAAAGAGCTAAGTAGGCATTTCTCTAAGGAAGATATACAAATGGCCAACAGACATATGAAAAAATGCTCAACATCACTCAGCATCCGGGAAATGCAAATCAAAACCACATTGAGATACCATCTAACCCCAGTTAGGATGGCTAAAATCCAAAAGACTATGAACGATAAATGCTGGCGAGGCTGCGGAGAAAAAGGAACTCTCATACATTGTTGGTGGGATTGCAAAATGGTGCAGCCTCTATGGAAAATGGTATGGAGGTTCCTTAAACAATTGCACATAGATCTACCATACGACCCAGCCATCCCACTGTTGGGAATATACCCAGAGGAATGGAAATCATCAAGTCGAAGGTATACCTGTTCCCCAATGTTCATCGCAGCACTCTTTACAATAGCCAAGAGTTGGAACCAGCCCAAATGCCCATCATCAGATGAGTGGATACGGAAAATGTGGTACATCTACACAATGGAATACTACTCAGCTATAAAAACAAATGAAATACTGCCATTTGCAACAACATGGATGGACCTCGAGAGAATTATATTAAGTGAAACAAGTCAGGCACAGAAAGAGAAATACCACATGTTCTCACTTATTGGAGGGAGCTAAAAATTAATATATAAATTCACACACACATACACACATACACACACAAACCGGGGGGGGGGGGAGAAGATATAACAACCACAATTATTTGAAGTTGATACAACAAACAAACAGAAAGGACATGGTTGGGGGGGAGAGGGGGAGGGAGAAGGGAGGGAGGTTTTGGTGATGGGGAGCATTAATCAGCTACAATGTATATCGACAAAATAAAATTTAAAAAAAAAAAAAAAAAAAAAAAAAAAGAAAAAGAGTAAGAATGCAGAAGATAGAATATTAATGTTGTCAACCATGATTTGGAAGCTGGGGTCGCTGGAGGATAAAAGAAAGAAAGAAAAACTGCTGTATCCCATTTACTGGAACATTCATGGAAATTTCAATAAAAAAATAAAAAGATTGTTAATCTGCATAAAGAAAAAGAGTAAGAATGCAGAAGATAGAATATTAATGTTGTCAACCATGATTTGTAAACTGGGGGGCAGTGGGGGATAAAAGAAAGAAAGAAAAACAGTTGTATACCATTTCCTTGAACATTCATGGAAAGTTCAATAAAATAATAAAAAGAATGGTAATCTGCATAAAGAAAAAGAATAAGAATGCAGAAGATAGAATATTAATGTTGTCAACCATGATTTGGAAGCTTGGAGCGTGGGGGATAAAAGAAAGAAAGAGAAATTGTTGTATCCCATTTCCTTGAACATTCATGGAATTTCAATAAAATAATGACAAGATTGTGAATCTGCATAATGAAAAAGACTATGAAGGCAGAAGGTAGAATATTATGTTGTCAACCATGATTTGGAAGCTGGGGGTGGGTGGGGGATGAAAGAAAGAAAGAAAAACTGTTGTATCCCATTTCCTTGAACATTCATGGAAATTTCAATAAAATAATAAATAGATTGTTACTTACATAAAGAAAAAGTGTAAGAATGCCGAAGATTGAATATTAATATTGTCAACCATGATTTGGAATGTGGGGGGTGGTGGGGGATAAAAGAAAGAAAGAAAAACTGTTGTATACCATTTCCTTGCACATTCATGGAAATTTCAATAAAATAATAAAAAGATTGGTAATCTGCATAAAGAAAAAGTGTAAGAATGCCGAAGATTGAATATTAATGTTGTCAACCATGATTTGGAAGGTGGGGGCGCTGGAGGATAAAAGAAAGAAAGAAAAACTGTTGTATACCATTTACTGGAATATTCATGGAAATTTCAATAAAATAAGAAAAAGATTGTTAATATGCATAAAGTAAAAGTGTAAGAATGCAGAAGATTGAATATTAATGTTGTCAATCATGATTTGGAAGATGGCAGGGGTGCTGGATAAAAGAAAGAAAGAAAAACTGTAGTATCCCATTTCCTTGAACATTCATGGAAATTTCAATAAAATAATAAAAAGATTGTTAATCTGCATAAAGGAAAAGTGTAAGAATGCAGAAGATAGAATATTAATGTTGTCAACCATGATTTGGAAGCTGGAGTCGCTGGAGGATAAAAGAAAGAAAGAAAAACTGCTGTATCCCATTTACTGGAACATTCATGGAAATTTCAATAAAATAATAAAAAGATTGTTAATCTGCATAAAGAAAAAGAGTAAGAATGCAGAAGATAGAATATTAATGTTGTCAACCATGATTTGTAAACTGGGGGGCAGTGGGGGATAAAAGAAAGAAAGAAAAACTGTTGTATACCATTTCCTTGCACATTCATGGAAATTTCAATAAAATAATAAAAAGATTGTTAATCTGCATAAAGAAAAAGAGTAAGAATGCAGAAGATAGAATATTAATGTTGTCAACCATGATTTGTAAACTGGGGGACAGTGGGGGATTAAAGAAAGAAAGAAAAACTTTTGTATACCATTTCCTTGCACATTCATGGAAATTTCAATAAAATAATAAAAAGATTGGTAATCTGCATAAAGAAAAAGTCTAAGAATGCCGAAGATTGAATATTAATGTTGTCAACCACGATTTGGAAGCTGGGGGCGTGGGGGATAAAAGAAAGAAAGAAAAAATGTTGTATCCCATTTCCTTGGACATTCATGGAAATTTCAATAAAATAATAAATAGATTGTTATTTACATAAAGAAAAAGTGTAAGAATACAGAAGATTGAATATTAATGTTGTCAACCATGATTTGGAAGGTGGGGGGTGGTGGGGGATAAAAGAAAGAAAGAAAAACTGTTGTATACCATTTCCTTGAACATTCATGGAAATTTCAATAAAATAATAAAAAGATTGGTAATCTGCATAAAGAAAAAGAGTAAGAATGCAGAAGATAGAATATTAATGTTGTCAACCATGATTTGGAAGCTTGGGGAGTGGGGGATAAAAGAAAGAAAGAGAAAATGTTGTATCCCATTTCCATGAACATTCATGAAATTTCAATAAAATAATGACAAGATTGTTAAATGCATAAAGAAAAAGAGTATGAAGGCAGAAGATAGAATATTATGTTGTCAACCATGATCGGGAAGCTGGGGGGGTGGGGGATGAAAGAAAGAAAGAAAAACTGTTGTATCCCATTTCCTTGAACATTCATGGAAATTTCAATAAAATAATAAAAAGATTGTTCATCTGCATAAAGAAAAAGTGTAAGAATGCAGAAGATAAAATATTAATGTTGTCAACCATGATTTGGAAGCTGGGGGAGGTGGGGGATAAAAGAAAGAAAGAAAAACTGTTGTATCCCATTTCCTTGAACATTCATGGAAATTTCAATAAAATAATAAAAAGATTGTTCATATGCATAAAGAAAAAGTGTAAGAATGCAGAAGATAGACTATTAGTGTTGTGAACCATGATTTGGAAGCTTGGGGGGTGGGGGATAAAAGAAAGAAAGAAAAACTCTTGTGTCACATTTCTATGAACATTCATTGAAATTTCAATAAAATAATAAAGAGATTCTTAATCTGCATAGAGAAAAAGAGTAAGAATGCAGAAGATAGAATATTAATGTTGGCAACCATGATTTTGAAGCTGACGTGGGTGGGGGATAAAAGAAAGAAAGAAACACTGTTGTATCCCATTTCCTTGAACATTCATGGAAAGTTCAATAAAATAATAAAAAGATTGGTAATCTGCATAAAGAAAAAGAGTAAGAATGCAGGAGATAGAATGTTAATGTTGTCAACCATGATTTGGAAGCTGGCGGGGGTGGGGGATAAAAGAAAGAAAGAAAAACTTTTTTATCCCATTTCCTTGAGCATTCATGGAAATTTCAATACAATACTAAAAAGATTGTTAATCTGCATAAACAAAAAGGGTAAGAATGCAGAAGATAGAATATTAATGTTGTCAACCATGATTTGTAAACTGGGGGGGAGTGGGGGATAAAAGAAAGAAAGAAAAACTGTTGTATTCCATTTCCTTGAACATTCATGGAAATTTCATTAAAATAATAAAAAGATTGTTCATCTGCATAAAGAAAAAGTGTAAGAATGCCGAAGATTGAATATTAATATTGTCAAACACGATTTGGAAGCTGGGGGCGTGGGGGATAAAAGAAAGAAAGAAAAAATGTTGTATCCCATTTCCTGGGACATTCATGGAAATTTCAATAAAATAATGAATAGATTGTTATTTACATAAAGAAAAAGTGTAAGAATAAAGAAGATTGAATATTAATGTTGTCAACCATGATTTGGAATCTGGGGGGTGGTGGGGGATAAAAGAAAGAAAGAAAAACTGTTGTATACCATTTCCTTGAACATTCATGGAAATTTCAATAAAATAATAAAAAGATTGGTAATCTGCATAAAGAAAAAGAGTAAGAATTCACAAGATAGAATATTAATGTTGTCAACCATGATTTGGAAGCTTGGGGAGTGGGGGATAAAAGAAAGAAAGAGAAAATGTTGTATCCCATTTCCTTGAACATTCATGAAATTTCAATAAAATAATGACAAGATTGTTAAATGCATAAAGAAAAAGAGTATGAAGGCAGAAGATAGAATATTATGTTGTCAACCATGATTTGGAAGCTGGGGGGGGTGGGGGATGAAAGAAAGAAAGAAAAATTGTTGTATCACATTTCCTTGAACATTCATTGAAATTTCAATGAAATAATAAATAGATTGTTAATCTGCATAAAGAAAAAGTGTAAGAATGTAGAAGATAGAATATTAATCTTGTCAAGCATGATTTGGAAGCTTGGGGGGTGGGGATAAAAGAAAGAAAGAGAAATTGTTGTATCCTAATTCCTTGAACATTCGTAAAATTTCAATAAAATAATAAAAAGATTGTCAATCTGCATAAAGAAAAAGAGTAAGTGTAGAAGATAGAATATGAATGTTTTCAACCATGATTTGGAAGCTGGGGGGTTGGGGGATGATAGAAAGAAAGAAAAAGTGTCGTATCCCATTTCCTTGAACATTCATGGAAATTTCAATAAAATAACAAAAAGATTGTTAACCTGCGTAAAGAAAGAGTTAGAATGCCGAAGATAGAATATTAATGTTGGCAACCATGATTTGGAAGCTGGGGGGGGTGGGGGATGAAAGAAAGAAAGAAAAACTTTTGTATCACATTTCCTTGAACATTCATGGAAATTTCAATAAAATAATAAAAAGATTGTTAATCTGCATAAAGAAAAAGTGTAAGAATGCAGAAGATAGAATATTAATGTTGTCAACCATGATTTGGAAGCTGGGGGCGCTGGAGGATAAAAGAAAGAAAGAAAAACTGTTGTATCCCATTTACTGGAATATTCATGGAAATTTCAATAAAATAAGAAAAAGATTGTTAATCTGCATAAAGTAAAAGTGTAAGAATGCAGAAGATTGAATATTAATGTTGTCAACCATGATTTGGAAGATGGCAGGGGTGCTGGATAAAAGAAAGAAAGAAAAACTGTTGTATCCCATTTCCTTGAACATTCATGGAAATTTCAATAAAATAATAAAAAGATTGTTAATCTGCATAAAGAAAAAGAGTAAGAATGCAGAAGATAGAATATTAATGTTGTCAACCATGATTTGGAAGCTGGGGTCGCTGGAGGATAAAAGAAAGAAAGAAAAACTGCTGTATCCCATTTACTGGAACATTCATGGAAATTTCAATAAAAAAATAAAAAGATTGTTAATCTGCATAAAGAAAAAGAGTAAGAATGCAGAAGATAGAATATTAATGTTGTCAACCATGATTTGTAAACTGGGGGGCAGTGGGGGATAAAAGAAAGAAAGAAAAACAGTTGTATACCATTTCCTTGAACATTCATGGAAAGTTCAATAAAATAATAAAAAGAATGGTAATCTGCATAAAGAAAAAGAATAAGAATGCAGAAGATAGAATATTAATGTTGTCAACCATGATTTGGAAGCTTGGAGCGTGGGGGATAAAAGAAAGAAAGAGAAATTGTTGTATCCCATTTCCTTGAACATTCATGGAATTTCAATAAAATAATGACAAGATTGTGAATCTGCATAAAGAAAAAGACTATGAAGGCAGAAGGTAGAATATTATGTTGTCAACCATGATTTGGAAGCTGGGGGGGGGTGGGGGATGAAAGAAAGAAAGAAAAACTGTTGTATCCCATTTCCTTGAACATTCATGGAAATTTCAATAAAATAATAAATAGATTGTTACTTACATAAAGAAAAAGTGTAAGAATGCCGAAGATTGAATATTAATATTGTCAACCATGATTTGGAATGTGGGGGGTGGTGGGGGATAAAAGAAAGAAAGAAAAACTGTTGTATACCATTTCCTAGCACATTCATGGAAATTTCAATAAAATAATAAAAAGATTGGTAATCTGCATAAAGAAAAAGTGTAAGAATGCCAAAGATTGAATATTAATGTTGTCAACCACGATTTGGAAGCTGGGGGCGTGGGGGATAAAAGAAAGAAAGAAAAAATGTTGTATCCCATTTCCTTGGACATTCATGTAAATTTCAATAAAATAATAAATAGATTGTTATTTACCTAAAGAAAAAGTGTAAGAATACAGAAGATTGAATATTAATGTTGTCAACCATGATTTGGAAGGTGGGGGGTGGTGGGGGATAAAAGAAGGAAAGAAAAACTGTTGTATACCATTTCCTTGAACATTCATGGAAATTTCAATAAAATAATAAAAAGATTGGTAATCTGCATAAAGAAAAAGAGTAAGAATGCAGAAGATAGAATATTAATGTTGTCAACCATGATTTGGAAGCTTGGGGAGTGGGGGATAAAAGAAAGAAAGAGAAAATGTTGTATCCCATTTCCTTGAACATTCATGAAATTTCAATAAAATAATGACAAGATTGTTAAATGCATAAAGAAAAAGAGTATGAAGGCAGAAGATAGAATATTATGTTTTCAACCATGATTTGGTAGCTGGGGGGGGGGATGAAAGAAAGAAAGAAAAACTGTTGTATCCCATATCCTTGAACATTCATGGAAATTTCAATAAAATAATAAATAGATTGTTATTTACATAAAGAAAAAGTGTAAGAATGCCGAAGATTGAATATTAATGTTGTCAACCATGATTTGGAAGGTGGGGGGTGGTGGGGGATAAAAGAAAAAAAGAAAAAGTGTTGTATACCATTTCCTTGCACATTCATGGATATTTCAATAAAATAATAAAAAGATTGGTAATCTGCATAAAGAAAAAGTGTAAGAATGCAGAAGATTGAATATTACTGTTGCCAACCATGATTTGGAAGCTTGGGGAGTGGGGGATAAAAGAAAGAAAGAGAAAATGTTGTATCCCATTTCCTTGAACATTCATGAAATTTCAATAAAATAATGACAAGATTGTTAAATGCATAAAGAAAAAGAGTATGAAGGCAGAAGATAGAATATTATGTTGTCAACCATGATTTGGAAGCTGGGGGTGGTGGGGGATGAAAGAAAGAAAGAAAAACTGTTGTATCCCATTTCCTTGAATATTCATGGAAATTTCAATAAAATAATAAAAAGATTGTTCATCTGCGTAAAGAAAAAGTGTAAGAATGCAGAAGATAAAATATTAATGTTGTCAACCATGATTTGAAAGCTGGGGGAGGTGGGGGATAAAAGAAAGAAAGAAAAACTGTTGTATCCCATTTCCTTGAACATTCATGGAAATTTCAATAAAATAATAAAAAGATTGTTCATATGCATAAAGAAAAATTGTAAGAATGCAGAAGATAGACTATTAGTGTTGTGAACCATGATTTGGAAGCTTGGGGGGTGGGGGATAAAAGAAAGAAAGAAAAACTCTTGTGTCACATTTCTATGAACATTCATTGAAATTTCAATAAAATAATAAAGAGATTCTTAATCTGCATAGAGAAAAAGAGTAAGAATGCAGAAGATAGAATATTAATGTTGTCAACCATGATTTTGAATCTGACGGGGGTGGGGGATAAAAGAAAGAAAGAAACACTGTTGTATCCCATTTCCTTGAACATTCATGGAAAGTTCAATAAGATAATAAAAAGATTGGTAATCTGCATAAAGAAAAAGAGTAAGAATGCAGGAGATAGAATGTTAATGTTGTCAACCATGATTTGGAAGCCTGTGGGGGTGGGGGATAAAAGAAAGAAAGAAAAACTTTTTTATCCCATTTCCTTGATCATTCATGGAAATTTCAATACAATAATAAAAAGATTGGTAATCTGCATAAAGAAAAAGAGTAAGAATGCAGAAGATAGAATATTAATGTTGTCAACCATGATTTGGAAGCTTGGAGCGTGGGGGATAAAAGAAAGAAAGAGAAATTGTTGTATCCCATTTCCTTGAACATTCATGGAAAGTTCAATAAAATAATAAAAAGATTGGTAATCTGCATAAAGAAAAAGAGTAAGAATGCAGAAGATAGAATATTAATGTTGTCAACCATGATTTGGAAGCTTGGAGCGTGGGGGATAAAAGAAAGAAAGAGAAATTGTTGTATCCCATTTCCTTGAACATTCATGAAATTTCAATAAAATAATGACAAGATTGTGAATCTGCATAAAGAAAAAGAGTTTGAAGGCAGAAGATAGAATATTATGTTTTCAACCATGATTTGGAAGCTGGGGGGGTGGGGGATGAAAGAAAGAAAGAAAAACTGTTGTATCCCATTTCCTTGAACATTCATGGAAATTTGAATAAAATAATAAATAGATTGTTATTTACATAAAGAAAAAGTGTAAGAATGCCGAAGATAGAATATTAATGTTGTCAACCATGATTTGGAATGTGTGGGGTGGTGGGGGATAAAAGAAAGAAAGAAAAACTGTTGTATACCATTTCCTTGCACATTCATGGAAATTTCAATAAAATAATAAAAAGATTGGTAATCTGCATAAAGAAAAAGTGTAAGAATGCCGAAGATTGAATATTAATGTTGTCAACCACGATTTGGAAGCTGGGGGCGTGGGGGATAAAAGAAAGAAAGAAAAAATGTTGAATCCCATTTCCTTGGACATTCATGGAAATTTCAATAAAATAATAAATATATTGTTATTTACATAAAGAAAAAGTGTAAGAATACAGAAGATTGAATATTAATGTTGTCAACCATGATTTGGAAGGTGGGGGGTGGTGGGGGATAAAAGAAAGAAAGAAAAACTGTTGTATACCATTTCCTTGAACATTCATGGAAATTTCAATAAAATAATAAAAAGATTGGTAATCTGCATAAAGAAAAAGAGTAAGAATGCAGAAGATAGAATATTAATGTTGTCAACCATGATTTGGAAGCTTGGGGAGTGGGGGATAAAAGAAAGAAAGAGAAAATGTTGTATCCCATTTCCTTGAACATTCATGAAATTTCAATAAAATAATGACAAGATTGTTAAATGCATAAAGAAAAAGAGTATGAAGGCAGAAGATAGAATATTATGTTGTCAACCATGATTTGGAAGCTGGGGGGGGTGGGGGATGAAAGAAAGAAAGAAAAACTGTTGTATCCCATTTCCTTGAACATTCATGGAAATTTCAATAAAATAATAAAAAGATTGTTCATCTGCATAAAGAAAAAGTGTAAGAATGCAGAAGATAGAATATTAATGTTGTCAACCATGATTTGGAAGCTGGGGGAGGTGGGGGATAAAAGAAAGAAAGAAAAACTGTTGTATCCCATTTCCTTGAACATTCATGGAAATTTCAATAAAATAATAAAAAGATTGTTCATATGCATAAAGAAAAAGTGTAAGAATGCAGAAGATAGATTATTAGTGTTGTGAACCATGATTTGGAAGCTTGCGGGGTGGGGGATAAAAGAAAGAAAGAAAAACTCTTGTGTCACATTTCTATGAACATTCATTGAAATTTCAATAAAATAATAAAGAGATTCTTAATCTGCATAGAGAAAAAGAGTAAGAATGCAGAAGTTAGAATATTAGTGTTGTCAACCATGATTTTGACGCTGGGGTGGTGGGTGATAAAAGAAAGAAAGAAAAACTGTTGCGTCCCATTTCCTTGAACATTCATGGAAATTTCAATAAAATAATAAAAAGATTGCTAATCTGCATAAAGAAAAAGAGTAAGAATGCAGAAGATGGAATATTAATGTTGTCAACCATGATTTGGAAGCCGGGGGGGGGGCGATAAAAGAAAGAAAGTAAAACTGTTGTATCCCGTTTCCTTGAACACTCATGGAAATTTCAATAAAATAATAAAAAGATTGTTAATCTGCATAGAGAAAAAGTGTAAGAATGCAGAAGATGGAATATTAATGTTGTCAACCATGATTTGGAAGCTGTGGGGGTAGGGGGATGAAAGAAAGAAAGAAAAACTGTTGTATCATTTCCTTGAACATTGATGGAAATTTCAATAAAATAATAAAAAGATTGTTAATCTGCATAAAGAAAAAGTGTAAGAATGCAGAACATTGAATATTAATATTGTCAACCACGATTTGGAAGCTGGGTGCGTGGGTGTTGAAAGAAAGAAAGAAATAATGTTGTATCACATTTCCTTGAACATTCATGGAAATTTCAATAAAATATTAAAAAGATTGTTAGTCTGCATAAAGAAAAAGTGTAAGAATGCAGAAGATAGAATATTAATGTTGTCAACCATGATTTGGAAGCTGGGGGATAAAAGAAAGTAAGAAAAACTGTTGTATCCCATTTCCTTGACCATTCATGGAAATTTCAATAAAATAATAAAAAGATAGATAATCTGCATAAAGAAAAAGAGTAAGAATGCAGAAGATAGAATATTAATGTTGTCAACCATGATTTAGAAGCTGCGGGCCAGTGGGGGATAAAAGAAAGAAAGAAAAACCGTTGTATCCAATTTCCTTGAACATTCATGGAAATTTTAATAAAATAATAAAAAGATTGTTAATCTGCATAAAGGAAAAGTGTAAGAATGCAGAAGATTGAATATTAATGTTGCCAACCATGATTTGGAAGGTGGGAGGTGGTGGGGGATAAAAGAAAGAAAGAAAAACTGTTGTATTCCATTTCCTTGAACATTCATGGAAATTTCATTAAAATAATAAAAAGATTGTTCATCTGCATAAAGAAAAAGTGTAAGAATGCCGAAGATTGAATATTAATGTTGTCAACCATGATTTGTAAACTTGGGGGGAGTGGGGGATAAAAGAAAGAAAGAAATACAGTTGTATACCATTTCCTTGAACATTCATGGAAAGTTCAATAAAATAATAAAAAGAATGGTAATCTGCATAAAGAAAAAGAATAAGAATGCAGAAGATAGAATATTAATGTTGTCAACCATGATTTGGAAGCTTGGAGCGTGGGGGATAAAAGAAAGAAAAAGAAATTGTTGTATCCCATTTCCTTGAACATTCATGGAATTTCAATAAAATTATGACAAGATTGTGAATCTGCATAAAGAAAAAGAGTATGAAGGCAGAAGATAGAATATTATGTTGTCAACCATGATTTGGAAGCTGGGGGGGGTGGGGGATGAAAGAAAGAAAGAAAAACTGTTGTATCCCAATTCCTTGAACATTCATGGAAATTTCAATAAAATAATAAATAGATTGTTATTTACATAAAGAAAAAGTGTAAGAATGCCTAAGATTGAATATTAATGTTGTCAACCATGATTTGGAAGGTGGGGGGTGGTGGGGGATAAAAGAAAGAAAGAAAAAATGTTGTATACCATTTCCTTGAACATTCATGGAAATTTCAATAAAATAATAAAAGATTGTTAATCTGCATAAAGAAAAAGAGTAAGAATGCAGGAGATAGAATGTTCATGTTGTCAACCATGATTTGGAAGCTGGCGGGGGTGGGGGATAAAAGAAAGAAAGAAAAACTGTTGTGTCCCATTTCCTTGAACATTCATGGAAATTTCAATACAATAATAAAAAGATTGTTAATCTGCATAAAGAAAAAGAGTAAGAATGCAGAAGATAGAATATTAATGTTGTCAACCATGTTTTGGAAGCTGGGGGGTTGTGGGGGATAAAAAAAAGAAAGAAAAACTGTTGTATCCCATTTCCTTGAACATTCATGGAAATTTCAATAAAATAAGAAAAAGATTGTTAATCTGCACAAAGTAAAAGTGTAAGAATGCAGAAGATTAAATATTTATGTTGTCAACCATGATTTGGAAGATGGCGGTGGTGCTGGATAAAAGAAAGAAAGAAACACTGTTGTATACCATTTCCTTGAACATTCATGGAAATTTCAATAAAATAATAAAAAGATTGTTAATCTGCATAAAGAAAGAGTGTAAGAATGCAGAAGATAGAATATTAATGTTGTCAACCATGAATTAGAAGCTGCGGGCAAGTGGGGGATAAAAGAAAGAAAGAAAAACCGTTGTATCCAATTTCCTTGAACATTCATGGAAATTTTAATAAAATAATAAAAAGATTGTTAATCTCCATAAAGTAAAAGTGTAAGAATGCAGAAGATTGAATATTAATATTGTCAACCACGATTTGGAAGCTGGGGGCGTGGGGGATAAAAGAAAGAAAGAAAAAATGTTGTATCCCATTTCCTTGGACATTCATGGAAATTTCAATAAAATAATAAATAGATTGTTATTTACATAAAGAAAAAGTGTAAGATTACAGAAGATTGAATATTAATGTTGTCAACCATGATTTGGAAGGTGGGGGGTGGTGGGGGATAAAAGAAAGAAAGAAAAACTGTTGTATACCATTTCCTTGAACATTCATGGAAATTTAAATAAAATAATAAAACGATTGGTAATCTGCATAAAGAAAAAGAGTAAGAATGTAGAAGATAGAATATTAATGTTGTCAACCATGATTTGGAAGCTTGGGGAGTGGGGGATAAAAGAAAGAAAGAGAAAATATTGTATCCCGTTTCCTTGAACATTCATGAAATTTCAATAAAATAATGACAAGATTGTTAAATGCATAAAGAAAACGAGTATGAAGGCAGAAGATACAATATTATGTTGTCAACCATGATTTGGAAGCTGGGGGGATGGGGGATGAAAGAAACAAAGAAAAACTGTTGTATCCCATTTCCTTGAACATTCATGGAAATTTCAAAAAAATATTAAAAGATTGTTAATCTGCATAAAGAAAAAGAGTAAGAATGCAGGAGATAGAATGTTCATGTTGTCAACCATGATTTGGAAGCTGGCGGGGGTGGGGGATAAAAGAAAGAAAGAAAAACTGTTGTATCCCATTTCCTTGAACATTCATGGACATTTAAATAAAATAAGAAAAAGATTGTTAATATGCATAAAGAAAAAGTGTAAGAATGCAGAAGATTGAATATTAATGTTGTCAACCATGATTTGGAAGATGGCGGGGGTGCTGGGTAAAAGAAAGAAAGAAAAACTGTTGTATCCCATTTCCTTGAACATTCATGGAAATTTCAATAAAATAATAAAAAGATTGTTAATCTGCATAAAGAAAGAGAGTAAGAATGCAGAAGATAGAATATTAATGTTGTCAACCATGATTTGGAAGATGGCGGGGGTGCTGGATAAAAGAAAGAAAGAAAAACTGTTGTATCCCATTTCCTTGAACATTCATGGAAATTTCAATACAATAATAAAAAGGTTGTTAATCTGCATAAACAAAAAGGGTAAGAATGCAGAAGATAGAATATTAATATTGTCAACCATGATTTGTAAACTGGGGGAGAGTGGGGGATAAAAGAAAGAAAGAAAAACAGTTCTATACCATTTCCTTGAACATTCATGGAAATTTCAATAAAATAATAAAAAGATTGTTAATCTGCATAAAGAAAAAGAGTAAGAATGCAGAAGATAGAATATTAGTGTTGTCAACCATGATTTTGACGCTAGGGAGGTGGGTGATAAAAGAAAGAAAGAAAAACTGTTGCGTCCCATTTCCTTGAACATTCATGGAAATTTCAATAAAATAATAAAAAGATTGCTAATCTGCATAAAGAAAAAGAGTAAGAATGCAGAAGATGGAATATTAATGTTGTCAACCATGATTTGGAAGCCGGGGGGGTGGGGGATAAAAGAAAGAAAGAAAAACTGTTGTATCCCATTTCCTTGAACACTCATGGAAATTTCAAGGAAATAATAAAAAGATTGTTAATCTGCATAGAGAAAAAGTGTAAGAATGCAGAAGATGGAATATTAATGTTGTCAACCATGATTTGGAAGCTGTGGGGGTAGGGGGATGAAAGAAAGAAAGAAAAACTGTTGTATCATTTCCTTGAACATTGATGGAAATTTCAATAAAATAATAAAAAGATTGTTAATCTGCATAAAGAAAAAGTGTAAGAATGCAGAACATTGAATATTAATATTGTCAACCACGATTTGGAAGCTGGGTGCGTGGGGGATGAAAGAAAGAAAGAAATAATGTTGTATCACATTTCCTTGAACATTCATGGAAATTTCAATAAAATAATAAAAAGATTGTTAGTCTGCATAAAGAAAAAGTGTAAGAATGCAGAAGATAGAATATTAATGTTGTCAACCATGATTTGGAAGCTGCGGGCCAGTGGGGGATAAAAGAAAGAAAGAAAAACCGTTGTATCCAATTTCCTTGAACATTCATGGAAATTTCAATAAAATAATAAATAGATTGTTATTTACATGAAGAAAAAGTGTAAGAATGCCGAAGATTGAATATTAATGATGTCAACCATGATTTGGAAGGTGGGGGGTGGTGGGGGATAAAAGAAAGAAAGAAAAACTGTTGTATACCATTTCCTTGAACATTCATGGAAATTTCAATAAAATAATAAAAAGATTGGTAATCTGCATAAAGAAAAAGTGTAAGAATGCCGAAGATTGAATATTAATGTTGTCAACCACGATTTGGAAGCTGGGGGCGTGGGGGATAAAAGAAAGAAAGAAAAAATGTTGTATCCCATTTCCTTGGACATTCATGGAAATTTCAATATAATAATAAATAGATTGTTATTTACATAAAGAAAAAGTGTAAGAATGAAGAAGATTGAATATTAATATTGTCAACCATGATTTGGAAGGTGGGGGGTGGTGGGGGATAAAAGAAAGAAAGAAAAAATGTTGTATCCCATTTCCTTGGACATTCATGGAAATTTCAATAAAATAATAAATAGATTGTTATTTACATAAAGAAAAAGTGTAAGAATACAGAAGATTGAATATTAATGTTGTCAACCATGATTTGGAAGGTGGGGGGTGGTGGGGGATAAAAGAAGGAAAGAAAAACTGTTGTATACCATTTCCTTGAACATTCATGGAAATTTCAATAAAATAATAAAAAGATTGGTAATCTGCATGAAGAAAAAGAG
Source organism: Cynocephalus volans (assembly GCF_027409185.1). Taxonomy (NCBI): domain Eukaryota; kingdom Metazoa; phylum Chordata; class Mammalia; order Dermoptera; family Cynocephalidae; genus Cynocephalus; species Cynocephalus volans. The sequence continues at coordinate 57,070,271 of NC_084463.1, forward strand.
TAGGAATGCAGAAGATAGAATATTAATGTTGTCAACCATGATTTGGAAGCTTGGGGAGTGGGGGATAAAAGAAAGAATGAGAAAATGTTGTATCCCATTTCCTTGAACATTCATGAAATTTCAATAAAATAATGACAAGATTGTTAAATGCATAAAGAAAAAGAGTATGAAGGCAGAAGATAGAATATTATGTTGTCAACCATGATTTGGTAGCTGGGGGGGGGGATGAAAGAAAGAAAGAAAAACTGTTGTATCCCATTTCCTTGAATATTCATGGAAATTTTCAATAAAATAATAAAAAGATTGTTCATCTGCATGAAGAAAAAGTGTAAGAATGCAGAAGATAGACTATTAGTGTTGTGAACCATGGTTTGGAAGCTTGGGGGGTGGGGGATAAAAGAAAGAAAGAAAAACTCTTGTGTCACATTTCTATGAACATTCATTGAAATTTCAATAAAATAATAAAGAGATTCTTAATCTGCATAGAGAAAAAGAGTAAGAATGCAGAAGATAGAATATTAATGTTGTCAACCATGATTTTGAAGCTGAAGGGGGTGGGGGATAAAAGAAAGAAAGAAACACTGTTGTATCCCATTTCCTTGAACATTCATGGAAAGTTCAATAAAATAATAAAAAGATTGTTAATCTGCATAAAGAAAGAGTGTAAGAATGCAGAAGATAGAATGTTCATGTTGTCAACCATGATTTGGAAGCTGGTGGGGGTGGGGGATAAAAGAAAGAAAGAAAAACTTTTTTATCCCATTTCCTTGAACATTCATGGAAATTTCAATACAATAATAAAAAGATTGTTAATCTGCATAAACAAAAAGGGTAAGAATGCAGAAGATAGAATATTAATGTTGTCAACCATGATTTGTAAACTGGGGGGGAGTGGGGGATAAAAGAAAGAAAGAGAAACTGTTGTATACCATTTCCTTGTACATTCATGGAAAGTTCAATAAAATAATAAAAAGATTGGTAATCTGCATAAAGAAAAAGAGTAAGAATGCAGAAGATAGAATATTAATGTTGTCAACCATGATTTGGAAGCTTGGAGCGTGGGGGATAAAAGAAAGAAAGAGAAATTGTTGTATCCCATTTCCTTGAACATTCATGAAATTTCAATAAAATAATGACAAGATTGTGAATCTGCATAAAGAAAAAGAGTATGAAGGCAGAAGATAGAATATTATGTTTTCAACCATGATTTGGAAGCTGGGGGGGTGGGGGATGAAAGAAAGAAAGAAAAACTGTTGTATCCCATTTCCTTGAACATTCATGGAAATTTGAATAAAATAATAAATAGATTGTTATTTACATAAAGAAAAAGTGTAAGAATGCCGAAGATAGAATATTAATGTTGTCAACCATGATTTGGAATGTGGGGGGTGGTGGGGGATAAAAGAAAGAAAGAAAAACTGTTGTATACCATTTCCTTGCACATTCATGGAAATTTCAATAAAATAATAAAAAGATTGGTAATCTGCATAAAGAAAAAGTGTAAGAATGCCGAAGATTGAATATTAATGTTGTCAACCACGATTTGGAATCTGGGGGCGTGGGGGATAAAAGAAAGAAAGAAAAAATGTTGAATCCCATTTCCTTGGACATTCATGGAAATTTCAATAAAATAATAAATATATTGTTATTTACATAAAGAAAAAGTGTAAGAATACAGAAGATTGAATATTAATGTTGTCAACCATGATTTGGAAGGTGGGGGGTGGTGGGGGATAAAAGAAAGAAAGAAAAACTGTTGTATACCATTTCCTTGAACATTCATGGAAATTTCAATAAAATAATAAAAAGATTGGTAATCTGCATAAAGAAAAAGAGTAAGAATGCAGAAGATAGAATATTAATGTTGTCAACCATGATTTGGAAGCTTGGGGAGTGGGGAATAAAAGAAAGAAAGAGAAAATGTTGTATCCCATTTCCTTGAACATTCATGAAATTTCAATAAAATAATGACAAGATTGTTAAATGCATAAAGAAAAAGAGTATGAAGGCAGAAGATAGAATATTATGTTGTCAACCATGATTTGGAAGCTGGGGGGGGGGTGGGGGATGAAAGAAAGAAAGAAAAACTGTTGTATCCCATTTCCTTGAACATTCATGGAAATTTCAATAAAATAATTAAAAGATTGTTCATCTGCATAAAGAAAAAGTGTAAGAATGCAGAAGATAGAATATTAATGTTGTCAACCATGATTTGGAAGCTGGGGGAGGTGGGGGATAAAAGAAAGAAAGAAAAACTGTTGTATCCCATTTCCTTGAACATTCATGGAAATTTCAATAAAATAATAAAAAGATTGTTCATATGCATAAAGAAAAAGTGTAAGAATGCAGAAGATAGACTATTAGTGTTGTGAACCATGATTTGGAAGCTTGGGGGGTGGGGGATAAAAGAAAGAAAGAAAAACTCTTGTGTCACATTTCTATGAACATTCATTGAAATTTCAATAAAATAATAAAGAGATTCTTAATCTGCATAGAGAAAAAGAGTAAGAATGCAGAAGTTAGAATATTAGTGTTGTCAACCATGATTTTGACGCTGGGGTGGTGGGTGATAAAAGAAAGAAAGAAAAACTGTTGCGTCCCATTTCCTTGAACATTCATGGAAATTTCAATAAAATAATAAAAAGATTGCTAATCTGCATAAAGAAAAAGAGTAAGAATGCAGAAGATGGAATATTAATGTTGTCAACCATGATTTGGAAGCCGGGGGGGGGCGATAAAAGAAAGAAAGAAAAACTGTTGTATCCCGTTTCCTTGAACACTCATGGAAATTTCAATAAAATAATAAAAAGATTGTTAATCTGCATAGAGAAAAAGTGTAAGAATGCAGAAGATGGAATATTAATGTTGTCAACCATGATTTGGAAGCTGTGGGGGTAGGGGGATGAAAGAAAGAAAGAAAAACTGTTGTATCATTTCCTTGAACATTGATGGAAATTTCAATAAAATAATAAAAAGATTGTTAATCTGCATAAAGAAAAAGTGTAAGAATGCAGAACATTGAATATTAATATTGTCAACCACGATTTGGAAGCTGGGTGCGTGGGTGTTGAAAGAAAGAAAGAAATAATGTTGTATCACATTTCCTTGAACATTCATGGAAATTTCAATAAAATATTAAAAAGATTGTTAGTCTGCATAAAGAAAAAGTGTAAGAATGCAGAAGATAGAATATTAATGTTGTCAACCATGATTTGGAAGCTGGGGGATAAAAGAAAGTAAGAAAAACTGTTGTATCCCATTTCCTTGACCATTCATGGAAATTTCAATAAAATAATAAAAAGATCGATAATCTGCATAAAGAAAAAGAGTAAGAATGCAGAAGATAGAATATTAATGTTGTCAACCATGATTTAGAAGCTGCGGGCCAGTGGGGGATAAAAGAAAGAAAGAAAAACCGTTGTATCCAATTTCCTTGAACATTCATGGAAATTTTAATAAAATAATAAAAAGATTGTTAATCTGCATAAAGGAAAAGTGTAAGAATGCAGAAGATTGAATATTAATGTTGCCAACCATGATTTGGAAGGTGGGAGGTGGTGGGGGATAAAAGAAAGAAAGAAAAACTGTTGTATTCCATTTCCTTGAACATTCATGGAAATTTCATTAAAATAATAAAAAGATTGTTCATCTGCATAAAGAAAAAGTGTAAGAATGCCGAAGATTGAATATTAATGTTGTCAACCATGATTTGTAAACTTGGGGGGAGTGGGGGATAAAAGAAAGAAAGAAATACAGTTGTATACCATTTCCTTGAACATTCATGGAAAGTTCAATACAATAATAAAAAGAATGGTAATCTGCATAAAGAAAAAGAATAAGAATGCAGAAGATAGAATATTAATGTTGTCAACCATGATTTGGAAGCTTGGAGCGTGGGGGATAAAAGAAAGAAAAAGAAATTGTTGTATCCCATTTCCTTGAACATTCATGGAATTTCAATAAAATTATGACAAGATTGTGAATCTGCATAAAGAAAAAGAGTATGAAGACAGAAGATAGAATATTATGTTGTCAACCATGATTTGGAAGCTGGCGGGGGTGGGGGATAAAAGAAAGAAAGAAACACTGTTGTATCCCATTTCCTTGAACATTCATGGAAAGTTCAATAAGATAATAAAAAGATTGGTAATCTGCATAAAGAAAAAGAGTAAGAATGCAGGAGATAGAATGTTAATGTTGTCAACCATGATTTGGAAGCCTGTGGGGGTGGGGGATAAAAGAAAGAAAGAAAAACTTTTTTATCCCATTTCCTTGAACATTCATGGAAATTTCAATACAATAATAAAAAGATTGTTAATCTGCATAAACAAAAAGGGTAAGAATGCAGAAGATAGAATATTAATGTTGTCAACCATGATTTGTAAACTGGGGGGGAGTGGGGGATAAAAGAAAGAAAGAGAAACTGTTGTATCCCATTTCCTTGAACATTCATGAAATTTCAATAAAATAATGACAAGATTGTGAATCTGCATAAAGAAAAAGAGTATGAAGGCAGAAGATAGAATATTATGTTGTCAACCATGATTTGGAAGCTGGGGGGGGTGGGGGATGAAAGAAAGAAAGAAAAACTGTTGTATCCCATTTCCTTGAACATTCATGGAAATTTGAATAAAATAATAAATAGATTGTTATTTACATAAAGAAAAAGTGTAAGAATGCCGAAGATAGAATATTAATGTTGTCAACCATGATTTGGAATGTGGGGGGTGGTGGGGGATAAAAGAAAGAAAGAAAAACTGTTGTATACCATTTCCTTGCACATTCATGGAAATTTCAATAAAATAATAAAAAGATTGGTAATCTGCATAAAGAAAAAGTGTAAGAATGCCGAAGATTGAATATTAATGTTGTCAACCACGATTTGGAAGCTGGGGGCGTGGGGGATAAAAGAAAGAAAGAAAAAATGTTGAATCCCATTTCCTTGGACATTCATGGAAATTTCAATAAAATAATAAATATATTGTTATTTACATAAAGAAAAAGTGTAAGAATACAGAAGATTGAATATTAATGTTGTCAACCATGATTTGGAAGGTGGGGGGTGGTGGGGGATAAAAGAAAGAAAGAAAAACTGTTGTATACCATTTCCTTGAACATTCATGGAAATTTCAATAAAATAATAAAAAGATTGGTAATCTGCATAAAGATAAAGAGTAAGAAGGCAGAAGATAGAATATTATGTTGTCAACCATGATTTGGACACTGGGGGGGTGGGGGATAATAGAAAGAAAGAAAAACTGTTGTATGCCATTTACTTGAACATTCATGGAAATTTCAATAAAATAATAAAAGATTGTTAATCTGCATAAAGAAAAACAGTAAGAATGCAGAATATAGAATATTAATGTTTTCAATCATGATTGGGAAGCTGAGGGGGTGAGGGATAAAAGAATGAAAGAAAAACTGTTGTATCCCTTTCCTTGAACATTTATGGAAATTACAATAAAACAATAAAAAGATTGTTAATCTGCATAAAGAAAAAGAGTAAGAATGCTGAAGATAGAATATTAATGATGTCAACCATGATTTGGAAGCTGGGGGCGCTGGAGGATAAAAGAAAGAAAGAAAAACTGTTGTATCCCATTTACTGGAACATTCATGGAAATTTCAATAAAATAAGAAAAAGATTGTTAATCTGCATAAAGTAAAAGTGTAAGAATGCAGAAGATTGAATATTAATGTTGTCAACCATGATTTGGAAGATGGCAGGGGTGCTGGATAAAAGAAAGAAAGAAAAACTGTTGTATCCCATTTCCTTGAACATTCATGGAAATTTCAATAAAATAATAAAAAGATTGTTAATCTGCATAAAGAAAAAGAGTAAGAATGCAGAAGATAGAATATTAATGTTGTCAACCATGATTTGGAAGCTGGGGTCGCTGGAGGATAAAAGAAAGAAAGAAAAACTGCTGTATCCCATTTACTGGAACATTCATGGAAATTTCAATAAAATAATAAAAAGATTGTTAATCTGCATAAAGAAAAAGAGTAAGAATGCAGAAGATAGAATATTAATGTTGTCAACCATGATTTGTATACTGGGGGGGAGTGGGGGATAAAAGTAAGAAAGAAAAACAGTTGTATACCATTTCCTTGAACATTCATGGAAAGTTCAATAAAATAATAAAAAGATTGGTAATCTGCATGAAGAAAAAGAATAAGAATGCAGAAGATAGAATATTAATGTTGTCAACCATGATTTGGAAGCTTGGAGCGTGGGGGATAAAAGAAAGAAAGAGAAATTGTTGTATCCCATTTCCTTGAACATTCATGGAATTTCAATAAAATAATGACAAGATTGTGAATCTGCATAAAGAAAAAGAGTATGAAGGCAGAAGATACAATATTATGTTGTCAACCATGATTTGGAAGCTGGGGGGGGTGAGGGATGAAAGAAAGAAAGAAAAACTGTTGTATTCCATTTCCTTGAACATTCATGGGAATTTCAATACAATAATAAAAAGATTGTTAATCTGCATAAAGAAAAAGAGTAAGAATGCAGAAGATAGAAAATTAATGTTGTCAGCCATGTTTTGGAACCTGGGGGGTTGTGGGGGATAAAAGAAAGAAAGAAAAACTGTTGTATCCCATTTCCTTGAACATTCATGGAAATTTCAATAAAATAAGAAAAAGATTGTTAATCTGCATAAAGTAAAAGTGTAAGAATGCAGAAGATTGAATATTAATGTTGTCAACCATGATTTGGAAGATGGCTGGGGTGCTGGATAAAAGAAAGAAAGAAAAACTGTTGTATCCCATGTCCTTGAACATTGATGGAAATTTCAATAAAATAATAAATAGATTGTTAATCTGTATAAAGAAAAACTGTAAGAATGCAGAAGATAGAATATTAATGTTTTCAACCATGATTTGGAAGGTGGGGGGTGGTGGGGAATAAAAGAAAGAAAGAAAAACTGTTGTATACCATTTCCTTGCACATTCATGGAAATTTCAATAAAATAATAAAAAGATTGGTAATCTGCATAAAGAAAAAGTGTAAGAATGCCGAAGATTGAATATTAATGTTGTCAACCATGATTTGGAAGCTTGGGGAGTGGGGGATAAAAGAAAGAAAGAGAAAATGTTGTATCCCATTTCCTTGAACATTCATGAAATTTCAATAAAATAATGACAAGATTGTTAAATGCATAAAGAAAAAGAGTATGAAGGCAGAAGATAGAATATTATGTTGTCAACCATGATTTCGTAGCTGGGGGGGGGGATGAAAGAAAGAAAGAAAAACTGTTGTATCCCATATCCTTGAACATTCATGGAAATTTCAATAAAATAATAAATAGATTGTTATTTACATAAAGAAAAAGTGTAAGAATGCCGAAGATTGAATATTAATGTTGTCAACCATGATTTGGAAGGTGGGGTGTGGTGGGGGATAAAAGAAAGAAAGAAAAACTGTTGTATACCATTTCCTTGCACATTCATGGAAATTTCAATAAAATAATTAAAAGATTGTTCATCTGCATAAAGAAAAAGTGTAAGAATGCAGAAGATAAAATATTAATGTTGTCAACCATGATTTGGAAGCTGGGGGAGGTGGGGGATAAAAGAAAGAAAGAAAAACTGTTGTATCCCATTTCCTTGAACATTCATGGAAATTTCAATAAAATAATAAAAAGATTGTTCATATGCATAAAGAAAAAGTGTAAGAATGCAGAAGATAGACTATTAGTGTTGTGAACCATGATTTGGAAGCTTGGGGGGTGGGGGATAAAAGAAAGAAAGAAAAACTCTTGTGTCACATTTCTATGAACATTCATTGAAATTTCAATAAAATAATAAAGAGATTCTTAATCTGCATAGAGAAAAAGAGTAAGAATGCAGAAGATAGAATATTAATGTTGTCAACCATGATTTTGAAGATGACGGGGGTGGGGGATAAAAGAAAGAAAGAAACACTGTTGTATCCCTTTTCCTTGAACATTCATGGAAAGTTCAATAAGATAATAAAAAGATTGGTAATCTGCATAAAGAAAAAGAGTAAGAATGCAGGAGATAGAATGTTAAAGTTGTCAACCATGATTTGGAAGCTGGTGGGGGTGGGGGATAAAAGAAAGAAAGAAAAACTTTTTTATCCCATTTCCTTGAACATTCATGGAAATTTCAATACAATAATAAAAAGATTGTTAATCTGCATAAACAAAAAGGGTAAGAATGCAGAAGATATAATATTAATGTTGTCAACCATGATTTGTAAACTGGGGGGGAGTGGGGGATAAAAGAAAGAAAGAGAAACTGTTGTATACCATTTCCTTGAACATTCATGGAAAGTTCAATAAAATAATAAAAAGATTGGTAATCTGCATAAAGAAAAAGAGTAAGAATGCAGAAGATAGAATATTAATGTTGTCAACCATGATTTGGAAGCTTGGTGCGTGGGGGATAAAAGAAAGAAAGAGAAATTGTTGTATCCCATTTCCTTGAACATTCATGAAATTTCAATAAAATAATGACAAGATTGTGAATCTGCATAAAGAAAAAGAGTATGAAGGCAGAAGATAGAATATTATGTTGTCAACCATGATTTGGAAGCTGGGGGGGGTGGGGGATGAAAGAAAGAAAGAAAAACTGTTGTATCCCATTTCCTTGAACATTCATTGAAATTTCAATAAAATAATAAGTAGATTGTTAATCTGCATAAAGAAAAAGTGTAAGAATGCAGAAGATATAATATTAATGTTGTCAACCATGATTTGTAAACTGGGGGGCAGTGGGGGAAAAAAGAAAGAAAGAAAAACAGTTGTATACCATTTCCTTGAACATTCATGGAAAGTTCAATAAAATAATAAAAAGATTGTTCATATGCATAAAGAAAAAGTGTAAGAATGCAGAAGATATAATATTAATGTTGTCAACCATGATTTGTAAACTGGGGGGCAGTGGGGGAAAAAAGAAAGAAAGAAAAACAGTTGTATACCATTTCCTTGAACATTCATGGAAATTTCAATACAATAATAAAAAGATTGTTAATCTGCATAAACAAAAAGGGTAAGAATGCAGAAGATAGAATATTAATGTTGTCAACCATGATTTGTAAACTGGGGGGGAGTGGGGGATAAAAGAAAGAAAGAAAAACTTTTTTATCCCATTTCCTTGAACATTCATGGAAATTTCAATAAAATAATAAAAAGATTGTTAATCTGCATAAAGAAAAAGAGTAAGAATGCAGAAGATAGAATATTAATGTTGTCAACCATGATTTGGAAGGTGGGGGCGCTGGAGGATAAAAGAAAGAAAGAAAAACTGTTGTATACCATTTACTGGAATATTCATGGAAATTTCAATAAAATAAGAAAAAGATTGTTAATATGCAATAAGTAAAAGTGTAAGAATGCAGAAGATTGAATATTAATGTTGTCAATCATGATTTGGAAGATGGCAGGGGTGCTGGATAAAAGAAAGAAAGAAAAACTGTTGTATCCCATTTCCTTGAACATTCATGGAAATTTCAATAAAATAATAAAAAGATCGTTAATCTGCATAAAGGAAAAGTGTAAGAATGCAGAAGATAGAATATTAATGTTGTCAACCATGATTTGGAAGCTGGGGTCGCTGGAGGATAAAAGAAAGAAAGAAAAACTGCTGTATCCCATTTACTGGAACATTCATGGAAATTTCAATAAAATAATAAAAGATTGTTAATCTGCATAAAGAAAAACAGTAAGAATGCAGAATATAGAATATTAATGTTTTCAATCATGATTGGGAAGCTGAGGGGGTGAGGGATAAAAGAATGAAAGAAAAACTGTTGTATCCCTTTCCTTGAACATTTATGGAAATTACAATAAAACAATAAAAAGATTGTTAATCTGCATAAAGAAAAAGAGTAAGAATGCTGAAGATAGAATATTAATGATGTCAACCATGATTTGGAAGCTGGGGGCGCTGGAGGATAAAAGAAAGAAAGAAAAACTGTTGTATCCCATTTACTGGAACATTCATGGAAATTTCAATAAAATAAGAAAAAGATTGTTAATCTGCATAAAGTAAAAGAGTAAGAATGCAGAAGATTGAATATTAATGTTGTCAACCATGATTTGGAAGCTGGGGGAGGTGGGGGATAAAAGAAAGAAAGAAAAACTGTTGTATCCCATTTCCTAGAACATTCATGGAAATTTCAATAAAATAATAAAAAGATTGTTCATATGCATAAAGAAAATGTGTAAGAATGCAGAAGATAGACTATTAGTGTTGTGAACCATGATTTGGAAGCTTGGGGGGTGGGGGATAAAAGAAAGAAAGAAAAACTCTTGTGTCACATTTCTATGAACATTCATTGAAATTTCAATAAAATAATAAAGAGATTCTTAATCTGCATAGAGAAAAAGAGTAAGAATGCAGAAGATAGAATATTAATGTTGTCAACCATGATTTTGAAGCTGACGGGGGTGGGGGATAAAAGAAAGAAAGAAACACTGTTGTATCCCTTTTCCTTGAACATTCATGGAAAGTTCAATAAGATAATAAAAAGATTGGTAATCTGCATAAAGAAAAAGAGTAAGAATGCAGGAGATAGAATGTTAAAGTTGTCAACCATGATTTGGAAGCTGGTGGGGGTGGGGGATAAAAGAAAGAAAGAAAAACTTTTTTATCCCATTTCCTTGAACATTCATGGAAATTTCAATACAATAATAAAAAGATTGTTAATCTGCATAAACAAAAAGGGTAAGAATGCAGAAGATAGAATATTAATGTTGTCAACCATGATTTGTAAACTGGGGGGGAGTGGGGGATAAAAGAAAGAAAGAGAAACTGTTGTATACCATTTCCTTGAACATTCATGGAAAGTTCAATAAAATAATAAAAAGATTGGTAATCTGCATAAAGAAAAAGAGTAAGAATGCAGAAGATAGAATATTAATGTTGTCAACCATGATTTGGAAGCTTGGTGCGTGGGGGATAAAAGAAAGAAAGAGAAATTGTTGTATCCCATTTCCTTGAACATTCATGAAATTTCAATAAAATAATGACAAGATTGTGAATCTGCATAAAGAAAAAGAGTATGAAGGCAGAAGATAGAATATTATGTTGTCAACCATGATTTGGAAGCTGGGGGGGGTGGGGGATGAAAGAAAGAAAGAAAAACTGTTGTATCCCATTTCCTTGAACATTCATTGAAATTTCAATAAAATAATAAGTAGATTGTTAATCTGCATAAAGAAAAAGTGTAAGAATGCAGAAGATATAATATTAATGTTGTCAACCATGATTTGTAAACTGGGGGGCAGTGGGGGAAAAAAGAAAGAAAGAAAAACAGTTGTATACCATTTCCTTGAACATTCATGGAAAGTTCAATAAAATAATAAAAAGATTGTTCATATGCATAAAGAAAAAGTGTAAGAATGCAGAAGATAGACTATTAGTGTTGTGAACCATGATTTGGAAGCTTGGGGGGTGGGGGATAAAAGAAAGAAAGAAAAACTCTTGTGTCACATTTCTATGAACATTCATTGAAATTTCAATAAAATAATAAAGAGATTCTTAATCTGCATAGAGAAAAAGAGTAAGAATGCAGAAGATAGAATATTAATGTTGTCAACCATGATTTTGAAGCTGACGGGGGTGGGGGATAAAAGAAAGAAAGAAACACTGTTGTATCCCATTTCCTTGAACATTCATGGAAAGTTCAATAAGATAATAAAAAGATTGATAATCTGCATAAAGAAAAAGAGTAAGAATGCAGGAGATAGAATGTTAATGTTGTCAACCATGATTTGGAAGCCTGTGGGGGTGGGGGATAAAAGAAAGAAAGAAAAACTTTTTTATCCCATTTCCTTGAACATTCATGGAAATTTCAATACAATAATAAAAAGATTGTTAATCTGCATAAACAAAAAGGGTAAGAATGCAGAAGATAGAATATTAATGTTGTCAACCATGATTTGTAAACTGGGGGGGAGTGGGGGATAAAAGAAAGAAAGAAAAACTTTTTTATCCCATTTCCTTGAACATTCATGGAAATTTCAATAAAATAATAAAAAGATTGTTAATCTGCATAAAGAAAAAGAGTAAGAATGCAGAAGATAGAATATTAATGTTGTCAACCATGATTTGGAAGGTGGGGGCGCTGGAGGATAAAAGAAAGAAAGAAAAACTGTTGTATACCATTTACTGGAATATTCATGGAAATTTCAATAAAATAAGAAAAAGATTGTTAATATGCAATAAGTAAAAGTGTAAGAATGCAGAAGATTGAATATTAATGTTGTCAATCATGATTTGGAAGATGGCAGGGGTGCTGGATAAAAGAAAGAAAGAAAAACTGTTGTATCCCATTTCCTTGAACATTCATGGAAATTTCAATAAAATAATAAAAAGATTGTTAATCTGCATAAAGGAAAAGTGTAAGAATGCAGAAGATAGAATATTAATGTTGTCAACCATGATTTGGAAGCTGGGGTCGCTGGAGGATAAAAGAAAGAAAGAAAAACTGCTGTATCCCATTTACTGGAACATTCATGGAAATTTCAATAAAATAATAAAAGATTGTTAATCTGCATAAAGAAAAACAGTAAGAATGCAGAATATAGAATATTAATGTTTTCAATCATGATTGGGAAGCTGAGGGGGTGAGGGATAAAAGAATGAAAGAAAAACTGTTGTATCCCTTTCCTTGAACATTTATGGAAATTACAATAAAACAATAAAAAGATTGTTAATCTGCATAAAGAAAAAGAGTAAGAATGCTGAAGATAGAATATTAATGATGTCAACCATGATTTGGAAGCTGGGGGCGCTGGAGGATAAAAGAAAGAAAGAAAAACTGTTGTATCCCATTTACTGGAACATTCATGGAAATTTCAATAAAATAAGAAAAAGATTGTTAATCTGCATAAAGTAAAAGAGTAAGAATGCAGAAGATTGAATATTAATGTTGTCAACCATGATTTGGAAGCTGGGGGAGGTGGGGGATAAAAGAAAGAAAGAAAAACTGTTGTATCCCATTTCCTAGAACATTCATGGAAATTTCAATAAAATAATAAAAAGATTGTTCATATGCATAAAGAAAATGTGTAAGAATGCAGAAGATAGACTATTAGTGTTGTGAACCATGATTTGGAAGCTTGGGGGGTGGGGGATAAAAGAAAGAAAGAAAAACTCTTGTGTCACATTTCTATGAACATTCATTGAAATTTCAATAAAATAATAAAGAGATTCTTAATCTGCATAGAGAAAAAGAGTAAGAATGCAGAAGATAGAATATTAATGTTGTCAACCATGATTTTGAAGCTGACGGGGGTGGGGGATAAAAGAAAGAAAGAAACACTGTTGTATCCCATTTCCTTGAACATTCATGGAAAGTTCAATAAGATAATAAAAAGATTGATAATCTGCATAAAGAAAAAGAGTAAGAATGCAGGAGATAGAATGTTAATGTTGTCAACCATGATTTGGAAGCCTGTGGGGGTGGGGGATAAAAGAAAGAAAGAAAAACTTTTTTATCCCATTTCCTTGAACATTCATGGAAATTTCAATACAATAATAAAAAGATTGTTAATCTGCATAAACAAAAAGGGTAAGAATGCAGAAGATAGAATATTAATGTTGTCAACCATGATTTGTAAACTGGGGGGGAGTGGGGGATAAAAGAAAGAAAGAGAAACTGTTGTATACCATTTCCTTGAACATTCATGGAAAGTTCAATAAAATAATAAAAAGATTGGTAATCTGCATAAAGAAAAAGAGTAAGAATGCAGAAGATAGTATATTAATGTTGTCAACCATGATTTGGAAGCTTGGAGCGTGGGGGATCAAAGAAAGAAAGAGAAATTGTTGTATCCCATTTCCTTGAACATTCATGAAATTTCAATAAAATAATGACAAGATTGTGAATCTGCATAAAGAAAAAGAGTATGAAGGCAGAAGATAGAATATTATGTTGTCAACCATGATTTGGAAGCTGGGGGGGGTGGGGGATGAAAGAAAGAAAGAAAAACTGTTGTATCCCATTTCCTTGAACATTCATGGAAATTTCAATAAAATAATAAATAGATTGTTACTTACATAAAGAAAAAGTGTAAGAATGAAGAAGATTGAATATTAATATTGTCAACCATGATTTGGAAGGTGGGGGGTGGTGGGGGATAAAAGAAAGAAAGAAAAACTGTTGTATACCATTTCCTTGCACATTCATGGAAATTTCAATAAAATAATAAAAAGATTGGTAATCTGCATAAAGAAAAAGTGTAAGAATGCCGAAGATTGAATATTAATGTTGTCAACCACGATTTGGAAGCTGGGGACGTGGGGGATAAAAGAAAGAAAGAAAAAATGTTGTATCCCATTTCCTTGGACATTCATGGAAATTTCAATAAAATAATAAATAGATTGTTATTTACATAAAGAAAAAGTGTAAGAATACAGAAGATTGAATATTAATGTTGTCAACCATGATTTGGAAGGTGGGGGGTGGTGGGGGATAAAAGAAGGAAAGAAAAACTGTTGTATACCATTTCCTTGAACATTCATGGAAATTTCAATAAAATAATAAAAAGATTGGTAATCTGCATAAAGAAAAAGAGTAAGAATGCAGAAGATAGAATATTAATGTTGTCAACCATGATTTGGAAGCTTGGGGAGTGGGGGATAAAAGAAAGAAAGAGAAAATGTTGTATCCCATTTCCTTGAACATTCATGAAATTTCAATAAAATAATGACAAGATTGTTAAATGCATAAAGAAAAAGAGTATGAAGGCAGAAGATAAAATATTATGTTGTCAACCATGATTTGGTAGCTGGGGGGGGGGATGAAAGAAAGAAAGAAAAACTGTTGTATCCCATTTCCTTGAATATTCATGGAAATTTCAATAAAATAATAAAAAGATTGTTCATCTGCATAAAGAAAAAGTGTAAGAATGCAGAAGATAGACTATTAGTGTTGTGAACCATGATTTGGAAGCTTGGTGGGTGGGGGATAAAAGAAAGAAAGAAAAACTCTTGTGTCACATTTCTATGAACATTCATTGAAATTTCAATAAAATAATAAAGAGATTCTTAATCTGCATAGAGAAAAAGAGTAAGAATGCAGAAGATAGAATATTAATGTTGTCAACCATGATTTTGAAGCTGAAGGGGGTGGGGGATAAAAGAAAGAAAGAAACACTGTTGTATCCCATTTCCTTGAACATTCATGGAAAGTTCAATAAGATAATAAAAAGTTTGGTAATCTGCATAAAGAAAAAGAGTAAGAATGCAGGAGATAGAATGTTAATGTTGTCAACCATGATTTGGAAGCTGGTGGGGGTGGGGGATAAAAGAAAGAAAGAAAAACTTTTTTATCCCATTTCCTTGAACATTCATGGAAATTTCAATACAATAATAAAAAGATTGTTAATCTGCATAAACAAAAAGGGTAAGAATGCAGAAGATAGAATATTAATGTTGTCAACCATGATTTGTAAACTAGGGGGGAGTGGGGGATAAAAGAAAGAAAGAGAAACTGTTGTATACCATTTCCTTGAACATTCATGGAAAGTTCAATAAAATAATAAAAAGATTGGTAATCTGCATAAAGAAAAAGAGTAAGAATGCAGAAGATAGAATATTAATGTTGTCAACCATGATTTGGAAGCTTGGAGCGTGGGGGATAAAA
The DNA here is from genome assembly GCF_027409185.1 of Cynocephalus volans. Lineage (NCBI taxonomy): Eukaryota > Metazoa > Chordata > Mammalia > Dermoptera > Cynocephalidae > Cynocephalus > Cynocephalus volans. The sequence continues at coordinate 57,085,899 of NC_084463.1, forward strand.
GAAAGAAAGAGAAATTGTTGTATCCCATTTCCTTGAACATTCATGAAATTTCAATAAAATAATGACAAGATTGTGAATCTGCATAAAGAAAAAGAATATGAAGGAAGAAGATAGAATATTATGTTTTCAACCATGATTTGGAAGCTGGGGGGGGTGGGGGATGAAAGAAAGAAAGAAAAACTGTTGTATCCCATTTCCTTGAACATTCATGGAAATTTGAATAAAATAATAAATAGATTGTTATTTACATAAAGAAAAAGTGTAAGAATGCCGAAGATAGAATATTAATGTTGTCAACCATGATTTGGAATGTGGGGGGTGGTGGGGGATAAAAGAAAGAAAGAAAAACTGTTGTATACCATTTCCTTGCACATTCATGGAAATTTCAATAAAATAATAAAAAGATTGGTAATCTGCATAAAGAAAAAGTGTAAGAATGCCGAAGATTGAATATTAATGTTGTCAACCACGATTTGGAAGCTGGGGGCGTGGGGGATAAAAGAAAGAAAGAAAAAATGTTGAATCCCATTTCCTTGGACATTCATGGAAATTTCAATAAAATAATAAATATATTGTTATTTACATAAAGAAAAAGTGTAAGAATACAGAAGATTGAATATTAATGTTGTCAACCATGATTTGGAAGGTGGGGGGTGGTGGGGGATAAAAGAAAGAAAGAAAAACTGTTGTATACCATTTCCTTGAACATTCATGGAAATTTCAATAAAATAATAAAAAGATTGGTAATCTGCATAAAGAAAAAGAGTAAGAATGCAGAAGATAGAATATTAATGTTGTCAACCATGATTTGGAAGCTTGGGGAGTGGGGGATAAAAGAAAGAAAGAGAAAATGTTGTATCCCATTTCCTTGAACATTCATGAAATTTCAATAAAATAATGACAAGATTGTTAAATGCATAAAGAAAAAGAGTATGAAGGCAGAAGATAGAATATTATGTTGTGAACCATGATTTGGAAGCTGGGGGGGGTTGGGGGATGAAAGAAAGAAAGAAAAACTGTTGTATCCCATTTCCTTGAACATTCATGGAAATTTCAATAAAATAATAAAAAGATTGTTCATCTGCATAAAGAAAAAGTGTAAGAATGCAGAAGATAAAATATTAATGTTGTCAACCATGATTTGGAAGCTGGGGGAGGTGGGGGATAAAAGAAAGAAAGAAAAACTGTTGTATCCCATTTCCTAGAACATTCATGGAAATTTCAATAAAATAATAAAAAGATTGTTCATATGCATAAAGAAAAAGTGTAAGAATGCAGAAGATAGACTATTAGTGTTGTGAACCATGATTTGGAAGCTTGGGGGGTGGGGGATAAAAGAAAGAAAGAAAAACTCTTGTGTCACATTTCTATGAACATTCATTCAAATTTCAATAAAATAATAAAGAGATTCTTAATCTGCATAGAGAAAAAGAGTAAGAATGCAGAAGATAGAATATTAATGTTGTCAACCATGATTTTGAAGCTGACGGGGGTGGGGGATAAAAGAAAGAAAGAAAAACTTTTTATCCCATTTCCTTGAACATTCATGGAAATTTCAATACAATAATAAAAGATTGTTAATCTGCATAAACAAAAAGGGTAAGAATGCAGAAGATAGAATGTTAATTTTGTCAACCATGATTTGTAAACTGGGGGGGAGTGGGGGATAAAAGAAAGAAAGAAAAACTGTTGTACACCATTTCCTTGAACATTCATGGAAAGTTCAATAAAAAAATAAAAAGATTGGTAATGTGCATAAAGATAAAGAGTAAGAAGGCAGAAGATAGAATATTATGTTGTCAACCATGATTTGGACACTGGGGGGGTGGGGGATAATAGAAAGAAAGAAAAACTGTTGTATGCCATTTACTTGAACATTCATGGAAATTTCAATAAAATAATAAAAGATTGTTAATCTGCATAAAGAAAAACAGTAAGAATGCAGAATATAGAATATTAATGTTTTCAATCATGATTGGGAAGCTGAGGGGGTGAGGGATAAAAGAATGAAAGAAAAACTGTTGTATCCCTTTCCTTGAACATTTATGGAAATTACAATAAAACAATAAAAAGATTGTTAATCTGCATAAAGAAAAAGAGTAAGAATGCTGAAGATAGAATATTAATGATGTCAACCATGATTTGGAAGCTGGGGGCGCTGGAGGATAAAAGAAAGAAAGAAAAACTGTTGTATCCCATTTACTGGAACATTCATGGAAATTTCAATAAAATAAGAAAAAGATTGTTAATCTGCATAAAGTAAAAGTGTAAGAATGCAGAAGATTGAATATTAATGTTGTCAACCATGATTTGGAAGATGGCAGGGGTGCTGGATAAAAGAAAGAAAGAAAAACTGTTGTATCCCATTTCCTTGAACATTCATGGAAATTTCAATAAAATAATAAAAAGATTGTTAATCTGCATAAAGAAAAAGAGTAAGAATGCAGAAGATAGAATATTAATGTTGTCAACCATGATTTGGAAGCTGGGGTCGCTGGAGGATAAAAGAAAGAAAGAAAAACTGCTGTATCCCATTTACTGCAACATTCATGGAAATTTCAATAAAATAATAAAAAGATTGTTAATCTGCATAAAGAAAAAGAGTAAGAATGCAGAAGATAGAATATTAATGTTTTCAACCATGATTTGTATACTGGGGGTGAGTGGGGGATAAAAGTAAGAAAGAAAAACAGTTGTATACCATTTCCTTGAACATTCATGGAAAGTTCAATAAAATAATAAAAAGATTGGTAATCTGCATAAAGAAAAAGAATAAGAATGCAGAAGATAGAATATTAATGTTGTCAACCATGATTTGGAAGCTTGGAGCGTGGGGGATAAAAGAAATAAAGAGAAATTGTTGTATCCCATTTCCTTGAACATTCATGGAATTTCAATAAAATAATGACAAGATTGTGAATCTGCATAAAGAAAAAGAGTATGAAGGCAGAAGATACAATATTATGTTGTCAACCATGATTTGGAAGCTGGGGGGGGTGAGGGATGAAAGAAAGAAAGAAAAACTGTTGTATTCCATTTCCTTGAACATTCATGGAAATTTCAATACAATAATAAAAAGATTGTTAATCTGCATAAAGAAAAAGAGTAAGAATGCAGAAGATAGAAAATTAATGTTGTCAGCCATGTTTTGGAACCTGGGGGGTTGTGGGGGATAAAAGAAAGAAAGAAAAACTGTTGTATCCCATTTCCTTGAACATTCATGGAAATTTCAATAAAATAAGAAAAAGATTGTTAATCTGCATAAAGTAAAAGTGTAAGAATGCAGAAGATTGAATATTAATGTTGTCAACCATGATTTGGAAGATGGCGGGTGTGCTGGATAAAAGAAAGAAAGAAAAACTGTTGTATCCCATGTCCTTGAACATTGATGGAAATTTCAATAAAATAATAAAAAGATTGTTAATCTGTATAAAGAAAAACTGTAAGAATGCAGAAGATAGAATATTAATGTTTTCAACCATGATTTGGAAGGTGGGGGGTGGTGGGGAATAAAAGAAAGAAAGAAAAACTGTTGTATACCATTTCCTTGCACATTCATGGAAATTTCAATAAAATAATAAAAAGATTGGTAATCTGCATAAAGAAAAAGTGTAAGAATGCCGAAGATTGAATATTAATGTTGTCAACCATGATTTGGAAGCTTGGGGAGTGGGGGATAAAAGAAAGAAAGAGAAAATGTTGTATCCCATTTCCTTGAACATTCATGAAATTTCAATAAAATAATGACAAGATTGTTAAATGCATAAAGAAAAAGAGTATGAAGGCAGAATATAGAATATTATGTTGTCAACCATGATTTCGTAGCTGGGGGGGGGGATGAAAGAAAGAAAGAAAAACTGTTGTATCCCATATCCTTGAACATTCATGGAAATTTCAATAAAATAATAAATAGATTGTTATTTACATAAAGAAAAAGTGTAAGAATGCCGAAGATTGAATATTAATGTTGTCAACCATGATTTGGAAGGTGGGGGGTGGTGGGGGATAAAAAAAAGAAAGAAAAACTGTTGTATACCATTTCCTTGCACATTCATGGAAATTTCAATAAAATAATTAAAAGATTGTTCATCTGCATAAAGAAAAAGTGTAAGAATGCAGAAGATAAAATATTAATGTTGTCAACCATGATTTGGAAGCTGGGGGAGGTGGGGGATAAAAGAAAGAAAGAAAAACTGTTGTATCCCATTTCCTTGAACAGTCATGGAAATTTCAATAAAATAATAAATAGATTGTTCTTATGCATAAAGAAAAAGTGTAAGAATGCAGAAGATAGACTATTAGTGTTGTGAACCATGATTTGGAAGCTTGGGGGGTGGGGGATAAAAGAAAGAAAGAAAAACTCTTGTGTCACATTTCTATGAACATTCATTGAAATTTCAATAAAATAATAAAGAGATTCTTAATCTGCATAGAGAAAAAGAGTAAGAATGCAGAAGATAGAATATTAATGTTGTCAACCATGATTTTGAAGCTGACGGGGGTGGGGGATAAAAGAAAGAAAGAAACACTGTTGTATCCCTTTTCCTTGAACATTCATGGAAAGTTCAATAAGATAATAAAAAGATTGGTAATCTGCATAAAGAAAAAGAGTAAGAATGCAGGAGATAGAATGTTAAAGTTGTCAACCATGATTTGGAAGCTGGTGGGGGTGGGGGATAAAAGAAAGAAAGAAAAACTTTTTTATCCCATTTCCTTGAACATTCATGGAAATTTCAATACAATAATAAAAAGATTGTTAATCTGCATAAACAAAAAGGGTAAGAATGCAGAAGATAGAATATTAATGTTGTCAACCATGATTTGTAAACTGGGGGGGAGTGGGGGATAAAAGAAAGAAAGAGAAACTGTTGTATACCATTTCCTTGAACATTCATGGAAAGTTCAATAAAATAATAAAAAGACTGGTAATCTGCATAAAGAAAAAGAGTAAGAATGCAGAAGATAGAATATTAATGTTGTCAACCATGATTTGGAAGCTTGGTGCGTGGGGGATAAAAGAAAGAAAGAGAAATTGTTGTATCCCATTTCCTTGAACATTCATGAAATTTCAATAAAATAATGACAAGATTGTGAATCTGCATAAAGAAAAAGAGTATGAAGGCAGAAGATAGAATATTATGTTGTCAACCATGATCGGGAAGCTGGGGGGGTGGGGGATGAAAGAAAGAAAGAAAAACTCTTGTATCCCATTTCCTTGAACATTCATGGAAATTTCAATAAAATAATAAAAAGATTGTTCATCTGCATAAAGAAAAAGTGTAAGAATGCAGAAGATAAAATATTAATGTTGTCAACCATGATTTGGAAGCTGGGGGAGGTGGGGGATAAAAGAAAGAAAGAAAAACTGTTGTATCCCATTTCCTTGAACATTCATGGAAATTTCAATAAAATAATAAAAAGATTGTTCATATGCATAAAGAAAAAGTGTAAGAATGCAGAAGATAGACTATTAGTGTTGTGAACCATGATTTGGAAGCTTGGGGGGTGGGGGATAAAAGAAAGAAAGAAAAACTCTTGTGTCACATTTCTATGAACATTCATTGAAATTTCAATAAAATAATAAAGAGATTCTTAATCTGCATAGAGAAAAAGAGTAAGAATGCAGAAGATAGAATATTAATGTTGTCAACCATGATTTTGAAGCTGACGGGGGTGGGGGATAAAAGAAAGAAAGAAACACTGTTGTATCCCATTTCCTTGAACATTCATGGAAAGTTCAATAAAATAATAAAAAGATTGGTAATCTGCATAAAGAAAAAGAGTAAGAATGCAGGAGATAGAATGTTAATGTTGTCAACCATGATTTGGAAGCTGGCGGGGGTGGGGGATAAAAGAAAGAAAGAAAAACTTTTTTATCCCATTTCCTTGAGCATTCATGGAAATTTCAATACAATACTAAAAAGATTGTTAATCTGCATAAACAAAAAGGGTAAGAATGCAGAAGATAGAATATTAATGTTGTCAACCATGATTTGTAAACTGGGGGGGAGTGGGGGATAAAAGAAAGAAAGAAAAACTGTTGTATTCCATTTCCTTGAACATTCATGGAAATTAAATTAAAATAATAAAAAGATTGTTCATCTGCATAAAGAAAAAGTGTAAGAATGCCGAAGATTGAATATTAGTATTGTCAAACACGATTTGGAAGCTGGGGGTGTGGGGGATAAAAGAAAGAAAGGAAAAATGTTGTATCCCATTTCCTTGGACATTCATGGAAATTTCAATAAAATAATGAATAGATTGTTATTTACATAAAGAAAAAGTGTAAGAATAAAGAAGATTGAATATTAATGTTGTCAACCATGATTTGGAATCTGGGGGGTGGTGGGGGATAAAAGAAAGAAAGAAAAACTGTTGTATACCATTTCCTTGAACATTCATGGAAATTTCAATAAAATAATAAAAAGATTGGTAATCTGCATAAAGAAAAAGTAAGAATTCACAAGATAGAATATTAATGTTGTCAACCATGATTTGGAAGCTTGGGGAGTGGGGGATAAAAGAAAGAAAGAGAAAATGTTGTATCCCATTTCCTTGAACATTCATGAAATTTCAATAAAATAATGACAAGATTGTTAAATGCATAAAGAAAAAGAGTATGAAGGCAGAAGATAGAATATTATGTTGTCAACCATGATTTGGAAGCTGGGGGGTTGGGGGATGAAAGAAAGAAAGAAAAATTGTTGTATCCCATTTCCTTGAACATTCATTGAAATTTCAATGAAATAATAAATAGATTGTTAATCTGCATAAAGAAAAAGTGTAAGAATGTAGAAGATAGAATATTAATCTTGTCAAGCATGATTTGGAAGCTGGGGGGGGTGGGGGATAAAAGAAAGAAAGAAAAACTGTTGTATCCCATTTCCTTGAACATTCATGGAAATTTCAATAAAATAATAAAGAGATTGTTAATCTGCATAAAGAAAAAGAGTAAGAATGCAGAAGATAGAATATTAATGTTGTCAACCATGATTTGGAAGCTGGGGTCGCTGGAGGATAAAAGAAAGAAAGAAAAACTGCTGTATCCCATTTACTGGAACATTCATGGAAATTTCAATAAAAAAATAAAAAGATTGTTAATCTGCATGAAGAAAAAGAGTAAGAATGCAGAAGATAGAATATTAATGTTGTCAACCATGATTTGTAAACTGGGGGGCAGTGGGGGATAAAAGAAAGAAAGAAAAACAGTTGTATACCATTTCCTTGAACATTCATGGAAAGTTCAATAAAATAATAAAAAGAATGGTAATCTGCATAAAGAAAAAGAATAAGAATGCAGAAGATAGAATATTAATGTTGTCAACCATGATTTGGAAGCTTGGAGCGTGGGGGATAAAAGAAAGAAAGAGAAATTGTTGTATCCCATTTCCTTGAACATTCATGGAATTTCAATAAAATAATGACAAGATTGTGAATCTGCATAAAGAAAAAGACTATGAAGGCAGAAGATAGAATATTATGTTGTCAACCATGATTTGGAAGCTGGGGGGGGTGGGGGATGAAAGAAAGAAAGAAAAACTGTTGTATCCCATTTCCTTGAACATTCATGGAAATTTCAATAAAATAATAAATAGATTGTTACTTACATAAAGAAAAAGTGTAAGAATGCCGAAGATTGAATATTAATATTGTCAACCATGATTTGGAATGTGGGGGGTGGTGGGGGATAAAAGAAAGAAAGAAAAACTGTTGTATACCATTTCCTTGCACATTCATGGAAATTTCAATAAAATAATAAAAAGATTGGTAATCTGCATAAAGAAAAAGTGTAAGAATGCCGAAGATTGAATATTAATGTTGTCAACCACGATTTGGAAGCTGGGGGCGTGGGGGATAAAAGAAAGAAAGAAAAAATGTTGTATCCCATTTCCTTGGACATTCATGGAAATTTCAATAAAATAATAAATAGATTGTTATTTACATAAAGAAAAAGTGTAAGAATACAGAAGATTGAATATTAATGTTGTCAACCATGATTTGGAAGGTGGGGGGTGGTGGGGGATAAAAGAAGGAAAGAAAAACTGTTGTATACCATTTCCTTGAACATTCATGGAAATTTCAATAAAATAATAAAAAGATTGGTAATCTGCATAAAGAAAAAGAGTAAGAATGCAGAAGATAGAATATTAATGTTGTCAACCATGATTTGGAAGCTTGGGGAGTGGGGGATAAAAGAAAGAAAGAGAAAATGTTGTATCCCATTTCCTTGAACATTCATGAAATTTCAATAAAATAATGACAAGATTGTTAAATGCATAAAGAAAAAGAGTATGAAGGCAGAAGATAGAATATTATGTTGTCAACCATGATTTGGTAGCTGGGGGGGGGATGAAAGAAAGAAAGAAAAACTGTTGTATCCCATATCCTTGAACATTCATGGAAATTTCAATAAAATAATAAATGGATTGTTATTTACATAAAGAAAAAGTGTAAGAATGCCGAAGATTGAATATTAATGTTGTCAACCATGATTTGGAAGGTGGGGGGTGGTGGGGGATAAAAGAAAAAAAGAAAAACTGTTGTATACCATTTCCTTGCACATTCATGGAAATTTCAATAAAATAATAAAAAGATTGGTAATCTGCATAAAGAAAAAGTGTAAGAATGCCGAAGATTGAATATTAATGTTGTCAACCACGATTTGGAAGCTGGGGGCGTGGGGGATAAAAGAAAGAAAGAAAAAATGTTATATCCCATTTCCTTGGACATTCATGGAAATTTCAATAAAATAATAAATAGATTGTTATTTACATAAAGAAAAAGTGTAAGAATACAGAAGATTGAATATTAATGTTGTCAACCATGATTTGGAATGTGGGGGGTGGTGGGGGATAAAAGAAAGAAAGAAAAACTGTTGTATACCATTTCCTTGAACATTCATGGAGATTTCAATAACATAATAAAAAGATTGGTAATCTGCATAAAGAAAAAGAGTAAGAATGCAGTAGATAGAATATTAATGTTGTCAACCATGATTTGGAAGCTTGGGGAGTGGGGGATAAAAGAAAGAAAGAGAAAATGTTGTATCCCATTTCCTTGAACATTCATGAAATTTCAATAAAATACTGACAAGATTGTTAAATGCATAAAGAAAAAGAGTATGAAGGCAGAAGATAGAATATTATGTTGTCAACCATGATTTGGAAGCTGGGGGGGGTTGGGGGATGAAAGAAAGAAAGAAAAACTGTTGTATCCCATTTCCTTGAATATTCATGGAAATTTCAATAAAATAATAAAAAGATTGTTCATCTGCATAAAGAAAAAGTGTAAGAATGCAGAAGATAAAATATTAATGTTGTCAACCATGATTTGGAAGCTGGGGGAGGTGGGGGATAAAAGAAAGAAAGAAAAACTGTTGTATCCCATTTCCTTGAACATTCATGGAAATTTCAATAAAATAATAAATAGATTGTTCATATGCATAAAGAAAAAGTGTAAGAATGCAGAAGATAGACTATTAGTGTTGTGAACCATGATTTGGAAGCTTGGGGGGTGGGGGATAAAAGAAAGAAAGAAAAACTCTTGTGTCACATTTCTATGAACATTCATTGAAATTTCAATAAAATAATAAAGAGATTCTTAATCTGCATAGAGAAAAAGAGTAAGAATGCAGAAGATAGAATATTAATGTTGTCAACCATGATTTTGAAGCTGACGGGGGTGGGGGATAAAAGAAAGAAAGAAACACTGTTGTATCCCATTTCCTTGAACATTCATGGAAAGTTCAATAAGATAATAAAAAGATTGATAATCTGCATAAAGAAAAAGAGTAAGAATGCAGGAGATAGAATGTTAATGTTGTCAACCATGATTTGGAAGCCTGTGGGGGTGGGGGATAAAAGAAAGAAAGAAAAACTTTTTTATCCCATTTCCTTGAACATTCATGGAAATTTCAATACAATAATAAAAAGATTGTTAATCTGCATAAACAAAAAGGGTAAGAATGCAGAAGATAGAATATTAATGTTGTCAACCATGATTTGTAAACTGGGGGGGAGTGGGGGATAAAAGAAAGAAAGAGAAACTGTTGTATACCATTTCCTTGAACATTCATGGAAAGTTCAATAAAATAATAAAAAGATTGGTAATCTGCATAAAGAAAAAGAGTAAGAATGCAGAAGATAGAATATTAATGTTGTCAACCATGATTTGGAAGCTTGGAGCGTGGGGGATAAAAGAAAGAAAGAGAAATTGTTGTATCCCATTTCCTTGAACATTCATGAAATTTCAATAAAATAATGACAAGATTGTGAATCTGCATAAAGAAAAAGAGTATGAAGGCAGAAGATAGAATATTATGTTTTCAACCATGATTTGGAAGCTGGGGTCGCTGGAGGATAAAAGAAAGAAAGAAAAACTGCTGTATCCCATTTACTGGAACATTCATGGAAATTTCAATAAAAAAATAAAAAGATTGTTAATCTGCATAAAGAAAAAGAGTAAGAATGCAGAAGATAGAATATTAATGTTGTCAACCATGATTTGTAAACTGGGGGCAGTGGGGGATAAAAGAAAGAAAGAAAAACAGTTGTATACCATTTCCTTGAACATTCATGGAAAGTTCAATAAAATAATAAAAAGAATGGTAATCTGCATAAAGAAAAAGAATAAGAATGCAGAAGATAGAATATTAATGTTGTCATCCATGATTTGGAAGCTTGGAGCGTGGGGGATAAAAGAAAGAAAGAGAAATTGTTGTATCCCATTTCCTTGAACATTCATGGAATTTCAATAAAATAATGACAAGATTGTGAATCTGCATAAAGAAAAAGACTATGAAGGCAGAAGATAGAATATTATGTTGTCAACCATGATTTGGAAGCTGGGGGGGGTGGGGGATGAAAGAAAGAAAGAAAAACTGTTGTATCCCATTTCCTTGAACATTCATGGAAATTTCAATAAAATAATAAATAGATTGTTACTTACATAAAGAAAAAGTGTAAGAATGCCGAAGATTGAATATTAATATTGTCAACCATGATTTGGAAGGTGGGGGGTGGTGGGGGATAAAAGAAAGAAAGAAAAACTGTTGTATACCATTTCCTTGCACATTCATGGAAATTTCAATAAAATAATAAAAAGATTGGTAATCTGCATAAAGAAAAAGTGTAAGAATGCCGAAGATTGAATATTAATGTTGTCAACCACGATTTGGAAGCTGGGGGCGTGGGGGATAAAAGAAAGAAAGAAAAAATGTTGTATCCGATTTCCTTGGACATTCATGGAAATTTCAATAAAATAATAAATAGATTGTTATTTACATAAAGAAAAAGTGTAAGAATACAGAAGATTGAATATTAATGTTGTCAACCATGATTTGGAAGGTGGGGGGTGGTGGGGGATAAAAGAAGGAAAGAAAAACTGTTGTATACCATTTCCTTGAACATTCATTGAAATTTCAATAAAATAATAAAAAGATTGGTAATCTGCATAAAGAAAAAGAGTAAGAATGCAGAAGATAGAATATTAATGTTGTCAACCATGATTTGGAAGCTTGGGGAGTGGGGGATAAAAGAAAGAAAGAGAAAATGTTGTATCCCATTTCCTTGAACATTCATGAAATTTCAATAAAATAATGACAAGATTGTTAAATGCATAAAGAAAAAGAGTATGAAGGCAGAAGATAGAATATTATGTTGTCAACCATGATTTGGTAGCTGGGGGGGGGGGGATGAAAGAAAGAAAGAAAAACTGTTGTATCCCATTTCCTTGAATATTCATGGAAATTTCAATAAAATAATAAAAAGATTGTTCATCTGCATAAAGAAAAAGTGTAAGAATGCAGAAGATAGACTATTAGTGTTGTGAACCATGATTTGGAAGCTTGGGGGGTGGGGGATAAAAGAAAGAAAGAAAAACTCTTGTGTCACATTTCTATGAACATTCATTGAAATTTCAATAAAATAATAAAGAGATTCTTAATCTGCATAGAGAAAAAGAGTAAGAATGCAGAAGATAGAATATTAATGTTGTCAACCATGATTTTGAAGCTGAAGGGGGTGGGGGATAAAAGAAAGAAAGAAACACTGTTGTATCCCATTTCCTTGAACATTCATGGAAAGTTCAATAAGATAATAAAAAGATTGGTAATCTGCATAAAGAAAAAGAGTAAGAATGCAGGAGATAGAATGTTAATGTTGTCAACCATGATTTGGAAGCTGGTGGGGGTGGGGGATAAAAGAAAGAAAGAAAAACTTTTTTATCCCATTTCCTTGAACATTCATGGAAATTTCAATACAATAATAAAAAGATTGTTAATCTGCATAAACAAAAAGGGTAAGAATGCAGAAGATAGAATATTAATGTTGTCAACCATGATTTGTAAACTGGGGGGGAGTGGGGGATAAAAGAAAGAAAGAGAAACTGTTGTATACCATTTCCTTGAACATTCATGGAAAGTTCAATAAAATAATAAAAAGATTGGTAATCTGCATAAAGAAAAAGAGTAAGAATGCAGAAGATAGAATATTAATGTTGTCAACCATGATTTGGAAGCTTGGAGCGTGGGGGATAAAAGAAAGAAAGAGAAATTGTTGTATCCCATTTCCTTGAACATTCATGAAATTTCAATAAAATAATGACAAGATTGTGAATCTGCATAAAGAAAAAGAGTATGAAGGCAGAAGATAGAATATTATGTTTTCAACCATGATTTGGAAGCTGGGGGGGGTGGGGGATGAAAGAAAGAAAGAAAAACTGTTGTATCCCATTTCCTTGAACATTCATGGAAATTTGAATAAAATAATAAATAGATTGTTATTTACATAAAGAAAAAGTGTAAGAATGCCGAAGATAGAATATTAATGTTGTCAACCATGATTTGGAATGTGGGGGGTGGTGGGGGATAAAAGAAAGAAAGAAAAACTGTTGTATACCATTTCCTTGCACATTCATGGAAATTTCAATAAAATAATAAAAAGATTGGTAATCTGCATAAAGAAAAAGTGTAAGAATGCCGAAGATTTAATATTAATGTTGTCAACCACGATTTGGAAGCTGGGGGCGTGGGGGATAAAAGAAAGAAAGAAAAAATGTTGAATCCCATTTCCTTGGACATTCATGGAAATTTCAATAAAATAATAAATATATTGTTATTTACATAAAGAAAAAGTGTAAGAATACAGAAGATTGAATATTAATGTTGTCAACCATGATTTGGAAGGTGGGGGGTGGTGGGGGATAAAAGAAAGAAAGAAAAACTGTTGTATACCATTTCCTTGAAAATTCATGGAAATTTCAATAAAATAATAAAAAGATTGGTAATCTGCATAAAGAAAAAGAGTAAGAATGCAGAAGATAGAATATTAATGTTGTCAACCATGATTTGGAAGCTTGGGGAGTGGGGGATAAAAGAAAGAAAGAGAAAATGTTGTATCCCATTTCCTTGAACATTCATGAAATTTCAATAAAATAATGACAAGATTGTTAAATGCATAAAGAAAAAGAGTATGAAGGCAGAAGATAGAATATTATGTTGTCAACCATGATTTGGTAGTTGGGGGGGGGGATGAAAGAAAGAAAGAAAAACTGTTGTATCCCATTTCCTTGAATATTCATGGAAATTTCAATAAAATAATAAAAAGATTGTTCATCTGCATAAAGAAAAAGTGTAAGAATGCAGAAGATAGACTATTAGTGTTGTGAACCATGATTTGGAAGCTTGGGGGGTGGGGGATAAAAGAAAGAAAGAAAAACTCTTGTGTCACATTTCTATGAACATTCATTGAAATTTCAATAAAATAATAAAGAGATTCTTAATCTGCATAGAGAAAAAGAGTAAGAATGCAGAAGATAGAATATTAATGTTGTCAACCATGATTTTGAAGCTGACGTGGGTGGGGGATAAAAGAAAGAAAGAAACACTGTTGTATCCCATTTCCTTGAACATTCATGGAAAGTTCAATAAGATAATAAAAAGATCGGTAATCTGCATAAAGAAAAAGAATAAGAATGCAGGAGATAGAATGTTAATGTTGTCAACCATGATTTGGAAGCTGGTGGGGGTGGGGGATAAAAGAAAGAAAGAAAAACTTTTTTATCCCATTTCCTTGAACATTCATGGAAATTTCAATACAATAATAAAAAGATTGTTAATCTGCATAAACAAAAAGTGTAAGAATGCAGAAGATAGAATATTAATGTTGTCAACCATGATTTGTAAACTGGGGGGGAGTGGGGGATAAAAGAAAGAAAGAGAAACTGTTGTATACCATTTCCTTGAACATTCATGGAAAGTTCAATAAAATAATAAAAAGATTGGTAATCTGCATAAAGAAAAAGAGTATGAAGGCAGAAGATAGAATATTATGTTTTCAACCACGATTTGGAAGCTGGGGGGGGGTGGGGGATGAAAGAAAGAAAGAAAAACTGTTGTATCCCATTTCCTTGAACATTCATGGAAATTTCAGTAAAATAATAAAAAGATTGTTATTCTGCATAAAGAAAAAGAGTAAGAATGCAGAAGATAGATTATTAATCTTGTCAACCATGATTTGGAAGCTTGGGGTGGTGGGGGATAAAAGAAAGATAGAGAAATTGCTGTATCGCAATCCCTTGAACATTCATGAAATCTCAATAATATAATGAAAATATTGTTAATCTGCATAAAGATAAAGAGTAAGAAGGCAGAAGATAGAATATTATGTTGTCAACCATGATTTGGACACTGGGGGGGTGGGGGATAATAGAAAGAAAGAAAAACTGTTGTATGCCATTTACTTGAACATTCATGGAAATTTCAATAAAATAATAAAAGATTGTTAATCTGCATAAAGAAAAACAGTAAGAATGCAGAATATAGAATATTAATGTTTTCAATCATGATTTGGAAGCTGAGGGGGTGAGGGATAAAAGAATGAAAGAAAAACTGTTGTATCCCTTTCCTTGAACATTTATGGAAATTACAATAAAACAATAAAAAGATTGTTAATCTGCATAAAGAAAAAGAGTAAGAATGCTGAAGATAGAATATTAATGTTGTCAACCATGATTTGGAAGCTGGGGGCGCTGGAGGATAAAAGAAAGAAAGAAAAACTGTTGTATCCCATTTACTGGAACATTCATGGAAATTTCAATAAAATAAGAAAAAGATTGTTAATCTGCATAAAGTAAAAGTGTAAGAATGCAGAAGATTGAATATTAATGTTGTCAACCATGATTTGTATACTGGGGGGGAGTGGGGGATAAAAGTAAGAAAGAAAAACAGTTGTATACCATTTCCTTGAACATTCATGGAAAGTTCAATAAAATAATAAAAAGATTGGTAATCTGCATAAAGAAAAAGAAGAAGAATGCAGAAGATAGAATATTAATGTTGTCAACCATGATTTGGAAGCTTGGAGCGTGGGGGATAAAAGAAAGAAAGAGAAATTGTTGTATCCCATTTCCTTGAACATTCATGGAATTTCAATAAAATAATGACAAGATTGTGAATCTGCATAAAGAAAAAGAGTATGAAGGCAGAAGATACAATATTATGTTGTCAACCATGATTTGGAAGCTGGGGGGGGTGAGGGATGAAAGAAAGAAAGAAAAACTGTTGTATTCCATTTCCTTGAACATTCATGGAAATTTCAATACAATAATAAAAAGATTGTTAATCTGCATAAAGAAAAAGAGTAAGAATGCAGAAGATAGAAAATTAATGTTGTCAGCCATGTTTTGGAACCTGGGGGGTTGTGGGGGATAAAAGAAAGAAAGAAAAACTGTTGTATCCCATTTCCTTGAACATTCATGGAAATTTCAATAAAATAAGAAAAAGATTGTTAATCTGCATAAAGTAAAAGTGTAAGAATGCAGAAGATTGAATATTAATGTTGTCAACCATGATTTGGAAGATGGCGGGGGTGCTGGATAAAAGAAAGAAAGAAAAACTGTTGTATCACATGTCCTTGAACATTGATGGAAATTTCAATAAAATAATAAAAAGATTGTTAATCTGTATAAAGAAAAACTGTAAGAATGCAGAAGATAGAATATTAATGTTTTCAACCATGATTTGGAAGGTGGGGGGTGGTGGGGGATAAAAGAAAGAAAGAAAAACTGTTGTATACCATTTCCTTGAACATTCATGGAAATTTCAATAAAATAATAAAAAGATTGGTAATCTGCATAAAGAAAAAGAGTAAGAATGCAGAAGATAGAATATTAATGTTGTCAACCATGATTTGGAAGCTTGGGGAGTGGGGTATCAAAGAAAGAAAGAGAAAATGTTGTATCCCATTTCCTTGAACATTCATGAAATTTCAATAAAATAATGACAAGATTGTTAAATGCTTAAAGAAAAAGAGTATGAAGACAGAAGATAGAATATTACGTTGTCAACCATGATTTGGAAGCTGGGTGGGGGTGGGGGATGAAAGAAAGAAAGAAAAACTGTTGTATCCCATTTCCTTGAACATTCATGGAAATTTCAATACAATAATAAAAAGATTGTTTATCTGCATAAAGAAAAAGTGTAAGAATGCAGAAGATAAAATATTAATGTTGTCAACCATGATTTGGAAGCTGGGGGAGGTGGGGGATAAAAGAAAGAAAGAAAAACTGTTGTATCCCATTTCCTTGAACATTCATGGAAATTTCAATAAAATAATAAAAAGATTGTTCATATGCATAAAGAAAAAGTGTAAGAATGCAGAAGATAGAATATTAGTGTTGTGAACCATGATTTGGAAGCTTGGGGAGTGGGGGATAAAAGAAAGAAAGAAAAACTCTTGTGTCACATTTCTATGAACATTCATTGAAATTTCAATAAAATAATAAAGAGATTCTTAATCTGCATAGAGAAAAAGAGTAAGAATGCAGAAGATAGAATGTTAATGTTGTCAACCATGATTTTGAAGCTGACGGGGGTGGGTGATAAAAGAAAGAAAGAGAAATTGTTGTATCCCATTTCCTTGAACATTCATGAAATTTCAATAAAATAATGACAAGATTGTGAATCTGCATAAAGAAAAAGAGTATGAAGGCAGAAGATAGAATATTATGTTGTCAACCATGATTTGGAAGCTGCGGGGGGGTGGGGGATGAAAGAAAGAAAGAAAAACTGTTGTATCCCATTTCCTAGAACATTCATTGAAATTTCAATAAAATAATAAGTAGATTGTTAATCTGCATAAAGAAAAAGTGTAAGAATGCAGAAGATAGAATATTAATGTTTTCAACCAAGATTTGGAAGCTGGGGGGGAGTGGTGGGTAAAAGAAAGAAAGAAAAACTGTTGTATACCATTTCCTTGAACATTCATGGAAGTTTCAGTAAAATAATAAAAAGATTGTTATTCTGCATAAAGAAAAAGAGTAAGAATGCAGAAGATAGATTATTAATCTTGTCAACCATGATTTGGAAGCTTGGGGTGGTGGGGGATAAAAGAAAGATAGAGAAATTGCTGTATCCCAATCCCTTGAACAACCATGAAATATCAATAATATAATGAAAAGATTGTTAATCTGCATAAACAAAAAGAGTAAGAATGCAGAAGATAGAAAATTAATGTTGTCAGCTATGTTTTGGAAGCTGGGGGGTTGTGGGGGATAAAAGAAAGAAAGAAAAACTGTTGTATCCCATTTCCTTGAACATTCATGGAATTTCAATAAAATAATGACAAGATTGTGAATCTGCATAAAGAAAAAGAGTATGAAGGCAGAAGATACAATATTATGTTGTCAACCATGATTTGGAAGCTGGGGGGGGTGGGGGATGAAAGAAAGAAAGAAAAACTGTTGTATCCCATTTCCTTGAACATTCATGGAAATTTCAATACAATAATAAAAAGATTGTTAATCTGCATAAAGAAAAAGAGTAAGAATGCAGAAGATAGAAAATTAATGTTGTAAGCCATGTTTCGGAAGCTGGGGGTTGTGGGGGATAAAAGAAAGAAAGAAAAACTGTTGTATCCCATTTCCTTGAACATTCATGGAAATTTCAATAAAATGAGAAAAAGATTGTTAATCTGCATAAAGTAAAAGTGTAAGAATGCAGAAGATTGAATATTAATGTTGTCAACCATGATTTGGAAGATGGCGGGGGTGCTGGATAAAAGAAAGAAAGAAAAACTGTTGTATCCCATGTCCTTGAACATAGAAGGAAATTTCAATAAAGTAATAAAAAGATTGTTAATCTGTATAAAGAAAAAGTGTAAGAATGCAGAAGATAGAATATTAATGTTTTCAACCATGATTTGGAAGCTGGTGGGGAGTGGGGGATAAAAGAATGAAAGAAAAAGAGTTCTATACCATTTCCTTGAACATTCATGGAAAGTTCAATAAAATAATAAAAAGATTGGTAATCTGCATAAAGAAAAAGAGTAAGAATGCAGAAGATATAATATTAATGTTGTCAACCATGATTTTGACGCTGGGGGGGTGGGGGATAAAAGAAAGAAAGAAAAACTGTTGCCTCCCATTTCCTTGAACATTCATGGAAATTTCAATAAAACAATAAAAAGATTGCTAATCTGCATAAAGAAAAAGAGTAAGAATGCAGAAGATGGAATATTAATGTTGTCAACCATGATTTGGAAGCCGGGGGGTGGGGGATAAAAAAAGAAAGAAAAACTGTTGTATCCCATTTCCGTGAACACTCATGGAAATTTCAATAAAATAATAAAAAGATTGTTAGTCTGCATAAAGAAAAAGTGTAAGAATGCCGAAGATTGAATATTAATGTTGTCAACCATGATTTGGAAGGTGGGGGGTGGTGGGGGATAAAAGAAAGAAAGAAGAACTGTTGTATACCATTTCCTTGAACATTCATGGAAATTTCAATAAAATAATAAAAAGATTGGTAATCTGCATAAAGAAAAAGAGTAAGAATGCAGAACATAGAATATTAATGTTTTCAACCATGATTTGGAAGCTGGGTTCGCTGGAGGATAAAAGAAAGAAAGAAAAACTGCTGTATCCCATTTACTGGAACATTCATGGAAATTTCAATAAAATAATAAAAAGATTATTAATCTGCATAAAGAAAAAGAGTAAGAATGCAGAAGATAGAATATTAATGTAGTCAACCATGATTTGTAAACTGGGGGGGAGTGGGGGATAAAAGTAAGAAAGAAAAACCGTTGTATACCATTTCCTTGAACATTCATGGAAAGTTCAATAAAATAATAAAAAGATTGGTAATCTGCATAAAGAAAAAGAATAAGAATGCAGAAGATAGAATATTAATGTTGTCAACCATGATTTGGAAGCTTGGAGCGTGGGGGATAAAAGAAAGAAAGAGAAATTGTTGTATCCCATTTACTTGAAGATTCATGGAATTTCAATAAAATAATGACAAGATTGTGAATCTGCATAAAGAAAAAGAGTATGAAGGCAGAAGATACAATATTATGTTGTCAACCATGATTTGGAAGCCGGGGGGGGGGGTGAGGGATGAAAGAAAGAAAGAAAAACTGTTGTATACCATTTCCTTGAACATTCATGGAAATTTCAATAAAATAATAAAAAGATTGGTAATCTGCATAAAGAAAAAGTGTAAGAATGCAGAAGATAGATTATTAATCTTGTCAACCATGATTTGGAAGCTTGGGGTGGTGGGGGATAAAAGAAAGATAGAGAAATTGCTGTATCCCAATCCCTTGAACATTCATGAAATATCAATTATATAATGAAAAATTGTTAATCTGCATAAAGATAAAGAGTAAGAAGGCAGAAGATAGAATATTATGTTGTCAACCATGATTTGGACACTGGGGGGGTGGGGGATAAAAGAAAGAAAGAAAAACTGTTGTATGCCATTTCCTTGAACATTCATGGAAATTTCAATAAAATAATAAAAGATTGTTAATCTGCATAAAGAAAAACAGTAAGAATGCAGAATATAGAATATTAATGTTTTCAATCATGATTTGGAAGCTGAGGGGGTGAGGGATAAAAGAATGAAAGAAAAACTGTTGTATCCCATTTCCTTGAACATTCATGGAAATTTCAATAAAACAATAAAGAGATTGTTAATCTGCATAAAGAAAAAGAGTAAGAATGCAGAAGATAGAATATTAATGTTGTCAACCATGATTTGGAAGCTGGGGGCGCTAGAGGATAAAAGAAAGAAAGAAAAACTGTTGTATCCCATTTACTGGAACATTCATGGAAATTTCAATAAAATAAGAAAAAGATTGTTAATCTGCATAAAGTAAAAGTGTAAGAATGCAGAAGATTGAATATTAATGTTGTCAACCAAGATTTGGAAGATGGCAGGGGTGCTGGATAAAAGAAAGAAAGAAAAACTGTTGTATCCCATTTCCTTGAACATTCATGGAAATTTCAATAAAATAATAAAAAGATTGTTAATCTGCATAAAGAAAAAGTGTAAGAATGCAGAAGATAGAATATTAATGTTGTCAACCATGATTTGGAAGCTGGGGTCGCTGGAGGATAAAAGAAAGAAAGAAAAACTGCTGTATCCCATTTACTGGAACATTCATGGAAATTTCAATAAAATAATAAAAAGATTGTTAATCTGCATAAAGAAAAAGAGTAAGAATGCAGAAGATAGAATATTAATGTTGTCAACCATGATTTGGAAGCTGGGGTCGCTGGGGGATAAAAGAAAGAAAGAAAAACTGCTGTATCCCATTTACTGGAACATTCATGGAAATTTCAATAAAATAATAAAAAGATTGTTAATCTGCATAAAGAAAAAGAGTAAGAATGCAGAAGATAGAATATTAATGTTGTCAACCATGATTTGTAAACTGGGGGGGAGTGGGGGATAAAAGTAAGAAAGAAAAACCGTTGTATACCATTTCCTTGAACATTCATGGAAAGTTCAATAAAATAATAAAAAGATTGGTAATCTGCATAAAGAAAAAGAATAAGAATGCAGAAGATAGAATATTAATGTTGTCAACCATGATTTGGAAGCTTGGGGAGTGGGGGATAAAAGAAAGAAAGAGAAAATGTTGTATCCCATTTCCTTGAACATTCATGAAATTTCAATAAAATAATGACAAGATTGTTAAATGCATAAAGAAAAAGAGTATGAAGGCAGAAGATAGAATATTATGTTGTCAACCATGATTTGGTAGTTGGGGGGGGGGATGAAAGAAAGAAAGAAAAACTGTTGTATCCCATTTCCTTGAATATTCATGGAAATTTCAATAAAATAATAAAAAGATTGTTCATCTGCATAAAGAAAAAGTGTAAGAATGCAGAAGATAGACTATTAGTGTTGTGAACCATGATTTGGAAGCTTGGGGGGTGGGGGATAAAAGAAAGAAAGAAAAACTCTTGTGTCACATTTCTATGAACATTCATTGAAATTTCAATAAAATAATAAAGAGATTCTTAATCTGCATAGAGAAAAAGAGTAAGAATGCAGAAGATAGAATATTAATGTTGTCAACCATGATTTTGAAGCTGACGGGGGTGGGGGATAAAAGAAAGAAAGAAACACTGTTGTATCCCATTTCCTTGAACATTCATGGAAAGTTCAATAAGATAATAAAAAGTTTGGTAATCTGCATAAAGAAAAAGAATAAGAATGCAGGAGATAGAATGTTAATGTTGTCAACCATGATTTGGAAGCTGGTGGGGGTGGGGGATAAAAGAAAGAAAGAAAAACTTTTTTATCCCATTTCCTTGAACATTCATGGAAATTTCAATACAATAATAAAAAGATTGTTAATCTGCATAAACAAAAAGTGTAAGAATGCAGAAGATAGAATATTAATGTTGTCAACCATGATTTGTAAACTGGGGGGGAGTGGGGGATAAAAGAAAGAAAGAGAAACTGTTGTATACCATTTCCTTGAACATTCATGGAAAGTTCAATAAAATAATAAAAAGATTGGTAATCTGCATAAAGAAAAAGAGTATGAAGGCAGAAGATAGAATATTATGTTTTCAACCACGATTTGGAAGCTGGGGGGGGGTGGGGGATGAAAGAAAGAAAGAAAAACTGTTGTATCCCATTTCCTTGAACATTCATGGAAATTTCAGTAAAATAATAAAAAGATTGTTATTCTGCATAAAGAAAAAGAGTAAGAATGCAGAAGATAGATTATTAATCTTGTCAACCATGATTTGGAAGCTTGGGGTGGTGGGGGATAAAAGAAAGATAGAGAAAATTGCTGTATCGCAATCCCTTGAACATTCATGAAATCTCAATAATATAATGAAAATATTGTTAATCTGCATAAAGATAAAGAGTAAGAAGGCAGAAGATAGAATATTATGTTGTCAACCATGATTTGGACACTGGGGGGGTGGGGGATAATAGAAAGAAAGAAAAACTGTTGTATGCCATTTACTTGAACATTCATGGAAATTTCAATAAAATAATAAAAGATTGTTAATCTGCATAAAGAAAAACAGTAAGAATGCAGAATATAGAATATTAATGTTTTCAATCATGATTTGGAAGCTGAGGGGGTGAGGGATAAAAGAATGAAAGAAAAACTGTTGTATCCCTTTCCTTGAACATTTATGGAAATTACAATAAAACAATAAAAAGATTGTTAATCTGCATAAAGAAAAAGAGTAAGAATGCTGAAGATAGAATATTAATGTTGTCAACCATGATTTGGAAGCTGGGGGCGCTGGAGGATAAAAGAAAGAAAGAAAAACTGTTGTATCCCATTTACTGGAACATTCATGGAAATTTCAATAAAATAAGAAAAAGATTGTTAATCTGCATAAAGTAAAAGTGTAAGAATGCAGAAGATTGAATATTAATGTTGTCAACCATGATTTGTATACTGGGGGGGAGTGGGGGATAAAAGTAAGAAAGAAAAACAGTTGTATACCATTTCCTTGAACATTCATGGAAAGTTCAATAAAATAATAAAAAGATTGGTAATCTGCATAAAGAAAAAGAAGAAGAATGCAGAAGATAGAATATTAATGTTGTCAACCATGATTTGGAAGCTTGGAGCGTGGGGGATAAAAGAAAGAAAGAGAAATTGTTGTATCCCATTTCCTTGAACATTCATGGAATTTCAATAAAATAATGACAAGATTGTGAATCTGCATAAAGAAAAAGAGTATGAAGGCAGAAGATACAATATTATGTTGTCAACCATGATTTGGAAGCTGGGGGGGGGTGAGGGATGAAAGAAAGAAAGAAAAACTGTTGTATTCCATTTCCTTGAACATTCATGGAAATTTCAATACAATAATAAAAAGATTGTTAATCTGCATAAAGAAAAAGAGTAAGAATGCAGAAGATAGAAAATTAATGTTGTCAGCCATGTTTTTGGAAACCTGGGGGGTTGTGGGGGATAAAAGAAAGAAAGAAAAAACTGTTTGTATCCCATTTCCTTGAACATTCATGGAAATTTTCAATAAAATAAGAAAAAGATTGTTAATCTGCATAAAGTAAAAAGTGTAAGAATGCAGAAGATTGAATATTAATGTTGTCAACCATGATTTGGAAGATGGCGGGGGTGCTGGATAAAAAGAAAGAAAGAAAAAACTGTTGTATCACATGTCCTTGAACATTGATGGAAAATTTCAATAAAATAATAAAAAGATTGTTAATCTGTATAAAGAAAAAACTGTAAGAATGCAGAAGATAGAATATTAATGTTTTCAACATGATTTGGAAGGTGGGGGGTGGTGGGGGATAAAAGAAAGAAAGAAAAAACTGTTTGTATACCATTTTCCTTGAAACATTCATGGAAATTTTCAATAAAAATAATAAAAAAGATTGGTAATCTGCATAAAGAAAAAGAGTAAGAATGCAGAAGATAGAATATTAATGTTGTCAACCATGATTTGGAAAGCTTTGGGGAGTGGGGGATCAAAGAAAGAAAGAGAAAAATGTTTGTATCCCATTTCCTTGAACATTCATGAAATTTTCAATAAAAATAAATGACAAGATTGTTTAAATGCTTAAAGAAAAAAGAGTATGAAGACAGAAGATAGAATATTACGTTGTCAAACCATGATTTTGGAAGCTGGGGTGGGGGTGGGGGATGAAAGAAAGAAAGAAAAAACTGTTGTATCCCATTTCCTTGAACATTCATGGAAATTTCAATACAATAATAAAAAGATTGTTTATCTGCATAAAGAAAAAGTGTAAGAATGCAGAAGATAAAATATTAATGTTGTCAACCATGATTTGGAAGCTGGGGGAGGTGGGGGATAAAAGAAAGAAAGAAAAACTGTTGTATCCCATTTCCTTGAACATTCATGGAAATTTCAATAAAATAATAAAAAGATTGTTCATATGCATAAAGAAAAAGTGTAAGAATGCAGAAGATAGAATATTAGTGTTGTGAACCATGATTTGGAAGCTTGGGGAGTGGGGGATAAAAGAAAGAAAGAAAAACTCTTGTGTCACATTTCTATGAACATTCATTGAAAATTTCAATAAAATAATAAAGAGATTCTTAATCTGCATAGAGAAAAAGAGTAAGAATGCAGAAGATAGAATGTTAATGTTGTCAACCATGATTTTGAAGCTGACGGGGGTGGGTGATAAAAGAAAGAAAGAGAAATTGTTGTATCCCATTTCCTTGAACATTCATGAAATTTCAATAAAATAATGACAAGATTGTGAATCTGCATAAAGAAAAAGAGTATGAAGGCAGAAGATAGAATATTATGTTGTCAACCATGATTTGGAAGCTGCGGGGGGGTGGGGGATGAAAGAAAGAAAGAAAAACTGTTGTATCCCATTTCCTAGAACATTCATTGAAATTTCAATAAAATAATAAGTAGATTGTTAATCTGCATAAAGAAAAAGTGTAAGAATGCAGAAGATAGAATATTAATGTTTTCAACCAAGATTTGGAAGCTGGGGGGGAGTGGTGGGTAAAAGAAAGAAAGAAAAACTGTTGTATACCATTTCCTTGAACATTCATGGAAGTTTCAGTAAAATAATAAAAAGATTGTTATTCTGCATAAAGAAAAAGAGTAAGAATGCAGAAGATAGATTATTAATCTTGTCAACCATGATTTGGAAGCTTGGGGTGGTGGGGGATAAAAGAAAGATAGAGAAATTGCTGTATCCCAATCCCTTGAACAACCATGAAATATCAATAATATAATGAAAAGATTGTTAATCTGCATAAACAAAAAGAGTAAGAATGCAGAAGATAGAAAATTAATGTTGTCAGCTATGTTTTGGAAGCTGGGGGGTTGTGGGGGATAAAAGAAAGAAAGAAAAACTGTTGTATCCCATTTCCTTGAACATTCATGGAATTTCAATAAAATAATGACAAGATTGTGAATCTGCATAAAGAAAAAGAGTATGAAGGCAGAAGATACAATATTATGTTGTCAACCATGATTTGGAAGCTGGGGGGGGTGGGGGATGAAAGAAAGAAAGAAAAACTGTTGTATCCCATTTCCTTGAACATTCATGGAAATTTCAATACAATAATAAAAAGATTGTTAATCTGCATAAAGAAAAAGAGTAAGAATGCAGAAGATAGAAAATTAATGTTGTAAGCCATGTTTCGGAAGCTGGGGGTTGTGGGGGATAAAAGAAA